>NC_053390.1:650116363-650743863 GCF_905171765.1 Bufo bufo | reverse complement strand
TAAAATTCTGAACCTAAAGTTAGGTAAAAACTTCTGTGGGAATTAATTACAATTTTAATTAACTCAACAAAGAACTCAAAAGAACTAAGACATCTTTACAGATGACAAAGCAAATTTACACCAGCACCT
The DNA here is from genome assembly GCF_905171765.1 of Bufo bufo. Lineage (NCBI taxonomy): Eukaryota > Metazoa > Chordata > Amphibia > Anura > Bufonidae > Bufo > Bufo bufo. The sequence goes on along the minus strand of NC_053390.1, from coordinate 650,743,734 downwards.
CTAAAAAATGCGAAGAAAGGGTTCAGGTACATGCTACTATAGATGCAATGTAAAAACAAACAAAGACTACAAGTATAAACTCAAAAACACAAATGCAATAGCACTCTGCAACCAGCACTCTGCCCTGCCTCTATGCTGGATGCTGAATGAGGCATTGGTGTACATTTTGGCCAAAGCGTAATAAACCACTCACCACGTCAAGGTCACCTCTATGAGTGGTCCCTAACACTAGTTCCTACCTGTTTATGGGCCATGATAGCCACACAAAGTCCAGGGAGCGCAGGTACAGCATGCACGCCAGGCACACTCTGCTTTTAACCCCGTCCGGTGCCGTGACAGCTTTCATCGGATCCAGGGATGCAAGTACCAACATGCATGCTGAGCCCACTATATACTTCTCCTGGAGCCAAATGGCTACTGGTAGGCACTATAAAAGTAGACTCAGTTTTATACTGACTTTAAAACCAGCCTCCAGGGCAGACTAACTGGTCAGGTGTGCATGACTGCATGGAAATCGCCACGCCTCCAATATATACTACAAAGAAAAAATGTACATATTGGAGGCGTGGCGATTTCCATGCAGTCATGCACACCTGACCAGTTAGTCTGCCCTGGAGGCTGGTTTTAAAGTCAGTATAAAACTGAGTCTACTTTTATAGTGCCTACCAGTAGCCATTTGGCTCCAGGAGAAGTATATAGTGGGCTCAGCATGCATGTTGGTACTTGCATCCCTGGATCCGATGAAAGCTGTCACGGCACCGGACGTGGTTAAAAGCAGAGTGTGCCTGGTGTGCATGCTGTACTTGCGCTCCCTGGACTTTTTGTGGCTATCATGGCCCATAAACAGGTAGGAACTAGTGTTAGGGACCACTCATAGAGGCGACCTTGACGTGGTGAGTGGCTTATTACGCTTTGGCCAAAATGTACACCAATGCCTCATTCAGCATCCAGCATAGAGGCAGGACAGAGTGCTGGTTGCAGAGTGCTATTGCATTTGTGTTTTTGAGTTTATATATGTATTTCGCCATAGCGATGTGCACCTGCATACAGGGTTGTGCTCACTGAATCCCCCACAAAGACTACAAGTAGCAGCACACTGCCATGCACAAAAACACATGTAAACACTGAAAACATGAAAAGATGTAAATTGTATCACTGCTATACTTGCTATATTATTTCCTGCCCACCTGCCAGGGCTTCAAATCAGAGTATAATATATAATTATAATATACAGTAGCTGGATTATACATTGTCCTACATTTTGTAGCCCAAAAGCACAGGAGAGGCAAGTCAGATGCAGGTTCCATCTGTTGGAAGCCAGCTTGTTGCTGGTAGATGGGCCAACACATTTTTGATAAAAAATGTGTGCAAGCTTTTAATTTCCATATAGTAAGTATATCAGCCATGCAATTTACATTTATTGTAACATTTTATTTAATGTAACATTTAATTAAAGACTGAAAAAAATCTATATAAAAAAAAAATATATATATATATATCATTTTTTATAACTGCTTTATTGGTCATCTGATAATTATCATTTTCTCAGTGCTTCAATATAGAATGCATCATGGCTTCATTTCATTTGGTGTATGGTGATATGTGCTCCAAGAATGCTACTTTTCAATTTATGTCAAAAATAATGTACAACATATGCTTGCTATCTCACAAATAGCATTTTCTAATGGAGGCATAGGCCTTCCTGCTAGTAATAAGATGGTTAATACATTGTTGTGGACCAAACCTTAAAAGTTAAAGAAAATTAGCTTCAGTATGTCTGAGGCAGAATGACAAATTGCAGCACATCAAAAAATCTAAGGAAAATATAGAAAGAAATCACTGCAAGAGAATTCATAACCATTATTTATGTATGATGTACAGAGGCTGTCTAGCAAAGTATAAAAAATTAAATAAGGCGAAGAAAGCAATTTAAGTAAACTGTTTCTCAACTCTGTTATGAGTGCAATGTTTTCAGACGAGAAGCTTTAAAATTCCAGAAGTTCACAATTGGAATAATCAGTCATATATTGGAATGTCACATAATTTAACTTATGCAGCCTTTAGTCATTTCACTTTGAGTTGATGATGATTTCATACATATGATTTGATAAATTTAAAGTAACAGCATCATTTATAGTTATAAAAACCAAGATGGCTTCACACCATTATACATACAAACAATAGAGCTAAGAAATGGGGGTCATTCTAAATAAAAGTAGTACAATACCGACTATAAATGAGTAATGGAAGCTCTTAGCACACATATTTGCTCAAACATGTGTCGGGCCCATCTACCAGGCGTCAAGGTGGCTTCTGCAGATGGGTCCCTAACACAAAATATACTGCCTCTCTTTGGCCTTACTTAATCCTAGAATATTCAGGGCAGTGTAGAGACCAGCTACATACGTACTCTGCTCAGAAGTCCCAGGTAGATGGGCGTGTTCAGTCTAAAAGAGGAGCTACCCTCAATATATGCAACAAGAAAATTTAGACTAGAACCTTCAGAATCACAGGTGCATATCCATGAAGCAATCATATTTATAAAAACCAAGGTGGCTGCACACCAGTTAATGAGTTAATGGAAGCTTATTTATAGTGATATTAACTAAAGGTATACAGGAGAAAATAAATCACAGACAATATATATACGAATAAATATAATAGAAGTTATCGTTTGAGAGAGCTAATGGAACAATATTCCTCCAAAGGTAAAAAGCTGCTTATAATGTTTCTATTTACATAGCTTACTACAATATTAATCTTACCATATAACCCAGCATTAGTGTTGAGCGAAGTAAACCATTAGAAGCGGAATTCGGTGAGAAATTTAGGAAAACTTTGATTTGCAACGTATCCAAATTTCCTCAAGCTTTGTGGTAACAAATCAGTTTTTCCTTAAATGGCAGCTACACGTGTTACAAAGTGAAAGTAAGAAGCCTGGGAAGGCAATATGACCCATAATGCCTTGCAGCCTGCCAATCCGCAGATAGCCATCCCCTGTAATGTCATGGCGCAATAAAACCCTTATCCCAAGCAGTCTACGACATTGTCCAGTGAGCTGTGTATAGGCAAGCGCTCATGCGCTAGGGACAGTGTCACTGAAAATGAATAATATAAGAATATTGGAGAGGGAGAGTGTATCGCGGTGTGCATCACTTTCTTATATTTTTTTTAAAGGCTCTATTTAAAGAAGACCTTTCACCAGAATAAAACATGTAAACTAACTATACAGCCATGTAGAGCGGCGCCCAGGGATCCCCCTGCACTTACTGTTATCCCCGGGCTCCGCTCCGTTAGCCCGGTATAGCCTCTGGTATCTTCATAGTTAGGCTCCACCCAGGCGAACCTGACGGCAGCTCTTTCTCCTATGCTGTAGCGCTGGCCAATCACAGCGCTCAGCTCATAGCCTGAGAGAAAAAAAAACCTGGTCAATCACAGCGGAAAAAAAAAACTCTCAGGCTATGAGCTGAGCGCTGTTATTGGCCAGCGCTTCAGCATAGGAGAAAGAGACGCCGTCAGGTTCCCCTGGGTGGAGCCTAATTATGAAGATACCGGAGGCTATACCGGTCGAACGGAGCGGCGCCCGGGGAAAACAGTAAGTGCAGGGGGATCCCTGGGCGCCGCTCTACATGGCTGTATAGTTAGTTTACATGTTTTATTCTGGTGAAAGGTCCACTTTAACAATTAGAGATAAGCAAATTTTTAAAAAAATCTATTCGCTGGTTCGCTAAATTTTTGGGGATAAATTTGGTTTGATCAAGAAGGAATTTGCTGCGAATTGCGTTAAAAAAAGTCTATTTCCTGGCTGTAGAGAGCCTTTATAATGGTGTAGAACACTGTGCCTTGCAGTATCACGCACAGGGAGTCTGCTTTGGTAGTGAAATAATACTGTGAGTCCGTATGACATGCGGATGACAGGGGTCGCTATTAGAATCCCTGTACACTTCACTTATTTGGGCAGTCACGGGGCCAAAACTGACCAAATAACTCAAGTATGAACTCAGCCTTACAGGTCAATGTTAGCGCCAAGAAGAAGTGCACTGCTTTTACACTACCGTCAGCTGATTCCACATAGATGTCTATAGAAGCTGTTCTATTAAACGCTTATACAAGTAGAGCCCCCCGACAGAGTGGAGAGGGTGTCAGCAGTAAGTTTGTGTTGACGTCACTGATTATTTTGCCCTTCCTCTTATTCATCAGAACAATAACCCCCAAAAAACGGATCTTGTCTGTGGAGCATCCGCCCTCACTCAGTCAGCATTTGGTCAATAATCCATCAGTATTGCTGATGCAAAAAAAAACAGGAGTGGATCCAAAACAGAGATGACACGTGAACAGAGTATTTGCATGTCTTCTGTGTTTTGTCACACATGAGCTGCCACTGTCTGACATCAAAGTTACACAGGGGACTACTCCTGTCTACTTGGATCATCAAGAAATCGTTGATGACCTTTCTCTGTTCGTACAGTTGGTCCAACATATGGAGGGTGGAATTCTAACAGTTGGAAACGTTGCATATCAGCCTATGTTGGGGGATGCCGTTCTGCCGCTGCAGCTCAAGGAAGGTGTGCTTTGCAGTGTACAAGTGGCTAAAGTGAATGCAAAGTTCCCTGGCCATTTTTAGGATGTCTTGCAGATGGGTGGAAGACTTCAGGAACCGTTTAACAACCATATAGAACACGTGTGCCATGCAGGGCGCATGGCTCAGCCCTCCTTGACACAGCGCCGACACCATGTTCTTCCCATTGTCGGTCACCATGGTTCCGATTTTGAGTTGTCGCGGAGAAAGCCAGGATTGAATTCTTGATGAAGGACACAGAGAAGTTACTCTCCTGTGTTACTCCGTTCGCCCAGGCTAACCAGGTGCAGAACAACGTGAGAGTGATGAGAGGGGTCATCCATGGCTTGCATAAATTCTTGGATCTCTACATGAAAATAATGTATTTGGTGTAAATCACGCGAGGGGCATAGTTAGAAACATTGACTTCACAAAAGATGCAGAGCATTGGAGTTTGCTTTGAAATTTAAAATTTCACCACTGTGTAATTCAGCCCATACAGCAAAAGGAGGTGTATAAATTTTCTGAAAAAAAGCCAGTGTCACATAAAGAATTTCACTTCTAAGTAATTTTGTCCGAACCGCAATAGAAGGTGTACAGTCACCCATAAATTTTCTGAAAAAAAGCCAGTGTCACATAAAGAATTTCACCACTAACTAATTCGGTCCATACTGCAATAGGATGCGCACAATTACCTATAAATTTTCCGAAAAAAAGCCAGTGTCACATAAAGAATTTCACCACTAAGGCTACTTTCACACTAGCGTTCGGGGCTCCGCTTGTGAGCTCCGTTTGAAGGGGCTCACAAGCGGCCCCGAACGGATCCGTCCAGCCCTAATGCATTCTCAGTGGAGGCGGATCCGCTGAGAATGCATCAGTCTGGCTCCGTTTGTCCTCCGCTCCGCTCAGCAGGCGGACACCTGAACGCTGCTTGCAGCGTTCGGGTGTCCGCCTGGCCGTACGGAGGCAAACGGATCCGTCCAGACTTACAATGTAAGTCAATGGGGACGGATCCGTTTGAAGATGACACAGTATGGCTCAATTTTCAAACGGATCCGTCCCCCATTGACTTTCAATGTAAAGTCTGGACGGATCCGTTTGCATTATCATGAACAAAAAAAAAAATATATATATATATTTTTTTTTTTTTTGTTCATGGTTATGCAAACGGATCCGTTCTGAACGGATGCAAGCGTTTGCATCATAGGAGCGGATCCGTCTGTGCAGACACCAGACGGATCCGCTCCTAACGCAAGTGTGAAAGTAGCCTAAGTAATTAGGTCCATACTGCAATAGGAGGTGTACAGTCACCCATTAATTTTCCCAAAAAAAGCGTGTGTCACATACAAAATTTCACAGCAAAAAGGGCTTTACCACATATAACTACACCACTGAACGGCAAATAGGCCCTTATTTGCTTCAACTTTTACACTATACAAGGCTTTTCAACATATAAGTGCAACGCTGAATGATGAATATTTTTTTCTTTTGCCTATGGAGTCCTTTTGTTATGGCTTTGCATAGGGAGCAAGAATGTTACACACAATTCTGATGGAACTCCTGATCTTTAGAAACTGGACTTGGACTCCAAAGCAGAGGTTTTCCTGTCATGTCCTATGTGCTGTGGAGATCGAATGCAGACGGAGCAGACAAAAACACATAAATGTTTTCAACTTACTGAAGCTGCTTGATTTAATTGTGAATAGATGGTAAAGGCAAAGTCTGCTGGTGTGTAAAGGCAAAGTCTGCTGGTCATCAGCATCTTCATTATGTTTACTGCAGGACCCACGACGACGTAATTCTATCCATACAGCAAAAGGAGGTTTACAATCTCCTATCAATTTTCCTGAAAAAAAAATGTTTGAAATACAAAATTTCATAAATGAATGGATAATGGAATTCGGTTCATACAGAAAAAAAGTCTACAATCACCCATCAATTTTCCCCCAAAAAAGCCTGTTTCACATAAATAATTTCACCACTACGTTATTCGGTCCATACAGCAAAAAGGGCTTCACCACATATAACTTCACAGCTGAACAGCAAATAGGCCCTTATTTTTTTTACACTTTTACACTACACAAGCCTTTTCAACATATTAGTGCAATGCTGAACAGCAAATATATTTTAATTTCGCCACTAATACATGGCAAACAGGGCTTTAGAGTATATCACTGCACCGGTGAACAGCAATTAGGCCCTCATTTTTTTTCCACTTTTACACAACACAAAAGGTTTTTCAACAGATAAGTGCAACGCTGGACGACAAATACATTTTTATTTCGCCACTAATACACGGCAATCAGGGCTGTAGAATATATAAGTGCACCGCTGAACGGCAATTAGGCCCTAATTTTTTTCTACTTTTACACAACACAAAAGGCTTTTCAACAGATAAGTGCAATGCTGAACAGCAAATATATTTTAATTTCACCACTAATACATGGCAAACAGGGCTTTAGAGTATATCACTGCACTGCTGAACGGCAATTAGGCCCTAATTTGTTTCTACTTTTACACTACACAAAAGGTTTTTCAATAGATAAGTGCAATGCTGGATGGCGAATATATTTTTTATATTTTTTTTTCCGCCACTAATACACGGCAAACGGGCTGTAGAATATATAAGTGCACCGCTGAACAGCAATTAGGCCCTTATTTTTTTCGACTTTTGCACAACTCAAAAGGCTTTTCAACAGATAAGTGCAACACTGGAAGGCGATTATATTTTAATTTCGTTGATAAAAAAATGGCTGCACAACATTTCACATACAAACAATAGAGCTGAGGAATGGGGATCATTGTAAATTAAAGTGGTATTCTACATACTATAAATGGAAAAATAGAAGCTCTTTGCACAAATTTTTGATCAAACGTGTGTCGAGCCCATCTACTAGGCGTCAAGGTGGCTTCCACAGATGGGTAACTAACACTAATATACTGCCACTCTCGAACTTACCTAAGCCTAAAATTTTCAGGGCAGTGTAGGAACCAGCTACATGTATACTCTGCTTCAGAAGCCCCAGGCAGATGGGCTTTGCTCAGTTTAAAAGAGGCGCTACCCTCAATATATACTACAAGAAAATTTACACGAACAAAGGATAAACCGAGACTAGATGGGTATAGTAGCAAAATATACATATACTTTATTAGACAATACATAAAAAAGTTAATTTATATGTGATATATCACATCAGATAAAAAGGTGGACTGCACCTGAGAGGACATAACATAATTGATTACAATTAGAAAAAGAGGGCAGTGAGCGTGAGACAAGCATGAGACAAGGTGGATTTGGACCTTGGATACGATACAACCAAGGGGCCTCAATGATGTCTGTGGTTTCGCTCCTATTCTCTGAGTGCCACGCCACTTTTTTTAATTATAATTATTTTTACGCTTTTATGTTAGTATTATCTTATTTGTCTCTTATTTTTACTTATTGTGCTCATCTTTGTTTATGTGTTTTTAGTTAATAATTTATTTTTTATTCTTTATATACCTAGCTCACTCTTTTCCATCACATATATGTGTTGCTACTTCCATCTCTGATGATCCCTGGCTAAATTCAGGAAAAAAAAAATATATTGAATACCCTCCGTTCTGATTAATCTGAATTGCTGCTATCAACGTGTGGACATGTGTGTCAATGAGCATGCCTACCCAGCTGTCCGTATACGAGATACATCTTAAAGTATTTTCTGTACTATCAATTATACTACATGTATACATATGTTGTTCCACATTTGTGTATATATTTATATATATTTTCTATTTATCTTTAGGCTTACATTCATAATTATATCTATATTTCTTTTTATAAAAAATATTTTGTTTTCACTATTTGTATGTAAATGTACTCTTTTTTGCACGTTCACTTAAATATTATGTATTATATTATTTTCACTTATTAGGAATGATTGTACAGGGAATCATGTTTTAATGCATCGTTTTTTGGGATAACATGCACACAACCCTGTTGCATGGGTATGGGAGTTATGAATCTTTCTCATTGCACTTTATCATTCACTGGATGTATCCAATAGTATAATGAATTGTATCCCCCTTTTTAGCACTTATTTGTATTCACATATTAATTGGTTAGATATTTATTTATTTATTTATCATGTGGATCCTTCGATATATGTATACAGTGGTACATGGTCTATACCCTTAAATTTGTTACATCGTGGTACTTCAATTCTCCTGACTGGTTTTTCTCTACTTTATTCTTTATCTTATTTCCTACCTTTTTCTTCCTTTGCCCTTTATCTACATTTTCAACAGTGGGAGAGACTATTCTATTATATTATTGTTATTTCACGGTTCAAGGACCTTCGTGATGCGGGTGATTTTTCTGGCACTATGGTTGGAGGACCTTCCTGGTGCATGACGCGGCCGATCACGTGACTGGCCATCACGTGACGACCGCGTCAGGAGGTGGAATTGCGTGCACTGCCGCCTGACTGGCCAACGAGCGGCCTGGCACGCCCCACCTTTTTCCCTCCAGTGATGTCATCATTGGCAGACGTAGCAGTCTGCGAATTCAATCTAGATTATACACAGGTGAGCTAGGCGCTTTAAATATAGACACATTACAGGTTGAGCCACATCCCCCAGAAGAAGGCATTCCAGCCGAAACGCGCGTCGGGGTACGTGGCTCGCCTGAGTTTGGACTGTTTCTCATTATATGGGTATGTAATTTCATAGTGTGCGTCTACTCTTTGCTCTGTAAACCAATGTCTTTGTAATATAATTTAGTTACTCTTGGATTGGTTGCAGGGATCGATCTCTGTGATCTTTTGATTCTATCTATTTAGATACAGTTATTTAGGTGATCGATTCCTGTGTATAGGTATCTATATATGCATATGTACCCATACATGGCTCTATTCTTAGGGCACTGGCAGTAATCTCATTTGCCCTTAAGGTGATATGTACATATATGTTCACACATCTCTATGGGACCTGTTTTTGTATCTCTATTTTTATAATGGATGATAATATGCACATACGCACTTTTGTGCTGTGATTGAGGCATTAGTGGATGGGACTTTTTGTTTGTCCAGCTGCTATACACGTGTATGTCCCAACTTGATGCACTGGCAGCCTTTTTTCCGGAGATACATACGTGTACACCAGTAAAATTGTGAATACTTGTGATATATATTAAAAAAACTTTTTACATGTGAAATAGGTCCTATGTGCGTGTATATATGTGTACAAGTCTGGAGATATGCATCTGCACTTTTTCTGGACATCTGTGAATTCTAGCTGAGTGTTAGCCTCACTGCCCTCTTTTTCTAATTGTAATCAATTATGTTATGTCCTCTCAGGTGTAGTCCACCTTTTTATCTGATGTGATACATCACATATAAATTAACTTTTTTATGTATTGTCTAATAAAGTATATGTATATTTTGCTACTATACCTGTCTAGTCTACGTTTATCCTTTGTTCATGTATGCTTATGTACACTGAGTGGGTACGTCACTATAGGGTTTTTTCCATCACATAGGATCACTAAATGTGAACGCAAATCTATGTGCAGTCTGTGACTGTTGTATTCTAACTACAAGAAAATTTAGACTAGCACATTCATATTCATAGTCACAGGTGCATATCCATCAAGCAAATTGTAGGCTTAGGTAAGTCCAAGAGAGGCGGTATATTAGTGTTAGGTACCCATCTGCGGAAGCCACCTTGACGCCTGGTAGATGGGCCTGACACACGTTTGATCAAAAATGTGAGCAAAGAGCTTTTATTTTTCCATTTATAGTATGTATAATACCACTTTAATTTAGAATGATCCCCGTTTCTCAGCTCTATTGTTTGTATGTGAAATGTTGTGCAGCCATTTTTTTATCAACCATGTTTGCTTGATGGATATGCATCTGTGACTATGAATATGAATGTGCTAGTCTAAATTTTCTTGTAGTATACGTGTATTTAAATTTTGGCGCTAATACACGGCAAACAGGGCTGTAGAATATATCAGTACACCGCTGAACGGCAATTAGGCCCTAATTGTTTTCTACTTTTACACAACACAACAGGCTTTTCAACAGATAAGTGCAATGCAGGAGGGCAAATATATTTTTATTTTGCCACTAATACACGGCAAAAAGGGCTTAACATATAACTGCACCTCACAAGGGCAAATAAGACGTACTGTAGAAACATTTCCTTGTAATAAACCCTGTTAATAGCTGTATCAAAAAGCACTTGCACCCCAATAACAAGAATAGTTTGCTGGAATGACAGAGTTGTACAATGGCAATTTGGATCCCCAGTCAGTGCAGCAAGGAGTAACAGGATTGTTCCTATTACCCAGTCAGTAACCTCCCCTACTGAACCCTGTTCTACATAATTGCTGTGGATCGATTCCTCCCTATCCTTTGTTTTTTCACCACAATCAAGTCTTTCCTATCACTGTCCCTAACGCTTGCAGATGTCTCTCCCTGCACTAAGTACACTAGTAAATGGCAGAATCTAAGATGGCTGTCACTATTTATAGGGCTGTGACATCACAGGGCTGGCTGGCTGCTGTTTGGCTGCATGCATGGCATTATGGGTGATCCCGCCTTCTCAGAGTTCTTTTCTTCATGTCCTCACACGTGCAGCAGCCATTTTAGGAAAAAATGTGATTCATTACCACGAAGCACAAGGAAATTCGCCTTCGGTGCAAATCAAATTTTTCCTGAAATTCTGAACGAATTCCACTTCGTCAGCTTCGATTCGCTCATCTCTATTAACAATTTAACATTTTCAAGTGAAAAAGAATTACAATAAACAAAACAGCAAACAGGAACAAACAAATAACACCCAGTCTCGCTCTCATTCATACATCTCTCACATAACGGTGACATTTCACAGTGGCTCAAGTAGGAGACGGTTAGACAGCAGCAGCATCCAGTACAATCCGGCATGTCCAAACTTTGTCAAACTTCTGTGGAAACTTTCTATTAGCATATAGGGTTTTGTATAATGGAGCATACTTATTATCTAATTGAATCCAGTGAATCAAACTAGGTGGGGCAGTGGTTTTCCAAGGCATAATCAACATTTGGTGCTTGTAGAGTAGTCAGACTAAACCTTGGAGCTCAATTCTTCCAATAAAACATACCGTATTTTTTGCTTTATAAGACGCACTTTTTTCCCCCCAATAGTGGGGGCGGGGGAATGGACGTGCGTCTTATAAAGCAAATACTAGTGAGTGCTTCCATTATGGAAGCACTCACTAGTTTGAATTAGGTGGCAGGAGTTGGGAGCGAAGCTCTGCAAGCGCTTGTAGTACTCACCCTGCCTGGTCTTACTTGCTGGGGCCGGCGCTTCACTGTCTTGACTGCGTACACCGTCAGGACCTAGTGCGCGCACTATGACCTGACGCTACACACAGTCAGGTGACAGAGCAGCACAGGCCAGGAAGACAGGGGAGCGCAACTTCTGCCAGAGGTGAAGAGGAGCCATGATGCAGGATAGGTGTTTTTATCTGATCTGAGGTCTGATGGGGTCTAACATTGAGGGCTGATCTTAGGTCTGATGGGGGTCTGACAATGTGGGCTGATCTTAGGTCTGATAAGGGTCTGACAATGTGGGATGATCTGAGGTCTTATGGGGGTCTAACATTGAAGGCTTATCTGAGGTCTGATGGGGGTCTGACAATGTGGGCTGATATAAGGTCTGATGGGGGTCTGACAATGTGGGCTGATCTGAGGTCTGATGGGGGTCTGACAGTGTGGGCTTATCTGAGGTCTGATGGGGTCTGACATTTTGGGCTGATCTGAGGTCTGATGGGGTTCTTACATGGAGGGCTGATGTGATATCCTGATAAGGGGGTCAGATGTGATGTCCTGATATGGGGGCCTGATCTGCTGTCCTGTTATTTATGGGGGCCTGATCTGATGTCCTGATACAGTATTTATGGGGGTCTGATCTGATGTCCTGATATTTATGGGGGCCTGATCTGATGTCCTGATACTATATTTATGGGGGTCTGATCTGATGTCCTGATATTTATGGGGGTCTGATCTGAGGATCTGACATGAGGTCTGATGAAAAATATTTTTTTCTTATTTTCCTCCTATCATCGGTTGCGTCTTATAAAACGAAAAATATGGTAATTAAAGGGCATCTGTCACCTACTTTGAGCATTTTAGATCGCTCATATCACATTATAGTACAGTTGCCCAACATAAAAATAGTACCTGTCTTATGTCTGTCCCACGTCCATAAGCTGAAAAAATCACTTTATAAAGATATACAGATTAGGACCCGCAAGTGCCTAGGGGGTCCGCGTGTGTGTACTTTTAAGATCAGTGCCTCTGCCCATAGTGGGCAGAGCAGAGCGCATGCACGGACGCAGTGGTGGACCCAGAGGAGGACGATGAAGTATGAGATGAGGGCGGGCCAGAGGACTCTAAGGGGAGCGGTTAAGCTGGCACATCAGAGAGGGGCCTGGGCACTTACAGCAATAATGCCGCCCTTGGGCACTTGCAGGACCTAATCTGCATATCATTAAGTGTTTTTTTTCAGCTTGTGGACGTGGGTCAGACATAAGAGAGGTACTATTTTAAGTTGGGCAACTGTGCTATAACATGATATGAACAGTCTAAAACGCTCAGAGTTGGTGACAGACTCCCATTAATATGGCATTCAGTAATTTAAAGAACTTTCTGGGAATGATTAGAGGTGCAATATGAAAGTGATACAGGAACTTTGGTAAATAAATAATTTTGAAAAGATTAATCCAAACAATAAGTGTAAGAGGGAGGTGGTCCCAAGTCTTCAGCTTTGACTCAGTTCTCTTAAATAGTAGTTCAAGGTTCAGTTCCATAAATTTGGACACCTCCGGGTGGACTAACACACCTAGGTAGATAGCCTACAAATATGTTCCCCTAACAGGAACAAGAAAACCATACCCATCAAAAAATATTAAAAAATATACATCTTATTACACAAAATCAAGAAAAAATATAAAACACATGAATCAGGGGTAACAATGTCAGAAATAGGTAACAGTGACCTTATATGCTGTATGGAAACATAGGCCTACAGCCCTACTGCCCCCGAAAAGATTGTAATACATGCCCCAGAAAAGAAGGGGATACAGGTGAGACCAGGTTTCAAATGCAAATGTTATATAACCAAGCCTATATCCAGTAACAATAATCATATGGAAAAAGGGGGACGTCCCATAACGAATAGAGACTGGAATAATCAAACAAATCTAAATATTAGTCCCACTGGGCTCACCTCTAGACATGATCAGTGGAGGAAAACTGGTACTAGTATAGTCAGGTAAAAGCCATGCCGCGTGTTTCGCTCTTATAGCTTCAACAGGAGGAACTCCCGACGAAGCTACAAAAGCAAATCACGCGATTGGTATATTGACTGGAAGTACTGAATTACATTGATAATTGGGGCACATAGGAAGAAGAGAAGATTTGTCCTAATTTACTCTAAGACCCTTAAAAGACTGAAACATCTCCAGTAGTTGTAGGAGTGCCATCAGGGAAGGACCCTTATCTGCCAAATACACTAACTACCGCATCATCCACTTACATGGAGACTTTCTCCAGTATTGAGTCTCAAGCAATGCCTTTGATGGCTGGGAAACTACGGATAGTGATGCTGAGGGGCTCAATCGCAAGGACAAATAATAAGGGGGGTAAGGGGGCAATCCTGACGCTTAGCCGTTTTAGTGTAACCTGGCTGGATATGTCTGTTTGTTCTAATGTGGGCTCTGGGGGAATCATACAGCAGCCTCACCCAGTAGTGAGGTCCGATATTAAATCTTGGTAATAAGTCCCAGAGATAGGGCCACTTAATTGAATCAAAAGCTTTGCAGCTATCTGAGAACACAACAAAGCCTGGGGGATCAGAGCCCTCCACAGTTGCCAAGTTTAAATATAACCTCTCGATATTATGGCGAAATGCGGTATTGTATATTTCACATAATTTGGGGCAACCATATCAGAGTTGGCTCTATAACAATGCCCAGTAATTCCGTCCATGGAGGATACTGATAGCTTCTGCCACATCCTCCACGGCATTGTCAGGATTCGGTAGAGGAATGACTACTTGCTATCCACATTGTTAGACCCTAGCTACCGGTCAAAACTGGGGGAATTTTCTAGACCTGAGAGTGATACAAAAATGGACTACTATAGAGACATGCTGTGTAGTCGGTTAGTCGCTGCCTACGAGCACTATCACACGTCCTCAGGAAGGTGTGACCCAGGGGAACCTCTGTGCCCACACTCCACTAACATAACTGGTGGGTGGGAGGGGGGCAGGAGCAGCACCAGCTCCAAAAGCAGCCAGTTAAGTCTGGAGTCTCTTATGTGCAGTTTTCTTTAGCCACCTATTGAAGAAACCAACCAGCAGCAGCAGCACAACATGCAGCAGAACCTCAACCAGCAGGTGGTGGCATACTTAGACTGCACCCTGTCACCCCAGATCCAAGGACCCCCTAGACTACTGGGCATGCAAACTTAAAGTGTGACAACAACTGCCCAAGTTTGCCATGGGCATGCCTGGCCAGTAGTGTGGCATCAGAGCAGGTGTTCAGTGAGGAGGGGGGCATAGTTACCCTTAAGAGAACTCGCCTTTTCTCTCAAAATGTTGAGAGACTAACCTTAATAAAGATGAATCAGGTGTGGATCAACCAAGATTTCCAGACACAGGTGCCTGATGCAACAGAATAGATCATTCTACCACTAATGATCACACTGTTGTGTGCTGACACACCAGAATATTCTGCAAAATGGGCCATTACTTCTGGCCACCAGCTGCTGCCACCCGCCTTATGCCATTCACCTGCTGACTCTACTGCCATTCCTACAATGGGACTTATTGGCCTACTCTCCAGAACTGTATGAGGACTTGTTTTTTGCGAGACAAACTGTAGTTTTTATTGGTACCATTTTTTTTATTGGTAACATTTTTGTTATTCAATTTTCTATGGACGAAAAGGTGAAAAAAAAAACTAGTGAATCGTGGGTTTTTAATTTTTTTCAATTAAGGTGATCACTGCACAGGAAATTTCACTACGGGGGCTCCGATCCGAAGGCAGAGGGAGCTGTATCTCTCTGCCTTAACTCACAGATGCTGCGATCGGTGTTGATTGCAGCATCTGAGGTGTTAAATGTTTGGTGGGATCGCCATTCTCCATCATTGCGGCTAGTGTCTACTGTATGATGAAATTGGCACCCCTGCGTATGGAGTGGGCTCACTGCAGCTTCCAAGAGATTTTAGCAGCCAAATTCTGGTGAAAAATGGTGAGTAAACTATGCGTCCCTCAGCTGGCAAGGCACTGTGGGTTATTCTTTGTGGCTTAATGGCTTCATAAATATGTCTGAGGTCTCTTGCACATGAACGCAACCGACCGTGGGCCAGCTGCATGTGGATCGCAACCTTATTCATTTGAATGTGGTCCGCAATCTGTCCATTCCGCAAAAAATTATTTCTTTTTGTGGAACGGAAGCACGGAATGGAACCCCACGAAAGCACTCCGTAGTGCTTTTGTAGAGTTCCGTTCCGTAATTCCATTCCGCATCTCCGTGATTGCGGACCCATTCAAGTGAATGGGTCCGCATCCCTGATGCAGAATGCACGCGGCCGGTGTCCCGTGTGTTGCGGACCTGCCGTATGCGGGCCGCAATACGGCCATGGGGGACACACAAGAGGCCTAAGGGTTCGGCAACACAATGATTTTGGGCATGACTGGGGATCTATCTATCTATCTATCTATCTGTGTGCCTTCTGCAAAATTATGGGTGCTACGAGTTTCACATCTGTTAGAGGAGCAGAACAATGGAAATAATGGAAGTGCTGGATGCGGCATGTAACTGAAATACAGACCCTTTTGACTATAATGAGGTATGTTGGTTTCCATTCAGATGACCACTTTTTCAGCAGAAAAAAAGCCTTGCATGCAGGATTTTTTTGTATGCTCTTTTTGACAGAATAGAGCCTCCAATGCAGTCCTAAGTAAAAATCTCCTGTCAATCAGGCGAAGTATTCCACTTCTCTCCTCTCCCCTTTTTATTTCTCTCTTTCTTTATTTTCCCTTCATGAATGTCTACTCTATGGCATGACGATCATTGCTTACTACAAGAGATTCTGTTGCTTTTTTTGTACCTAAAAAAATAATACCAGTATAGTCCAATTTATAGATTGATTTGTGAGGCCATGTAAAATGATCTGTTGTATGTCCCTGTTATTCATATGTTACATTTAATCAGTGAAAGAATTTGAATTCCAATGAAGTTAAATCCTGTTTTGATGATATATGCATTGTATTATGCATATGTAAATTGAGGGGAAAAACAAAAACTAATTGTAGCAGAATTCAAGTGATTATGGCTTGTTATTGGCGAACTAACACTTTGAAAAATATCCCCACTGGCATAAATATCTCACTTACCTTAACTGACTTCGATTACATTTTCCGATTCACAGTGTCACAATGATAATATTAATTTAGCATTCTGAAAACCTCTTACAATTTATCAAATATTTGATTTACATTTGATAATAATTTCATGACATTCATGAACATGAAATCCAACCTCCAGCGTGGTGCCTACTCTTGTCTGTCTCATTACCACAATGGATTCTATCTCTTGTGTAATTAAAATGTATAATTTAATTCACTGGAATAGGTATGAAAAAATTAGTATAATTATTGTAGTGCTTTGCCTGGAGTGCTGTGTATCATGACTTGTTGATTTATATGTTGAATAAATATAGGCTTGCTTGGTAAAAAATAATACAAGGATATGCACTACTGTTATTATTTTTTTTCTAAATGAAAAGATTGGATACATGTAATAGATATTTTCTCTAGGTTTTAATTAAAACATAAATATATGTACAGAGTATAGCTGTAATTAGGCACATTTCGAAAATATAATCATTAGAATATATTACAGTGCATTTGGAAAGTTTTCAGACCCTTTCACTATTTTTACATTTTGTTAAAGAGGTATTTGGGTTTTAATAATTACATTTATTAGTTTAGAGAATAGGCAGTTATGCTGTTTTCTAATATACATATTAGAGATGAGCAAATTTTGAAAAAAATTCAATTCGCCAGTTCGCTAAATTTTTGGGGAAAAATTTGATTTGATCTGAATTAATTCTCGGCGAACTACGTTAAAAAACAGCTATTTCCTGGCTACAGAGAGCCTTTATATTGGTGTAGAACACTGTGCCTTGCAGTAACACGCACAGGGAGTCTGCTTTGGCAATAAAATAATATGATGAATCCGTATGACATGCAGAGGACAGGCATCGCTCTTAGAATCACTGCACACTTCACTTAATTGGGTAGTAGCGGGGCCAAAACTGACCAAATAACTCAAGTATGAACTCAACCGTACAGGTCGATGTTAGCACCAAGAAGAAGCGCACTCCTTTTACACCGTTGTCAGCTGATTCCACATAGATGTCTACAGAACCTGTTCTATTAAACGCTTATACAAGTAGAGCCCCCCGACAGAGTGGAGAGGGTGTCAGCAGTAAGTTTGTGTTGATGTCACTGATTATTTAGCCCCTCCTCTGATCCGTCAGAACAATAACCCACAAAAAATGGATCCTTTCTGTCGAGCATCCGCCTCAACTCGGTCAGCATTTGGTCAGTAATCCATCAGTATTGCTAATGCCCAAAAAAACAGGAGTGGATCCAAAACAGAGATGACACGTGAACAAAATATTTGCATGTCTTCTGTGTTTTTGACTACCAAATCCTAAGCCAATTCTGATGGGACCATACAGGCCTTACAGCTGCTACACTGAGAGGATCCGTTGTGCATCTAATTTTACCTTCCTTCTGACAGATCAGAAGAAGGGTTAAATAAATGATGATGTCAGCCAAAAGGGCTAAATAGTGGCCCAGTCATGAAGTGGGGAGGGTGAGAACAGCATGAGAAGTCCACAGAGTGGCCCTATGACATAGTGGTGAGGTGGAAGCAGCATGAGGAGACCACAGAGTGGCCCAATGACAGAGCCTGGAGGTGGCGGCAGCATCAGGAGGCCACAGAGTGGCAAGGTGACATAGAGTGGAGGTAGGAGCAGCATGAGAAGACCACAGAGTAGCGAGGTGACATAGTTTTGAGGTGGCGGCAGCATCAGGAGGCCACAGAGTGGCAAGGTGACATAGTGTGGAGGTGGCGGCAGCATCAGGATGCCACAGAGGGGCAAGGTAACATAAAGTGGAGGTAGGAGCAGCATCAGGAGACCACAGCGTGGCAAGGTGACATAGTGTGGAGGTGGCAGCAGCATCAGGAGGCCACAGAGTGGCACAATGACAGAGTGTGGAGGTGGCGGCAACATCAGGAGGCCACAGAGTGGCACAATGACAGAGTGTGGAGGTGATAGCAGCATCAGGAGGCCACAGAGTGGCAAGGTGACATAGTGTGGAGGTGGCATCAGCATCAGGAGGCCACACAGTGTCTAGGTTACATAGTGTGGAGATGGCAGCAGCATGAGGAGACCACAGAGTGGTAAGGTGACATAGTGTGGAGGTGACGGCAGTATCAGGAGGACACAGTGTCACAGTGTGGGGGAAGGGGAGGAATACCAGAATAACAACAGAAGGAAAATGACCAGAAGCTAGGCCTCCAAAGTAACCACCTAATAAAACCCTAAACCTAGCCCTGTGTCACAGTGGGGGGTGGGGGAAACCCCCCACCGTACAATGTCAGGAATAAGTGGAAAGCAGCTAGGCCAGGACGCCGGAATCAGGGAGCAGGTCACCTCCTATTGCGTCCCTAATCCTTGCCCTAACTCCTAACCGTATGAGCGGACCTTGATGGTAGGATGGCTCATACCCTGGATTCCTTTGGCCCTGAGTCGCCCTGAGAATCCCTCACATAGGAGCAGGGGAGAGACGACCTGTTCCTCCCAGACACGGAGGAACAGGAGTCTCAAAGGGCCTAGCAGCAGGGAAAAGTGGAAGACTGAATACAACAACAGAGATGGCAGGTAAGAACACAGAACACACACTTACCTGCTGCAGCCACCACGACTGGAACTCGTGCATAAGTACAGGAGCCTACACACCAAATAGGACACCGTACACACAACACACACCCACAGGTATCCAGCACGCCAGATACTGTTTGGACCCCATGCTGCAAGGTGCACGGCAGCCCCAGGTAGCGCTGCATACAGGCTTATGGTTCACCCTTCCAGGGAACCAGCCCCCTTCCGGAGGTAGACAAGGGAATGTCTAGCATACATACTGGACAACACAAACAACACACCAGACATGTATCAACAAACTAGACATAACAACGAATCCCCAAATCAAACCCTCACAAACAGACAACAGATAAGGTAGGGAAAGGACAAGGAGAAGACAGAGGGATGACATCGCAGATGACATCAATGTCCTACAAGTAGAGATGTCCCGAACTATTCGCCGGCAAACAGTTCCCGGCGAACATCGCTTGTTCACGTTTGTCGCGGCAGGCAAACATATGCGATGTTCGGTCCACCCCCTATACGTCATCATTGAGCAAACTTTGACCCTGTACCTCACAGTCATCAGACACATTCCAGCCAATCAGCAGCATACCCTCCCTCCCAGACCCTCCCACCTCCAATCAAAAAGCAAGGACAGCATCCATCTCAGATTAATTCTGAAGCTGCAGTGTTAGTGAGAGCAGGGAGAGTGCTGCTGCTGCTGATTTAATAGGGAAATCGTTAGCTAGGCCAGTGTTCTGTGTCCACTCCAGTCCTCAAAGACTCATCTGATCTGCTGTAAGGACAGTGTCCTGACAGCACCCCAAAAAGCCCTTTTTAGGGCTAGTACATCAGTATGCTTTTTTTTTTTTCCCCCTCTGTTATATAATTGCAGCTGCCTGCCAGCGTGTGTCAGGCCCACAGAGTGTACTGTGCCCACTGCCAGTGCCCACCACTCATATCTGGTGTCACAGTAGCTTGCATTTAAAACAGTAAAACAATTTTTTCACTGTAATATAATTGCAGTTGCCTGAAAGCGTGTGTGTCAGGCCCACAGAGTGTACTGTGCCCACTACTGCCAGTGCCCAGTGCCACCACTCATATCTGGTGTCACAGTAGCTTGCATTTAAAAAAGTAAAACAATTTTTTCACTGTAATATAATTGCAGCTGCCTGCCAGCGTGTGTGTCAGGCCCACAGCGTGTACTGTGCCCACTACTTATATCTGGTGTCACAGTAGCTTGCATTTAAAACAGTAAAACTATTTTTTTACTTTAATATAACTTCAGTTGCCTGCCAGCATGTGTGTCAGGCCCACAGTGTGTGTGTCAGGCCCACAGCCTAGGTGGGCAAAGGGGCCCACATTCCAAAGAGCACCTTTCGGATTTCACAGGGCATTTTTTACACATTTTGATTTCAAACTACTTCTCACGCATTCGGGCCCCTAAAATGCCAGGGCAGTATAACTACCCCACAAGTGACCCCATTTTGGAAAGAAGACACCCCCAGGTATTTCGTGATGGGCATAGTGAGTTCATGGAAGTTTTTATTTTTTGTCACAAGTTAGTGGAATATGAGACTTGTAAGGAAAAAAAACAAAACATCATTTTCCGTTAACTTGTGACAAAAAATAAAAAGTTCTATGAACTCACTATGCCCATCAGAGAATACCTTAGGGTGTCTACTTTCCGAAATGGGGTCATTTGTGGGGTTTTTCTACTGTCTGGGCATTGTAGAACCTCAGGAAACATGACAGGTGCTCAGAAAGTCAGAGCTGCTTCAAAAAGCAGAAATTCACATTTTTGTACCATAGTTTGTAAACGCTATAACTTTTACCCAAACCATTTTTTTTTTTACCCAAACATTTTTTTTTATCAAAGACATGTAGAACAATAAATTTAGAGAAAAATTTATATATCGATGCCGTTTTTTTTGAAAAATTTTACAACTGAAAGTGAAAAATTTCATTTTTGTTGCCAAAAAATCGGTAAATTTCGATTAATAACAAAAAAAGTAAAAATGTCAGCAGCAATGAAATACCACCAAATGAAAGCTCTATTAGTGAGAAGAAAAGGAGGTAAAATTCATTTGGGTGGTAAGTTGCATGACCGAGCAATAAACGGTGAAAGTAGTGTAGTGCAGAAGTGTAAAAAGTGGCCTGGTCATTAAGGGTGTTTAAGCTAGGGGGGCTGAAGTGGTTAAAAGAGTAAAACAATTTTTTCACTGTAATATAATTGCAGTTGCCTGTCAGCGTGTGTGTCAGGCCCACAGTGTGTACTGTGCCCACTACTCATATCTGGTGTCACAGTAGCTTGCATTTAAAACAGTAAAACAATTTTTTCACTGTAATATAATTGCAGTTGCCTGCCAGCGTGTGTGTCAGGCCCACAGCGTGTACTGTGCCCACTACTGCCAGTGCCCAGTGCCACCACTCATATCTGGTGTCACAGTAGCTTGCATTTAAAACAGTAAAACAATTTTTTCACTGTAATATAATTGCAGTTGCCTGCCAGCGTGTGTGTCAGGCTAACAGCGTGTACTGTGCCCAGTACTCATATCTGGTGTCACAGTAGCTTGCATTTAAAACAGTAAAACAATTTTTTCACTGTAATATAATTGCAGTTGCCTGCCAGCGTGTGTGTCAGGCCCACAGCGCTTACTGTGCCCACTACTGCCAGTGCCCAGTGCCACCACTCATATCTGGTGTCACAGTAGCTTGCATTTAAAACAGTAAAACAATTTTTTCACTGTAATATAATTGCAGTTGCCTGTCAGCGTGTGTGTCAGGCCCACAGCGTGTACTGTGCCCACTACTCATATCTGGTGTCACAGTAGCTTGCATTTAAAACAGTAAAACAATTTTTTCACTGTAATATAATTGCAGTTGCCTGCCACCGTGTGTGTCAGGCCCACAGCATGTACTGTGCCCACTACTCATATCTGGTGTCACAGTAGCTTGCATTTAAAACAGTAAAACTATTTTTTCACTGTAATATAATTGCAGTAGCCTGCCAGCGTGTGTGTCAGGCCCACAGCGTGTACTGTGCCCACTACTGCCAGTGCCCAGTGCCACCACTCATATCTGGTGTCACAGTAGCTTGCATTTAAAACAGTAAAACAATTTTTTCACTGTAATATAATTGCAGTTGCCTGCCAGCGTGTGTGTCAGGCTAACAGCGTGTACTGTGCCCAGTACTCATATCTGGTGTCACAGTAGCTTGCATTTAAAACAGTAAAACAATTTTTTCACTGTAATATAATTGCAGTTGCCTGCCAGCGTGTGTGTCAGGCCCACAGCGCTTAATGTGCCCACTACTGCCAGTGCCCAGTGCCACCACTCATATCTGGTGTCACAGTAGCTTGCATTTAAAACAGTAAAACAATTTTTTCACTGTAATATAATTGCAGTTGCCTGCCAGCGTGTGTGTCAGGCCCACAGCGTGTACTGTGCCCACTACTGCCAGTGCCCACCACTCATATCTGGTGTTACAGTAGCTTGCACGCATAGTACCACTAATCTAAAAAAAAATGACAGGCAGAGGCAGGCCACCCCGCAGGGGCCGTCGTGGTCGTGGTGCTGTGATTTCCTTTGGCCCTAGAATAATGCCCAGTGTTCAGAGGCCACGTACCCTGAACTCGAAAAGTTCTGAGGACATAGTTGACTGGCTAACGCAGGACACCCAATCTTCTACAGCTTCCGCTCGGAACCTTGACGCACCATCCTCCTCCAGCTCAGCTTCGGGCACCTCTCAAGTTACCACTCGCCCGCCTGCCGCCACCACCAACACTAGCACCACAGCCGCTTCACTTGATCTGTCAGAGGAGTTATTTACACATCAGTTTAAAGAAATGAGTGATGCTCAACCATTATTGCCAGAGGATGTAGATAACAGGGATATGTCTCAGTCAGGCAGCATTATACACATGGACGTACGGTGTGATGATGATGATGTTGTACCCGCTGCTGCTTCCTTTGCTGAGTTGTCAGATACAAGTGAAGTGGTTGATGATGACGATGTGTCTGTGGATGTCACGTAGGTGGCCGCTCGAAGAGAAGAACAGGGGGAAAAATCAGATGGGGAGACAGAGAGGAGGAGGAGACGAGTTGGAAGCAGGGGGAGGTCGTCGCAAGGAGCTAGTGGCACAGTCAGACAGCATGTATCGGCACCCGGGGTCAGCCAGACAGCACGCCAATCAACGCATGCTGTTGCCACCACCACAATGCCGTCATTGCAAAGCTCAGCAGTATGGAATTTTTTTTGTGTGTCTGCCTCTGATAACAGCAATGCCATTTGCAACCTGTGCCAAAAGAAACTGAGTCGTGGGAAGACCAACACCCACCTAGGTACAACTGCTTTGCGATGGCACATAATCTCACATCACAAACGCCTATGGGATCAACACATGATGAGTACAAGCAGCACACAAACTCAAAGCCATCATCCTCCTCCTGGTCCAGCATCTTCAGCCACGTCAACCACTGCTGTCCTCCTTGCCCCCTCTCAACCATCCGCCACTCCGCCTCTCACCTTCAGCAGTTCCTGCTCATCTGCCCACAGTCAGGTGTCTGTCAAGGAAATGTTTGAGCGTAAGAAGCCAATGTCACAGAGTCACCCCCTTGCCCGGCGTCTGACAGCTGGCTTGTCGGAACTCTTAGCCCGCCAGCTTTTACCATACAAGCTGGTGGAGTCTGAGGCCTTCAAAAAATTTGTAGCTATTGGGACACCGTAGTGGAAGGTACCCGGCCGAATTTTTTTTTCACAACAGGCAATCCCCAACCTGTACTCTATTGTGGAAAAGGAAGTCATGGCATGTCTGGCACACAGTGTTGGGGCAAGGTTCCATCTGACCACTGATACCTGGTCTGCAAAGCACAGTCAGGGCAGGTATATCACGTACACGTACCTTTTTGATTCCAGAGGGGAAGCAAACCAGGCTGGTGCAGTGAGCTGCATTTATATTAATATAAGCAGATATATAACGCGAGTTTGACCGCGACGCGTGGTTGATTAAGTGTGGTTGTGTAAGTGTGTGACTTAAGATTAAGTGAGGGAGTATCTGAGAGCTAAATTATTTGTGGACATTGATAAGTGGCTGTGTTTGACTGTATTTTGTGCTGTGATAACACTTTTCTTTTTCCTTCTCCAGGGGTTGCACAGGTGAGCAATTAGGGTGTGGCTGTTTAATTAGGGTGTGGCTGTCTAATTAGGAGACTTTAAAAACTCAGCAGTAAGAACAGCACAGCCTTTTTGATTCCAGAGGGGAAGCAAACCAGGCTGGTGCAGTGAGCTGCATTTATATTAATATAAGCAGATATATAACGCGAGTTTGACCGCGACGCGTGGTTGATTAAGTGTGGTTGTGTAAGTGTGTGACTTAAGATTAAGTGAGGGAGTATCTGAGAGCTAAATTATTTGTGGACATTGATAAGTGGCTGTGTTTGACTGTATTTTGTGCTGTGATAACACTTTTTTTTTTCCTTCTCCAGGGGTTGCACAGGTGAGCAATTAGGGTGTGGCTGTTTAATTAGGGTGTGGCTGTCTAATTAGGAAACTTTAAAAACTCAGCAGTAAGAACAGCACAGCCTTTTTGATTCCAGAGGGGAAGCAAACCAGGCTGGTGCAGTGAGCTGCATTTATATTAATATAAGCAGATATATAACGCGAGTTTGACCGCGACGCGTGGTTGATTAAGTGTGGTTGTGTAAGTGTGTGACTTAAGATTAAGTGACTTCAGTGGGGGACTGCAATTAGCCAGTTTCTTATTACTACATTGTATTGTATTTTTTGCTTTTGTGGTGTAATCCCCATTTAGTATGTGTTGCACAATTGACAACGCAGTCCAGTGCACATCTTGCATGATGTATGCAGTCCTGGAACAGCCGTTCCAGGGTGAATTTCTTTGTTCAAGATGTGAGCAAATTACCCGTTTGGAATCGCTAATCGAGTCTCTAAATGGGCAAGTTGCAACACTGAGAGGCATTGACAATTTGCAAAAAAGTTTGCTTCTCACCGAGCAAGCACTCTTTGGGGTAGATGAGGGAGAGGGTGACAGAGAGGAGGCTGAGGAAAGTGAGGTAGCTAGCTGGGTAATAGTTAGAAAGCGGGGTAGAGGGAAGAGTGCCAGGGAGGCTAGCCCTGATCTGACACACCCCAACAAGTTTGCACGTTTGGCAGATGAGGGGGATATCAGTCCAGGGACGGCACTGCCGCAGCCGGACACTTCCTCTGCCAGTCAGGGGAATGTCAGCTCCGGTAAGCAGGGGACCAGGAGAGCAGGGCAGGCCAGACAGGTGCTGGTAGTGGGAGACTCAATTATTAGGGGAACAGATAGGGAAATCTGTCACAAAGACCGTGATCGCCGAACAGTGTGCTGTCTTCCTGGCGCTAGAGTTTGACATATCGCGGATCGGGTTGACAGATTACTGGGAGGGGCTGGAGAAGATCCAGCGGTCATGGTCCATATCGGAACCAATGACAAAGTTAGGGGTAGGTGGAGAGTCCTTAAAAATGATTTCAGGGATTTAGGGCAAAAGCTTAGGGCAAGGACCTCAAAGGTAGTATTTTCCGAAATACTACCGGTACCACGGGCCACACAAGAAAGGCAGCGGGAGATTAGGGAAATTAACAAGTGGCTCAAGAACTGGTGTAGGATGGAGGGGTTTGGGTTCCTGGAGAACTGGGCCGACTTCACTGTCGGCTACAGGCTCTATCGTAGGGACGGGCTGCACCTCAATGGGGAAGGGGCAGCTGTGTTGGGGAAGAAGATGGCTAGAAGGTTGGAGGAGTGTTTAAACTAGGGACTGGGGGGGAGGGTCATTACACTATAGAAGGGGAAGATAGTTCAGATAGAGACCGGGGGCAAGGTAGTGGGACTGGGGGAGAAATGGAAGGAGGGACAAGAACAGTTCAGAAGGAAAGGTGTAGGGTAAAAAATATACATAAACCTCTCATATGTATGTATACTAATGCCAGAAGCCTGACTAATAAAACTGGTGAACTGGAATTAGTGATGTGTGAGGAGGACTATGACATAGTGGGAATAACTGAGACATGGCTGGATGATAGCTATGACTGGGCAGTTAATGTACAAGGTTACAGTCTGTTCAGAAAGGATCGTCAAAACCGGAGAGGTGGAGGGGTCTGCCTTTATGTAAAGTCTTGTCTAAAGCCCACACTCCGTGAAGATATAAGTGAGGGACATGAACATGTGGAGTCACTATGGGTAGAGATACATGGAGCTAAAAACAGCAATAAATTACTAATAGGAGTCTACTATAAACCACCTAATATACCAGAGTCCACAGAAAATCTACTACTAAACGAGATAGACAAGGCGGCAAATCATAATGAGGTGGTTATTATGGGGGACTTCAACTACCCAGATATAGACTGGGAAACTGAAACTTGTATATCTCATAAAGGAAACAGATTCTTGGCAATAACCAAAGACAATTATCTCTCCCAACTGGTTCAGGACCCGACTAGAGGGACGGCCATACTGGACTTAATATTAACCAATAGGCCTGACAGAACAACAGACGTGCAGGTTGGGGGACACCTGGGAAATAGTGACCATAAAGTAATAACCTTCCAATTATCATTCAAAAGAGCGTTTCTACAGGGAGGAACAAAAATACCAAACTTCAAAAAAGCTAAATTTAGCCAACTAAGAGAGGCCATAGGCCTAACTAACTGGGACAAAGTCCTCAAAAATAAAAATACAGCCAAAAAATGGGATATCTTTAAAAACATCCTAAAATCTCATTGTGAGAGGTACATACCGTATGGGAATAAAAGGTTAAGGAACAAAAAGAAACCAATGTGGATAAATAGAACTGTAAAGAAAGCAATAAATGACAAAAAGAAAGCATATAAAACACTAAAACAGGAGGGTAGCACGGAAGCACTGAAAAACTATAAGGAAAAAAACAGAACATGTAAAAAACAAATAAAAGCGGCCAAACTAGAGACCGAGAGATTAATTGCCAAAGAGAGTAAAACTAACCCTAAAATGTTCTTCAATTATATAAATGTTAAAAAGTATAAATCTGAAGGTGTCGGCCCTTTAAAGAGTAATGAGGGGGGAGTCGCAGAGAGCGACGAGGAGAAAGCAAAGCTGTTAAATATTTTTTTCTCCAATGTATTCACTGAGGAAAATAAACTGTCAGATGAAATGCTGAATGCTGAAATAAATTCGCCATTAAAAGTGTCCTGTCTGACCCAGGAAGAAGTACAACAGCGACTTAAAAATATC
Organism: Bufo bufo; assembly: GCF_905171765.1. Lineage (NCBI taxonomy): Eukaryota > Metazoa > Chordata > Amphibia > Anura > Bufonidae > Bufo > Bufo bufo. Next base: position 650,715,948 of record NC_053390.1, on the reverse strand, counting down.
AAAATAGACAAATCGCCAGGACCGGATGGCATACACCCCCGTATCCTAAGGGAATTAAGTAATGTCATAGCCAGACCCTTATTTCTGATATTTGCGGACTCTGTACTGACAGGGAATGTCCCACAGGATTGGCGCATGGCAAATGTGGTGCCAATATTCAAAAAGGGTCCAAAAACAGAGCCTGGAAACTATAGGCCGGTAAGTTTAACATCTGTTGTGGGTAAACTGTTTGAAGGTTTTCTGAGAGATGCTATGTTAGAGCATCTTAACGGAAATAAGCAAATAACGCCATATCAGCATGGCTTCGTGAGGGATCGGTCATGTCAAACTAATTTAATCAGTTTCTATGAGGAGGTAAGTACTAGACTTGACAGCGGCGAATCAATGGATGTCGTGTATCTGGACTTCTCCAAAGCATTTGACACTGTACCTCATAAAAGGTTAGTATATAAAATGAGAATGCTCGGACTCGGAGAAAACGTCTGTAAGTGGGTAAGTAACTGGCTCAATGATAGAAAACAGAGGGTGGTTATTAACGGTACATACTCAGATTGGGTCACTGTCACTAGTGGAGTACCTCAGGGGTCAGTATTGGGCCCTATTCTCTTCAATATATTTATTAATGATCTTGTAGAAGGCTTGCATAGTAAAATATCAATTTTCGCAGATGACACTAAACTGTGTAAAGTAATTAACACTGAAGAGGACAGTATACTACTACAGAGGGATCTGGATAGATTGGAGGCTTGGGCAGATAAGTGGCAGATGAGGTTTAACACTGACAAATGTAAAGTTATGCACATGGGAAGGAATAATGCAAGTCACCCGTACATACTAAATGGTAAAACACTCGGTAACACTGACATGGAAAAGGATCTAGGAATTTTAATAAACAGCAAACTAAGCTGCAAAAAACAGTGTCAGGCAGCTGCTGCCAAGGCCAACAAGATAATGGGTTGCATCAAAAGGGGCATAGATGCCCGTGATGAGAACATATTCCTACTACTTTACAAATCACTGGTCAGACCACACATGGAGTACTGTGTACAGTTCTGGGCTCCTGTAAACAAGGCAGACATAGCAGAGCTGGAGAGGGTCCAGAGGAGGGCAACTAAAGTAATAACTGGAATGGGGCAACTACAGTACCCTGAAAGATTATCAAAATTAGGGTTATTCACGTTAGAAAAAAGACGACTGAGGGGAGATCTAATTACTATGTATAAATATATCAGGGGGCAGTACAGAGATCTATCCCATCATCTATTTATCCCCAGGACTGTGACTGTGACGAGGGGACATCCTCTGCGTTTGGAGGAAAGAAGGTTTGTACACAAACATAGAAAAGGGTTCTTTACGGTAAGAGCAGTGAGACTATGGAACTCTCTGCCTGAGGAGGTGGTGATGGTGAGTACAATAAAGGAATTCAAGAGGGGCCTGGATGTATTTCTGGAGTGTAATAATATTACAGGCTATAGCTACTAGAGAGGGGTCGTTGATCCAGGGAGTTATTCTGATTGCCTGATTGGAGTCGGGAAGGAATTTTTATTCCCCTAAAGTGAGGAAAATTGGCTTCTACCTCACAGGGTTTTTTTTTGCCTTCCTCTGGATCAACTTGTAGGATGACAGGCCGAACTGGATGGACAAATGTCTTTTTTCGGCCTTATGTACTATGTTACTATGTTACTATGTTACTGCGCATTGGGTAAACCTGCTGACTAGAGATGAGCGAACTTCTGTTTTAAGTTCGGGGTCTAAAGTTCGGCTTCCGGTTAGCGGAGGATCCCGATATGGATTCCGAATTCCGTTGTGGTCCGTGGTAGCGGAATCAATAATGGCCATTGTTGATTCCGCTACCACGGACCACAACGGAATTCGGAATCCATATCGGGATCCTCCGCTAACCGGAAGCCGAACTTTAGACGCGAACTTAAAACAGAAGTTCGCTCATCTCTACTGCTGACGGCTGCCAAGCATGGAATGCGTGGCTCTGCAGAGGAGTTGGTGACACTGCCACGACTTGCAGGCAGGCCTGCTGCCACCTCCTCTACTCCTCCTACTCCATCCTCTTCGCTAACCTCCTCGGCTGAGTCCTCTTCTGCTGCTGCGTCATGCTCCACATCAACTGCACCCCCCCAGCTCCCCAGGGGCTATTCCACATCCCAGATATGACAGTGTCACGCCGTCTTGGGGTTGACTTGCCTGAAAGCAGAGAGTCACACCAGACCAGCACTCCTGTCCGCCCTGAACGCACAGCTGGATCAGTGGCTGACTCTGCACCAACTGGAGATCGGCAAAGTGGTGTGTGACAACGGAAGCAATTTGTTGGCCGCATTGAATTTGGGCAAGTTGACACATGTGCCGTGCATGGCTCATGTGTTGAATCTGATCGTACAACGCTTTGTGCATAAGTACCCAGGCTTACAGGACGTCCTCAAGCAGGCCAGGAAGGTATGTGGCCATTTCAGGCATTCCTACACGGCCATGGCGCACTTTTCCGATATTCAGCGGCGAAACAACATGCCAGTGAGGCGCTTGATTTGCGACAGCCCGACATGTTGGAATTCAACACTCCTAATGTTCGACCGCCTGCTCCAACAAGAAAAAGCCGTCAACAAGTATTTGTATGACCGGGGTGCTAGGACAGCCTCTGCAGAGCTGGGTATTTCTTTGCCACGTTACTGGACGCTCATGCGCAATGCCTGTACGCTCATGCGTCCTTTTGACAAACCTAGTCAGTCGCACCGAAGGCACCATCAGCGACATCATCCTATTTGTTTTCTTCCTGGAGCGTGCTCTGCGAAGAGTACTGGATCAGGCCGTAGATGAGCGTGAAGAGGAAGAGGAAGCGTTGTGGTCACCATCACCACCAGAAACAGCCTTATCAGCATCGCTTGCTGGACCTCCGGCAACGCTGGAAGAGGAGTCTGAGGAAGAGGAGTCATAGGAGGAATGTGGCTTTGAGGAGGAGGAAGACCAACCACAGCAGGCATCCCAGGGTGCTCGTTGTCACCTATCTGGTACCCGTGGTGTTGTACGTGGCTGGGGGGAAGAACAGACCTTCAATGAGATCAGTGAGGACGAGGAACGGGACATGAGTAGCTCGGCATCTAACCTTGTGCAAATGGGGTCTTTCATGCTGTCATGCCTGTTGAGGGACCCTCGTATAAAAAGGCTGAAGGAAAATGACCTGTACTGGGTGGCCACGCTACTAGACCCCCGGTATAAGCAGAAAGTTCCTGAAATGTTACCGAATTACCGGAAGTCGGAAAGAATGCAGCAGTTCCGAAACAAGTTAAAAAGTATGCTTTACACTGTGTATAAGGGTGATGTCACAGCACAACGGGAATCTAACAGGGGAAGAGGTGAAAGTAATCCTCCTCCTACCACAACCACGCTGGCAAGGACAGGACGCTTTACACACACTTTTGTTGATGGAGGACATGCAGAGCTTTTTAAGTCCTACGCATCGCCACAGCCCTTCGGGGTCCTCCCTCAGAGAATGACTCGACCAACAGGTAGCAGACTACCTCGCCTTAACTGCAGATATCGACACTCTGAGGAGCGATGAACCCCTTGACTACTGGGTGTGCAGGCTTGACCTGTGGCCTGAGCTATCCTAATTTGCGATAGAACTTCTGGCCTGCCCCACTTCAAGTGTCCTGTCAGAAAAGACCTTCAGCGCAGCAGGAGGTATTGTCACTGAGAAGAGGAGTCGCCTAGGTCAAAAAAGTCTAGATTACCTCACCTTTATTAAGATGAATGAGGCATGGATCTGACAATGGGGGATGCATTTGACTAAAAAAGGCCTGATGAGATGTCTTGGGCTAAAAATGGTCCACACGCTTCTGTATTTAATCTCTGCATGCCGGATGACTTGCGTGACTTCTCTGCAACAATACCTGATTTTTCAGGCATGTGTACATACCTAATTTTTCTGGCCTCTGGTGCTGCACTGTGGCTGCAAAAACAAAACAAAAAAAAAAGGCACATACATGTGTCAATTGCCCTCCGTGATCGTTACCTTGTTGTGGTGAAGGGTCATTGCGTATCACAATGAAGCGATCACCTCTATGAGTGTGTTGGCAATGGCAATGTTGGCACACCCCAGATGATAAGGTCGTTGCTTCATTGTGAACAGACCAAAAGCGATCGGCTGGATAATTTTGCATAGGAAAAACATTAATTTTATTTTTGATCATCTAAGGTGATCATTAAAGCCGACTAGGCCAACAATGGGCCCACACTGCAGAATCATTGTTTTCTGGGTCACTTAACTGTCACAGAACTACCTCAGCACGATCATAGGCTTTGAAAAACCGCCATCACCTGCAATCTCCCAAACGTGCGCACGAGCACATTCATCACTACACCAAGATTGACGCATAGAGGAATAAAATTTATGTCATGAGTGTGTCAACTATTGACAACTCTTTGCGGTTGTCTAATCTCTATTAGATACATGTCCCCTGATAGGGGACGTAACAGGGATTAAACTGATAGGAATAGTAGTACTTAACATACCACTCATATCGGGTAGCACAGTACATTGCACGCGCAGTGCCCCAAATTGGAAGTAAGAGGACCGACCAAGCATCTTTTTCCATTTCCCGATTCCTAAAATCTATTCCATACACCACACCGGCCCCTGATAGGGGACAAAACAGAGATTAAACTGGTAAGAACAGTTTTATTTTTATTTTTTTAAAAGAGGACAGACTCTGCGGAGCTGGGTATTTTTTTGCCGCGTTACTGAACACTCATGCACAATGGCTGTAGGCTCATGCGTCCTTTTGCGGAGGTGAGTGCGTTAAACGGGGAGTTTGGTCTGTCATAGTTTAGTCTGTCACTGTGAAGCGGGCGTAACCCTTACACTAACTGATCATACCTGATGTTTTAAAGCACGTTATTCCAAACAATTTAGGAATGTTAGGTGATTTATGCCCTTTATGGATTAAAACCCGACTCTGCGTCAACTACGTAATTTTCCATGGGAGTTTTGCCATGGATCCCCCTCCGGCATGCCACAGTCCAGGTGTTAGTCCCCTTGAAACAACTTTTCCATCACTATTGTCCCAGAAAGAGTCCCTGTGGGGTTTAAAATTCGCCTGCCTATTTAAGTCTATGGAGGTTCGCCCGATACGCCCGTTCGCGAACATTTGCGGAAATTCGCATTCGCCATTCGCGAACGGAAAATTTTATGTTCGCGACATCTCTACCTACAAGGTGGCCCTCAAGGACTGGGCAGATAGAACACACTGGACTGGAGCAAAGCTCCAGCACAAACGACAGCTGAAGTACAACTGACTCCAGCCAGGGAGCCACCGGGGATAAAACCCTAGTGGCCACACCCAGTCAGGGAGTTAACCCTTCCAGCACCAGACAGAGGGAGGATACCGCTAAAAGGGGAAGTGCACACACCAGCCAACAAGCAACACGTTACCACAGGCAACAGCATTCGTGGCAACCATGTCACAGCGCACACAGCAAAGCCGAGACACTGCCACAACATGCCATAACAGCAACACATTGCCACCGGTAACAGCATGCATGGCAACCATGTCACGGCGCACACAGCAAAAGCTGAGACACTGCCACGGCATTCCATAACAGCTACACGTTTCCACCGGCAACAGCATGCGCGGCAACAGTGTCACAGCGCACACAGCAAAGGCCATGACACCCTGACTCCTGTAAGCATGAATAGACCCTGAAAACCTAGGCCCTAGTACCCTGAATAGCCCTGGGAATAGTGACAGGGTCTGAGACTACTGGTTCCTTCCCAGATGAACGAACCAGCGTCTCCCTGAGGCCTAGTAAACAACAAGCAAATGGGAACAACAAAAAAAAAAGAGAAGAACACTTATCTTGAATAGAAAATGGATGAGCAGGAACTCCGATGAGGACCACACACCAGCGCTTTCAACTCCAGGCAGAGAATATCAACCGCATGTTATGAAGTATGAGTCCAGACTAAATAGAGGAGCAGTAATGACCACAAGCTGCGCCTGAGACAAGAGGTGTGGTCATTACCAACAACAACAATGCAACAAGTGAAAACAGAGAGGCTGTCAGATAACCTCACGTGCAGCCAGTCTCTCAGATCTTCTAACCTCTGTCATGGGAGGGACCGTGACAGTACCTCCCTTCTACGGGTAACCTCTGGACACCCAGGACCGACCTTATCCGGATGAGCCCTGGGAAAGTGTTTTACAAGGTGACTAGCATCGGCCGCTGGAACCCACATTCTCTCCTCTGGACCGTAACCCTTCCAGTGAACGAGATACTGAAGGGATCTACGGAGAATTTATCCACTATCATGGCGATCTGAAATTCAAGATTACCGTCCACCATGACAGGAGCGGGAGGTAAGGAGGATGGTTCAGCAGGTTCAACATATCTCTTCAGCAATTATTTGTGGAAAATATTATGAATTTTTAAAGCCTGCGGAAGTTCAAGACAAAAGGCTACCGGGTTAATAATGGCAGAGATCTTATATGGACCAATAAACCTTTGACCTAACTCTCAAGAAGGTAACTTCAACTTAATGTTTTTTGTGGACAGCCACACAGAATCACCCTCTCTTAAGATTGGACCACTCATACGTCTTTTGTCAGACATGCGTTTATACTTGTTGCCCATTTTTTTTTTATTATTTAGAATTTTCCGCCAAATAAATGACATAGAAGAGGAAATTCTTTCCTCTTCAGGTATACCAGAAGTCTCAGTACCAGAAAATGTGCCAAACTGCGGATGGAACCTATATGCCCTAAAAAACGGCGACTTATCAGTGGACTAGGCCAAAGACAAAAATGAAGACCACTCCTCCTGATTCTCTGAGACAAAACATCTTAAATAAGTCTCCAGATTCTGGTTAGTGCGTTCAGTCTGTCCGTTCGACTGAGGATAAAAGGCCGAAGAGAAGGACAATTGTACCCCCAGGTGAGTACAGAACGCCTTCTAGAATTTGGAAACAAATCTGGAGTCCCCCTATCTGACACCACATCAGAGGGAATACCATGTAGCTTCACGATTAGAGATGAGCAAATTTCTAAAAAATTCGATTCGGCTGGTTCGCCGAATTCTCCAGAAAAATTAGCTTCGATCCGAATTCACAACTAATCGCATTAAAAAACAGCTATTTCCGGGCTTCAGAGAGCCTTTTATATAGGTGTAGAACACTGTGCTTTGCAGTAACATGCAAAGGGAGTGTGCTGGGGTAGTGAAATAATACTGTCAGTCAGTATGACATGCAGATGACACGGATCGCTATCACTGCACACTTCACTTATTTGGGTAGTCACGGGGCCAAAACCGACCAAATAACTCAAGTATTAACTCAGCCTTACAGGTCGATGTTAGTGTAAAGAAGAAGCACACTCCTTTTACACCCTCGTCAGCTGATTCCACATAGACGTCTACAGAACCTGTTCTATTAAACGCTTATACAAGTAGAGCCCTCCCGACAGAGTGGAGAGGGTGTCAGCAGTTAAGTTTCTGTTGACGTTACTGATTATTTTGCCCTTCCTCTGATCTGTCAGAACAATAACCCACAAAAAACGGATCCTGTGTGGAGCAACCGCCTTCACTCATTCAGCATTTGCTTAATAATCCATCAGTATTGCTAAAGCACAAAATAATAATGTAATATTGTAAAATCCAGTGTCTCCATGATAAATCTGCGGCGAGAGGGCCCTGTCTGTGGAGCATATTTGCATGTCTTATGATGCCAATACAGGCTGTCAAAGTATGCCACCACTTGCTGGTTCAAGTCCTCCTCCAGGTCTACCTGCTGCTGTCACTTGCGACGAAGCCAAAGATCGAGTCCACCAATAAAGAACCGCTGGGTTGCTGGTCAAGACATGACTGCTAGCTGACACTGGGAGCTCAGGCCTCGGGATGAAACCCCTGGTGCCATGCCCCCTTAGGCCTCATGCCCACGAACGTTTTTTTTTTTCCGTTTTGCAGTTCGTTTTTATTGTTCCGTATACGGTCCGTATACGGAACCATTCATTTCAATGGGCCAGCAAAAAAAACGGAATGTACTCCGTATGCATTCCGTTTCCGTATTTCCGTGTTTCCGTTCCGTTTTAACATAGAACATGTCCTATTATTGCCCGCAAATCACAGTCCGTGGCTCCATTCAAGTCAATGGGTCCGTTTAAAAACGGAACACATACGGAATGCATACGGAGCACATCCGTATGTCATCCGTTTTTTGCGGATCAATAGTTAGGAGATGCTAGGCCCTGCCCACTGTGGCCATGTGTTCTGTGTTTACAATCCAGGAAGTGAGCACATGTGCACTTAAATAACCCACCCCCACGCTGTCTGACTTGCCTGCAAAGCCAAAAGATGGATGTTGGCAAGCTCATCACCCTCATACAGGAGCGTCCCCAGCTGTGGGACAGCAGACAAGATCAGTACCATGATCGCATTGTGAAGGAGCGTGCCTGGGAGGAGATTACAAAGGAGATGCTGGCGAGAGAATAGGAGAAGGGCAATTCGTCGAAAAGGCGCAGATTAGGTAAGCCTACCCATGCGGGCATGTCTGCTTCTTTATCAAATGTTTATTGGAATTATGTCAAAACTGTGATGCACTGGTGGGTTTATATGTGAATACAGGAAAATAGGCCAAGTTGTAATGAAGGTGCACTTTTGTAAAACTCTTTTTTTTTTAGTAACTATCCCCTTCCATAGCACTAGATAGTTTTGGATGTCAGCAACCTTGTCCGCCGGTGTCTCTCGTGCTTTTCTCTAAAAACATATATGCTAAAGTGTTTAGGCCTCATGTATTGACATTTATATCATGTAAATATATGGCAATTGTGTTTACAGGCCCATTAAATGTATGTGGGCAAAAAACTGAATATAGAACCTGTCTATAGATGACCCAGATTTTTATGTCAATGCACGTAACTAGTTTAGAAACTACAATGTTATAGCATGTGGTAGAAAGCCTTGGTTAACATGTGCATTGATAAGTTTGTATTGATATATTCTTATAGAATTTTTGTTCGGTTATATTTCTACAGTACTCCGTGTCAAAACCCGCTGGCAATCGTGCCGGGACCAATACCGGCATGAACGTGTCCAGGGACTTGGGAAAAGTGGAGCTGGTGGTCCCCGTAAAAAACCGTATCTGTATACGAAACAATTGCACTTTCTCAAACCCGTGTTGGATCTTAGGCCGTGAGTAACCACTGTAATTATTTAATCTCTTGTAATGTTTGGCCAAAAGAAAATATTCGTACTGTTGTTTTTTTGTAATCATTTATACCAGCATAGAAGTAATGGTTTGTGCTATGCTATGCTGTAAACTTATTTTTTGTTTGCACATGCATGCTACACTTAGTTCTCTGCGGGTAAAAATCTGCCCTTCTACACACCCTGCTAGAAGAATACTTCCATCTCTTTGTTTTTTCTCTTGACATTACCAGCACAAATCAGTGCTGGTCCTTTTTTGAAAAAAAGGTCGGCCACATTGCTATGCAGAAGTCAGGGTGTAGCATATAGTGTGGACAAGGACATTACATCACTGGCAGGAATGAAACAGACCTTGGCCTCTGCAATGCTTCACATGGCTCATGTGAACCATAGACGAAAAATACTATTTCAAATTGTTGGAATGTCTTTTTCCCATACTTGAAACATGAATATGAACAATGAGAAGATAAAGGCCAGCTTCAAAATTAATTTAAGTGGTGTCTTTAATAATTTAGTGCAAACAAAAACAAAGGCAATCCAAGTCTACGCGTTTCGGATACTACAATATTGAGTATAAAAGAATCAATATTGTAGGATCCGAAACGCGTAGACTTTGATTGGCTTAGGTTTTTATTGCAGTGAATTATTAAAGATACCACTTATTAATTTAGAAGCTGGACTTTCTCTTCTCTTTGTTTGGATACGTACCATCACACATCGTTTCTCGGTGTTGTCTGTGCCTTTTCCGATTGGCCTCAGGTCAGCGCAGCACCCTTTTATGTTTTCGAAAACATGAATCTTAACTTTTGGAGACCATTTTGTCGACCAATAAAGTTGTTTTTTCCTACATATTTCTTAATTTTTAGATATAGACAACCAGTACTATAAATACTGTCAACATTAATAATAATTATCATGGTAGACTCTGTTCCAGTGTGTATAGTAAATGTTTTATTTTCGGTCTATACCCTTCATATATACACTTTCCTTGATTGCAATTATCTCTCATTCCACAGGACCGTTGACAGCCTAGAGCAAGAGGGAGATCATAGCAGCACCAACAGTGATGAAGATGCTGGTGCGCATCCCCTAGACTCCACACTTACTGCGGATGACGAGCCCCAACCAGTGCTGCAGGAAGAGAGGGAGGAGTCTTCAGCTTTGGAGGGTCCTTCGGCTGCAATTCAGTCAAGCCCTGAGACAAGAAGAAGGCAGCCACGGCGGAGAAGGGGGGCAACTAACACTGCCGTCTCTGCCTCAAATACTCAAGCCCTGGTTCAAAATCAGGTGCTTGACTATTTGAGGCAGAGACGGGCGGAAGGAAAAGAGGAGCGGATGCTCTGTGGTCTTGCTCCTCTTATTGAAGATCTGGATTCATACAAGCAAACCATATTTATTGACATCATGGGGTCAGTGGCGACAATTTTAAAAACGCCACTTGATCCCCATGAACTGGTGAGTTGGGTGGAAAACCTGAAGCAACGTGCATTTAGGTTAGCAAAAGAAACCCAACCTGGGCCCAGTATGGTCCAACCACCTACTAGGCCACCCTCATATTCACAGCCTCTTTATTCCCAAGAGTCACAGTTGATGCCACGGCCACAATATCCAGGGCCCACAATGAGTAACACCGGTGCAAGTAATGTTGCTGGCCCTCGTCAAACTGGTCCGGGGTTATATTTGAGGGAGCTAATGGATCTTTAATGTTATGTTAACTTTTGAGTAATAACTAATTTGGGCTGATTGTTAAGCCTTTTGTGTTTTTTTTAATTTAGATTTTTATTTAATAATATACTTTATGAATCAAAAATCTATGTGTCGACTTTTATTTCATATTGCACATACATACCAATATTACAACATGACAAACTTTATTGACATATAAGAAGAATAGGAATAGAATACACATATATAGTATTTATTTGGTACATTAAGGAGAAATAGGGAAGTATGTATACTTTTAGACAGCTATGCTCAACCTGTCACACTACAGCTATTAAAAAACTAGAGCTCCCTGCATGTCTGAATAGCTGTGGTATGTCCACAAATGCAGGAAAATAACTTTTTCTCCAGCTTGAGTGCTGCGGTGTGGACATTCCTGTAGTAAACCACAAACATATATATGCAAATTGTATTACAAAGCCAAATCTTCCAAGTGCTGGGATAACCTCCAATGGCAGGACAATGGACAGCGTCTTCAAAGCGCTCTGCAGGGATAAAGAATGTTAAAAAAATGTTAAATGTAGATAAAGACTAGGCAATCTCAACACACAATACATATGTAATAAATATATAAGGATAATGAGGTATTAGAGGGTTAATGTAGACCAAAAAAAAACATTTTTACAAATAAAAATGTTCACAGCGAACAGGATTTACTACATAGTGTTATATTTTTTATTGTCTACATTGGAACCCCAGCCCACAAGCCCACGTCAAGGGTCCTCTTTGTCTTGTGAGTCCTACACTATCTCCATAAACCCCCCCCCCCCACCCACACAAGAAATTACACTGGAAAATAATAAATACTAAGATGCCCAGAGTCCAGACAATTCATTATCTGCCATGCACTACGTCCATCTGCCACGGCAATGCTCCCTCAGGACTTGAAAAATATTGCTCATAGAGAGCCCGAACTGCAATCCCTGCAGTTCCAGGTCGTCCATGAAGGGTTTGGTCCAATCCTCCGGATGAAGAAGACGTACCAGGTTCCGATTCATCAACTTCTGAGTGACCATCATGAATCCTTACAAAGTTATGCAGGATCACACACGCTTGAATAACCTTGGTGGCATTCTCCGGTGCCATCTGTAAGGATGACAGTAATACTCTCCACTTCTGTGAGAGTATTCCAAACGCACACTCAACAGACCGACGGGCTCGAGTCAGCCGATAGTTAAATATACGTCTGCTGTCATCCAGGTTGCGTCTGGGGAAGGGCCGCATGACATGGGGTGTCAAAGCAAACCCTTCATCAGCCACAATAACAAATGGAGCCGGTGGTCCCGCAGAACCTGGCAGCATTCTGGCCTCTGGGAGTGAAAGCTGGTTGGCTTGAAGCCGATCACCCATTCTAGAAGAACTGAAAATGCGCGCATCTGCAGTGCTCCCATAGGCCCCAATATCCACAATTAAAAACTTGTAATTACTGTCAGCCAAGGCCATTAGCACAACAGAAAAATACTGTTTATAATTGTAGTACCGGGACCCTGAGTGAGGCGGCTTCTTAACACGTATGTGTTTGCCATCCAGTGCCCCAATGCAGTTCGGAAACTGCGCATCAACATAAAAACCCTCAGCAATTCGGATCCAATCCTCAGCCTTGGGCACTGGCATCACCACTCCCCGGAGTTGCTGCCAAATCAAATCACTGGTTTGACGAACTATCCGAGAAATAGTTGAGACTCCCAGCAGGAACTCAAAATGCAGAGATACAAATGAATTCCCAGTAGCCAAAAATCTGGAAGACACAAACATAAAAACAGTCATGCAACACATACAGTATATACTATAACAGCCATGCTCAACCTACGGCCCTCCAGCTGTTGTAAAACTACAACTCCCACCATGCCCTACTGTAGGCTGATAGCTGTAGGCTGTTCGGCCATGCTGGGAGTTGTCGTTTTGCCACAGCTGGAGGGCTGCAGGTTGAGCATGCCTGGTCTTTAACAACCACAATTTTAGACTAATATATATACTCACATTGCATCTAAACTATGACACAAACATATAAATCATATGAAATATTGATACCTCAACGTGACGATGAGCCGTTCCTCAGGAGAAATGCAGCGCCTCATATTAGTGTCCTGGTAAGTGAGGCCAGGACGCAGAGACACCAACAACAAATCAAAGCTGCTCACAGACATACGACAATACCCATGAAATTTCTCAGGATGCTGTCGCAGATCCATGTACAGCGTGTGGAAATGACCCTTCCTGCGCCGCTGACAGAGAATTGGGTGAACCCAATGTCTCCTCCTCCTCGGTTCCACGTTCAGCATAGTTGGCTGCTGTTCCTGTTCCCGAGAAATCAGCCAGCACAAGAGAACCAGTTCCTCCTCAGCCATGATACAACAGAAAATTGTAGCCACAATCCAATGTCTGCCAAACACAGGATTCCAAGTACGCTCTCAATGCTGCAACAAGCTGATAAAATTGGAGTAACAAGTCGCACATGACCAAGTTAAATAGGGGGAGTGAAAAAGGGGATGTGTTCAAGAAAGATGTTCACACCTTTTTTTTGTTCCGTTTGCGATCCGCAAAAAACGGATCGTGTACTGAAACCATACGGATATTGTTTTTTAAAATAAGGAACGGAAACGGAACGGAAACGGAACGGAAACGGAACGGAAACGGAAGCAACACGGAAACAAAAAACGGAACAACGGATCCGTTTAAAACGGACCGCAAAAACATACGGTCGTGTGCAATAAGCCTTACTCTGCTGCGACCTGCCTGCGCCAGAATCATTTACGCCTCTGCCACTCCTCTGTGCATTGCCTGGCAATTCTATGTCTGACATACTTTTAGCTGAACTAAATAAATTAAAAGCAAAATAAAACACCACTAAAAGGCACGAATATATTTCTCTTTTTGTACTGAAATAGGCCACTAAATTAATTCTGAGCAAATAACAGCAAACGTGAACTGAGTATATATTTCTCGCATTACCACCATGTTATCTGTGGTGTTATGTAGGACTGCTACATTATCTGTAAAAGGGGCGTGTCCAGAGGTTGGGAGTGGGGGACGCGCAATACATGGCTCGCCGCGGGTGCTGGCAACCCACGCTACGCCACTGCTAGTATCCCCTTGTTCCAGTCCCTCGCCGATTTTAGGCGTAATTTAGGCGTATTTCAGCTTAGTAAATGAAACCCTTATTCTATAGCCACAGCATAGGGGATACGTGTCTAATTGTCAAGGGTCTGATTTCTTGGTCCCCCTGCCAATCTTGAGTATGGTGGCCCAATGCTCCCCAACAGGACTGCTGGAGATAGCTAAGTGCTTTATTTCTGGCAGTCTTAGGCTACTTTCACACTTGCGTTCAGAGCGGGTCCGTCTGGTATCTGCACAGACGGATCCGTTCCTATAATGCAAACGCTTAGATCCGTTCAGAACGGATCCGTTTGCATTACCATGAACAAAAAAAAAAAATTTTTTTTTTTTTTCATGATAATGCAAACGGATCCGTTTTGACTTTACATTGAAAGTCAATGGGGGACAGATCCGTTTGAAAATTGAGCCATATTGTGTCAACTTCAAACGGATCCGTCCCCATTGACTTACATTGTAAGTCTGGACGGATCCGTTTGCCTCCGCACGGCCAGGCGGACACCCGAACGCTGCAAGCAGCGTTCAGGTGTCCGCCTGCTGAGCGGAACGGAGGCCAAGCGGAGCCAGACTGATGCATTCTGAGCGGATCCGCATCCACTCAGAATGCATTAGGGCTGGACGGATCCGTTCGGGGCTGCTTGTGAGAGCCTTCAAACGGAGCTCACAAGCGGAGCCCCGAACGCTAGTGTGAAAGTAGCCTTATACAATTGGAAAAAATAATAAACAGATGGCTCACTGTGGACAATCACACTTGGTGCTCTGGACAAAAAGAGCAACCCCTTGCTCTTAATAAAGAGAACAATAAATGGAGATTGGACCGCCCCTGAAAGTGAGGATTTCAGAACATCTGAACAATATAAAAAAGGGCTTCGAGAATCATTCGCTATCGAAGCACTTTAAGACTGTACATAACAGCGATTTCAGGGGTATCTCGTATGTGGCACTGGAAAAGGTAGACGTACACTGGAGATGAGGCAACCATATTATGAAAATGTCACGGGCTGAGTCCAGGAGAATCTATGATTTCGGCAGCCTTCTCGCAGCAGGTTTGAACTCTGACCTAGAGATTTTTGGGTTTAATTAAATATTGGACTCATATCATAGAGAGTACACATAAGCTTTTATATTATAGTGATAAGGTAACCATAGTACCATACGATACACTGTCACGTATAAAGAGTATTTTTCACTTTAAAAGTACAATGAGCACACCATTTTATTTCACTCATTTCACTTGAACGGGACCAAATAGACTTAGATTAGTCTTTTTGATAAAATCCCGCATACAGAACATTAAACAACTGTTTCTGCACATATAGCATAAAAAACGCACATATACCGAAAAAACGCACCAAAAACGCACAAAAAACGCACCAACATAAAATGAAAAAAAAAAAAGAAAAATCAAACAAATCAAAAAATCAAACGAGTTCGAACAAATGAAAAATATCGGCTAAGTAAGAACTGGTTTGTGAACAACACAAGAAATATTATAATGTAGAATTATATGCTGTAACAACCGATTACAACTCACAAGGTGGATATTATGAATGCATTTTCCTTTGTATGTGTTATATTCTCCTTTATATTCGATAAACCTGGCAAAATATCCATAAGTACAGGGAATCGAAAATAAAAAAATTGAGAAAAAAATCGGATATCTGTGAAAATTCGGAGACCCTCGTTTTGAAAAATTCGGGCACTACAGCCACTTAACAAAATTACCAACACATGTTGAAACCCAGTGTGGAAAATTAAGGGATGATGTGGAGAGTTTAAACGTCGAGGTTCTCAGACCACAGGTTACCCACTGAGGAAGAGATAAGCTATCTCGAAACGCGTCTGGACGGAGTATCTGTGTGTGAACTCGACTGTGATTTATACATGGCCATGTACTAAAATCAACTATGCAAGAGAGGAATTCTGCTTGACTCACGAAAACCTACAGACGCACCAAGTCCCATGAGATTTTGAGACGAGATCCTGAGAGCTGCTGCAGAGGGAAACCAACATTGCTGGATTGGGATGTGAATGGTGGGACGCCACCTGAAATAACTCCCATATAAAGAATCTCCCGATCAGCACAAAAGGTTGTGAGTAACCAAAAACATATATCTATTCGTGAAAGCTGGTTGTATTGACTAATTATGCAGGCCTGAAAAGGCGAAACTGTGCCCTTTACATAAGCACTGAAGATACAGCTTTGATATTTTCCACTATATATGGGTTTCTTGTACTGGGACTTTAATTGAGATATATCCAGGTCTCCAGAAAAAATTGAGTAACTATCAATTAAGAATATTGCATTCATTTTATTTTATTTTTATGTATGTATTTTATCTGATTCGATTTTATTTGATCGATTCATTGTAATCGATTATTTTACAATCGATATTCTATCAATAATACTGTGCTATTGATGTCAGTATACACACTCGATTTATTTTACTGTGTTTAAATAAATAAGTTTGGTTCCACATCTCTCTTGGTGTTTTGAGTTCCGGTCCAATCTCCATTTATTAGTCTTATACAATTAATAGGAGATGGAGTGCACAAGTATGGCTGTCACTTCAATCGATTGGTGGGACCCCAGCAGTCAGACCCCCCACCAGACACTTATATACAGGACAGCGGATAGGTTTTATAATGTGAAAACCCCTTTAAGTAGACCTCTGACACATTATATTTGGTGCATGTTGTTTACAGGTAAAAAGTTAACCTTTAACCACCTCAGCCCCCCTAGCTTAAACCCCCTTAATGACCAGACCACTTTTTACAATTCTGCACTACACTACTTTTACGGTTTATTGCTCGGTCATACAACTTACCACCCAATTGAATTTTACCTGCTTTTCTTCTCACTAATAGAGCTTTCATTTGGTGGTATTTCATTGCTGCTGACATTTTTACTTTTTTTGATATTTTTCAAATAAAACTACATTTCTATATAAATTTTTCTCTAAATTTATTGTTCTACATGTCTTTGATAAAAAAAATGCAATAAGTGTATATTTATTGGTTTGGGTAAAAGCTATAGCGTTTACAAACTATGGTGCAAAAAAATTAATTTACGAACTTTGACTTTCTGAGCACCTGTCATGTTTCCTGAGGTTCTACAATGCCCAGAAGGAAGAAACACCCCACAAATGGCCCCATTTCGGAAAGTAAACACTGTAAGGTATTCGCTGATGGGCATAGTGAGTTCATGGAAGTTTTTATTTTTTATTTTTCTTACAAAGTCTCATATTTTACTAACTTGTGACAAAAAATAAAATTTTACATGAACTCACCATACCCCTCACGGAATACCTTGGGGTGTCTTCTTTCTAAAATGTGGTCACTTGTGGCGTATTTATACTGCCCTTGCATTTTAGGGGCCCTAAAGCGTGAGAAGTAGTTTGGAATCCAAATGCGTAAAAATGCCCTGTGAAATCCTAAAAGTACTCATTGGAATTTGGGCCCCTTTGCGCACCTAGGCTGCAAAAAACTGTCACACATGTGGTATCGCCGTACTCAGAAGAAGTAGGGCAATGTGTTTTGGGGTGTATTTTTACATATATCCATACTGTGTGTGAAAAATATCTCTGTAAATGACAACTTAAAAAAAAATTATACAAAGTTGTCAATTTACAGAGATATTTCTCTCACCCAGCATGGTTGTATGTAAAAATACACCCCAAAACACATTGACCTACTTCTCCTGAGTATAGCGATACCACATGAGTGACACTTTTTTGCAGCCAAGATGCGCAAAGGGGCCCAAATTCCAATGAGTACCTTTGGGATTTCACAGGGCATTTTTACGCATTTGGATTCCAAACTACTTTTCACGCTTTAGGGCCCCTAAAATGCCAGGGCAGTATAAATACCCCACAAGTGACCCCATTTTAGAAAGAAGACACCCCAAGGTATTCCGTGAGGGGTATGGTGAGTTCATGTAAAATTTTATTTTTTGTCACAAGTTAGTGGAATATGAGACTTTGTAAAAAAAAAATATATATATATATATTTCCGCTAACTTGTGCCAAAAAGAAAAATCTTCTATGAACTCACCATGCCCCTCACGGAATACCTTGGGGTGTCTTCTTTCTAAAATGGGGTCACTTGTGGGGTATTTATACTGCCCTGGCATTTTAGGGGCCCTAAAGCGTGAGAAGTAGTTTGGAATCCAAATGCGTTAAAATGCCCTGTGAAATCCTAAAGGTACTCAATTTGGGCCCCTTTGCGCATCTAGGCTGCAAAAAAGTGTCACTCATGTGGTATCGCCATACTCAGGAGAAGTAGGGCAATGTGTTTTGGTGTGTATTTTTACATATACCCATAGGGTGTGAGAGAAATATCTCTGTAAATGACAACTTTTTAAATTTTTTTATACAAAGTTGTCAATTTACAGAGATATTTCTCTCACCCAGCATAGGTATATGTAAAAATACACCCCAAACCACATTGCCCTACTTCTCCTGAGTACGGGGATACCACATGTGTGACACTTTTTTGCAGCCTAGGTGCGCAAATTCCAATGAGTACCTTTTAGGAGGGCATTTTTAGGCATTTGGATTCCAGACTTCTTCTCACGCTTTAGGGCCCCTAAAATTCCAGGGCAGTATAAATACCCCACATGTGACCCCATTTTGGAAAGAAGACACCCCAAGGTATTCCGTGAGGGGCATGGCGAGTTCAAAGAAGTTTTTTTTTTTTTGGCACAAGTTAGCGGAAATTTATTTTTTTTAGTTTTTTCTCACAATGTCTCCCTTTCCGCTAACTTGTGACAAAAAGTTCAATCTTTCATGGACTCAATATGCCCCTCAGCGAATACCTTGGGGTATCTTCTTTCCAAAATGGGGTCATTTGTGGGGTGTTTGTACTGCCCTGGCATTTGAGGGTCTCCGCAATCATTACATGTATGGCCAGCATTAGGAGTTTCTGCTATTCTCCTTATATTGAGCATATGGGTAATGAGATTTTTCTTTTCCGTTCAGCCTCTGGGCTGAAAGAAAAAATGAACGGCACAGATTTCTTCATTCGCATCGATCAATGTGGATGAAAAAATCTCTGGGTCTGATCTTTACCCTCATAGACACGAAATTTGTGCGTATAGCCTGTGGCCCTTTCACAGAGCTTAGACAATTTGACCCCATACCGGGCGCGCTTGCTTGGGATGTATTGTTTGAAGCCAAAGCGCCCGGTAAAATGTATCAGGGACTCGTCTATGAAGATGTTTTGCTCAGGGGTATACAAATCTGCAAATTTGGTGTTAAAGTGGTCTATGAGGGGCCGAATTTTGTGGAGCCGGTAAAAAGCTGGGTGGCCTCTGGGACGAGAGGTGCTGTTATCACTAAAGTGCAGGAAACGCAGGATGGTCTCAAATCGTGTCCTGGACATGGCAACAGAGAACATGGGCATGTGATGAATTGGGTTCGTGGACCAATATGACCGCAATTCATGCTTTTTTTGTCAGGCCCATGTTGAGGAGAAGGCCCAGAAAAGTCTTAAGTTCGGAAACTTGGATGGGTTTCCACCGGAAAGACTGGGCACTTGGCGGCTATCAATTGAGTGGCATACCGGTTTGTTTCTGCCACGACTAAGTCAAAGAGCTCCGCAGTGAAGAACAGCTCAAAAAACCCCAGTGCCGATCCGATCTGAGCTGTCTCAACCCGAACTCCAGACTGGGCGGTGAAAGGGGGAACTACTGGTGCGGCTGAAGATGGGGGCTGCCAATCAGGGTTTGCCAGCACCTCAGGGACTCTAGGGGCTCTACGGGCCTGTCTGTGCAGTGACTGCGACAGGGGAACTAATGCACGTGCCACCATACCAGCTTCAACTGCCCTGCCCTTCTGGTGCTCGCCACTTCACCATGTTCTACGGCAGTGCTGGTACTAGGTCCAGGATGGGCTGCGCTGCTGGTGTATGCCTCGCCACGTAATCCGACAGCGCCAGCCCCACTCTGCTGCCCTTGAAGCGGATCCTGCGCAACCTGTGGTCTAGCAACACGGGGCCGGGTACGCCTGGTGGTATCAGGGACCTCAACCTCATCGTCCGAACTTTGGGTCAGACTGCCACTGCTTTCTACAGGTTCGTATTCTGACTCGCAGGATTCGTCATATGAGGGTTCCCATTCCTCATCCGACTGGGTCAGAAGCCTGTAGGCCTCTTCAGAAGAATACCCCTTCCTTTCCATTTGTTCAACTAAATTTAGGGGGTATTCCCTGAGACTACCCAAGAAAAAAAGCAAGCCTGTCTTACAAATGGGAGGCTAGCGAAGTACAGGAAGCCGCTGCGATTGATAAAAAATATCAAAAATGTTGTCACTGCGGCGGGGCAGGTGTGGGTGAATGCACGTGTGGGCGACTGATCAGGCCTGATCGGGCAAACACTGCAATTTGGGTGGAGGGCGAGCTAAGGTGACACTAATACTATTATAGATCTGACTGTGATCAGTTCTGATCACTTACAGATACTATAAAGTACCAATGCTGATTAGCGATATGCTAAGCAACGAATCAGTGACTGCGGTGCGGTGGGCTGGGCGCTAACTGAAGCTAACTACCTACCAAAGGGGCCTAAACTAACCTAAACCTAACAGTCAATACTGGTGAACAAAAAAAGTGACAGTTTAATCTGATCACTTTTTTCCCTTTCACTAGTAATTGACAGGGGTGATCAAGGGGTTAATTGGGGTGATGGGGGGGTGATCTGGGGCTAAATATGTAGTGCTTGGTGTACTCACTGTGATCTGTGCTCTCTGCTGGGACCAACCGACGAAAAGGACCCAGCAGAGAGCACAGAAGCCATTTAACACATTATATTTATAAATATAATTTGTTATATGGCTGGTAGTTCGTTATTTTAAAAGTCACCAACCTGCCATCGCTGATCATTGGCTAGCAGGCTGGTGACCAACTCCTTGTGCGCCTTTTGCCGACCCGCACTGCGCATGTGCGGGCCGCATATGCGCGTCATCTCTCGTCTCGCGAGATGACGCGTATATGCGTCCAGGAGGAATAATTCGGCCGCCCGCAGGACGCATCCCTGCGTTAGGTGGTCGGGAGGTGGTTAAGCTTCATTCACATGTCCGTGCTCAAATTCGTGAGCAAGTGGTCAGTGATGCATCCATGAAGCTGTCCGTGAAGGATCCGTGTTGGATCCATGTGTCTATATTCAAAGCAATTTTTGAAGCATCTCTTTCCTAATGATCCGTGAAACACGGATGCAACACAGATGGCATACATATTGCATCCATGGTTTTCACGGACCCATAGACTATAATGGACGTGATGGATCCGTGAACACTGACAAAATAGAGCATGCTTCCGTGCTAAAAACACTGATCCACGGGCCGTGCTGAAACACTGATGTCTGAATACATACATTAAAATGAATGGGGACGTGTGCTGTCCGTGGAGAACACATACAGCACACGTCCGTGGAACACGGACGTGTAAATGAGGCTTTACCTGCATTGGTTTGTGATGATAAACAAATATTAAAATAGCTTCTCCTATGCACATGTTAAAAGTACTAGAAAATGTTTTTCCTAAAACTAATGCTAGCTAATTTTCTACTCTCTGCTAATAGTAAAATGAATCTGAAAAAGTGTATTGCGTGCAATAAGGATGGGTTATGGGTTTTCATTGTCCAGAAATATGTCTACAAGGTCAATTTTCTAAACAGACATTTTTCATTTACAACCTCAATGGTAGTATTTAACATTTCTCTTCAGATCTAATTATAGTTTTTGTATCACAGCCATTATGCTAATGGTGTTATTCAGTAGTTTGTGAGATTGCATTCATTATCACTGGTGAATTAAGCCTTAATTAAAGAAGTATTCCCATAGGCCTCATTCTGAAGTTAAGTAATTATTCATTTGGTTTTATTCTAGCAATTAGGTTACATACTGTAGCACATATTATTGAGTTTCAATACTTCACTGAATAGGGTTAACCCACCATGATAAATAAATGTCAGCTCTTTACAAAAAAAGTATAAATGTTAGGTATTTGAATAAACCAGACCTATACTACTACTACTAATAATGATACTCATTTCACTTTCGGTTTATACAATGTCCTTGAAAAGGGAATATAACAAAACAAAAATCCAGATTACCAAATTAGTTAAAAGGCAGATTAATTATCATTGTTTTGAGTCCTGGAAAATAGGCCCCTGTGCAGATTACAGTGTATCACCATGGACACCTATAAAAAAGGATTTCATATAATCAAATTATGTTTTTTTGGTTGATTATTATACTTTAAAATCACAGCCAATTTTTCTTCATCACTAAGTGGAGTAAGATATCTCCCTGAACACTTACCTCTTCAGAGAAGCAACCCGTTGTCTTGTTCACTTTTCAAAGCACTCACAGGCAGGACCCTCCTTTTGCACCAGTCTATTACTGGATAAGCTCAAATTTATTGCACTTGGTTTTATAATATCTTAATATTATGTCATACATACAGCACATTGGAAGTTAATGTTGATATAACATAAGTAAGAAGAAGTAAAACTCCTAAAGACATACAGCTCCCAAGGATATGCATCATTAGAAAATGATATTATTTCAATCAGGTTTTTATTCAAATATTTTTGGGGTATTTTCCTTTATTTATGTGACTATTTCTTTTCATAATGTCTAATAGAACAGGCAATGAGCTGATATGTCCTGCTTACTGCAACTCCATTGTTAGCTTTGCTGTGTAAACTGGGATACAATCAACAAAGTGGTGGTTTAATAACAGCTGTATTGTACTGCTGCAGGCATTGATAGGAACACTACACAGTGTGCACACAGTTCAGTCTTTTAGTCAGCATTCTGCATCAGAATAGCAAATACACACTGCTATACTCCCTGTAGAGGCAATACAGGAAAGAGGTGCACGTTTCGAAAATAGCTGCTTCAGAAAAGTTTTTTTTCTTTTTTTATTAAATAGTTGCAACATTTAAAAAATAGCAACTATATTATTTATTTTCTGCAGACTTGCATATAATGAATAACATTAAAATGTAATATATGAGATACTCCCTTTAAAGGGCTTCTCCAGTGGGGAAAACATGTTGGCAAAAAAATCTAAGTAGGTTAAAAAAATGAAGACCCTCAATGACACCCTCCTAACCAGGACCCTCTACTTCCTGGTCCTGTCTCAACATCCAGGTAAAGCCAACAGTGGCAATCACTGAGTGCAGAGGGCATTACTCATCTACATGCTTTCACATCTGGTATAGATTTTGAATCTACATTATGTCAGTTTTTTCTGTAGATTTTCACCTGGAACTTCACACTTTGCAGTACATAGGATGAAATCTGCAGTAAATCCACAACAAAATAGGCAGATTTTCAGAATTCTGCTGCAAAATCCGCAGTGGATTTTTTTCCACCACATATGGACACATCCCTCAGGGTTGGGCTTGCCATTTCTGGGGCCCCAAGCATAGTCATGTCAAGTGGCCCTAATTGGGACAGCCAGCCAAGAATCACTATTCTCGGCACTTGGCGGCAGTTCCCTGTTTGTTCACAACTGTACCTTTGTCGTTAGGAAAGTTGAAAGTTACAGTCAAGGCCGATTCTAGCTTTCTGCTCCCAAATTAAAATGGTGATTCCCCATGCCAAATTCTCAATCCAACCCCTCCCCCCAGCCCTACTGCTAAAGGCATATTTGAATTGGACATTACATACAGTCTCCTCTCATGCAGAAGTTCTCTTTCCTCATCTTCTCCATTCATCATGCCAGACCACCATGACTAATTATTTCAGCAATGTCTCATCTCTGCAGAGTTTGTCACACAGTCATCTTAGATTCCATCCTCCCCATTCTAGTGCCACAGCAGTACTTCATGCTGTTTCTTCCCCCAATACTGTGTCCACTCTGCTTCCAAATACCCCCAAATACTATACTTATGAAATAACAGTGATATCCAGAGGAAATTGTGACATCCAGAGGAAAAAATAACAGCAGTCTGGTTTCAAGTTGATACTGTTCCACATAAAAAGTTAGTATATAAAATGATAATGCTTGGACTGGGAGAAAATGTCTGTATGTGGGTAAGTATCTAACCCAGTGATAGAAAACAGAGGGTGGTTATTAATGGTACACACTATGTTCTCTTCAATATATTTATTAATGATCTTGTAGAAACTTGCACAGTAAAATATACATTTAGTTAACATGGAAGAGGACAGTATACTGCTACAGATGGATCTGGCTGTGTTAGAGGCTTGGACAGAGAAGTGGTAGATGATGTTTAACACTGACAAATGTAAGGATATGCACATGGGAAGGAATAATGTAAGTAACCCGTACATACTAAATGGTAAAACACTGGGTACCACTGATAAAAAAAACTAGGAATTTTTGTGAACAACAAACTAAGCTGTAAAAACCAGTGTCAGGCAGCTGCCAAGGCCAATAAGATAATGGGTTGTATCAAAACATAGGGGGTAATTTATTAAACAGAAATATGACTATATTAGGCATATTTCTGGCGCAGATTGTGGCACAAAGGTAGTTTGCGCCACAATCTGTGACTTTTCCCTGCCCACACCAGGTCTGAAAAAGTGGGTGTGGCGTAGGCGGGGATAGGCCAGGAGACCCGTCTCATTTACGATTTTCTACGCCTGTTTTAGACATAGAAAATGGTCTAAATGTATTAAGACTGGCAACTAAAACGACGGTCTTAATAAATGTGCCCCATAGTCCTGCCACTTCACAAATCACTAGTCAGACCACACATGGAGTATTTTGTACAATTCTGGGCTCCTGTGAAAAAGATAGACACAGCAGAGCTGCAAAAGGTTCAGAGGAGGGCAACTAAAGTGAAAACTAGAATGGAAGGACGACAGTACCCAGAAAGATTATCAAAATTAGGGTTATTCAGTTTAGAAAAAATATGACTGAGGAGAGATCTAATTACTATGTATAAATATATCAGGGGTCAGTACAGGGATTTCTCTCATCATCTGTTTATCCCCAGAACTGTGACTGTGATGAGGGGACATGCCCTGCATCTAGAGCAGGCATCCTCAAACTGCGGCCCTCCAGCTGTTGCAAAACTACAACTCCCAGCATGCCCGAACAGCCTACAGGTATCAGCCTACAGCAGGGCATTGTGGAAGTTGTAGTTTTACAACAGCTGGGGGGCCGCAGTTTGAAGATGCCTGATCTAGAGGAAAGAAGGTTTCTACACAAACATAGAATTCCTTATGGTTAGAGCAGTGAGACCTCTCAGAGAGAAGTGAGAACTCTCTGCCTGAGGAGGTGGTGATGGTGAATTCAGTAAAAAAGTTCAAGAGGGGCCTGGGTGTATTTCCGGAGTGTAATTATATTACAGGTTATAGTTACTAGATTACTAGAGATGGGTCGTTGATCTGGGTAGTTATTCTGACTTCCTGAGTGGAGGTCGGAAGGAATTATTTTCCCCTAAAATGAGGAAAATTGGCTTCTACCTCTCAAGGTTTTTTTGTGTTCCTCTGCATCAACTTGCAGGATAACAGGCTGAACTGGATGGACAGATGTCTTTTTTCAGCCTTAGAAACTATGTTACTATACAGATATTCCCCAAAGTGCTCCCAAAAGCCCCACTAATAGTAATAATCCTTTCCCAGAGTGCCCTTATTAGTAATAGTGCCCTCCACTGTGATAATGCTCCTCTAGAGTTCCCCTATTAGTAGCAGTGCACTCAATATTGTGCCCAATAATAATAATGCCCCCACAGGACCGCCTCTGGTAATAATGCAGTTATAATTCCCCCAGTATTTATAATGGCCCATCTGTAGTGCCCCCATTATTTATAATGGCCACTGTAGTGCCCCTAGTATTTATATTTGTCCCCTGTAGTGATCCCAGTATATATAATGGCCCTTTGTAGTGGTCTCAGTATTTAAAATGGCAAGTAGAGCACCGTGCATTTTAATGGCCCCTTGTACTGTCCCCAGTATTTATAATTGCCTCAATGTACTGACAGCAGTATTTAAAATGGCCCCAGTATATTTAAAAAATAAGATTGAGGATTACATGACCCTGGGAGGAGGGGTTGCCCTGATTGGCTCAGAAGTTGACAGACAGACTGTTAGCCAATCAGGGACATGATTTTGGAAAGTCCTTCAGCATCTGGTCTAGAGAGAAGATATTCTGAGTCTAGCTTGCAATCTGATAGCATGTGTTTAGTCTGTGTCTGCAAAAAAGCAATTACAGATTTAGTACCCCAGTATCTGTAAATGATTTGTTCTTTATGTAATGTTATACAGTGTAATGTTATTCTGTGCCATGTATTGTACCCAGCATAGCTATGCACAGTGTAAGCACAGACTTTGCTGCCATGGAGGGATAACAACTTAAGACATCTTACACAATTGCACTTGATTTGGCCAATCATAGTCAGTTAGACATGCACGCCACAGTGCGAATTGCAAGCATTATTACAAGAATACAAATCTCCAGCCAGATATTCCACTAAGAAAGACTTTAGCAAAATAATGTATAAAGAGGGCCATAACTTCCAGCATTGCCAAAAGACATACATTGCTATTTGGAAAAGGAGTTGCACTATATACAGATGAGACTGTTTTTCCTTGTTGTTAAATGTACTACAACTTTCATTCTGCACTACAATAAAGAGAGATGTTTATTCTGTTTATCGCCTTAAGGACCCTTGCCGTACATGTACGTCACAGCTGTCAGTATGGGGTCTGTGTCCCCACCGCAGGGTGGCAGACTGCTGTCTGCACATTGCAGCACCATGGGTCCCGGTACTTGTAGGAGACGCAGGCGCCCGCCAGCATACCGCCGCATCTGTCCTCACTGCCAGGTGTCATCTGGTGCACTATAGCACGCGTGCGCGCACCTCTCCCTTTCTTATAGGAGTAGGTAGCTGGTTCCTGATTACCGTCCCGACCCGGAGGCGGGACTATTTGCATTTAAGGCAGCTTCACTCATCATGAAGTGCCCAAGCGTGGTTGTTGTACCTCTTGACTCCCGCTGAAGTGTCCTACTGTGTCTGTTTATTGGATTTCCTGGATTCTGACCTCTGCTTCATTTGACTACGCATCTGCCCGCCTCCTGTAAGTCTGCCCGGATCCAGATCCTGCACTGCCTGACAATGAGACCGCTTATATCTGCACGCTGTATTGCTCTGAACTTTGTGTTGCCTGTATCTGTCAAGTGACTTTTGAATACTGCCTGCCAGTAAAGACCATCTGTTCCTTTACCCCGCCTTTGTTGGACTCTGTTCACACTACTGAAGGTAGCTGCATTCTGGGTAACTGGTGCAGACACCAGGGTCCTGACTTTGAGAGTCAGCAGTCAGCAATATTGGGCTAATTCCAGTCCTTTATCAGCTGACACAGAGGATCTACATCCTCTGGTTGTAACAACAGCTGGACGTGACTTAAGGACCAGTGACGTACATGTATGGCAGGCTAATCGGGTGGGCACAGTGGCTCACTCAGCCTCCGGCTTCTGCACCCTCCTCATCCTCTGTATCTGCATCCTCCTCACTATCTGCTGTGTGCACCCCCAAAGACACCACCACCACCACCATAGCCCCTCCACTCGAGTCAGAGGAATTATTTTCTCATCCATTCCCAGACCTTACCGATGTGCAGCCATTCTTGGCATTGGATGATGAAGAGGAGTTAGCAACGCCCGCCACCCAGCGGTCTGACGACAGTACCCAGATCACGGTGGTCCCTGTTGTTGCTGCCTACTCCGAGATCTCTAATGTCAGTGGTAGTGAAGGTGACGATTATTACGTGTCGATAGATGTCATATGGGTGCCCACAAGAGAGGAAGAGGAGGGGAGTTCAGAGGGAGATACGGAGCAGCAGAGAGGGAGGAGAAGGAGGAGAAGCAGGCAGAACTCGCAGTGCACAGGAGGCAAAAAGCAGACTGCAAATGTATCTGGAGTGAGCCATCCACCATGCACGGTCATATCTGGAACTCCGCAGTGTGGGCTTTTTTTAACGTGTCAGCTGCTGACAATAGTGTTGCCATCTGCAGCCTGTGCTGTCAACGCATAAGTCGCGTTAAGCCCAACACTCACCTAGGGACGACAGCCTTAAGAAGGCACCTAGCCTCCCATCACTGAGCCCAGTGGGAGCAACGCTGTCAGAACCCACAAAGCCACACTCCCGGTGCTCCATGTCCTGCCTCTTCGCCTTCTCCTCTCCTCCCATTTGTCCTCCACTCCATCTTCCACCGTGCCGTCATCACGTTCATCTGGCACAAGGCAGGCTTCCGTGGCCCAAATGTTCGAGCGTAAAAAAATTATGACGCCGGATAATCCTCTTGCCCAACGGATGACCGCTGGCTTGTCGGAACTGCTAGCCCGCCAACTACAGTCATATAAATTGGTGGACTCGGAGGCCTTTTGAAAATTTGTGGCCATTGGCAGACCGCAATGGAAGGTCCACGTCGAGTCATTGATCAAGTCGTCGAGGAGCAGGAGCTGGAAGATGAGGAAGTCACAATTCTGAATGAATTCACAGGGGGGGCTACTCCATCTGAGACAAGTCAGCAGGAGTCTGAAGAGGAGTCAGAGGAGGATGGTGGCTGGGGGTAGGAGGAGGAGCAAGAAAAACAGGCTTTAAACTTTTCGGGGATCTCTGGTGCTGTTCGTGGCTGGGGGGAGGAGACCAAAAATGACATTCTCCTGGGTGATGAGTAGGAGCCATGGCGCCCCACCGCTTCCAATTTAGTGCAAATGGGGGTCTTCATGCTCCAGTGTTTGAAGAGGGACCCCTGTATAAAAAGCATAAAGGTCAAGGACCTGTAATGGGTGGCAACGTATTTAGACCCCCGGTACAAACACAAAATGGCGGACATGTTACCAGCATCACAGAGGGCTGTCAGAATGCAGCATTTCCAGGCCTTGTTGCGAATTATGCTGCATTCTGCTGTTGCGGGCACTGGCAGAGGAATTTCCACCCACAGCAAAATAGGTGCGGGTACCAATCATACCGTGCCTGCAAAAAGAGGGCAGTTTGAAGATGTGTTGTTCACTTCTTATGTGAGATCATTCTTGCAGCCAACCCATCGACATCCGCCCTCCGGATCCAGCCTTAAGGGAATGCCTGGACCGACAGGTGTCCGATTACATCGAATTAACGGCCGATGTGGACGCTCTGAGAATAAATTCATCACCTGTGATGATCACGTGTAATCGAATTTCCTCATGCCAGCACACACATATTTGCCACCACCCAGAAAAAAGAATGATTCTTGACTTATGTAAATACAGCGGCATAAAAGGCCTTTTATATTAGGTGAATGCCGAATTTTTGGGGCTTGTACTGGCCTACTGTTACATTTTTATCCTGTGACCGCCTAATGTACCTCCAGCCACAGAATCCAAAGTTCTTTTCTGTCAGGTGAATGCATATTGCCTAATTTTTGGGGCCTGTAGTGGCCAACAGTTGCATTTTTATCCTGTGACCGCCTAATGTACCTCCAGCCACAGAATCCAAAGTTATTTTCTGTCAGGTGAATGCATATTGCCTAATTTTTGGGGACTGTAGTGGCCAACAGTTGTATTTTTATCCTGTGACAGCCTAATGTACCTCCAGCCACAGAATCCAAAGTTCTGTGCTGTCACGTGAATGCCTATTGCCTAATTTTTGGGGCCTATAGTGGCCGGCAATTACATTTTTATCCTGTGACCGCCTAATGTACCTCCAGCCACAGAATCCAAAGTTCTTTTCTGTCAGGTGAATGCATATTGCCTAATTTTTGGGGCCTGTAGTGGCCAACAGTTGCATTTTTATCCTGTGACCGCCTAATGTACCTCCAGCCACAGAATCAGAAGTTCTGTGCTGTCACGTGAATGCCTATTGCCTAATTTTTGGGGCCTATAGTGGCCGGCAGTTACATTTTTATACTGTGACCACATAATGTACCTCCAGCCACAGAATACAAAGTTCTTTGCTGTCAGGTGAATGCCTATTGACTAATTTTGGGGCCTGTACTGGACGACAGTTACATTTTTATCCTGTGACCACCTAATGTACCTCAAGCCACAGAATCCAAAGTTTTTTGCTGTCAGGTGAATGCCTTTTGTCTAATTTTTGGGGCCTATACTGGCCGACAGCTACATTTTTATCCTGTGACCACCTAATGTACCTCAAGCCACAGAATACAAAGTTCTTTGCTGTCAAGTGAATGCCTATTGCCTAATTTTTGGGGCCTATACTGGCCGACGGTTACATTTTTATCCTGTGACCACCTAATGTACCTCCAGCCACAGAATCCAAAGTTCTTTGCTGTCAAGTAAATGCCTATTGCCTAATTTTTGGGGCCTGTACTGGCTGACAGTTACATTTTTTTTTATCTCTAGCCACATAATCACACCCTTGTCTCACCCCTCTGCCTCTCATAATGGTGGCGTATGAACTGCATTCACCATAAGAACCTTCTAATGTCACAGGGTCATGTGACTGTGCCCCCCACCCTGTACTGTGCCCCCTTGTACCCTGCTTTGTGCCCTCTTACCACACCCTGTGCAGTGCCCATAGTCATTCCCTGCACTGTGCCCTCTTATACCCTTTTATCCAGTCAAGGTATGGCAGTGTTATTCGGTCACTGTACAGAGGTGTTATCCGGTCAATGTATGGCAGTGGTATCCAATAACTGGATGGCCATAATTGAATCCCTTTCCTTGCCCATGCCCCATCCTTTTTTAGACCTGGCATGAGCGGGAAAAATATGCATATTGCAGTGCTATGGACCTTTGCGCCACAATCTGTGTCATAAATATGCCTAACATAGACGTATTTCTATATAATAGATGACCACCTAATTGTATTATTATTCGGGGGTAGGGCTAATATTTTTATATTATATAGAATTTAGTGTATTATACTGTGCCCTGTATTTCCCAGTAGAAAAATGATCCTTGGGAAACACAGATCTCATCCCTGACCACCAGGACCAGGTAGTGCTCTGTCAGTACATGGCGGCCTCCCCTCTCAGCCATGCTGCTCCGATGTGTACTGGTGCTTATTCTGACACTAGGGCTGGGTTCACATCCTTTTTTTGCCATCCATTTAATGCATACCAAAAATGTATGCGTTAACAGATACCTCAGACTGATGCGGTACAGTGGCGTCCGTTCAGCATACAGTTCCATGGAAAAAAAAAATATTACTTTAACGTATGCATTTTTTTAAATGGACATTGCAGGATACAAAAACGTGGAGTGCTGCACATTTGTATACATCAAACCGATAGGAAATAAAAATTTTCTAGGCTCCAGCATGGCACATTTTTGAGAGTTTCCCTTTAAGACGCATAAAAATGTCCCCTGATTAAAATACATATTTTTTGTGGGAATTATTGCCATTGATCCCCCTCTGGTATGTCACTGTCCATGTTATGGGACTATTTGTGCACTTCTAGTAAGTATTTGGAGGCTGCAAATATGACCTGAAGGTTTTTCATGTTCGCCTGCCATTAAAGTGAATAGGGCCCACCGCGAACGTGCGGTTCGCGAACATTTGATCGCGAATGCACGGTCACGAAACGTCCCGTTTGATGTTCATCCATCACTAGTGACGGGGACCTGATGGCAGAGAAGGCAGCCTAAGGCATCGGGGCTTGCCTTCTAAGGAAGCCTGTGAGATCCAGCCCTTAGGCATACAAGCTGACAGTCAATGCAGAACAATATATGATGTATTGTAATGCATTGCAGAGGGGACCCCCAGAAGTTGAACTCCCAGAGTGGGACAAACATAAAAAGTTTTTTTTAAAAACCTGCATTTTCCATAATAAAAAATAAAAATAAAGTTTCAAGTAAAAAAAAATGCATGTTTCCTAAAATAAAACACTTAAAATTGTAAAAAAAAAAAAAAAAAATAGAAAAACAGACACATTTGGTATACCGGCTCTATAAAAATATCACATGACCTAACCCCTCAGGTGAACACTGTCAAAAAAATTAAATAAAAACTGAGCTAAAAAAACATCAGCAATCACCTTACATCACAAAAAGTGTAGTAGCAAGTGATCAAAACGTCATATACACCCTAAAATAGTAACAATCAAACCATCATATCATCCTGCAAAAATTATACCCTACCTAAGACAATCACCCAAAAAATAAAAAAAATAACCCCTCAAGTGAACACGGTAAAAATATAAAAATAAAAACTACCTAAGACAATCGCCCAAAATTTTTTAAAAATATGGCTATCAGACACTAAAACATGATTTTTTTTGTTTCAAAAATGATATTATTGTGTAAAACTCAAATAAATAAAAAAAAAGTATACATATTAGGTATTGCCACGTCTATAACACCTGCTGTATAAAAATATCTCATGACCTAACCCCTCAGGTGAACACTGTAAAAAAAAAAAAAGGGTGTCCAAAAAGCCATTTTTTGTCACCTTACATCACAAAAAGTGTAATACCAAGCGATCAAAAAGTCATGCGCACCCCCAAAAAAGTACCAAACCATCATCTCATCCCACAAAAAATGAACCCCTACATAAGACATTCGCCCACAAACTAAAAAAAACTGTGGCTTTCAGAATATGGAGACACTAAAAAATAATTTAAAAAAAAATGCTTTATTATGTAAAACTGAAACAAACTACCAAAAAAGTAGTCATATTTGGTATTGTCGCGTCCGCAACAATCTGCTCTATAAAAATAGCACATGATCTGTCAGATGAATCTTGTAAATAAAAACTGTGCCAAAACAGCTATTTTTTGTTACCTTGCCTCACAAAAAGTGTATTATAGAGCAACCAAAAATCATATGTACCATAAAATAGTACCAGCAAAACTGCCAACTTATGCCATAGTTTCCAAAATAGGGTGACTTTTTTGGAGTTTCTACTCTAGGTGTGCATCAGGGGGTCTTCAAATGTGACATGGCAACTTCAAATGTGACATGGCGCTCCTTTCCTTCTGCGCCCTGCCGTGTGCCCATACAGCAATATATGATCACAAATGGGTTGCTTCTGTAAACTACAGAATCAGGGTAATAAATATTGAGCTTTGTTTGGCTGTTAACCCTTGCTTTGTTATTGGAAAAAAATTATTAAAATTGAAAATCTGCTAATGAATTGAAATTCAGAAATTTCATCAACATTTTCCTTTAATTCTTGTGGAACACCTAAAGTTTGTAAAATCAGTTTTGAATACCTTTTCTAAAATGGGGTCACTTTTTTGGAGTTTCTACTCTAGGGGTGCATCAGGGGTTTTTCAAATGTGACATGGCAACTTAAAATTATCCCAGTAAAATCTGCCCTCCAAAAATCATATGGAGTTTCTTTCCTTCTGCGCCCTGCCGTGTGCCCGTACAGCAGTTTGCGACCACATATGGGGTGATTCTGTGAAGTACAGAATCAGAGTAATAAATATTGAGTTTTGTTTGGCTGTTAACTCTTGCTTTGTTACTGGAAAAAAATGGATTAAAATGGAAAATCTGCCAAAAATTTGAAATTCTGAAATTTTCCATCTACATTTTCCTTTGATTCTTGTGGAACACCTAAAGGGTTAACAAAGTTTGTAAAAATCAGTTTTGAATACCTTGAGAATGTATTTTCTAAAATCTAGTCATTTTTGTGTGGTTTCTATTTTGTAACCCTCACAAAGTGACTTCAGACCTGAACTGGTCCATTAACCCCTTAGGGACACAGCCTTATTTCACCTTAAGGACCAGGCCATTTTTTGCAAATCTGACCAGTGTCACTTTAAGTGGTGATAACTTTAAAACACTTTGACTTATCCAGGCCATTCTGAGATTGTTTTTTGTTCACATATTGTACTTCATGACACTGGTAAAATGAAGTTAAAAAAAATCATTTTCATTTATAAAAAATACCAAATTTACAAAAAAT
The DNA here is from genome assembly GCF_905171765.1 of Bufo bufo. Lineage (NCBI taxonomy): Eukaryota > Metazoa > Chordata > Amphibia > Anura > Bufonidae > Bufo > Bufo bufo. The sequence continues at coordinate 650,682,071 of NC_053390.1, read as the reverse complement.
GTGTAAAAAATTGCAAGTTTCCAAGTTTCAATTTCTCTACTTCTATAATACATAGTAATACCTACAAAAATAGTTATTACTTTACATTCCCCATATGTCTACTTCATGTTTGGATCAATTTGGGAATGATAATTTATTTTTGGGGATGTTACAAGGCTTAGAAGTTTAGAAGCAAATCTTGAAATTTTTCAGAAACTTTCAAAAACCCACTTTTTAGGGACCAGTTCAGGTCTGAAGTCACTTTGTGAGGCTTACATAATAGAAACCACCCAAAAATGACCCCATTCTAGAAACTGCACCCCTCAAGGTATTCAAAACTGATTTTACAAACGTTGTTAACCCTTTAGGTGTTCCACAAGAGTTAATGGCAAATGGTGGTAAAATTTCAGAATTTCGATTATTTGGCAAATTTTAAATTTTAATCCATTTTTTCCAGTAACAAAGCAAGGGTTAACAGCCAAACAAAATGCTATATTTATTGCCCCGATTCTGTAGTTTGCAGAAACACCCCATATGTGGCCGTAAACTACTGTACGGGCACACAGTAGGGCGTAGAGGGAAAGGTGCGCCGTATGGTTTTTGGAAGGCAGATTTTGCTGGACTGTTTTTTTTTACACCATGTCCCATTTGAAGCCCCCTGATGCACCCCTTCAGTAGAAACATTATAAAAGTGACCCCATATAAGAAACTACACCCCTCAAGGTATTCAAAACAGATTTTACAAACTTTGTTAACCCTTTAGGTGTTGCACAAGAGTTATTGGCAAATGGAGATGAAATTTAAGAATTAAAATTTTTTGGCAAATTTTCCATTTTCATCCATTTTTTCCAGTAACAAAGCAAGGGTTAACAGCCAATCAAAATGCTATATTTATTGCCCCGGATCTGTAGTTTGCAGAAACACCCCATATGTGGCCATAAACTACTGTACGGTCACACAGTAGGGCGTTGAGGGAAAGGTGCGCCATATGGTTTTTGGAAGGCAGATTTTGCTGGACTGTTTTTTTTGACACCATGTCCTATTTGAAGCCCCCTGATGCACCTCTAGAGTAGAAACTCCATAAAAGTGAACCCATCTAAGAAACTACACCCCTCAAGGTATTCAAAACTGATTTTACAAACTTTGCTAACCCTTTAGGTGTTCCACAAGATTTAATGGAAAATAGAGATACAATTTCAAAATTTCACTTTTTTGGCAAATTTTCCATTTTAATATTTTTTTTCCAGTTACAAAGCAAGGGTTAACAACCAAACAAAACTGAATATTTATGGCTCTGATTCTGTAATTTACATAAACACCCCATATGTGGTCGTAAACTACTGTACGGGCACACAGCACAGTGCAGAAGGAAAGGAATGCCATACGGTTTTGGAAGGCAGATTTTGCTGGACCGTTTTTTTTTACACCATGTCCCATTTGAAGCCCCCCTGATGCACCCCTAGAGTAGAAACTCCAAAAAAAGTGACCCCATTTTAGAAACAACGGGATAGGGTGGCAGTTTTTTTGGTACTAGTTTAGGGTACATATGATTTTTGGTTGCTCTATATTACTCTTTTGGTGAGGCAAGGTAACAAGAAATAGCTGTTTTGGCACCGTTTTTATCTTTTGTTATTTACAACATTCATCTGACAGGTTAGATCATGTGATATTTTTATAGACCAGGTTGTCCCTGTAAGTTTTACACAATAATTTCATTTTTGAAACAAAAAAATCATGTTTTAGTGTCTCCATAGTCTGAGAGCCATAGTTTTTTCAGTTTTTGGGCAAATATCTTGGGTAGGGTATGATTTTTGTGGGATGAGATGAAAGATTGATTGGCACTATTTTGGGGTGCGTAAGAATTTTTGATCGCTTGCTATTACACTTTTTGTGATGTAAGGTGCCAAAAAATGGCTTTTTTTACACAGTTTTTTTTTTTTTTTTACGGTATTCCCCTGAGGGGTTATATCATGTAATATTTTTATAGAGCAAGTTGTCACGGACGCGGCGATACCTAATATGTATACAATTTTTTTTATTTATGTAAGTTTTACACAATGATTTCATTTTTGAAACAAAAAAAATCATGTTTTATTGTCTCCATAGTCTGAGAGACATAGTTTTTTCAGTTTTTGGGCAAATATCTTGGGTAGGTTATGATTTTTGCGGGATGAGATGACGGTTTGATTGGCACTATTTTGAGGTGCGTATGACTTTTTGATCGCTTGCTATTACACTTTTTGTGATGTAAGGTGACTAAAAATAATGTTTTTTTTTTAACGGTATTCACCTGAGGGGTTAGGTTATGTGATATTTTTATAGAGCAGGTTATTATGGACACGGAGATACCTAATATGTATACTTTTTTTTTAATGCAAGTTTTACACAATTATTTCAATTTTGAAACAAAAACAAAAAAATCATATTTTAGTGTCTCCATATTCTGAGAGCCATAGTTTTCTTAGTTTTTGGGTGATTATCTTAGGTAGGGTCTCATTTTTTGCGGTATGAGGTGACGGTTTGATTGGTTCTATTTTAATTTTAATTTCATCAAATTTTTCTATTTTTTATTTTTATGTCGTTCACTGTTCGGGTAAAGTAACATGACCGTTTTATAGATCAGGTCGTTACGGACGCGGTGATATCAAACATGTGTAGGGAATTATTTTTCTTTTTCATTTTTAATCAGTGATAAATGTTTTTTTTTATTTTAACTTTTTTTTTCACTTTTCTTTTACTTTTTTTTTACCCAGACCCACTTGGTTCTTAAAGATCTAGTGGGTCTGATGTCTGTATAATACAGTACAGTACATTATATAGGGTACTGTACTGTATTTTTACTTTACAAAGTCTGATTAGACTTCTGCCTTTAGTAGAAGTCTAATCAGCTCCATGGAGAACCTCTGATCAGTACCATGGACAGCAGGACGCCTGTGAAGGCGTCCGGTTGCCATGGTACCCATCACTCGCTGCCACAGCAGAGCAGTGGGTGATGGGGAGGGGGGGGCCCCCTCCCTCTCTATCGGGGGCTGAAAAGGCACAGCAGCCCCCGATGGGAGAGGGAGGGAGCTCCCTCCCTCTTAACCTTTTCCAGACAGTGGTCCCTACGGACCGCGGCATGGAAGGGGTTAAACGCATTACATCTGTGCTAGCACAGATGTCAGGCGTTTTGAGCAGAGTGTCAGCAATGTGCTGACACTCTGTAAACCGCTCGCCATCCTGAGAGAGGGGGCGGGCAGATGATTGCATGCCTGCCCGCCCCCCCAAGCACCGCCCGCCCTCCCTGCCGCACTCCCCGCGCGGGGGGGGGGAATTCAAATAAAGCTTATTTGAAGTTTCTGATCTTATTTGAAGTTTCTGATCAGAAGCTTCCGAAACCGCAGCAAACCGCAGGTCTGAATTGACCTGCGGTTTGCTGCGATCGCCGAAATGGGGGGGTCACAGAACCCCCCGGCGCATCTAGCCAAGGTGCCTGCTCAATTATTTGAGCAGGCACCGGGTTCTGATCACCGCCCGCCGGGCGGCGGTGATCGGAGCCATACATCATGTGTCCTTAAAGGGGTTATCCGACTTAAATAAATTTATTCTAATTACTCTTATTGTAGTCCAGTGAGAGTTTCTTCAAATCACTTTCATAACCTATATTTCACTGTTTGGCCAGTTCAATTCTGGGTCATGTGACCCCCGACGTCAGCAAGCCGGCTCTGGTGATGACGTCTCGTTTACAGGCTTCTCCCTGCTTGAGGGAGTGGCCAGGCTCTGTAAACGAAACTACAGAATCAGGGTAATAAATATTGAGCTTTGTTTGGCTGTTAACCCTTGCTTTGTTATTGGAAAAAAATTATTAAAATTGAAAATCTGCTAATGAATTGAAATTCAGAAATTTCATCAACATTTTCCTTTAATTCTTGTGGAACACCTAAAGTTTGTAAAATCAGTTTTGAATACCTTTTCTAAAATGGGGTCACTTTTTTGGAGTTTCTACTCTAGGGGTGCATCAGGGGTTTTTCAAATGTGACATGGCAACTTAAAATTATCCCAGTAAAATCTGCCCTCCAAAAATCATATGGAGTTTCTTTCCTTCTGCGCCCTGCCGTGTGCCCGTACAGCAGTTTGCGACCACATATGGGGTGATTCTGTGAAGTACAGAATCAGAGTAATAAATATTGAGTTTTGTTTGGCTGTTAACTCTTGCTTTGTTACTGGAAAAAAATGGATTAAAATGGAAAATCTGCCAAAAATTTGAAATTCTGAAATTTTCCATCTACATTTTCCTTTGATTCTTGTGGAACACCTAAAGGGTTAACAAAGTTTGTAAAAATCAGTTTTGAATACCTTGAGAATGTATTTTCTAAAATCTAGTCATTTTTGTGTGGTTTCTATTTTGTAACCCTCACAAAGTGACTTCAGACCTGAACTGGTCCATTAACCCCTTAGGGACACAGCCCTATTTCACCTTAAGGACCAGGCCATTTTTTGCAAATCTGACCAGTGTCACTTTAAGTGGTGATAACTTTAAAACACTTTGACTTATCCAGGCCATTCTGAGATTGTTTTTTGTTCACATATTGTACTTCATGACACTGGTAAAATGAAGTTAAAAAAAATCATTTTCATTTATAAAAAATACCAAATTTACAAAAAATGTGTAAAAAATTGCAAGTTTCCAAGTTTCAATTTCTCTACTTCTATAATACATAGTAATACCTACAAAAATAGTTATTACTTTACATTCCCCATATGTCTACTTCATGTTTGGATCAATTTGGGAATGATAATTTATTTTTGGGGATGTTACAAGGCTTAGAAGTTTAGAAGCAAATCTTGAAATTTTTCAGAAACTTTCAAAAACCCACTTTTTAGGGACCAGTTCAGGTCTGAAGTCACTTTGTGAGGCTTACATAATAGAAACCACCCAAAAATGACCCCATTCTAGAAACTGCACCCCTCAAGGTATTCAAAACTGATTTTACAAACGTTGTTAACCCTTTAGGTGTTCCACAAGAGTTAATGGCAAATGGTGGTAAAATTTCAGAATTTCGATTATTTGGCAAATTTTAAATTTTAATCCATTTTTTCCAGTAACAAAGCAAGGGTTAACAGCCAAACAAAATGCTATATTTATTGCCCCGATTCTGTAGTTTGCAGAAACACCCCATATGTGGCCGTAAACTACTGTACGGGCACACAGTAGGGCGTAGAGGGAAAGGTGCGCCGTATGGTTTTTGGAAGGCAGATTTTGCTGGACTGTTTTTTTTTACACCATGTCCCATTTGAAGCCCCCTGATGCACCCCTTCAGTAGAAACATTATAAAAGTGACCCCATATAAGAAACTACACCCCTCAAGGTATTCAAAACAGATTTTACAAACTTTGTTAACCCTTTAGGTGTTGCACAAGAGTTATTGGCAAATGGAGATGAAATTTAAGAATTAAAATTTTTTGGCAAATTTTCCATTTTCATCCATTTTTTCCAGTAACAAAGCAAGGGTTAACAGCCAATCAAAATGCTATATTTATTGCCCCGGATCTGTAGTTTGCAGAAACACCCCATATGTGGCCATAAACTACTGTACGGTCACACAGTAGGGCGTTGAGGGAAAGGTGCGCCATATGGTTTTTGGAAGGCAGATTTTGCTGGACTGTTTTTTTTGACACCATGTCCTATTTGAAGCCCCCTGATGCACCTCTAGAGTAGAAACTCCATAAAAGTGAACCCATCTAAGAAACTACACCCCTCAAGGTATTCAAAACTGATTTTACAAACTTTGCTAACCCTTTAGGTGTTCCACAAGATTTAATGGAAAATAGAGATACAATTTCAAAATTTCACTTTTTTGGCAAATTTTCCATTTTAATATTTTTTTTCCAGTTACAAAGCAAGGGTTAACAACCAAACAAAACTGAATATTTATGGCTCTGATTCTGTAATTTACATAAACACCCCATATGTGGTCGTAAACTACTGTACGGGCACACAGCACAGTGCAGAAGGAAAGGAATGCCATACGGTTTTGGAAGGCAGATTTTGCTGGACCGTTTTTTTTTACACCATGTCCCATTTGAAGCCCCCCTGATGCACCCCTAGAGTAGAAACTCCAAAAAAAGTGACCCCATTTTAGAAACAACGGGATAGGGTGGCAGTTTTTTTGGTACTAGTTTAGGGTACATATGATTTTTGGTTGCTCTATATTACTCTTTTGGTGAGGCAAGGTAACAAGAAATAGCTGTTTTGGCACCGTTTTTATCTTTTGTTATTTACAACATTCATCTGACAGGTTAGATCATGTGATATTTTTATAGACCAGGTTGTCCCTGTAAGTTTTACACAATAATTTCATTTTTGAAACAAAAAAATCATGTTTTAGTGTCTCCATAGTCTGAGAGCCATAGTTTTTTCAGTTTTTGGGCAAATATCTTGGGTAGGGTATGATTTTTGTGGGATGAGATGAAAGATTGATTGGCACTATTTTGGGGTGCGTAAGAATTTTTGATCGCTTGCTATTACACTTTTTGTGATGTAAGGTGCCAAAAAATGGCTTTTTTTACACAGTTTTTTTTTTTTTTTTACGGTATTCCCCTGAGGGGTTATATCATGTAATATTTTTATAGAGCAAGTTGTCACGGACGCGGCGATACCTAATATGTATACAATTTTTTTTATTTATGTAAGTTTTACACAATGATTTCATTTTTGAAACAAAAAAAATCATGTTTTATTGTCTCCATAGTCTGAGAGACATAGTTTTTTCAGTTTTTGGGCAAATATCTTGGGTAGGTTATGATTTTTGCGGGATGAGATGACGGTTTGATTGGCACTATTTTGAGGTGCGTATGACTTTTTGATCGCTTGCTATTACACTTTTTGTGATGTAAGGTGACTAAAAATAATGTTTTTTTTTTAACGGTATTCACCTGAGGGGTTAGGTTATGTGATATTTTTATAGAGCAGGTTATTATGGACACGGAGATACCTAATATGTATACTTTTTTTTTAATGCAAGTTTTACACAATTATTTCAATTTTGAAACAAAAACAAAAAAATCATATTTTAGTGTCTCCATATTCTGAGAGCCATAGTTTTCTTAGTTTTTGGGTGATTATCTTAGGTAGGGTCTCATTTTTTGCGGTATGAGGTGACGGTTTGATTGGTTCTATTTTAATTTTAATTTCATCAAATTTTTCTATTTTTTATTTTTATGTCGTTCACTGTTCGGGTAAAGTAACATGACCGTTTTATAGATCAGGTCGTTACGGACGCGGTGATATCAAACATGTGTAGGGAATTATTTTTCTTTTTCATTTTTAATCAGTGATAAATGTTTTTTTTTATTTTAACTTTTTTTTTCACTTTTCTTTTACTTTTTTTTTACCCAGACCCACTTGGTTCTTAAAGATCTAGTGGGTCTGATGTCTGTATAATACAGTACAGTACATTATATAGGGTACTGTACTGTATTTTTACTTTACAAAGTCTGATTAGACTTCTGCCTTTAGTAGAAGTCTAATCAGCTCCATGGAGAACCTCTGATCAGTACCATGGACAGCAGGACGCCTGTGAAGGCGTCCGGTTGCCATGGTACCCATCACTCGCTGCCACAGCAGAGCAGTGGGTGATGGGGAGGGGGGGGCCCCCTCCCTCTCTATCGGGGGCTGAAAAGGCACAGCAGCCCCCGATGGGAGAGGGAGGGAGCTCCCTCCCTCTTAACCTTTTCCAGACAGTGGTCCCTACGGACCGCGGCATGGAAGGGGTTAAACGCATTACATCTGTGCTAGCACAGATGTCAGGCGTTTTGAGCAGAGTGTCAGCAATGTGCTGACACTCTGTAAACCGCTCGCCATCCTGAGAGAGGGGGCGGGCAGATGATTGCATGCCTGCCCGCCCCCCCAAGCACCGCCCGCCCTCCCTGCCGCACTCCCCGCGCGGGGGGGGGGGATTCAAATAAAGCTTATTTGAAGTTTCTGATCTTATTTGAAGTTTCTGATCAGAAGCTTCCGAAACCGCAGCAAACCGCAGGTCTGAATTGACCTGCGGTTTGCTGCGATCGCCGAAATGGGGGGGTCACAGAACCCCCCGGCGCATCTAGCCAAGGTGCCTGCTCAATTATTTGAGCAGGCACCGGGTTCTGATCACCGCCCGCCGGGCGGCGGTGATCGGAGCCATACATCATGTGTCCTTAAAGGGGTTATCCGACTTAAATAAATTTATTCTAATTACTCTTATTGTAGTCCAGTGAGAGTTTCTTCAAATCACTTTCATAACCTATATTTCACTGTTTGGCCAGTTCAATTCTGGGTCATGTGACCCCCGACGTCAGCAAGCCGGCTCTGGTGATGACGTCTCGTTTACAGGCTTCTCCCTGCTTGAGGGAGTGGCCAGGCTCTGTAAACGAAACGTCAGAGCCTCTGGTGCCCGCCCCTCTCCAGCTCTTCTAACACTGCCTCGGTTCTGGTATGCGATCGCTCATGCGCAGTACATACCAGAGCCGAGGCGATCTCTTCTCCGGCAGCAGGGTATGTTTCTCCCTCCTGCACACGCTGGGTCTAGAGGTGCCAGTTTGTACACGTTCCCCTCTGCATCTGGGGATCGTTCTTACAGCCCTGTCCCCCCCACTAGTACACATTACACATTGAACACCCCCTGGGAAAATAAATAAATAATTGGCCATCATTTTATTTGATTCAGCTATATATAATCCATATCTGCCACCAATATATGTATTTATCTAAGCAATATCCATATTGAATATATATTTGAATAATATAGATATTGCTTAGATACAGATACTGCTTATGGTACTTTCACACTAACGTAAGTGTATTTTCACACTAGCGGCAGGACATATCCGACAGGCTGTTCACCCTGTCGGATCCGCCCTGCAGCTATTTGGCCGTGCCGCTCCGTCCCCATTGACTATAATGGGGACGGAGGCGGAGCTCCGGCGCAGCACGGCGAGAGGTCACAGGACTAAGTCTACTTTCACACTTGCTGCATAGTGATCCGGCGAGCAGTTCCTATGACGGATCTGCCTGCCGGATCCGACTTTGCAAAACAACTGAAGGACGGATCCGTCCTTCCTGTCTGCGCATGCACAGACCGGGAAAACTGTGAAAAAGACTGCCAGAGGGATCCGTCCATCCGCATGACAAGCCGATAGACGGATCCGTTCTCACAATGCATTTCTAGACGGATCTGCACCTGGATCCGTCTACAAATGCTGTCAGTTGTCATACTGATCAACAGATCCGGCAGGCAGCTCCGACGACGGAACTGCCTGCCGGATCAGGCATTGCAAAACAACTGAAATTTCAAGATTTGCTTTTAAAAATTTCAAGATTTGCTTCTAAACTTCTAAGCCTTCTAACGTTCCCAAAAAATAAAATGTCACTCACAAAATGATCCAAACATAGAGTAGACGTATGGGAAATGTAAAGTAATAACTATTATATGAGGTAACACTATCTGTTTTAAAAGCAGAGAAATTGAAATTTGGAAAGTAGAAAATCTCTCCAATTTTTTTTTTATTAAATAAAAAATATTTACTGAAATTTACCACTATCATGAAGTACAATGTGTCATGAGAAAACAATCACAGAATGGCTTGGATAAGTAAAAGCGTTTCAAAGTTATTACCACATAAAGTGACACATGCCAGATTTGACAAAAATGTCCTGGTCTTTAAAGGGGTTCTGCAGTTTGTTTAAACTGATGATCTATCCTCTGGATAGATCATCAGCATCTGATTGGCGGGGGTCCGACACCCGGGACCCCCGCCGATCAGCTGTTTGAGAAGGCAGCAGCGCACCAGGAACGCCGTGGCCTTCTTACTGTTTACCGCTGGCCCAGTGACATCACGACTAGTATCAAATGGCCTGGGCGGGGCTAATCTCCATTCAAGTGAACAGAGTTTTGCCGCGCCCAGGCCAGTGATACTAGTCGTAACGTCACTGAGCCAGCAGTAAACAGTGAGAAGGCCTTCTCAAACAGCTGATCGGTTGATGAAAATGATGAGGATAGATCATCAGTTTAAACAAACTGCAGAACCCCTTTAAGATGAAAAATGGCAGGGTCCTGAAGGGGTTAATGCACCCAGCTCTGAATCCATACAAACACTTAACATCAAGGGCATTTCAAACTACCATCAGGCAGGAACCCTGGTGAAAGGGAGTGCCCAGAGGTAAGAAAGAGTGCATCCTCCTCTTATTGCACCAGCCCTAGGGACCAACTGCTTGAGGGAAACCACTGTGACATATCCTATAGTCAGGGCCACTATAACTTACATCATCCACTCTGGCTGTATCCTACCATGTACATATCATATATAGGGATGAGCGAACCCGAACTGTATAGTTCGGGTTCGTACCGAATTTTGGGGTGTCCGTGACACGGACCCGAACCCAAACATTTTCGTAAAAGTCCGGGTTCGGGTTCGGTGTTTGGCGCTTTCTTGGCAGCCAATCAACAAGCGTCATACTACTTGCCCCAAGAGGCCATCACAGCCATGACTACTATTGGCATGGCTGTGATTGGCCAGTGCAGCATGTGACCCAGCCTCTATTTAAGCTGGAGTCACGTAGCGCCGCACGTCACTCTGCTCTGATCAGTGTAGGGATAGGATGCAGCTGCTGCTGTTAGGGCGAGATTGGGCAGTGATTTACTTACTGAAGTGATCGATATACAGCTGTGTATCATACAACCTCTGCTATTCAATTGCTCACTGTTTTAAGGCTGCCCAGAGCGTTTTTTCAGTCACTTTTTTCTGGGGTGATCGGCGGCCATTTTGTGTCTTGTGGTGCGCCAGCACAAGCTTCCACCAAGTCCATTTTTAACCATCAATAGTGTGTTGTTTTTTTTTGCTATATCCTACATCAGGGGCTTGGCTGTGCTTGCTATTTTATTGAGGGGTAAAATGCAATTGCCAAAATAGCATTACCCTAAATCTGGTGTTTCAGCTGTGGCTAGCCAATTGTAAAACTGTCTGCTGTCTGCCGAAGCACAGTTTTTGTTCTGGGTTGAATACAATTCCCAACTTAGCAATTCCCTAAATAATTGTTTTCTGCTGTATCAGGCCAAGTTTAAATCTATCCATAAAAGGGTATATTAGATTGAAGGTGCTAATAGGGTCATCCTCAATAACTTCACACGCTACCGTGCATTTCCAAGTCTAATTCTGTCCGTAAAAGGGATACCTGTCATCCAGGGCCTAAATACTAGGCCTACAATTTATATTCAGCTAAATCTGTTGTTATTGCTGTGCCTGTATTAGTGTAATACAGTACCTAAATAGATAGCCAGATAGTGTTAGGTGCCTGTAAAAAAAGGCCTGAATTTGAATTCAATACATTGGGCCAAATAATTTTTTTCTTATTGTGGTGAACGGTAACAATGAGGAAAACATCTAGTAAGGGACGCGGACATGGTCGTGGTGGTGTTAGTGGACCCTCTGGTGCTGGGAGAGGACGTGGCCGTTCTGCCACAGCCACACGACCTAGTGAACCAACTACCTCAGGTCCCAGTAGCCGCCAGAATTTACAGCGATATTTGGTGGGGCCCAATGCCGTTCTAAGGATGGTAAGGCCTGAGCAGGTACAGGCATTAGTTAATTGGGTGGCCGACAGTGGATCCAGCACGTTCACATTATCTCCCACCCAGTCTTCTGCAGAAAGCGCACAGATGGCGCATGAAAACCAAGCCCATCAGTCTGTCACATCACCCCCATGCATATCAGGGAAACTGTCTGAGCCTCAAGTTATGCAGCAGTCTCTTATGCTGTTTGAAGACTCTGCTGGCAGGGTTTCCCAAGGGCATCCACCTAGCCCTTCCCCAGCGATGGAAGACATAGAATGCACTGGCACACAACCACTTATGTTTCCTGATGATGAGGACATGGGAATACCACCTCAGCACGTCTCTGATGATTATGAAACACAGGTGCCAACTGCTGCGTCTTTCTGCAGTGTGCAGACTGAACAGGAGGTCAGGGAGGAAGACTGGGTGGAAGACGATGCAGGGGACGATGAGGTCCTAGACCCAAAATGGAATGAAGGTCGTGCCACTGACTTTCAGAATTCGGAGGAAGAGGCAGTGGTGAGACCGAGCCAACAGTGTAGCAAAAGAGGGAGCAGTGGGCAAAAGCAGAACACCCGCCGCCAAGAGAGTCCGTCTGCTACTGGCCACCGCCATCTGGGACCGAGCACCCCAAAGGCAGCTTCAAGGAGTTCCCTGGCGTGGCAGTTCTTCAAACAATGTGCTGACGACAAGACCCGAGTGGTTTGCACGCTGTGCCATCAGAGCCTGAAGCGAGGCATTAACGTTATGAACCTTAGCACAACCTGCATGACCAGGCACCTGCATGCGAGACACGGGCTGCAGTGGAGTAAACACCTTAAAAACAAGGAACTCACTCAGGCTCCCCCTGCTACCTCTTCTGCTGCTGCCTCCTTGGCCTCTTCCTCCGCCTCTGGAGGAACGTTGGCACCTGCCGCCCAGCAAACAGAGAATGTACCACCAACACCACCACCTCCGTCACCAAGCATCTCAACCATGTCACATGGCAGCGTTCAGCTCTCCATCTCACAAACATTTGAGAGAAAGCGTAAATTCCCAGCTATCCACCCTCGATCCCTGGCTCTGAATGCCAGCATTTCTAAACTACTGGCCTATGAAATGCTGTCATTCAGGCTGGTGGACACAGACAGCTTCAAACAGCTCATGTCGCTTGCTGTCCCACAGTATGTTGTTCCCAGCCGCCACTACTTCTCCAAGAGAGCCGTGCCTTCCCTGCACAACCAAGTATCCGATAAAATCAAGTGTGCACTGCGCAACGCCATCTGTGGCAAGGTCCACCTAACCACAGATACGTGGACCAGTAAGCACGGCCAGGGACGCTATATCTCCCTAACTGCACACTGGGTAAATGTAGTGGCGGCTGGGCCCCAGGCGGAGAGCTGTTTGGCGCACGTCCTTCCACCGCCAAGGATCGCAGGGCAACATTCTTTGCCTCCTGTAGCCTCCTCCTCCTACTCGGCTTCCTCCTCCTCTTCTTCCACCTGCTCATCCAGTCAGCCACACACCTTCACCACCAACTTCAGCACAGCCCGGGGTAAATGTCAGCAGGCCATTCTGAAACTTATATGTTTGGGGGACAGGCCCCACACCGCACAGGAGTTGTGGCGGGGTATAGAACAACAGACCGACGAGTGGTTGCTGCCGGTGAGCCTCAAGCCTGGCCTGGTGGTGTGCGATAATGGGCGAAATCTCGTTGCAGCTCTGGGACTAGCCGGTTTGACGCACATCCCTTGCCTGGCGCATGTGTTGAATTTGGTGGTGCAGAAGTTCATTCACAACTACCCCGACATGTCAGAGCTGCTGCATAAAGTGCGGGCCGTCTGTGCGCGCTTCCGGCGTTCACATCCTGCCGCTGCTCGCCTGTCTGCGCTACAGCGTAACTTCGGCCTTCCCGTTCAACGCCTCATATGCGACGTGCCCACCAGGTGGAACACCACCTTGCACATGCTGGACAGACTGTGCGAGCAGCAGCAGGCCATAGTGGAGTTTCAGCTGCAGCACGCACGGGTCAGTCGCACTGCGGAACAGCACCACTTCACCACCAATGACTGGGCCTCCATGCGAGACCTGTGTGCCCTGTTGCGCTGTTTCGAGTACTCCACCAACATGGCCAGTGGCGATGATGCCGTTATCAGCGTTACAATACCACTTCTATGTCTCCTTGAGAAAACACTTAGGGCGATGATGGAAGAGGAGGTGGCCCAGGAGGAGGAGGAGGAGGAAGAGGGGTCATTTTTAGCACTTTCAGGCCAGTCTCTTCGAAGTGACTCAGAAGGAGGTTTATTGCAACAGCAGAGGCCAGATACAAATGTGGCCAGCCAGGGCCCACTACTGGAGGACGAGGAGGACGAGGATGAGGTGGAGGAGGATGAGGATGAAGCATGTTCACAGCGGGGTGGCACCCAACGCAGCTCGGGCCCATCACTGGTGCGTGGCTGGGGGGAAACGCAGGACGATGATGATACGCCTCCCACAGAGGACAGCTTGTCCTTACCTCTGGGCAGCCTGGCACACATGAGCGACTACATGCTGCAGTGCCTGCGCAACGACAGCAGAGTTGCCCACATTTTAACGTGTGCGGACTACTGGGTTGCCACCCTGCTGGATCCCCGGTACAAAAACAATGTGCCCACCTTACTTCCTGCACTGGAGCGTGATAGGAAGATGCGCGAGTAAAAGCGCACATTGGTAGACGCGCTACTGAGAGCATTCCCAAATGTCACAGGGGAACAAGTGGAAGCCCAAGGCGAAGGCAGAGGAGGAGCAAGAGGTCGCCAACGCAGCTGTGTCATGGCCAGCTCCTCTGAGGGCAGGGTTAGCATGGCAGAGATGTGGAAAAGTTTTGTCACCACGCCACAGCTAATGCATCACCACCTGATACGGAACGTGTTAGCAGGAGGCAACATTTCACTAACATGGTGGAACAGTACGTGTGCACACCCCTCCACGTACTGACTGATGGTTCGGCCCTATTTAACTTCTGGGTCTCCAAATTGTCCATGTGGCCAGAGCTAGCCTTTTATGCCTTGGAGGTGCTGGCCTGCCCGGCGGCCAGCGTTTTGTCTGAACGTGTATTCAGCACGGCAGGGGGCGTCATTACAGACAAACGCAGCCGCCTGTCTACAGCCAATGTGGACAAGCTGACATTCATAAAAATGAACCAAGCATGGATCCCACAGGACCTGTCCATCCCTTGTGCAGATTAGTCATTTATAATTACCTCCCCTTAACCATATACTCCAGGGGACTTCCTCATTCAATCCTTTTTTTATTTTCATTTTACCATTATATTGCGGGGCAACCCAAAGTTGAATGAACCTCTCCTCTGTCTGGGTGTCGGGGCCTAAAAATATCTGCCAGTGGCCTGTTCCAGTGTTGGGTGACATGAAGCATGATTCTCTGCTATGACATGAAGCCTGATTCTCTGCTATGGGACCTCTCTCCTCTGGGTGCTGGGGCCTAAAAATATCTGACAATGGCCTGTTCCAGTGTTGGGTGACATGAAGCCTGATTCTCTGCTATGACTTGAAGCCTGATTCTCTGCTATGACATGAAGCCTGATTCTCTGCTATGGGACCTCTCTCCTCTGTCTGGGTGCCGGGGCCTAAAAATATCTGACAATGGCCTGTTCCAGTGTTGGGTGACATGAAGCCTGATTCTCTGCTATGACATGAAGACTGATTCTCTGCTATGACATGAAGCCTGATTCTCTGCTATGGGACCTCTCTCCTCTGTCTGGGTGCTGGGGCCTAAAAATATCTGACAGTGGCCTGTTCCAGTGTTGGGTGACGTGAAGCCTGATTCTCTGCTATGCCATGAAGCCTGATTCTCTGCTATGGGACCTCTCTCCTCTGTCTGGGTGCCGGGGCCTAAATATCTGACAATGGCCTGTTCCAGTGGTGGGTGACGTGAAGCCTGATTCTCTGCTATGACATGAAACCTGATTCTCTGCCATGAGACCTCTCTCCAATTGATATTGGTTAATTTTAATTTATTTTATTTTTATTTTAATTCATTTCCCTATCCACATTTGTTTGCAGGGGATTTACCTACATTTTGCTACCTTTTGTAGCCCTCTAGCCCTTTCCTGGGCTATTTTACAGCCTTTTTAGTGCCAAAAAGTTCGGGTCCCCATTGACTTCAATGGGGTTCGGGGCGAAGTTCGGGTCGAGTTCGGATCCCGAACCCGAACATTTCCGGGAAGTTCGGCCGAACTTCTCGAACCCGAAACATCCAGGTGTTCGCTCAACTCTAATCATATACACTACTTGCCTCTATTTGATATGGCCTGGTCACAGTTGGTAAAGATCTTAAAGAACAATGACTAACCAAGCAACAACAAAAATAACGCCATTAATATCATTGAAAGTATAATGCAGAGTATCACTAGCCAAACACAATAGCAAATGTCCAAAATCAAATGAAGTAAACAATAATATTGTAAATATATATCACAATCAACGGTGATAGAAAAAGAATATCACCTAGTGATAAAACTGCAGAATAGGATCATAAATGAGGGCTGAGTATCATAGTATAGAGATCAACTGCACATATTACCCCTGTCCGGAAGCGGTCTGGTCCACTTTGCCAGATACTGGGCAGTTTTAGTTAACGCATTGTACTGGAATAACTCCATTAATATACCCATTTTAGTTAACGCATTGTAATACTTCATGGTGCCATCCAGTTTTAGTGATAGCATTTTACTGCAATAATTGCATTATTAATAAGTGTTGATCACGAATATTCGAATTTCGAATTTTTATCGCGAATATAGGTACTTAGAAAATTTGCGAATATTTCAAATATAGTGATATATATTCGCAATTTTGAATATTCAATTTTTTTTAAAATCAGTACACATGATCCCTCCCTGCTTCTAGCTTGTGGGCCAATGAGAAGGCTGCAGTATATTTGAATTTAGGAGTAGTGTTGTTTGCGAATTTTCGTAATGCAAATTTTTATTGCGAATTTTTAAACTTACAACTATTAGTGCTATAATCTTTTAAAAAAATAGTTGTAATTTTTTTCCAATCTGAACTTCAGATGAGAAAAAAATTACAACTATTAGACAAAGATTATAGCACTATATTAGCTAAATTGCTCTATATTTTTTTTTTTTTCAAATATTCCCTATATTGCTACATATTCTTGTTTTAGAATATTACGAATATTCAAAAAAATAACAAAATTGCGAATATTAAAAAAAAAAGAATATAGAGCAATTTAGCTAATATAATGCTATAATCTTTTTTTTTAATAGTTGTAATTTTTTTCCAATCTGAACTTCAGATGAGAAAAAAATTTCAACTATTAGACAAAGAAGATTATAGCACTATATTAGCAAAATTGCTCTATATTTGTTTTTTTTTCGAATATTCACTATATTGCTATATATTCTTGTTTTAGAATATTACGAATATTCGAAAAAACTAAGTTATAGCAATATAGCAAATATTCGAGAAAAAAAAACTAATATAGAGCAATTTAGCTAATATAGTGCAATAATCTTCTTTGTCTAATAGCTGTAAGTTGAAAAATTCGCATTACGAAAATCCGCCGTTCCGAAAATTTGCATATTACACGATCATTACTTTGCTGATTTTTCGAGTAAAAAAATCATAGAATATAACGAATATTCAAATTTGCGAATATTCGATAAATATTCTACAAAATATTCGTGAAATATCGCGAATTCGAATATGACCCCTGCCGCTCATCACTATTCTTCATTTCATCTGACAGTTTATTTTCCTCAGTGAATACAGTGGAGAAAAAAATATTTGATAGCTTTGCTTTCTCCTCGTCGCTCTCTGCAACTTCCCCCTCATTGCTCTGTAGGGGGCCGACAACTTCAGATTTATCGTTTTTACTATTTATATAATTGGAAAAAACATGTTAGGGTTAGTTTTGCTCTTTTTGGCAATTAATCTCTCAGTCTCTAGTTTGGCGGCTGTTATTTGTCTTTTACATATTCTATTTTTTTCCTTATAGTTTTTTAGTGCTTCCTGGTTCCCCTCCTGTTTTAGTGATCTAAATGCTATCTTTTTGTCATTTATTGCTTTCTTTACAGTTCAATTTATCCACATTGGTTTCTTCTTGTTCCTTTAATCTTTATTCCTATAAGTTATGTACCTCTCACAATTAGATTTCAGGATGCTTTTAAAAATATCCCATTTTGTGGTGGTATCTTTATTTTTGAGGACTTTGTCCCAGTTAGTTAGGCCTATGGCCTCTCTTAGTTGGCTAAATTTAGCTTTTTTAAGTTTTGTATTGTTGTTCCTCCCTGTAGAAACGCTCGTTTGAAGGATAATTGGAAGGTTATTACTTTATGGTCACTATTTCACAGGTGTCCCCCGACCTGCACATCTGTTGTTCTGTCAGGTCTATTGGTTAATACTAAGTCCAATATGGCCGTCCCTCTAGTCGGGTCCTGAACCAGTTGGGTAAGGTAATTGTCTTTGGTTATTGCCAAGAACCTGTTTCCTTTATGAGATGTAGGCGCAGAAAAGAACATCGAAAGTTGATAGGGCAGACATCCAAATGGATGGTCACTGTCACAGGAACGTGCAATCACCCAGAGGTTATCTAGAGTCACCAATGGCCTGTTTGGTTGTCACTTGTGTCACTCTCACCTGTCTCTTGCACATGTTCCTGAGCTCTCGCAACATGTGCTCTCTGCAATGGGCCTCTCCTACAAGCCTGTTGTGGCCTGTAAATGCTGACTGTCCTCACAAAGCTCATCCTCGCTGAAAAGTGGAGCAGAGCTGTCAGTTATCATTACTTGGCTATCAGAATGATCAACAAAATCAAGAGGCAGGTTTAGAACAGGTGAGGGCAGAGAGGTTGTTTATGGGCCATGCCAACTAAGCGTGGTGTCAGAGGAACCCACCAACTCCTTGCTGAGGGTGTCATTTGAGATGAAGTTGAAGACTGAGTCAACCATTCAAGGACAGCTAGCTTGCTGGTCAAAATATAGCAGTTGAAGATAAATGCTGCAATATATTAGACTGTCCTTTTAACCCCTTGAGTATGCAGCCATTTTTCACCAGGCAATTTTTTGCAAATCTTCAAGATCCTGTCCGCCACAGCCAGTAGAAGAGTCAGTGGTGGAGGTGGCAACAGTTCCGGCGGAAGGTAGCTGAACATGAGCATATTAGGGGGAACGTGGGTTCCATGGCTCGTTCTGTCTCGGGTAAGCTGAAACACAGGCCACCGCCATCTACTCTTCTACCTGCTGCAGCAGACATGATCCTGAAGAAAGAACTGGCTTCCCTCCTCACCTGGCAGACTTACTGCAGAGCCTGATGGGCATCAAGCTGTCACGAGGTGTCACGACCTATCGCTGACCCTGTTGTGCCTGGGGTCAGAAGGTCGCAGCGGGTGGCTCCTCACTCGGTTTTAAGAGATCGCTCCATGACCTAGTGGTGGGAATGGATTCCGGTCCAGATTTTCCTGCTTAGGTTTGCAATCCTTTTTGTCCCAATTAGGAATCAGTAGCTTTACCTTTTAGCTGTTGTCTGTCAGCCACTTCCAGCTACTATATATTCTCCCTTTCTGCTTCCCTTGTTGCCAGACCTTCTTTCCAGATCTTCTAATCTGACCACTGGTGGAGCACGTGATCAGCGTATGGGTTAGCAGGTGGGCAGCCAGGTGCCAGTGCTAGGTGAGTTAGAGGTCACCACTAGTGATGATCGAGCATGCTCGGCCGAACACCAGTTCGGCTCAAGCATTGCGATGCTTGGCACATCGCAGTGTTTGGCCGAATACCGCGTGTGCCCGAGCGCCATGCTTGAGTCTCTTCCCCGCACGTTCGTTGGCTGCTACGCAGCCAATAAACGTGCAGGTAAGCACTGCCACGCTCTGTAATGCCGTAGCCATGTTGGTTACTGGCATTACAGGGATTGGCTGGCCGGAGCGCGTCATCGGGTGCTATAAAGCACCCGATGACACGTGGTTCGGCCAGTCTTAGTCAGGGAGAGTTGTACTGTAGAAGGGACAGATAGTGTAGGGAATTGAATTTTATTTTTTAGTTAGGCAGAGTTGGTGTTAGAGACCCAAAAGTCCCTTTAAGGACTATTGTTGTGTCTGTCAGCAAAATATATTTTTAGCGCAACCTGCACAAATTGCGTGTGATTAGAGACCCAAAAGTCCTTTTAAGGATTATTTTTGTACCTGGCAGCAATATATATTATTAGCGCAACCTGTGCTAAATTGTGTGCAATTGTTAGAGACTAGAGTTGAGCGGACACCTGTGTGATGTTCGGGTTCGACGGGTTCGGCCAAACTTCGGAAAAAAGTTTGAGTTCGGCACCCGAACTTGACCCCGAACTGGAACCCCATCGAAGTCAATGGGGACCCGAACTTTTGAGCACTAAAATGGCTGTAAAAATGTCATGGAAAGGGCTAGAAGGCTGCAAATGTCGTCAAAATGTGGTTAAGAGCATGGCAAGTGCTCTGCAAACAAATGTGGATAGGGAAATGACTTAAAATAACATAAAATACATAAAAGAAAAAATAATAATCTTGATCTAGGAGGACCAGGTCCATATGGAGTAGGAGGTTGAGGAGGCGGTGGATGTGGCAGTGTAGCTGGAAGTGGCGGTGGAGGAGGAGGTAGCCTACACTGCTTTTTGGTTTAAAATTTATTTATATTTTTTTTAATTAGGGTACACCGCAAAACATTGGGAAATATAACCCTCCAGTCATACTAAACACACGTTCAGACAATACACCGGCTGCAGGGCAGGCCAGCACCTCCAAGGCATAAAGGGCATGCTCAGGCCATGTGCCCAATTTGGAGACCCAGAAGTTGCAGGGGCTGACCCCTGTCAGCTAGTTCGTGTAGGCGTGTGCATACTTACTGCCCCACCATGTTGCACGTCCCCGTGATGTTCACGATCCAATTTGAACTTTTATGCTCCTACCATGGTGATTACGGGTGGCGGGGAATCAGGGTTCCAGGCCGGAGAGGGAGCGTGAGAAAAAGAGACCAAATTTAAGGGAGATAAATTCATTTTAAAAAATTGGGATCGAGAAGAAATGTGGGAAAAGCTATTGAGGCGCAAATGTAGGACAAATTACAGAAGCCCAAATGTGGGCCAAAAGAGTCAAGCGGAATTGTGGGAAAAGCTATTGAGGCGCAAATGTTGGCCAAAAGAGTATAGCGGAAATGTGGGGCAAAGTATTGAAGCTTAAATGTGGTACAACTTGTTTAAGTTTAAGCATTGAATCAAAAGAGGTGGCGCGCATCAATTAAAGAAGCATTTCAGAAATTGTATTCCCTGTCACCTATGCAGAGCAGGGGTTTATTCACGTCTAAAATTAATTAACCTGTCTACTTGGTAGAGCAGGGGTCTATGACAGAAAACAATTTTTTATTGTCACCCAAAAATGTAAAATAAAAATTATTGAAATTTATTAAGCTGTCAACTAGGTAGAGGAGGGGTATATTACACCCAAAAAATTGTGAATTTGACCATAAAATGTAACTGAAAAAAGTTTTTTTTTTTTTTTTACTGGTCTAATAGGTATGCAGTGGTACATCACACCAAAAAATTGCTGAATTTCACCAGAAAATGTAACTGACAAATTCTTTTTTTTTTGTTAACCGGCCTACTAGGTATAGCAGTGGTACTATACACCCAAAAGTTGGTTAATTTCACCCGAAAATGTAACTGACAATTATTATTTTTTTAAACGGGCTACTAGGTATAGCAGTGGTACATCACACCCAAAAATTGGTGAATTTCTCCATAAAATGTAACAGAAAAATTGTTTTTATTGTTTAACCTGTCTACTAGGTATAGCAGTGGTACTTCACACCCAAAAATTGTTGAATCTTAAAGGGCTTCTGTCACCCGCCAAAAGTCATTATTCATTTTTGGGCTAATTAAAATCCTTATAGTGCGATTATTCAATATATAGTGCTCTTACCCTTTTCTGTGGCTTAGTTTCTTTTAAAACCGCACTTTTATAATATGTTATTACCTCGCTACCATAAAAAGTAACAGACAATTTTTTTTATTGTTTAACCTGTCTACTAGGTATAGCAGTGGTACTTCCCACCCAAAAATTGTTGAATTTCAACTGAAAATATAACTGACAATTTTTTCTTTTTTTTTAACCAGCATAGTAGTTATAGCAGTGGTACTATACACCCAAAAATTGGTTAATTTCACCAGAAAATGTTAAGGACAATTAGATTTTTTTTTAAACCGGCCTACTAGGTATAGCAGTGGTACTATACACCCAAAAATTGGTTAATTTCACTACAAAATGTTAATGACAATTTTTTATTTTTTTTTAACCGGCATACTAGGTATAGCAATGGTACTATACAAACAAAAAGTTGGTGAATTTCACCCGAAAATGTTAATGACAATTTATTTTATTTTTTAACCGGCCTAACACGTATAGCAGTGGTACTATACACCCAAAAATTGGTGAATTTAACCCGAAAATGTAAATGACAAAGTAGTAAAATGATATAAAAAAAAACACGTACAAAAAAAAAGAATTGATTTATCAGGTGGAGTTCCATATGAAGTAGGAGTTTGAAGAGGCGGTGGACGTAGCGGAGTAGGTGGAAGCGGCAGTGAAGGAGGATGAGATAGCCAACACAGGTTTTTGGTTTTAATTTAATTTTTTAAAATTAAGGTACACTCTAAAAGAGTGTGAAATATCCAAAATACAAACATGAGCAATTGCGCTGCAGTATAACAATGGCTGGTTAGTGCCGGTATACATGTCTATTCTGGACAAGGTACGGACAAGTCCTGAGGGATCCATGCCTGGTTCATTTTTGATGAACGTGAGCTTGTCTACATTGGCTGTGGACAGGCGGCTGCGCTTGTCTGTGATGACGCCCCCTGCCGCGCTAAACACACATTCAGATAATACACTGGCTGCAGGGCAGGCCAGCACCTCCAAGGCGTAAAGGGAAAACTCAGGCCATGTGCCCAATTTGGAGACCCAGAAGTTAAAGGGGGTAGACCCGTCATTCAGTACGTGTAGGCGTGTGCACACATGCTGCTCCACCATTTTGGTGAAATGCTGCCTCCTGCTAAGACGTTCCATATCAGCTGGTGGTGCTGGTTGTTGTGGCGTGCTGACAAATCTTTTCCACATTTCGGTCATGCTAACCCTGCCTTCTGAGGGGCTGGCGGTGCCCCAGCTGCGTTGGCAACCTCTTCCTCGTCCTCTGCCTTCGCCTTGTGCTTCCACTGTGCCCCCGCTATCAGGTGGGAATGCAACCAGCAGCTCGTCTACCAGCGCGCGCTTGTACTCGCACATCTTACGATCACACTCCAGTGACGGAATTAAGGACGGTACGTTGTCCTTGTAAAGGGGATCCAGCAGCGTGGCCACCCAGTAATCAGCACAAGTTAGAATGTGGGCAACTCGGCGGTCGTTGCGGAGACACTGCAGCATGTAATCGCTCATGTGTTCCAGGCTGCCCAGAGGCAACGACAAGCTGTCCGATGTGGGAGGTGTATCATCTGTGTCCTCTGTATCCCCCCCATTCACGCACCAGTGATGGCCATGAGCTTGTCTGGGTGCCACCCTGCTGTGAACATGGTTCCTTCTCCTCCATCTCCTCCTCATCCTCCAGAACTGTGCCCTGGCTGGACAATTGTGTACCTTGGGTCTGTGGGTGCAGGAACCCACCCTCGGAGCCACTTGGGAATGACTGGCCAGAAACCCTACGAAATGATCCCTCTTCCTCCTCATCCTCCTGTGCCACATCCTCTTCCATCATCGCCAGGAGCGTTTTTTCAAGGAGGCGTAGAAGTGGAATAGTAACACTGAGAACAGCATTATCGGCACTGGCCATGTTGGTAGAGTACTCGAAACAGCGCAACAAGGAACACAGGCATCGCATGGAGGCCCAGTCATTGGTGGTGAAGTGGGGCTGTTCCGCCGAGCGACTCACCCGTGCGTGCTGCAGCTGAAACTCCACTATCGCCTGCTGCTGCTCGCACAGTCTGGCCAGCATGTGCAAGGTAGAGTTCCAACTTGTGGGCACGTCGAATATGAGGCGGGAAGACCGAAGTTATGCTGCAGCGCTGACAGGTGAGCAGCAGCAGGATGAGAACACCGTAAGCGCGCACAGAAGGCCCGCACTTTATGCAGCAGCTCTGACATATCGGGGTAATTTTTAACCTCTTCAGGACACATGACGTACCGATACGTCATGTTGTCCTGGTACTTAAGGCGGGCGGTGATCGGAACCCGGTGCCTGCTCAAATCATTGAGCAGGCACCTTGGCTAAATGCGCCGGGGGGTCCTGTGACCCCCACCATATCGGCGATTACAGAAAACTGCAGGTCAATTCAGAACTGTGGTTTGCTGCGGTTTCGGAAGTTTCTGATCCCCGCGGTCTGTGAACGCGGGGATCAGAAACTTCAAATAAGTTTTATTTTAATGTTTAACCCTTCCCCCTGCTGCCCTCTTTGTTATCTGCCAGCGGGCGCAGCGGGGGGGTGCGGGGAGTGAGGCAGCGAGGGCGGGCGGCGGGGCGGGCGGTGCTTGGGGGGGGCGGGCAGGCATGCGATCATCCGCCAGCCCCCTCTCTCAGGATGGCCGAGCGGTTTGCAGAGTGTCAGCACATTGCTTACACTCTGCTCAAAACGCCTGACATCTGTGCTGGCACAGATGCCATGCGTTTAACCCCTTCCATGCCGCGGTCCGTAGGGACCGCTGTATGGAAAAGGTTAAGAGGGAGGGAGCTCCCTCCCTCTCCCATCGGGGGCTGCTGTGCCTTTTTAGCCCCCGATGGGAGAGGGTGGGGGCCCCCCTCCCTCCCCATCACCCACTGCTCTGCTGTGGCACCGAGTGATGGGTACGATGGCAACCGGACGCCTTCACAGGCGTCCGTCTGTCCATGGTACTGATCAGAGGCTGTCCATGGTGCTGATTAGACTTCTGCTAAAGGCAGAAGTCTAATCAGACTTTGTAAAGTGAAAATACAGTGCAGTACACCATAAAGTGTACTGTACTGTATTATACAGACATCAGACCCACTGGATCTTCAAGAACCAAGTGGGTCTGGGTAAAAAAAAAAGTAAAAAAAAGTGAAAAAAAAGTAAAAATCTAAAAACACATTTATCACTGATTAAAAATGAAAAAAAAAAAAATTGATGATCTATAAAATGGTCATGATACTTTACCCGAACGGTGAACGCCATAAAAATAAAAAATAAAAAACTATGATGAAATTGAGATTTTACATCACAAAAAGTGTAATAGCAAGCGATCAAAAAGTCATACGCACCCCAAAATAGTGCCAATCAAACAGTCATCTCATCCCGCAAAAATCATACCCTACCCAAGATATTTGCCCAAAAACTGAAAAAACTATGGCTCTCAGACTATGGAGACACTAAAACATGATTTTTTTGTTTCAAAAATGAAATCATTGTGTAAAACTTACATAAATAAAAAAATTGTATACATATTAGGTATCGCCGCATCCGTGACAACCTGGTCTATAAAAATATCACATGATCTAACCTGTCAGATGAATTTTGTAAATAACAAAAAATAAAAACGGTGCCAAAACAGCTATTTCTTGTTACCTTGCCTCACAAAAAGTGTAATATAGAGCAACCAAAAATCATATGTACCCTAAACTAGTACTAAAAATACTGCCACCCTATCCCGTAGTTTCTAAAATGGGGTCACTTTTTTGGAGTTTCTACTCTAGGGGTGCATCAGGGGGGCTTCAAATGGGACATGGTGTCAAAATAACCAGTCCAGCAAAACCTGCCTTCCAAAAACCGTATGGCAATCCTTTCCTTCTGCGCCCTGCCGTGTGCCCGTACAGCGGTTTACGACCACATTTGGGGTGTTTCTGTAAACTGCAGAATCAGGGCCATAAATATTGAGTTTGGTTTGGCTGTTTACCCTTGCTTTGTAACTGGAAAAAAAAATTGAAATTGTATCTCTATTTTCCATTAATTCTTGTGGAACACCTAAAGGGTTAACGACGTTTGTAAAATCAGTTTTCAATACCTTGAGAGGTGTAGTTTCTTAGATGGGGTCACTTTTTTTGAGTTTCTACTCTAGGGGTGCATCAAGGGGGCTTCAAATGGGACATGGTGTAAAAAAAACAGTCCAGCAAAACCTGCTGTCAAGGCGCCGTCTAGGAGGCGGGCACGTCCAGAGCACGCGCGCATCATCAGTTCGTCCAGCGTCACCCGCGCTCCTGATAATACTATGTGTGCATCTATCTGCATTCATGCTAATGGTTTCAGGGCTGAGCACCGAGTTGATCACTCGGTGCTCGGCTGTGTAGTCTGTGTGAAGTCATGTGACGCTGGCCACTTCACATGACCCCTCTAGCTCCCTATTTAAACAGGCAATCTGCTGGCCACAGATTGCCTGTTATTTAGGTTCCACCTGCGATTTTGTCTTTCCTGGCGTACTGACCCCCTGCTGAACTCCTGACGATCCTCTGCTGACTCCTTTGGTACTTCACGACTCTCCTGGTATTTATGACCCCGGCTTCTTCTGACTATTCTCTGCTTGCTCCATTTGTACTTTGTAGATTTCCTGGTATTGACTCGGTCCGTTCACGTTCTGTTGTTTGTCTGTCTGTCTGTCATCCCTGCACTTATTCCAAGCTAGGGATTGCTGTCCAGTTGTCCCCTGTCATTAGGACTCGCGAGGCAAGTAGGCAGGGTCAGGGGTGAGGGTGGAGCGCAGTGGTCACTTCCCTCCCCCCTGTGTGTGTGTGTGCGTGACCTTTACACCTGCCTTCCAAAAACCGTATGGCAATCCTTTCCTTCTGCGCCCTGCCGTGTAACCGTACAGCAGTTTATGACTACATATGGGGTGTTTCTGTAAACTACAGAATCAGGGCCATAAATATTGAGTTTGATTTGGCTGTTAACCCTTGCTTTGTAACTGGAAAAAAAATATTAAAATGGAAAATTTGCCAAAAAAGTGAAATTTTGAAATTGTATCTCTATTTTCCATTAATTCTTGTGGAACACCTAAAGGGTTAACGACGTTTGTAAAATCAGTTTTGAATAACTTGAGAGGTGTAGTTTCTTAGATGGGGTCACTTTTTTGGAGTTTCTACTCTAGGGGTGCATCAAAGGGGCTTCAAATGGGACATGGTGTCAAAAAAACCAGTCCAGCAAAACCTGCTGTCACGGCGCGGTCTAGGAGGCGGGCACGTCCAGAGCGCGCGCGCATCATCAGTGCGTCCAGCGTCACCCGCGCTCCTGATAATACTATGTGTGCATCTATCTGCATTCATGCTAATGGTTTTAGGGCTGAGCACCGAGCTGATCACTCTGTGCTCGGCTGTGTAGTCTGTGTGAAGTCATGTGACACTGGCCACTTCACATGACCCCTCTAGCTCCCTATTTAAACAGGCAATCTGCTGGCCACAGATTGCCTGTTATTTAGGTTCCACCTGCGATTTTGTCTTTCCTGGCGTACTGACCCCCTGCTGAACTCCTGACGATCCTCTGCTGACTCCTTTGGTACTTCACGACTCTCCTGGTATTTATGACCCCGGCTTCTTCTGACTATTCTCTGCTTGCTCCATTTGTACTTTGTAGATTTCCTGGTATTGACTCGGTCCGTTCACGTTCTGTTGTTTGTCTGTCTGTCTGTCATCCCTGCACTTATTCCAAGCTAGGGATTGCCGTCCAGTTGTCCCCTGTCATTAGGACTCGCGAGGCAAGTAGGCAGGGCCAGGGGTGAGGGTGGAGCGCAGTGGTCACTTCCCTCCCCCCTGTGTGTGTGTGTGCGTGACCTTTACACCTGCCTTCCAAAAACCGTATGGCAATCCTTTCCTTCTGCGCCCTGCCGTGTAACCGTACAGCAGTTTATGACCACATATGGGGTGTTTCTGTAAACTACAGAATCAGGGCCATAAATATTGAGTTTGATTTGGCTGTTAACCCTTGCTTTGTAACTGGAAAAAAAATATTAAAATGGAAAATCTGCCAAAAAAGTGAAATTTTAAAATTGTATCTCTATTTTCCATCAATTCTTGTGAAACACCAAAAGGGTTAGCAAAGTTTGTAAAATCAGTTTTGAATACCTTGAGGGGTGTAGTTTCTAGAATGGTGTCATTTTTGTGTGGTTTCTATTAAAAATATTTTTTTTTGAAAATTTGCTTCTAAACTTCTAAGCCTTGTAACATCCCCAAAAAATAAAATATCATTCCCAAATTGATCCAAACATGAAGTAGACATATGGGGAATGTAAAGTAATAACTATTTTTGTAGGTATTACTATGTGTTATAGAAGTAGAGAAATTGAAACTTGGAAATTTGCAATTTTATTCAAATTTTTGGTAAATTTGGTATTTTTTTTATAAATAAAAATGATTTTTTTTAACTTCATTTCACCAGTGTCATGAAGTACAATATGTGACGGAAAAAAAATCTCAGAATGGCCTGGATAAGTCAAAGTGTTTTAAAGTTATCACCACTTAAAGTTACACTGGTCAGATTTTCAAAAAATGGCCTGGTCCTTAAGGTGAAATAAGGCTGTGTCCTTAAGGGGTTAAGGGAAAGGCACATTTTTTTTTTTAAACCCTTATTTTAAAACTTTTTTACTTTATTTTTGTCCCACTCTTTGACTTCAACATTTGGGGGTCTGAGCCCCTGTGAAATGCATTACAATACATCTGTATTATAATGCATTGCCTGTTAGTGTATTATACAGTGTAATACACTGATAGTTGCCTAGGAGACCTCCATATGAGGGTGGTCCTGATGCCTCTACAAGGAATTGGGCTGCCTTCTCATCCATCAGGTCCCTGTCACTGCAGTGAATTTGGTAGCAGTTCAACAAGATGCACACTTCGATTATACTTAACCTGCACTATCTCTGCTGTCTCCTAATGGTCTTCTACAGTCTCTAAAACTCTCCCTACAATGTCCCTGCACTCTTCCTATCCAATATTCTTCTATTAATAGCTTTCTGCAACACTGTCCCTAGTGCATGAGCACTTGTCACGTCTCTCCGTAAGCTCAGCTCACAGTGAAATGGCGGAGACTGAGTGGGATGAGGCTTTTATAGGGCTGTGACATCACAGGGAATGGCTACCTGCGGATTGGCTGGCTGCACAGGATTATGGGTCATCACGTTCCCAGGCTTCTTACTTTCACCTTGTTACACATGCAGCAGCCATTTTAGACAAAAAAAAAATATTTATGCCACGAAGTGCAAGGAAATTCAGATTCATGGCAGATCAAAGTTTTCCTAAACTTTGGATCCTTCGATTCGCACAGCACTAGTGTAGTGCTTGTGAAAACACTCCCAAGTGAGTGCATTTTCACTGGTCTAACCTTTATCTTAACTTCCTTCACTTGAGGCACTTCTTTGCATCTTTTTTTTCCAATTGGGACAAGGATTGTTATAAGTGGTGGTGATCTCTGTACAGTACTTTAGAATATGCATGCGCTATAAAAGGATGGCACTTATAGTAATATTAAAACTAATATCAAATGTGTGTTATGGATTTTATGCAAACCAGTATACTAGTTACCATCTAACACACTGCCAAAATGCATTTAAAGGGAGTATGTTGGCACTTTTGACCAAATAAAACTGCCAGCGCTAAATAGGGACTGGGGAGAGTAATACAAACATACCATTAGTTGAGCCATTCTCATCAGGAGTAGTGTGAATATGAAGTTTTATTCTGTCAGATTCTGCTTTTGCAGGT
The DNA here is from genome assembly GCF_905171765.1 of Bufo bufo. Classification (NCBI taxonomy): domain Eukaryota; kingdom Metazoa; phylum Chordata; class Amphibia; order Anura; family Bufonidae; genus Bufo; species Bufo bufo. The sequence goes on along the minus strand of NC_053390.1, from coordinate 650,652,821 downwards.
GCCCAGGGTGGAGATTAACTGTGAAGTTCTCTCTGCATTGTGCTACTTGACAACCCCTCCCCACTGCTATGAGTGACAGCTGTAGAATTCAACCAGGAGACTATTACAGCAGCCACTCATAGCAGAGGGAATGGTCTGAGAAGTAACTCAATGAACTGAGCAATCCACAGTAAAACCAATGCCATGGGTACTTGAAAGAGCAGAATCGGGCAGAAGAAAAGTTCACACTTACACTACTCCTGCCATTTACAGCCATCTACAAAATGTATGTTTGTACTGCTCTCCCAAGCCTCTATCTACTGCCGACAACAATTTAGCATGGCCCAAACTGCTGACAGAGTCCCTTTTAATTAAAATAGATATTCAGCTGTATGTTCATTATAATGCCAGAACTTACCTAAGAAAGTCAGACTTGTAGACTCCAAAACATCTATTTCTGAATTACTTCTAAAGCCTTTAATCTGATGTCCATTACTGCTTATCGCACTTTGAAAGTGCAGCCTGATACTTATTATAAGGAATCAGAGCAGAAGACATTTAAATGTTTCTGTCTACACTACTTTCGCTTCCTATCTCACAATCTCTATTAGGTATTGAAATATATTATTACTTATAACCTTTTCTTACTAATTATTATTATTGTTCCACTGGCTACAATTGTTTTAAGATTCTAAATGGCAAACCAAGATGATTAATGTTTTTCCTACTTTTACGCTATTGATGAAACTTAAAGTATGGTCTTTAAAAATGTTTCAACTGAAATTGCATTGCATTTGTGCTGTATGTTTGTCTTCTAACACGGTAAATTACCTGATATCTCCATTATACTGCATCCATTTTCTTTGAACATTCATAATGATAGAAATTGCTTAGCAGTAGAGATTAATGGCTGCCCATAGGAGATATAAGTTTATATTAGCTAGCATGGAAAATAAATACAGTTTCAGCATCTTATGCAATAACTTTTCAATGTACATCACCCAAAGGTAATTTCTGATTAAACAACTATTACAACACATTTTTTGTGCATAGGCACAAAAAGATTGAATCCAGGGACATGGAAGCAATACTTGCAGAAGGGCAGAATAAAACACACATGAAAAAAAAAAATCCAAGTAGTACAATGAATATTATATTTATATGAAACAAATCGAAGCATAAAAAATGTTGCAAACGCAGTTGTTTTCCTCTCAAGGTAACAGTGGTCACTAACACGACTCTTATGCAGCTGTTGATCATATATTGGCCTGAATCTGGCAAAACAAGAAGACAACCAATGGTGCTGCCATGGTTGTCTCACTTGCGCAAATGGCATTTATCATGTAGACAAAGTTAATACAAGGCATTTACAAGTAAGTGCCTTGTATTAACTTTTTTTAAATAATAAATGCCATTTGCTGAAGAGAGACGGCTTTTACATGGGGTTTATACATAGATATTACTACCACTCAGTGGTAATCTCAACTAATTATCCAGTCATAGATCCATGTGCCCATACAACTGCTTCTATTTAGAAGTCTTTGAAAATCTGAGCATCCATCCATGTAAGAGCGACAATGGTTTTTGCTAATAGTTATTCACATATTTTGAGAAAATGTGCTTCCAAAGAGATGATAACCAGAAGAAATATGGTATATATTTACAGAATATCACATATTTACAGAAGCTTTCCATTAGTATTAAAGGGGTTCTCCGGGCTTAACCTTTTTGGGGGTATTAAAAGCTAACCTGTGGAGGAAAGGTTGGTCCCATATTTGCCTTCTAGAGTGCAGCCATTCGTGAGATCTGCCTCCCGGTCATGTGGTCCCTCCAGATGGCTTTTCTTTGCTTCCATCCGAAGTCAGTCTTCTTGTCTTCTCTTCCTTTCTTGAGCAGGAGACGGATCGTCATGAGTGACGTCACCACCTACTGCTGAAGAAAGCACCGGGCGGCAGTCTTCACTCACCACGCAAGTGCGCAATGCTGAATGCTAGTGCGCATGTGGAACTGTGGATGGCACTTTGGAGCAATGAGGATGGCACATGGGGGCACTGGATTTCACTGGGGCACAGTATATGACACATGGGGCAATGGGTGGCACAAGGTGGCAATGCGTGGCAAAAGGGGGCAATGCATGGCAAAACAAGGACACTGGATGGCAAACAAAGGGACACTGGATGGCACAAGGGTGCATTGGATGGCACAAAGGGGCAATGGATGGCACAATGGGGGAAATAGATGACACAATATGGACACTGGATGGCACAAGGGGGCAACGCATGGCAAACAGGGGCACTGAATGGCAAACAAGGGGGCACTGGATGTCACAATGTGGCAATGGATGGCACAATGGGGGAACTAGATAAAAAACAGGGGCACTGGATGGCCCAAGGGGCACTGCATGGCACAATGAGTGCACTGGGTGGCACAATGGGGGCAATGGATGGCACAATGGGGGCAATGGATGGCACAATGGGGACACTGGATAGCACAAGGGGGCAATGCATGAGAAACAAGGACAATGTGATGTCTTACAGAGGGGAAGGAAAGCTCAGACATGAAAAACAGATATTTGGGGCATATGTATGCATGGTGAGGGGTGTCTGGAGCACTTTAAAAAAAAAAAATGATTTTGGGACCGGACAACCTCTTTAAATTAGACATTCTAATCCCTTTCTACTTTTCACCTTTTTTTTTTCCGTTAAAGTAGCTTTATAAGGGCTTGTTTATTGCAGGAGAGGTTATATTTTTCCAGTTGTACCATTTTGGAGTTTTTTGGAGTCTTTTATTGATAAGGATATAATGGAAAAATGAGCTATTCTGCTATTTAAGGAATTTTTTATGTAGTTCACCATGTGGTGTAAAAAAAGTTTAATATTTTTATATGGGTGACTACAAGTACAGCAATACCATATATTTATATACCAGTACCAAATACACTGCTCAAAAAAATAAAGGGAACAAAAAAATAACACATCCTAGATCTGAGTTAATTAAATATTCTTCTGAAATACTTTGTTCTTTACATAGTTGAATGTGCTGACAACAAAATCATACAAAAATTAAAAAATAGAAATCTAATTTTTCAACCCATGGAGGTCTGGATTTGGAGTCACACTCAAAATTAAAGTGGAAAAACACACTACAGGCTGATCCAACTTTGATGTAATGTCCTTAAAACAAGTCAAAATGAGGCTCAGTAGTGTGTGTGGCCTCCACGTGCCTGTATGACCTCCCTACAATGCCTGTGCATGCTCCTGATGAGGTGGCGGACGGTCTCCTGAGGGATCTCCTCCCAGACCTGGACTAAAGCATCTGCCAACTCCTGGACAGTCTGTGGTGCAACATGACGTTGGTGGATAGAGCGAGACATGATGTCCCAGATGTGCTTAATTGGATTCAGGTCTGGGGAACGGGCGGGCCAGTCCATAGCATCAATGCCTTCGTCTTGCAGGAACTGCTATCACACTCCAGCCACATGAGGTCTAGCATTGTCTTGCATTAGGAGGAACCCAGGGCCAACCGCACTAGCATATGGTCTCACAAGGGGTCTGAGGATCTCATCTCGGTACCTAATGGCAATCAGGCTACCTCTGGCGAGCACATGGAGGGCTGTGCGGCCCTCCAAAGAAATGCCACTCCACACCATTACTGACCCAATCCCAAACCGGTCATGCTGGTGGATGTTGCAGGCAGCAGAACGTTCTCCACGGCCTCTCCAGACTCTGTCACGTCTGTCACATGTGCTCAGTGTGAACCTGCTTTCATCTGTGAAGAGCACAGGGCGCCAGTGGCGAATTTGCCAATCTTGGTGTTCTCTGGCAAATGCCAAACGTCCTGCACGGTGTTGGGCTGTAAGCACAATCCCCACCTGTGGATATCGGGCCCTCATATCACCCTCCTGGAGTCTGTTTCTGACCGTTTGAGCAGACACATGCACATTTGTGGCCTGCTGGAGGTCATTTTGCAGGGCTCTGGCAGTGCTCCTCCTGTTCCTCCTTGCACAAAGGCGGAGGTAGCGGTCCTGCTGCTGGGTTGTTGCCCTCCTACGGCCTCCTCCACGTCTCCTGATGTACTGGCCTGTCTCCTGGTAGCGCCTCCATGCTCTGGACACTACGCTAACAGACACAGCAAGCCTTCTTGCCACAGCTCGCATTGATGTGCCATCCTGGATAAGCTGCACTACCTGAGCCACTTGTGTGGGTTGTAGACTCCGTCTCATGCTACCACTAGAGTGAAAGCACCGCCAGCATTCAAAAGTGACCAAAACATCAGCCAGGAAGCATAGGAACTGAGAAGTGGTCTGTGGTTACCACCTGCAGAACCACTCCTTTATTGGGGGTGTCTTGCTAATTGCCTATAATTTCCACCTGTTGTCTATCCCATTTGCACAACAGCATGTGAAATTGTCAAATAAATATGTAAGTCGGATGCACAGGGTGGTAGACACACCAAAAAAGGGTGCTCTCAGTCCTACAGCGTCACCCCGCTGAGAGCATGTGAAATTGATTGTCACTCAGTGTTGCTTCCTAAGTGGACAGTTTGATTTCACAGAAGTGTGATTTACTTGGAGTTACATTGTGTTGTTTAAGTGTTCCCTTTATTTTTTTGAGCAGTGTATATATATTTTCCATCCACTAGATTTAGCTTCTTTTTCTTTTAAAGAGACGTCATCTTTTTATTCCCACTATGTGTCGTGACTTCGATCGCTGATCACTTAATAATATACTGCAATACTGTAATAGATCTTCCTTCACCCAAAATAAAGTTTGGCCCCACCTTCCCTGCTAATAAGTGTAACAAAGGAAACTTATTTTCATTTCTTATTTAGTAATATTACATAACACTAAACATTTTATTATGTAACACAAATTGTTTTGGTCGATGCCCTGTGACAGTGACATTCATCACTGTCATAGATGTAGCGGGCCATATGATGCCTCCATGAGGTACCATATTATACCTGCATCAATGGAGTCATCACAAGGAATACATCATGCTGCAATTTTACGCAGAGCTCATTCCTCATGAATCAATGACTAAATCAAATTGGGGGTACATGAAGGGTAAGATTTCTATGAGTGTTGCATTCAAAATATGTGTGATCATTGGTATGGTCATGTGCATGAACATATGTCTTGCAGTGGGAGCACAACATTGGATGTAATTTACTTATTAGTACCAACAGAATTTATTTAATTATTAGTACATAAAGAATAGTGTTTGCTTCATCCAAAGTTGCATTGTTCAAAACCTTCAGTGTAATAGTATACAGAGATTCGTCCCCATACAGTATTAGAATGTATGGGCTCCGATGAGCTAGTAGTTGATTTTTCAAGTGGAAAACCACTTTCAAACTTGATCTCGAACTCAACTTTGGTTCCGATGTAGTAGTCGGAACCGAAGCTGAGTTCGGTTTCAAGTTTTAAAGTGTTTTTCCACTTTAAAAATCAACTACTAAAGTTATTCAACGAAGTCACGCGCGACTTCGTGAATAACTAACTTAGGCTCATCGGAACCCACACATTCTAATACTGTACGGAGATGAATCTCCGTACAGTGTTATTCCAAAGTTTTGAATGAAGTGACTTTGGATGAAGCCACCGAAGCTCGCTTTGCTCAAGACTAATAAAGAATGTTAATCTCTAAAGTATAACCTTTATTCGCTTAGATAAAAAGGTGACACTATGGGCTTTTAGATAAAACAAACAGAGGTATCTTATTAATGTCTAACTGTGATAAGTAATATGTACATTCCTTTAAAAAAAAGGAAATCTAGGAGCATAAAGCAAATGCATTATACAGGGAGTGCAGAATTATTAGGCAAGTTGTATTTTTGAGGATTATTTTTATTATTGAACAACAACCATGTTCTCAATGAACCCAAAAAAACTCATTAATATCAAAGCTGAATATTTTTGGAAGAAGTTTTTAGTTTGTTTTTAGTTTTAGCTATTTTAGGGGGATATCTGTGTGTGCAGGTGACTATTACTGTGCATAATTATTAGGCAACTTAACAAAAAACAAATATATACCCATTTCAATTATTTATTTTTACCAGTGAAACCAATATAACATCTCAACATTCATAAATATACATTTCTGACATTCAAAAACAAAACTAAAACAAATCAGTGACCAATATAGCCACCTTTCTTTGCAAGGACACTCAAAAGCCTGCCATCCATGGATTCTGTCAGTGTTTTGATCTGTTCACCATCAACATTGCGTGCAGCAGCAACCACAGCCTCCCAGACACTGTTCAGAGAGGTGTACTGTTTTCCCTCCTTGTAAATCTCACATTTGATGATGGACCACAGGTTCTCAATGGGGTTCAGATCAGGTGAACAAGGAGGCCATGTCATTAGATTTTCTTCTTTTATACCCTTTCTTGCCAGCCACGCTGTGGAGTACTTGGACGCGTGTGATGGAGCATTGTCCTGCATGAAAATCATGTTTTTCTTGAAGGATGCAGACTTCTTCCTGTCCACTGCTTGAAGAAGGTGTCTTCCAGAAACTGACAGTAGGACTGGGAGTTGAGCTTGACTCCATCCTCAACCCGAAAAGGCCCCACAAGCTCATCTTTGATGATACCAGCCCAAACCAGTACTCCACCTCCACCTTGCTGGCGTCTGAGTCGGACTGGAGCTCTCTGCCCTTTACCAATCCAGCCACGGGCCCATCCATCTGGCCCATCAAGACTCACTCTCATTTCATCAGTCCATAAAACCTTAGAAAAATCAGTCTTGAGATATTTCTTGGCCCAGTCTTGACGTTTCAGCTTGTGTGTCTTGTTCAGTGGTGGTCGTCTTTCAGCCTTTCTTACCTTGGCCATGTCTCTGAGTATTGCACACCTTGTGCTTTTGGGCACTCCAGTGATGTTGCAGATCTGAAATATGGCCAAACTGGTGGCAAGTGGCATCTTGGCAGCTGCACGCTTGACTTTTCTCAGTTCATGGGCAGTTATTTTGCGCCTTGGTTTTTCCACACGCTTCTTGCGACCCTGTTGACAATTTTGAATGAAACGCTTGATTGTTCGATGATCACGCTTCAGAAGCTTTGCAATTTTAAGAGTGCTGCATCCCTCTGCAAGATATCTCACTATTTTTGACTTTTCTGAGCCTGTCAAGTCCTTCTTTTGACCCATTTTGCCAAAGGAAAGGAAGTTGCCTAATAATTATGCACACCTAATATAGGGTGTTGATGTCATTAGACCACACCCCTTCTCATTACAGAGATGCACATCACCTAATATGCTTAATTGGTAGTAGGCTTTCAAGCCTATACAGCTTGGAGTAAGACAACATGCATAAAGAGGATGATGTGGTCAAAATACTCATTTGCCTAATAATTCTGCACGCAGTGTACTGCATCAGCAGGTTAATTTAGTATTTTATGTAGCAGACCAGCCTTATGGCGGATTTAACTCGGGCAAGTGTCAGGCCAATTATCAGGAATGAACTTTACGAATGCTCATTCCTTATAATTGGTCCAAATAAAAGTTCTGCCAATCACATTCATTGTTTATGTGGACACCTAAATCATAGTTTCTGGGCAATAGATCACAATTTGCTTCCCAGAAACAATGAATCAGTATGAAGACAAGCAATTACAATAGCCATCGCTCATCCCTATACAGTGGAGGTAATTATTGCATGTCAATGCAGTTCTTACCCCCACAAGCAGGCAATTATAGCGAAGGGACAGTTCCATCCCGATAATTGCCTGCTCAGTCAACGTGTGTAAATGCACCTTTAGACATAACTTGCTTTGCATTTACTTCATTTTCTTTAGTTGTAGTATCTATGGTACTGAGGACAATAGTTTTTCACACAATACATACACATACCCGTAGGTGGGGGGAGGGGGGGCACTTTAAATGCCTATACAAGAGATTTGTGCATTAGCTCCTAATCGATGACCACTTTGTAAATGCATCACATTTCCTATTTTACTTAAATTACAAAATGATATGGTGACTGATTTTCACTGGGTTCAATATACACAAAAAAATCGATCTGTGAGAAAGGAATGAACAACTGATGATTTTAACAATGAAAGCATGAACTGTGTTCCAAAAGTTATATTATTTTAGGCTGCGTGCATATTGTTTATCTTTATGAGCTTTATATTCTTTCCTAACAACTTTTTAAAACAATTTACAATAATGTATATGTACTGAAATTACAAAGTTTCTAAAGCCAGGTTCCCATAATCACAATGATAACTATTTTTCAACATATTGTAGCTCCAAACTGGGAATTTATTCCCCTAGTTAAACAATCTTCGCCAACAATATAGTAATTTTACTTCAATACACTCAGGTCATGATTACATTTATGCACACTTTATAGATCCAGCTATAATGATGTTTTACCTACAAGCAAATTACTGCAAGCCAGGATGTGATAAAACTTGCTTGGTGCAGATCAATACATTTAGAAGCAGCCAATGACTTGTTTTGTTTTTATGGCATTGCTGTAAATGTTGAGAAATGTAGTAAGCATTAACATTATAACCCTTTGAATTTATCTCAAAAGGAAAGTTATTCCTTAATAGACTCATCTTGTTCCATCCCAAGTGAAGCATCTCCCTTGTCAAGTTCTTTAATAAGAACTATAGTTCGCTAAAATACAACACAGATGTATCACAAATGAGCTCCAGCATAAGCACTGAAAAAGCAGTATAAGACCCATATTTACTCATACCTTAAACAATGTGTCCAATAGAATATTCACAAACTGGGCTCGAGGAGGAGTGAGGCGCAGTCATGACTCAATAAAGACAATCTTTACACTTGGAGAATTCCACTAGGAGAATTCAGACAAATAAAAGTTTCCTTCCCACACAATTTTTCTATTCTAGCAGATCTCCAGTTACAAGGCATGGATTATCCGCCAGCTCAATATTGCCTCCTCCCAAGATTTAACAACCAACCTATAGTTGACTACAAAGAACACCCTTTATAAGATTTCTAGAACTTTCTCTGAGCAATTACAAACTAGGGGAGTGGCCTGGGCAGCCAGGTGCTATAAATTGAACCACTAGACTCTCTAGGGCCTGCTCTTCCTGAGGCTTGCTCTACTAAGTGGGCTTCTTATTAAGTGGAGTTAAAAGAGAAAGGAGTTTAAGAAAAGGAGTTGGAAACTAAAGTTGGTTATAATTTCCTTGTGTGTTCTTGGCTTAATTCTAGGTAGTCCTTCAACTACAGCAGAAAAGGTCTAATTCTAAATCATATTTACTGTTTTACTTTTTTACTGTTGTAATCCCCATTTAGCATGTGTTGCACAATTGACAGTGCAGTCCAGTGCACATCTTGCATGATGTATGCAGTCCTGGAACAGACGTTCAAGGGTGTATATCTTTGTTCAAGATGTGAGCAAATTACACATTTGGAATCGCTAATCGAGTCTCTAAACGGGCAAGTTGCAACACTGAGAGGCATTGACAATTTGCAAAAGAGTTTGCTTCTCACCGAGCAAGCACTCTTTGGGGTAGATGTGGGGGAGGGTGACAGAGAGGAGGCTGAGGAAAGTGAGGTAGCTAGCTGGATAACAGTTAGAAAGTGGGGTAGAGGGAAGAGTGCCAGGGAGGCTAGCCCTGATCTGACACACCCCAACAAGTTTGCACGTTTGGCAGATGAGGGGGATGTCAGTCCAGGGACAGCACTGCTGCAGCCGGACACTTCCTCTGCCAGTCGGGGAATGTCAGCTCCAGTAAGCAGGGAACCAGGAGAGCAGGGCAGGCCAGACAGGTGCTGGTAGTGGGAGACTCCATTATTAGGGGAACAGATAGGGAAATCTGTCACAAAGACCGTGATCGCCGAACAGTGTGCTGTCTTCCTGGCGCTAGAGTTTGACACATCGCGGATCGGGTTGACAGATTACTGGGAGGGGCTGGAGAAGATCCAGTGGTCATGGTCCATATCGGAACCAATGACAAAGTTAGAGGTAGGTGGAGAGTCCTTAAAAATGATTTCAGGGATTTAGGTCAAAAGCTTAGGGCAAGGACCTCAAAGGTAGTATTTTCCGAAGTACTGCCTGTACCACGAGCCACACAAGAAAGGCAGTGGGAGATTAGGGAGGTTAACAAGTGGCTCAAGAACTGGTGTAGGAAGGAGGGGTTTGGGTTCCTGGAGAACTGGGCCGACTTCTCTATCGGCTACAGGCTCTATCGTAGGGAAGCGCTGCACCTCAATGGGAAAGGGGCAGCTGTGCTGGGGAGAAAGATGGCTAGAAGGTTGGAGGAGTGTTTAAACTAGGGACTGGGGGGGGGAGGGTATTTACACTATAGGAGGGGAAGATAGTGCAGATAGAGACCGGGGGCAAGGTAGTGGGACTGGGGGAGGAATGGAAGGAGGGACTAGAACAGTTCAGAAGGAAAGGTGTAGGGTAAAAAATATACATAAACCTCTCAAATGTATGTATACTAATGCCAGAAGCCTGACTAATAAAACTGGGGAGCTGGATTTAGTGATGTGTGAGGAGAACTACGACATAATGGGAATAACTGAGACATGGCTGGATGATAGCTATGACTGGGCAGTTAATGTACAAGGTTACAGTCTGTTTAGAAAGGATCGTCAAAACTGGAGAGGGGGAGAGGTTTGCCTTTATGTAAAGTCTTGTCTAAAGCCCACACTCCGTGAAGATATAAGTGAGGGACATGAACATGTGGAGTCACTGTGGGTAGAGATACATGGAGTTAAAAAAAACAATAAATTACTAATAGGAGTTTACTATAAACCACCTAATATACCAGAGTCCACAGAAAATCTACTACTAAACGAAATAGACGAGGCGGCAAATCATAATGAGGTGGTTATTATGGGGGACTTCAACTACCTAGATATAGACTGGGAAACTGAATCTTGTATATCTCATAAGGGAAACAGGTTCTTGGCAATAAGCAAAGACAATTACCTTTCCCAACTGGTTCAGGACCCGACTAGAGGGACGGCCATACTGGACTTAGTATTAACCAATAGGCCTGACAGAACAACAGACGTGCAGGTTGGTGGACACCTGGGAAATAGTGACCATAAAGTAATAACCTTCCAATTATCATTCAAAAGAGCGTTTCTACAGGGAGGAACAAAAATACCAAATTTCAAAAAAGCTAAATTTAGCCAACTAAGAGAGGCTATAGGCCTAACTAACTGGGACAAAGTCCTCAAAAATACAAATACAGCCACAAAATGGGATATCTTTAAAAACATCCTAAAATCTCATTGTGAGAGGTACATACCGTATGTAAATAAAAGGTTAAGGAACAAAAAGAAACCAATGTGGATAAATAGAACTGTAAAGAAAGCAATAAATGACAAAAAGAAAGCATATAAATCACTAAAACAGGTGGGTAGCACGGAAGCACTGAAAAACTATAAGGAAAAAAATAGAACATGTAAAAAACTAATAAAAGCGTCCAAACTAGAGACCGAGAGATTAATTGCCAAAGAGAGTAAAACTAACCCTAAAATGTTCTTCAATAATATAAATGTTAAAAAGTATAAATCTGAAGGTGTCGGCCCTTTAAAGAGTAATGAGGGGGGAGTCGCAGAGAGCGACAAGGAGAAAGCAAAACTGTTAAATATTTTTTTCTCCAGTGTATTCACTGAGGAAAATAAACTGTCAGATGACATGCAGAATGTAAAAATTAATTCCCCATTAAAAGTGTCCTGTCTGACCCAGGAAGAAGTACATCAGCGACTTAAAAAGATTAAAATAGACAAATCGCCAGGACCGGATGGCATACACCCCCATATCCTAAGGGAATTAAGTAATGTCATAGCCAGACCCATATTTCTGATATTTGCGGACTCTATACTGACAGGGAATGTTCCACAGGATTAGCGCATGGCAAATGTGGTGCCAATATTCAAAAAGGGTCCAAAAACAGAGCCTGGAAACTATAGGCCGGTAAGTTTACCATCTGTTGTGGGTAAACTGTTTGAAAGTTTTCTGAGAGATGCTATCTTAGAGCATCTCAACGGAAATAAGCAAATAACGCCATATCAGCATGGCTTCGTGAGGGATTGGTCATGCCAAACTAATTTAATCAGTTTCTATGAGGAGGTAAGTTCTAGACTTGACAGCGGCGAATCAATGGATGTCGTATATATCTGGACTTCTCCAAAGCATTTGACACTGTACCACATAAAAGGTTAGTATATAAAATGAGAATGCTCGAACTGGGAGAAAACGTCTGTATGTGGGTAAGTAACTGGCTCAATGATAGAAAACAGAGGGTGGTTATTAACGGTACACACTCAGATTGGGTCACTGTCACTAGTGGGGTACCTCAGGGGTTAGTATTGGGTCCTATTCTCTTCAATATATTTATTAATGATCTTGTAGAAGGCTTGCATAGTAAAGTATCAATTTTCACAGATGACACTAAACTGTGTAAAGTAATTTACACTGAAGAGGACAGTATACTACTACAGGGGGATCTGGATAGATTGGATGCTTGGGCAGATAAGTGGCAGATGAGGTTTAAGGCCTCATGCACACGACCGTTGTGTGCATTCGTGGCCGTTGTTCCGTTTTCCGTGATTTTCTGCGGACCCATTGACTTTCAATGGGTCAGTTGAAAACTCGGAAAATGCACCGTTGTTCATCCGCGGCCGTGATCCGTGTTTCCTGTCCATCCAAAAAATATGATCTGTCCTATTTTTTTGACGGACAACGGTTCACGGATCCATTCAAGTCAATGGGTACGTGAAAAAACACGGATGCACACAAGATTGGCATCCGTGATCCGTGGCCGTAGGCTACTTTCACACAGACGGATCGCAGATCCGTCTGCATAAAAGCTTTTTCAGAGCTTTTCAGATCCGACAGTATATTCTAACACAGAGGCGTTCCCATAGTGATGGGGACACTTCAGTTAGAATATACTAAGAACTGTGCACATGACTGCCCCCTGCTGCCTGGCAGCACCCGATCTCTTACAGGGGGCTGTGATCCGCACAATTAACCCCTCAGGTGCCACACATCAGGGGTTAATTGTGCGTATCATAGCCCCCTGTAAGAAATCAGGTGCTGCCAGGCAGGAGGGGACACCCCTCCCCTCCCTCCCCAGTTTTAAATTCATTGGTGGCCAGTGGTCCCCCCCCTCCCTCCCTCCCCTGTATTACATTCATTGGTGGCCAGTGGGCCCCCCTCCCTCCCCTGTATTACTGTACATTCATTGGTGGCCAGTGGGCCCCCCCTCCCTCCCCTGTATTACTGTACATTCATTGGTGGCCAGTGGGCCCCCCTCCCTCCCCTGTATTACTGTACATTCATTGGTGGCCAGTGGGCCCCCCTCCCTCCCCTGTATTACTGTACATTCATTGGTGGCCAGTGGACCCCCCCTCCCTCCCCTGTATTACTGTACATTCATTGGTGGCCAGTGCGTCCCCCCTCCCTCCCCCTCCTAATTAAAATCCCCTCCTATCATTGGTGGCAGCGGAGATTTCCGATCGGAGTCCCAGTTTAATCGCTGGGGCTCCGATCGGTAACCATGGCAACCAGGACGCTACTGCAGTCCTGGTTGCCATGGTTATGTAGGAATTTTTAGAAGCATTATACTTACCTGCGATGTCTGTGACTGGCCGGGCGCTCCTCCTACTGGTAAGTGACAGGTCTGTGCTATAAGCAATGCACCGCACAGACCTTTCACTTACCAGTAGGAGGAGCGCCCGGCCGGTCACAGACAGCGAAGGTAAGTATAATGCTTCTAAAATTGCTAAGTAACCATGGCAACCTGGACTGCAGTAGCATCCTGGTTGCCATGGTTATCGATCGGAGTCCCAGCGATTAAACTGGGACTCCGATCGGAACTCTCCGCTGCCGCCAATGATGGGGGGGAATTTTAATTAGGAGGGGGAGGGAGGGGGGGCCCACTGGCCACCAATGAATGTACAGTAATACAGGGGGGTAGGGGGGCCCCACTGGCCACCAATGAATGTACAGTAATACAGGGGAGGGAGGGGGGCCCACTGGCCACCAATGAATGTACAGTAATACAGGGGAGGGAGGGGGGGCCCACTGGCCACCAATGAATGAACAGTAATACAAGGGAAGGGAGGGGGGCCGCACTGGCCACCAATGAGTTAAATACTGGGGAGGGAGGGGGGCCGCACTGGCCACCAATGAGTTAAATACAGGGGAGGGAGGGGGGGCACACTGGTCACCAATGAATTTAATACTGGGGAGGGAGGGGGGTGTGCCCCCTCCTGCCTGGCAGCACCTGATCTCTTACAGGGGGCTATGATACGCACAATTAACCCCTCAGGTGCGGCACCTGAGGGGTGAATTGTGCGGATCACAGCCCCCTGTAAGACATCGGGTGCTGCCAGGCAGCAGGGGGCAGTCATGTACACAGTTCGTAGTATATTCTAACTTGAAGCGTCCCCATCACTATGGGAACGCCTCTGTGTTAGAATATACTGTCGGATATGAGTTTTCACGATCTAACTCAAATCCGATGGTATATTCTAACAAAGAGGTTTTCCCATGGTGATGGGGACGCTTCAAGTTAAAATATACCATCGGATTGGAGATAACTCAGATCTGATGGTATAATAGGGACTCCTGACTTTACATTGAAAGTCAATGGGGGACGGATCCGTTTGCAATTGCACCATATTGTGTCAACGTCAAACGGATCCGTCCCCATTGACTTGCATTGTAAGTCAGGACGGATCCGTTTGGCTCCGCACGGCCAGGCGGACACCAAAATGACTATTTCTTCATGTCCGTGGATCCTCCAAAAATCAAAGAAGACCCACGGAAGAAAAAACGGACACGGATCACGGACCTACGGACCCCGTTTTTGCGGACATTAAAAAAAAAACGGTCGTGTGCATGAGGCCTACCACTGACAAATGTAAAGTTATGCACATGGGTAGGAATAATGCAAGTCACCCGTACATACTAAATGATAAAACACTCGGTAACACTGACATGGAAAAGGTTTTAGGAATTTTAATAAACAGCAAACTAAGCTGCAAAAACCAGTGTCAGGCAGCTGCTGCCAAGGCCAATAAGATAATGGGTTGCATCAGAAGGGGCATAGATGCCCGTGATAAGAACATAGTCCTACCACTTTACAAATCGCTAGTCAGACCACACATGGAGTGCTGTGTACAGTTCTGGGCTCCTGTAAACAAGGCAGACATAGCAGAGCTGGAGAGGGTCCAGAGGAGGGCAACTAAAGTAATAACTGGAATGGGGCAACTACAGTACCCTGAAAGATTATCAAAATTAGGGTTATTCACTTTAGAAAAAAGACGACTGAAGGGAGATCTAATTAATATGTATAAATATATCAGGGGTCAGTACAGAGATCTATCTCATCATCTATTTATCCCCAGAACTGTGACGAGGGGACATCCTCTGCGTCTGGAGGAAAGAAGGTTTGTACACAAACATAGAAAAGGATTCTTTACGGTAAGAGCAGTGAGACTATGGAACTCTCTGCCTGAGGAGGTGGTGATGGTGAGTACAATAAAGGAATTCAAGTGGGGCCTGGATGTATTTCTGGAGCGTAATAATATTACAGGCTATGGCTACTAGAGAGGGGTCGTTGATCCAGGGAGTTATTCTGATTGCCTGATTGGAATCGGGAAGGAATTTTTTATTCCCCTAAAGTGGGGAAAATTGGCTTCTACCTCACAGTTTTTTTTTTTGCCTTCCTCTGGATCAACTTGCAGGTTTACAGGCCGAACTGGATGGACAAATGTCTTTTTTCGGCCTTATGTACTATGTTAATATGTTACTCTATGACCCGCACAGGCATTTCCTCCTGGACACAGCATTTTCCAGACCTGTCATTTAGTAGCTTCACTGACACTCTATACAAAGCCTCTAGATACCCACCATCGGCTTCTTACTGGGACATGGCACTTAAAATCACACATTGAGCATATGTCTCACCATTACAGAATTTTCTTGTGGGGAAAATACCAGCCTTCACCTGTCCTAGATATGCACAGATAGACGCAGACCTCTACCATTGTTTTCGGGAGTGTCCAATTATACAATAATTCTGGAGGAGGGTTGAATATTTTTCCCTAGACCACTTGGTAAACTTTGTTCTTCTTACTCCCTCATGGGCGATATTTGGTCACTACCAAATTCATCAATATACCCCCGAAGCAAAGAAACTCTTGTGTATTCTCTCTAGTGTGGCTTGTAAAACTATTCTGCAATACACCCGGCCGGCACCCCCATAGAAATGCCTATTCTTCTAAGAATAGGACAATGCTCTATTTTCTTGCGGAGCTGCAGACTGGAAGATCGGGTGTGTGCTCCAGAAATGCGGATGTGGAGAGCACATAGTGTGCTCTCCGCAATACTTCTGGCCCCAAAGAGAATGAATGCACAATTGCGGAATGGGTGTGGACAACACTTGCGGACATGTGAATGGAGCCTAAATTATTGAGATCCTACCTGCACGAGCCAGGACACAATTGCATACCTGCAATTACATACTCAGAAATCTGAGTCTCATTTACTTCTGGGATTCACGTCCGCACCTATCCCTTGGTTGAACTTGATGGACTTCTGTCTTTTTTCAATCGTATTAACTATGTAACTAATGACTAAACCGTACTTACCTTTCCTTTTCCTCGAGATACAGTGCTGACCCTCCGGTGGTCCTCCCGGTCTATGCTTATAATTAGCTAGCATGACAACTGACGCAAATCAATGGCTGCAGTCATTACATGCACACTACTCAGTACACCACAAGGCCAGTCACATGCTGCACTACTGATATCTTTATATATGACTATCAGAGTGCCAGTGGTAGATTGCAGGGGATAGAAGAGATAGGTAATGTTTCTTTTCCTCTTATATAACATTTGCAGCCATTTAATTAATATCATTGATACAATATGATTGATTTGAAATAAAAGTGTTATTAGTTTAAAAGACACATTTTGAATCTTTAGCAGTAAATTAGAATATCCATGCATAGGATACATTCCCACAACACACAGTCAGTTTTTCATGGCCATTTATCAAATATTTTTGCATCAATTTTCCGCCATAAAGCAAGAAAAAGGATGGAAAAATGTTTGATAAATTTTAAAAACAGCATTTAAAATTGATTTTAATAGCAATAGTAATTTTTTTTATTTAAATTCCAACCACTGCAGTGTACATAATGTCCCCCATTGTGGTCCCCAATATTAATAATGTCCCAGAGAGCAGCCCCCAGCAGTAATGCTGTCCTCCATAGTGGCCTCAGTATTAATAATGTCCCTAAAAGTGACGCCTAGCATTAACCCTTTCCCTACCAGCACCATACAAGTACATCGCTGGGGCGATGGGTAAACATGTGCAGTGGGCCCCAATGCAAGCGGGTTTCCACTGTTTAAAATAGCAGGTGGCCGTTTGCGGTCATTAAAGTCTTTAGATGCCATGATCAAGTGTGATCACGACTTCTAAACACTCAAAAACCCAGAGGCGCATACTTCCGGGTCCTTACCAGCATCCCTTGCCGCCAATGGTGAAGCCGACAATTAACTTTAATACACTGGGTGTTTCTAAAAAAAAAAACAGGGTGTTAGAGCTGCAATTCTTATGTTGGTCAGCAGGCGGCAGGCTTCAATCACCTGCTCAGTTTTTAGCAAACATACAGTTGCAAGAAAAAGTATGTGAACCCTTTGGAATGATATGGATTTCTGCACAAATTGGTCAAAAAAAGTGATCTGATCTTCATCTAAGTCACAACAATAGACAATCACAGTCTGCTTAAACTAATAACACACAAATAATTAAATGTTACCATGTTTTTATTGAACACACCATGTAAACATTCACAGTGCAGGTGGAAAAAGTTTGTGAACCCTTGGATTTAATAACTGGTTGAACCTCCTTTGGCAGCAATAACTTCAACCAAAAGATTCCTGTAGTTGCCGATCAGACGTGCACAACGGTCAGGAGTAATTCTTGACCATTCCTCTTTACAGAACTGTTTCAGTTCAGCAATATTCTCGGGATGTCTGGTGTGAATCGCATTCTTGAGGTCATGCCACAGCATCTCAATCGGGTTGAGGTCAGGACTCTGACTGGGCCACTCCAGAAGGCGTATTTTCTTCTGTTTAAGCCATTCAGTTGTTGATTTACTTCTATGCTTTGGGTCGTTGTCCTGTTGCAACACCCATCTTCTGTTGAGCTTCAGCTGGTGGACAGATGGCCTTAAGTTCTCCTGCAAAATGTCTTGATAAACTTGGGAATTCATTTTTCCTTCGATATAGCAATCCGTCCAGGCCCTGACGCAGCAAAGCAGCCCTAAACCATGATGCCCCCACCACCATACTTCACAGTTGGGATGAGGTTTTGATGTTGGTGTGCTGTGCCTCTTTTTCTCCACACGTAGTGTTGTGTGTTTCTTCCAATCAACTCAACTTTGGTTTCATCTGTCCACAGAATATTTTGCCAGTACTGCTGTGGAACATCCAGGTGCTCTTGTGCAAACTGTAAACGTGCAGCAATGTTTTTATGGACAGCAGTGGCTTTCTCTGTGGTATCCTCCCATGAAATCCATTCTTGTTTAGTGTTTTACGTATCGTAGATTCGCTAACAGGGATGTTAGCATATGCCAGAGACTTTTGTAAGTCTTTAGCTGACACTCTAGGATTCTTCTTAACCTCATTGAGCAGTCTGCGCTGTGCTCTTGCAGTCATCTTTACAGGACGGCCACTCCTAGGGAGAGTAGCAGCAGTGCTGAACTGTCTCCATTTAAAGACATTTTGTCTTACCGTGGACTGATGAACAGCAAGGCTTTTGGAGATACTTTTATAACCCTTTCCAGCTTTATGCAAGTCAATAATTCTTAATTGTAGGTCTTCTGAGAGCTCTTTTGTGCGAGGCATCATTCACATCAGGCAATGCTTCTTGTGAAAAGCAAACCCAGAACTGGTGTGTGTTTTTAAAAGGCAGGGCAGCTGTAACCAACACCTCCAATCTCATCTCATTGATTGGACTCTAGTTGGCTGACACCTCACTCCAATTAGCTCTTGGAGATGTCATTAGTCTAGGGGTTCACATACTTTTTCCACCCGCACTGTGAATGTTTACACTGTGTGTTCAATAAAAACATGGTAACATTTAATTCTTTGTGTGTTATTACTTTAAGAAGACTGTGATTGTCTATTGTTGTGACTTAGATGAAGATCAGATCACATTTTATGACCAATTTGTGCAGAAATCCATATCATTCCAAAGGGTTCACATACTTTTTCTTGCAACTGTACAGTACAGACCAAAAGTTTGGACACACCTTCTCATTCAAAGAGTTTTCTTTATTTTCATGACTATGAAAATTGTAGATTCACACTGAAGGCATCAAAACTATGAATTAACACATGTGGAATTATATACATAACAAACAAGTGTGAAACAACTGAAAATATGTCATATTCTAGGTTCTTCAAAGTAGCCACCTTTTTTCTTTGATTACTGCTTTGCACACTCTTGGCATTCTCTTCATGAGCTTCAAGAGGTAGTCACCTGAAATGGTCTTCCAACATTCTTGAAGGAGTTCCCAGAGATGCTTAGCACTTGTTGGCCCTTTTGCCTTCACTCTGCGGTCCAGCTCACCCCAAACCATCTCGATTGGGTTCAGGTCCGGTGACTGTGGAGGCCAGGTCATCTGGCGCAGCACCCCATCACTCTTCTTCATGGTCAAATAGCCCTTACTTTCAAAGTTTGCCCAATTTTTAGGCTGACTGACTGACCGTCATTTCTTAAAGTAATGATGGCCACTCGTTTTTCTTTACTTAGCTGCTTTTTTCTTGCCATAATACAAATTCTAACAGTCTATTCAGTAGGACTATCAGCTGTGTATCCACCTGACTTCTCCTCAACGCAACTGATGGTCCCAACCCCATTTATAAGGCAAGAAATCCCACTTATTAAACCTGACAGGGCACACCTGTGAAGTGAAAACCATTTCAGGGGACTACCTCTTGAAGTTCATCAAGAGAATGACAAGAGTGTGCAAAGCAGTAATCAAAGCAAAAGGTGGCTAATTGGAAGAACCTAGAATATGACATATTTTCAGTTGTTTCACACTTGTTTGTTATGTATATAATTCCACATGTGTTAATTCATAGTTTTGATGCCTTCAGTGTGAATCTACAATTTTCATAGTCATGAAAATAAAGAAAACTCTTTGAATGGGAAGTTGTGTCCAAACTTTTGGTCTGTACTGTATAATGTTGTCTTTTTGTTAAGGAAACGGGAATCAGTCTCATGTTAAGTAGTAGAATTAAGACTAAACACGTTTCGGAGCTCCTAGCCCTTTCTTCAGTAGCCAAACCAATAATCATGTGAGTCTGTCTCTTTTTATACTGCAATATATAAATAGAATAGTATTCCATAAGTTCTGGACTGGAATCAAGCATTAATAAAACCTTCAATGTAAATAAAACCTAAATATACAAAATATACAAAAAAAAATATGGAAAAGAATATAAGAAATACATGGATAAATATACATAGGAAACAATGGCCAGGTGTAAACCCTGCTGGGAACTTAATGGACCAATTGATATAAGTCTCAAAAGTGTAGATAATTTTGTATTCAGCCCTAGACATTTTGAAAACATGGTCCCCTCCTCGCTAATCTTTTATGTTGTATGGCTGATAAATATACATTGTATACAATGGCCAGGTGTAAACCCTGCTGGGAGCTTTATGGACGAATTGCATGTGTCCCTGGTGGGTCACAAGGGCATCTGTGTGCTGGAAAATAGCCTGACACAGATGGCCATGGGACACACCAAAGACAACATCCTAATAATTGATAGAAGAGTACATAAAAAAACTACAAGTTCCATCTCTGCATTTAGGCCTCTTGGAACTAGAGTCTCAAAACTGTAAATTATTTTAGATTCAGCCCTAGACATTTTGGAAGTATAATCCCCTAGACTCCAGTGCTTTTTATATGTTAAATGGCTGCAAATCTTAATTTACTGGGGTCTTTATTGTGATATTGTTTAAAATGTGACTGCACTATTTCAAATGTGTTCTGATATTCTTTATTTAAGGCTTCTAGATGTCCTAACAATATATTGTTTGCTTAACTCACACTCAATAATGTAAATAACTCTTACACTGGTTCCACAGCAGTACTGGCAAAATATTCTGTGGACAGATGAAACCAAAGTTGAGTTGTTTGGAAGAAACACACAACACTGTGTGGAGAGAGGCACAGTCTGTGCTGTGCTCTTGCAGTCCTCTTTACAGGATGGCCACTCCTAGGGAGAGTAGCAGCAGTGCTGAACTTTCTCCATTTATAGACAATTTGTGGTCAGGACCTAAACGAGTGGAAGATGCCCAACCACCACCCCCCTACCTAATTGGCCTGAGGTGTGCCTTGGCCTCACTAGGTCGGTATGCCTGAAAAAGGGGGCATACCCTGAATTTGATGGTTGAATGACTGAATGAAGAATGGGAATGGGTGGGCAGGGGACGTCCGAATGCCGACGTGCTGCCTGGGAGAGCCAGACTGCTTAAGACAGGTACCGGCCCCTCCCACAAATCCAGGCTAGCCTGTGGCCAGCCTTAACACTTGTGGTCAGGACCTAAACGAGTGGAAGATGCCCAACCACCACCCCCCTACCTAATTGGCCTGAGGTGTGCCTTGGCCTCACTAGGTCGGTATGCCTGAAAAAGGGGGCAAAACCCACCAGTGAGGGAAGGATTGGCCTGAGGTGCTACTCTGCCAATGTACTGAATGCTTGGACCAGCTCCGCTTGTGGCTCCGGGATATACCGTACAAAGCACCCCGAGCGCCAGCACCCCAAGTGTTTAATGATATGCACAGGGACTCCATGCTTGGACGCTGCGGATGCCGCACCGATGCGGAAAGAATGCCCCGAGAATTGAGCCGGATTCAATCCTACACTGGTCAACAGGATGCGAATATGTTTGATGAACTGGCTGGACGTCAGTGGACCAACAGGGAATGGAAATAATGGGTCGGTGGGGCTGTGAAGACTAAGGGCCAGCAAGAGGTTGTCCAAGACTGTCACTGGACACCATGCTTTTGTTGTCTGGAAGAACTTAACTACATGGCCGGGACCTACCTGCCTTGTTTTGTTGTGAGGCAACTGCAAATGAGTTACTGCCCATCCTGACTAAATCTCCCTTGCGGAGAGCCACCGCCCCTTGTCTGGCCTGTGTCACTTCACCTGGTCTTAAAAACCCGTAAAACGCCAAGTACATCGCCGCCTTGATCACCAGGCTGGGAAGGACTCCGAATGGTGACAATGTGAGAACTTCCGACAGGCTACGAAACGTGTCCCCCTTAATAGGTCGACGGACCGACTTGACCGTGACCTGGCTTTTTTGAATGCCTCTGAGGATGGCCTTGATCGGGTGAGCTGAAAATATAGAGGGTCTGTCTGGCTCTTGAAGTGCCAAAAAATGCTGCACCCCAGCCAAATATAGCCTAATGGTGTTGTAGGATAAAGCCAATACCGAATGACAATAAGACACGAAAGCCACCATATACTTGACCTGACCTGTGTCACCTCTAGGATATGCCAACTTAAAGTTCGAAAAAACCACCCACGCTCGGCGGTACGACCGCAACGTACTGGCCGACAAAGACTTGGTAATGAGTGAACTGGCGACCACCATCAGAGAGTCTAATCCAAGACCAGCAGCTGCCAGTCCGGTACCGGGGTGCCCACTGAGTCTGCTTCTGGGTTCTGTAAGAAAAAGCGAGAAAAATCAAAACGAGATAAAGCATCAGCTGCAACGTTGCTGACCCCGTCCAAAAACTGGGCATGAAAATGAAACCCCTGTTCCAGAGCTATCCAGGTCAATCTACGCATGAAAGACATGATGAGTAACGATTTAGATCTGCCCTTGTTAATGATCTCTGCGGTCGCCATGTTGTCAGTGTGGAAAACCACCGTGTGACCCGACCACCTATGCCCCCAGACTATAGCAGCTGCTACGATAGGATAGATCTCGAACAATGCCGACATCTGAGAAAACCCCGGCAACTGTAGCACGTGTGTGGGCCATGAGCCGGCGAACCAATGTGAGCCAGATATGGCCGCGAAACCTACCGAGGCAGCCGCGTCTGAAAATACGTGTGGAGAATCAGAAGTGGCCCTCGGAAAAAACATGGAAAGGCCGTTCCACCCACATGAACAGATCTGCTCGGGCGTTCGCATTAAGATGCACTGATGCGTCCAAATCACTGGTCTGTTGTAATAAGACTAGCAATCTTGAAATGAATGATCTACCCTGAGGAATGATCCTCATGGCAAAGTATAACATGCCCAACAGAGACTGCAATTCTCTCTTGGTGCAAACCTGAGACATGAGCAAGGAACGGACACCTGATTTGATTCTGTCGAGTTTGTCTTGTGGCAGACTGGCTGACATGGCACGTGAATCCAGAGAGATCCCCAAGAACGTGACAACCTGCGCAGGCCCTTCTGTTTTGTGTTCGGCCACTGGAATGTTTAACTCCTTGAAGACATGCAAGAGAACCTGCAAGTCAACAGGTGCCTGTGAGGGTTCTTCGATCAACAGAAAAACATCCAGGTAGTGAATGACATTCTGGCAGCCCTGTTCCAACAAAATCCATTCCAGTGCCTGCGCTAACCTGTCAAACAGACTGGGGCTGCTCTAGGAGCCAAACGTCAACTTGGTGGCGAAATAGTACGCATCTCTCCATTTGATGCCATGCCACTGCCAGAGAGATGGGCTAATGGGCAGCAGTTTGAACGCATCAGAGACATCTGCTTTGGACAGCCAAGCCCCCATGCCTGTCTGAAGAATGACCTGGATAGCCTGGTCTACGGAAGTATACTTCAAGGAAAATTCCTCGGACGGAATCAACGAGTTGAGACTAGGAACGTGGGAAGAATGTGGAGCAGACAAATCATAAATCAAACAAAATTTATTGAAATATTTTCCCTGCACCACCCCCACCGGGCTCACCCTCCAAGTGCAGAAAGGAGGGGACTGGAAAGGACAACGATGAAACCCTTGTCCAGCTCAACTGCCAAGAGTGAATCCACCAGACCAGCATGTTTAGAAGCCGACTGCAAGTTGGGGCATTCATGAGTCTGCTGGGGCAAGGTGATGAGCCCAGTGTGAAACCCCCGTGAAAACCCTTCCACCAGGAATGTACGGAACGGCTGAACCGGATGAAGCCGCAGCAGCTGGTCTAGTGCCTCCACATTCACCCGACTCAGTCACGCCGGCTTCAATGTGCAGACTGTGACCGGATGTGCCCTAAAACATGTGGCACAGACATGCAGGAGCCTGCACTGGCTGAAGTTGCAGATGGCGTAGACCACTGCAAACAACACAACAAACACCACAAAACAAAAAAAAAAAAAAAAAAAGAAGAAAGAAAAAGAGAAGAGAAAAAAAAAAAAACAACCTGTTAACCCTACGACCTGCTGCCCGTAAGCTGACAACTAAAATGACGGAATCTAAGCCCCCCCCCAGCAGCGTGAACGATTGAACGAAAAGCCTTCGAGGCTGACAGGGAGTATGATAGTCGTTTCCACTGACGTATGAAGCGAGCCCGAGTTTGTGTGAATCTGTGACGTGGCAGATTAATTAAAAACGAATACTGCGGGCTAAAGAACCTACAGACGTGGTAGGTGATGTATGTAAGTATAGGATTTGTGGAAAACAGACCGTATGACGTATGACACTAGTCTACGAGATGAAACGGGGTGTGTATGTCGTGCGAGCGTGTAGCTGTATTGGCGGATGTACCTATGCTACAGGTGTATGGATGAAGCTTGGTGGATAAAGGTTTTTTGTTTGTTTTTTTAATCCCCAAAAATTCTTTTTTTTTTTTTTTTTTTTTGAACAACCCACTTTTTTTTTTTTTTTTACTTTATTAACAATCCACTTGTACCCTTTTTTTTCTTTCTTTATTTGAACAACCCACTCTTTTTTTTTTTTTTTTTTTTTACTTTATTTAACAATCCACTTTTTATTTTATTTTTTCGTCAGACTGCCTGATCTGCGAACTATGTGTCTAAGGTATGTATGTAGTGTATGTGATGAGTGTCAAACATGTGCACAAGCAGCAACCTTGTAAGTAATCAACTCAGTAATGGCACCAGGACCCAGCTGCCAGAGTTTAACCTGCTGAGCCCAGATGACTTGCAGCCCCTGTATGAACTTAGATACAGGTTATGCTGAGACAGGCAATGAGCTCCAACTATGTGACAATGCTGCCCATTGGTGCCAAAACTTGAATTGCATGTGCCTGAACGCAGTGAGGAGAAGCGATCCTCCGGCACACTTCCCCCTCTCTACACACCCTCCTACCCTCCTCCACGTTGCCACGCTCCCCAAACAAACCAGTTATCTTGGAAAACGACCTGAACAGCTTGCAGACTGAAGGGAAAGGTACACCCAGCTTCTCTGAGATCCGACTCGTGCAGGACGCTTGCTGATGACGTCACACCCGGAAGTAGCACACGTCCGAATGCCGACGTGCTGCCTGGGAGAGCCAGACTGCTTAAGACAGGTACCGGCCCCTCCCACAAATCCAGCCTAGCCTGCGGCCAGCCTTAACACTTGTCTTACCATGGACTGATGAACAGCAAGGCTTTTGGAGATAGTTTTATAACCCTTTCCAGCTTTATGCAAGTCAACAATTCTTAATCATAGGTCTTCTGAGAGCTCTTTTGTGCGAGGCATCATTCACATCAGGCAATGCTTCTTGTGAAAAGCAAACTCAGAACTGGTGTGTGTTTTTTTTATAGGGCAGGGCAGCTGTAACCAACACCTCCAATCTCATCTCATTGATTGGACTCCAGTTGGCTGACACCTCACTCCAATTAGCTCTTGGAGATGTCATTAGTCTAGGGGTTCACATACTTTTTTCACCTGCACTGTGAATGTTTACATAGTGTGTTCATTAAAAACATGGTAACATTTAATTCTTTGTGTGTTATTAGTTTAAGCAGACTGTGATTGTCTATTGTTGTGACTTAGATGAAGATCAGATCACATTTTATGACCAATTTGTTCAGAAATCCATATCATTCCAAAGGGTTCACATACTTTTTCTTGCAACTGTATCTGAATGGACAGATTTGGTGCCCTTGAATACACAAAAGGCGGTTTAGTAGGTGACTCAGCGCCTAGTATTTTATCATCTCTAAATAACCCCTTGACTACCAGCACCATAAATGTACGGTGCAACCGGACGTGACTTAACGCCCAGCACCGTACATGTACCGCGCAAGGTCCGCAGAGCTCTGGGGAACGATCGGGGGAAGTCGCGGCACAATGCTTGCTCTTACCGGCAGGTGCTGCGATTGGCCCATCAATAAGAAGGAAGCTGTCAAAGGCATCAGGGAGGGTCGGGAGGAGGTCAGGGGGAGGTGGCAGGTGCTGAACAAGTCAGCATCGGTTACCTCCGAGGGGAGGGAGGGAACACCAGTGTTTGGGGTCCCATGCCAGGGCTGCGATTGGCTGGAACAACGCTCCAGCCAATGGCAGCGTTATAGCTGCACAGGAAAAGGCAGAACTTCTCTGCATGCAGCCATTCTAGATGGTGACTGCATGCAGAGAGGTTCTGTGTCTTTCTGTGCTGATTGTGGCTTGCTGGGACTTGTGGTGCACACCAATGCGATTTTAACCCTTTTCCTGCTGAATAGAAGAAAGAAGAAAAGAAGAACATCTGGAATAGCTGCACAGATTTTTCTTTGTTCCAGATCCCTAAACTACCCTCTGTCCCTGTCCCCGTCTTTTTATTTTTTATTTACTATTTTCCAGCTCTGCACCACTTTTTCTGCGTGCGAGCTGTGACCGCTAAGTGCTGTTCAGTGTGTACCTTCCTGATCAGCACCTGCGGATTGTTCTTTGCGCTTTTTTTTTTCACATCTGTGCTGATTTTTTTGCCAATTTTTCCATTTTTTGGGTTAAAAAAGAAGAAATTGTAATTAGGGGTTTATATAAATATATATAGAGCTCTATATTTTTATATACTGTACGGTATATAGATACAAGTTAAATTTTTAGACAGTGTCCACTGTAGTGAATTTTTATACTACAGTTTATGCACACACGCACGATCATTAGCATCTGCACTTTTTTGATTTTTCTTTTTTACAATTTATTTTGTGTGAAAAAAGACCTTCAGTTAGTGGTAGTTAATGACTACCTTTACGAACTCTGCAGCAGGACAAGTTCTGGAAAGCTTGGTTTCTTTTCACCAAGCCAGTGGCTGCTCATGCGCGTAGCATGCAGACTTCTGAGGCCATATGATGAGATCACCAAACTTGTCAGTCGCAGTCAGGGCACCATCAGTGACATCCTTCTTTCTGGAGCATGCATTGCTTCCAATTTAGTGCAAATGGGGGCCTTCATGCTCCAGTGTTTGAAGAGTGACCCCAGTATAAAAAGCATAGGGGTACAGGTGAATCCCCCGGTGGGCCCCTGAGCAAGGTGGGGCCCTAGCCCCCACCACCTGCACAAATGGCACATAACACAGTAGACTTACTACCACAGGGACATGCCTTTTCAAATTTGCTTCAGGGACCCCCATAATTAATGATCTTGTAGCGTCTTGCTGCTGTGTGAGCAGGTAATATTTGGATGTATCCATATCGGGGGCTCCCAAGATAAATTTTAGTGGTGGGCCCTAGACAGCCCAGTCCGACACTGTACTTAGACCCCCGGTACAAACACAAAATGGCGGACATGTTACCAGCATCACAGAGGGCTGTCAGAATGCTGCATTTTCAGGCCTTGCTGCGAGAGATGCTGCATTCTGCTGTTGTGGGCGCTGGCAGAGGAATTTCCACCCACGGCGAAACAGGTGCAGGTGCCAATCCTACCGTGCCTGCAAGAAGATGGCGGTTTTAAGAAGTGTTGGTCACTTCAGATATGAGATCATTCTTTCAGTCAAACCATCGACAGCCGTCTTTCTGTGCTGATTGTGGCTTGCTGGGACTTGTGGTGCACACCACTGCGATTTTAACCCCTTTCCTGCTGAAAAGAAGAAAGAAGAAAAGAAGAAGAATGAAGAACATCTGGAATAGCTGCACAGATTTTTCTTTGTTCCAGATCCCTAAACCACCCTCCGTCCCTGTCCCTGTCCCCGTCTTTTTATTTTTTATTTACCATTTTCCAGCTCTACACCACTTTTTCTGCGTGAGAGCTGTGACCGCCTGCGGATTGTTCTTTGCGCTTTTTTTTTCACATCTGTGCTAATTTTTTTGCCAATTTTTAAATTTTTGGGGTTAAAAAAGAAGAAATTGTAGTTAGGGGTTTATATAAATATACATAGAGCTCTATATTTTTATATATGGTATATAGATACAAGTTACATTTTTAGCCAGTGTTCACTGTAGTGAATTTTTATACTACAGTTTATGCACGCACGCACGATCTGTGTGGCTGCGTGCTGCAGAGCACCGATCAATAGGGTGCTCATTAGCATCTGCACTTTTTTGAGTTTTTTTTTTTACAATTTATTTTGTGTGAAAAAAGACCTTCAGTTAGTGGTAGTTAGTTAGTTAGATATACACTGCTCAAAAAAATAAAGGGAACACAAAAATAACACATCCTAGATCTGAGTTAATTAAATATTCTTCTGAAATACTTTGTTCTTTACATAGTTGAATGTGCTGACCACAAAATCACACAAAAATAAAAAAATGGAAATCAAATTTTTCAACCCATGGAGGTCTGGATTTGGAGTCACACTCAAAATTAAAGTGAAAAACACACTACAGGCTGATCCAACTTTGATGTAATGTCCTTAAAACAAGTCAAAATGAGGCTCAGTAGTGTGTGTGGCCTCCTCGTGCCTGTATGACCTCCCTACAATGCCTGTGCATGCTCCGGATGAGGTGGCGGACGGTCTCCTGAGGGATCTCCTCCCAGACCTGGACTAAAGCATCTGCTAACTCCTGGACAGTCTGTGGTGCAAGGTGACGTTGGTGGATAGAGCGAGACATGATGTCCCAGATGTGCTCAATTGGATTCAGGTCTGGGGAACGGGAGGGCCAGTTCATAGCATCAATGCCTTCGTCTTGCAGGAACTGCTGACACACTCCAGCCACATGAGGTCTAGCATTGTATTGCATTAGGAGGAACCCAGGGCCAACCGCACCAGCATATGGTCTCACAAGGGGTCTGAGGATCTCATCTCGGTACCTAATGGCAGTCAGGCTACCTCTGGCGAGCACATGGAGGGCTGTGCGGCCCTCCATAGAAATGCCACCCCATACCATTACTGACCCAATGCTAAACCGGTCATGCTGGAGGATGTTGCAGGCAGCAGAACATTCTCCACGGCGTCTCCAGACTCTGTCACGTCTGTCACATGTGCTCAGTGTGAACCTGCTTTCATCTGTGAAGAGCACAGGGCACCAGTGGCGAATTTGCCAATCTTGGTGTTCTCTGGCAAATGCCAAACGTCCTGCACGGTGTTGGGTTGTAAGCACAACCCCCACCTGTGGACGTCGGGCCCTCATATCACCCTCATGGAGTCTGTTTCTGACCGTTTGAGCAGACACATGCACATTTGTGGCCTGCTGGAGGTCATTTTGCAGGGCTCTGGCAGTGCTCCTCCTGTTCCTCCTTGCACAAAGGCGGAGGTAGCGGTCCTGCTGCTGGGTTGTTGCCCTCCTACGGCCTCCTCCACGTCTCCTGATGTACTGGCCTGTCTCCTGGTAGCGCCTCCATGCTCTTGACACTACGCTGACAGACACAGCAAACCTTCTTGCCACAGCTCGCATTGATGTGCCATCCTGGATAAGCTGCACTACCTGAGCCACTTGTGTGGGTTGTAGACTCCGTCTCATGCTACCACTAGAGTGAAAGCACCGCCAGCATTCAAAAGTGACCAAAACATCAGCCAGGAAGCATAGGAACTCAGAAGTGGTCTGCAGAACCACTCCTTTATTGGGGGTGTCTTGCTAATTGCCTATAATTTCCACCTGTTGTCTATCCCATTTGCACAACAGCATGTGAAATTGATTGTCACTCAGTGTTGCCTCCTAAGTGGACAGTTTGATTTCACAGAAGTGTGATTGACTTGGAGTTACATTGTGTTGTTTAAGTGTTCCCTTTATTTTTTTGAGCAGTGTATATCAATTTCAATTAGTGTCAGTTTAGGTTTTTGCACGAACGCATCATCTGCGTACGTGCATTTTGCAACCACTGAGCACCGATTAGTAGTGTCCGTTACTGATCGCGTCTGCTTAGTTTGCACTGCAATTTTATTTTATTTTTTGCAGAAAATACTTTTTTTGTGCAGCAAAGACTTTTTTTGTGCAGAAGACTTTTTTGTGCAGGAAAGACTTTTGTGCAGGAAAGACTTTTTTTGCGCAAACAAGACTTTTTTTTTACAACTTTTCTTCTAAATGTAAATTCAAGTTTATTACAAGCCCCTTCATGTGTGAAAACACTACATACACACCCCTTACACTAAATAAAGGTTTCCACATTTCACACGTCACACCCCAATAAAATAAAAATGGCCTGTCCATCCCAAAGAGTGTTCTCAGCTGAAGTGGCATACGCCATGCTTGCCTCCGATACTGAGTCTGCCAGTGAGGGAGAAGAGGATGCCACTTTCCTCTACTCCTCTACCCCCTCATCATCATCATCATCCGCTGATGAGGGATCCTCTAGAAGACGCCCCAGGGTAGTAGCGGAGGCAGCCCCCCAGAGTGACCCCATATGGACCCCACCCCATGATGATTATAAGCCCCAAATTCAAGAGTTTGTGGGAAACTCTGGAATCCAAATTGACTGCACGGTCTTCACAGAAATTGATTTTTCTAAATCTTTTTCTCAGAAGATTTTATAAATTTGATGGTAACACAAACAAATTTATATGCCCAGCAATTTATTTCCCAGAACCCTACTTCGCCATATGCTAGACCCCTAGGTTGGACCCGAGTAAGTGCAGCAGAGATGATGACATTTTGGGGACTCATACTGCATATGGGCAATATTGGAGTCCGGACATTTTCTACCAGACTTCAATTTACAGTCAGACCATGACCCGGAATCCATTTGAGTCAATTAGCAAATTCCTACACTACAACGACAATTCACAGTGCCCACCCCAAAATGACTCAACATTTGACCGTCTGTTCAAAGTTAGGCCTGTCATTGACCACTTCAGCACAAACTTTGGTGAGGTGTACAACCCCGATAAAAATGTATGTGCAGATGAGTCCTTATTACTGTTCAAAGGGAGGATTAGATTCCGCCAGTACCTGCCTAGCAAACAGGCAAGGTATGGCATAAAGTTATAGAAACTTTGTGAGAGTAGCTCTGGGTACAAGCACAAGTTCCACGTTTATGAAGGGAAAGATTCCCAGATAGAACCATTAGAATGCCCTCCCATCCTAGGAGTTAGTGGGAAGATCGTGTGGGACTTACTGAACCCACTGATGGATAAGGGTTACCACCTCTATGTGGATAACTAATATACCGGTGTACCCCTATTCAGGTCCCTAACTGCCAGAGGTACTGTGGCTTGCGGCACAGTGTGCAAAAATCAGAGAGGCCTCCCTAGATTCCTGGTAGGGCAACCACTGAGAATGGGTGAAAGTAGGGCCCTCCTCCATGATAACATGCTGATGGTTAAGTACAAGGACAAGAGGGACATCCTTGTACTGACCAACATTCACACTAACACCAGCTCCCCTGCTCCTGTACGAGGTACCACAACCACTACCCCCAAACCAGTTTATATCCTGGACTACAACAGGCACATGGGAGGGGTGGATCTTTCAGATCAATTTCTGAAGGCTTACAGTGCCACAGGAAAAAGTGTGGTACAAAAGCTGACCGTACATATTGTACAGATGACAATGTGCAATGCGTATATGCTATTTCAATCTGCAGGCCACACAGAAAACGTTCCTTCAGTTCCAAGAGTTGGTTATCAAGGTCCTAATTTTTCAAAGCCAGGCCGGGGAGGGTCCCAGTACTTCAGGAAGTCATGGCGCCATGTTGTACCAGGGCAACATTTTCCAGGTCAAGTCCCCCAGACAGCAAGGAAGGGAAGGAGCCAAAAAAGATGTAGGGTGTGTTCCACAATGGGGATAAGGAAAGACACCATTTACCACTGCGAAACCTGCCCTGAAAAACCTGGCCTATGCATGCAGGAGTGTTTCAGAATCTACCACACATCCATGGAGTATTAATTTAATTTCATCCTTTATGCTCCACTTTATATCTCTGATTAAGTCCACCTCGCTTGCATATCCACTTTCCAACAGCCACTACATATTTTTTTCTGTGAGACAACTGTTAGGTCAAAAGTGCCCTTTCCACCCCTTAAAATGTTCATACTCTTTTCGAAATGGGGTCACTTTTTGGGGTTTTTAATTTCTGGGGACCTGAGGAATTTATTTAATGCAACATGGCACCTCAAATCCATGTCTGTTAATTCAGGCCTGCCAAATTAACATTTAGCTGATTGCCTGCTGTGCGTCCATACAGGAGGCTACAAGCACATATGGGGTGTTTCCTTTAACCCTTTGTGAAATTGAAAAATTGGGTTCTGCTAGTAATTTTTCATTTGTACAAATGTGTGCTTTGAAATGCTTTTACAGGTGTTTCTGTCTTCTGTGAGACACCTGTTTGCTGAAAAGTACCCTTTCTACCACTTAAAATGTTTGTACGGGGGTGCTCTTTCCAAAATGGGGTCATTTATAAGGGGCCTCAGGAATTTATTTAATGCGACATGGCAGCTAAAATCCATGTCTGTTTATTCAGGCCTGCAAAAAACATATTTTGCACTTTGCCTCTAGAGCCCTGCTATGCGCCCATACAGCAGGCTACAAGCACATATGGGGTGTTTGCAAAAAGGGGAGAAAATGCAGAACATATACTGGGGTGCATTTTCTCCTTTAACCCCTTGTGAAAGTGAAAAATTGGGGTCTGCTAGTAATTTTTCATTTTTACAAATGTGTGCTTTAAAATGCTTTCACAAGTGTTTCTGTTTTCTGTGAGACACCTGTTTGCTGAAAAGTACCTTTTCTACCACTTAAACTGTTCGTACGGGGGTGCTTGTTCCGAAATGGGGTCACTTGTTGGGTTTTTTTTATTTCTGGGGACCTCAGGAATTTATTTAATGCGACATGGCACCTAAAATACATGTCTGCAAATTCAGGTTAGCAAAATCCCTATTTAGCTGTTTGACTCTAGAGCCCTGCTGTGCGCCCCTACATCATTTTTTGAGCACATATGGGGTGTTGGCGTATTTGGGGGGAAATGGGGAACAAAATGTGGGGTGCATTTTGTCCTGTTACTCCTTGTGAAAGTGAAAAATTTGGGTGTAAAGCAACTTTTCCTGGAAAAAATTGTAAGTCTTCATTTTCACAGCCAAGCGTTTCCTAATTCTGTGAAACGCCTGATGGGTCAAAGTTCTCACTACACACCTTGAAATATTCCTTGAGGGGTGTAGTTTCAGGAATGGGGTCACTTTTTGGGATTTTCTACTGTAGGGCCACCTCAGGGTGTCATCACATGTGACATAGCTCCCAATTATCATTCCAGCTAAATCATCTCTCCTAACGCCATATGGTGCTCCTTACACTCTGAAGCCTGCTGTGCACCCATACATCAGTTTTTGAGCACATATGGGGTGTTGGCGCATTCTGGGGGGAAATGGGGAACAAAATGTGGGGTGCATTTTGTCCTGTTTCCTCTTGTGAAAGTGAAAAATGTGGGTGTAAAGCAACTTTTTCTGGAAAAATTGTAATTCTTCATTTTCACAGCCAAGCGTTTCTTAATTCTGTGAAACACCTGATGGTTCAAAGTGCTCACTAAATACCTTGAAATATTCCTTGAGGGGTGTAATTTCTGGAATGGAGTCACTTTTTGGGGGGTTTCCACTGTAGGGCCACCTCAGGGTATCTTCGCATGCGACATAGCTCCCAATTATCATTCCAGCTAAATCCGCTCTCCAAAAGTCATATGGTGCTCCTTCCACTTTGAAGCATGCTGTGCACCCATACATGAGTTTTTGAGCACAAATGGGGTGTTTCTATAACCTACAGATGCAAGGTAATAGATTTTGAGTTTTGTTTGGCTGTTAACCCTTGATGCTTGCAAAAAAAAATAGATTAAAATGTAAAATCTACAAAAAAAAGTGACATTTTGAAATTTCATTCCCAGTTTTATAAAATTCTCGTGGGGCACCTAAACGATTAACAAAGTTTTATAAAATCAGTTTTGAATAGCTTGAGGAGTGTAGTTTCTAAAATGGGGTGATTTATGGGTGGTTTCTAATATGTAAGCCCCAGAAAGTGACTTCATAACTGAAATGGTCCTGAAAAAATTGGGGTTTGGAAAGGTTCTTAAAAATTTTAAGATTTGCTTATAAACTTCTAAGCTTCTAACGTCCCAAAAAAATAAAATGTAATTTTCAAAATGATCCAAACATGAAGTAAATATATGGGGAATGTAAAGTAATAACTATTTTCAGAGTTATTATAAAAGTAGAGAAATAGAGATTTGCAAATTTGCTAATTTTTCCTAATTTTTGGTAAATTTTGTATTTTTTTAAATAAATAAACATGAAATTTTGGACTCAATTTTACCACTGTCATAAAGTACAATATGTGATGGGAAAACAGTCTCAGAATGGCCTAGATAAGTAAAAGCATTTTAAAGTTATTACCACATAAAGTGACACATGTCAGATTTGCTAAAAATGGCCTAGGCAGAAAGGTGTAAAATGGCCCGGTCCTGAAAGGGTTGTGTCAGTTTTTGAATTATTTTTTTTATTTTCTTATATTCTATTTTGTATGGTCCTGTTTCTTTAGTTTTTTTTATTTAATCATTTTATTCTTTTCGAAGAAAGATTTCCTATCTAAGGAACTTTCTTTGTTCAACGATTTATCTAAGCATTGTATAGGGTTCTCTTTGTCTAAAAAGTCCTGGGTGATGGCCTCAGCCTCTTTCTCAAAGATAGATTCTTCCATACAAGTATGCTTTAATCACCTACATTGGCTTAGTGGTACATTTAATAGGCAACTAGGAACATGGCGCACTGGCCAAAGACCCTAGAAGTTTCCCGGTGGGACGATGCCCATAGGGCCACCCAAGCCCTCCTCTTGGCCACAAGCAGGTACATAAAGATCTGATGCTCTCAGCAGTAATTAATGTAGACAGTGATTTGTGCTGCACTGTAGTGTCTGGTTCTGCTGGGGCTGCCTACTTCTGTTGCCCCACCTTCTGTCAATTTGGACCCACCTACCACATAGAGACACTTTTAAGTCTTTTTCCTAGGGCCACTTTAAGTTCCCAGTCCGCCCCTGACTAGAGAGATGGCAACTGGAGGGCATGTAGCTATTTCTAGCAGTTGGCTTCCGTTAAGTGGAACAAGCTAAACTGTTATTTGACACTGTGATCTTTAGATCCAGAAATTCTATAAAACTTTGACTGACTCAGTTTGTTGCATCACATATGTACATCTATGTATGCATTATTTCTGATGAAAAAGGGGACCATTATTTTACAAAATGCGTTGCACATGAGACCTTTTAAGAAAGAAAATCACATTGGATTGTACTTTGGGTGTTTTGAGAGTCTGCACCCAAGGTGTTGTCAGTTTTCTTCTGGATTCTGGTACTGGGTTCCCTTCATTTCTAATAAATAAAGCAGCAAAGATGTCAAGTATGAATACATGGAAATAATTGAAATTCAATAAATTAAAATGATATAGAAATGAAAATAGAGACCCAATAGAATCACAAAGGGAAGGGTCCATCCTGTTCCGTATATCCATTGATAAAGAAATGCTATCCTAAGGAAATAGTGTTGAGCTCTAATATTCGAATAGTGAATATTAATTGCGAATATCGCAACTTCGTAAATTCGCGAATATTACGAATATAGTGCTATATATTCGCTATATCGAATATTCGTAATTTTTTAACATCTGAAAACATGATTCCTCCCTGCTTCTTTCTTGTTGGTCAATAAGTCATTGGCCCACAAGCAACTTAAGCAGGGAGGAATCATGTTTTCATATGGAAAATAAAATGACCAATATTCTAAAAAACAAATATATAGCAATATAGTGAATATATTTGTTATTTAGAATTTTCGCATAATTTTTTCCCTATCTGTACAGTTGTTCGCATACTCCTCCCCGACAAGCGTCCCCGTCACCATGGGAACGCCTGTGGGTTAGAAAATACCATCGGATCTGAGTTTTCCCTGAGATCGTGAAAACTCAGATCCGATTGTATATTCTAACCCACAGGCGTTCCCATGGTGACGGGGATGCTTGTCGGGGAGCAGTATGCCAATATGGAATAACAGTACACATTGGAAAAAAAAAAGACGAATATTCTAAATAATGAATATAATATATAACTTCGTCTTTTAGAATATTACGAATATTCTAAAAAACAAAGTTATAGCAATATAGCGAATATTCGTAAAATACACATATAGACTGCAATTTAGCTAATATAGTGCTATAGTATTTTTTTTTTTATAGTGTACATTTTTTCCAAAACTGAAGTTCAGAAGAGGCAAAAAAAATTAGACAAAAAAAAAAAGATTATAGCACTATATTAGCTAAATTACAGTCTATATGTGTATTTTACGAA
Organism: Bufo bufo; assembly: GCF_905171765.1. NCBI lineage: Eukaryota > Metazoa > Chordata > Amphibia > Anura > Bufonidae > Bufo > Bufo bufo. The sequence continues at coordinate 650,616,238 of NC_053390.1, read as the reverse complement.
TATTCGTTATATTGCTATAACTTCGTTTTTTAGAATATTCGTAATATTCTAAAAGACGAAGTTATAGCAATATAGTGAATATTCGTAAAATACACATATAGACTGTAATTTAGCTAATATAGTGCTATAGTATTTTTTTTTAATAGTGTACATTTTTTCCAAAACTGAAGTTCAGAAGAGGCAAAAAAAATTAGACAAAAAAAAAAAGATTATAGCACTATATTAGCTAAATTACAGTCTATATGTGTATTTTACGAATATTCGTTATATTGCTATAACTTCGTTTTTTAGAATATTCGTAATATTCTAAAAGACGAAGTTATAGCAATATAGTGAATATTCGTAAAATACACATATAGACTGTAATTTAGCTAATATAGTGCTATAGTATTTTTTTTTAATAGTGTACATTTTTTCCAAAACTGAAGTCCAGAAGAGGTAAAAAAAAAATTGACAAAAAAAAAAAAGATTATAGCACTATATTAGCTAAAGTACAGTGTATATGTGTATTTTACAAATATTCTCTATATTGCTATAACTTCGTTTTTTAGAATATTACGAATATTCTAAAAAACGAAGTTATAGCAATATAGAGAATATTAGTAAAATACACATATTAGCCTAGCCATAGCCATAGGAAAGTTGCCTTATACAGTTAAAAGAAAATTTGCTATACACGAATAATTAAATCGCATATTATTCGCGATAAATAGAATAATGACGAATATTCGATTTCGACGAATATAAGACGAATATTCAATTGAATATTCGCAAAATATCGCAAAATCGAATATGGCATATCCCGCTCATCACTATAAGGAAATGCAGAGAACAGCAATTAGGTCCTATGGTTACCAAGTCTCAAATTCAAAGATTTTCCAGGATTTCAATTTAAAGGAATGTGTCTTGAGAAATGACTTATTGTTTAAATTTAATTTTTACGTTAAGGGTATTTTTTGTTGTTTCAAATTTTTGGTAATTTTGTTATAGTTTTCCATATCACTATCTATAATAATAAAAAATTAAAAAAATTGCAGTTTTCGAACTGGCCACTAGGCCAATATGTTATGACTTCCTGGTAACTTTTCAGTAGCCATCACAGATGATTTCTTACAACAAAATAACATTAAAAGGGTTGTGGAAGAAGGAAGTATTATTAATGTTATGTAAATAATCAAATATATAACATTATTGGCTGCTCTGAAGGTTTTCCAAGAACATAAGTAATACCCAAATTCTATAAAAGCAGAGTTACCACATTTGGTATTCTAAGTGAATTAGAGTGATTCATATTTGAAGGATCAATGGAGGTTTACTCACTTCTAGTGCTGTACAGAGCATTGTAGCAAAATGTAGCTATGAAGCTAAGGTCTGCAGTTACCACTCTATACCTTTAACAGGGTTTAGGGAAACTTTCCTACAAAAATATAATGAAAAAGTTTTGCATGCACATCCCAAACCTTTTCGCCTGAATGTATTACATTTTTACATATTCAGTATATACTCTCACACACACATATATATAAAATAATTTACAAAAGACATAACGCACCCAGATATAAATGTTGGATTGCTGCAAGTGCATTTATGTCTATGATTACCGGTTTGCTCTGATTAGACATTGTTATTTGTCTGTAGATTGAAATACTGTAACACTCCAATGTAGTGGTGAGGTGCCACTAGTAGGGTTCTTCAACCTCAACAATAAAAGTATAAGAAAATCCAGGGCATACTCTTCAAGTCTGAAGAAAATTAGTCTTTTTTTTTTTTTTTTCAACACGTTCTTAATCTCCTATGCAAATATTCCAGCAGTATTTGGATAACATATATGACCTTTGTCAAGTCTCATCTGTGGGGATGCATATGCATCTGGAGGAGGAAGAGGCAGCATATCTGCATATGCATCCCAACAGATTAGACTTGACAAAGGTCATTCCGACCAAAACATTGTTGTTTATTGCATCTGAATATATGTTATCCAAATACTGCTGAAATATTTACATAGAAGATTAAGAAAGTGTTGAAAAAACAAAAAAAGACTACTTTTCTTCAGGCTTGAAAAATGTGCCCTGGATTTTCTTACACTAGACACAGGGTCTTGCCAGAAGAAGGTGTAAAAGTGCTTTCCCTGCTCCCCTATGAAAAGGCTCTCAGAGGCTACTTTTAGGTAATGTACCTCTAGGTGAGAGATCAATGACTGCTAGACATCCCTCTACGATGCACTCAAAGACATTTTATCCACTTCACAAACTTTGAGAGGGGGAGCATTATTGTATGGAGAGAAGTAGGATGGTCATTTTGACTAATTGGCCACCATCAAGGCTGTTCTGACCTTGCTTTTCAGAGGTGTTGCGAGTAGGGATGAGCGAATTGATTTGCATAAAACTTTGTAAGAATACTGTACGGAGCGAGCTCTCTGTACAGTATTAGAATGTATTGGCTCCAATGAGCCGAAGTTATTACTTCACAAAATCTCGTGAGACTTTGGGTAATAACTTTGTAAATTAATTTCTACTGTAAAAACCTTTGTACCGAACCTTTGTATTCTAAGTTTTATACGAATCGACTTTGGATGAAGCATCCGAAGTCAATTCATTCATCCCTAGTTGGGAGCAGTGGTTATGTGAGGGCACACATATAGAGAGAACAGGTTTCAGAAGACAGACCAGTAGAGAGGATTATTTGATCTGCTGACAAGCACATAAAGCTCCCACAGTTTCATTGTCCACTATTCAGATGCAGTAGGCACCTTCATTACACATCCCTGTCTCTGCCCAGACCATTTTCAAGTACTTAGCAGAAGGAAATTTGATGTCCTCTATGGCCATTATGTGTCCTGCCATTGACAGCCAGTCACCGTTGCCTTCATTTGCAGTAGTCTCCTAAATGACAAACCTAAACTGCTACAGACTGGAACTGTGTTATCTTTAGCATCAAATTCAAATTCTGGTTGGGTCCGAGTATAGAGGCCCAATGATGAGTGCTTCGATCCTGTCTTTGCTGTGGAACAACACACTGGCTCAACTGATGTCTTGGGGAGCTATCAGATAAGACATTCAGTCATCCCTAGTAGTGATAAGAAGAAAACTTAACAGTAGAGTTGAGCGGACACCTGGATGTTCGGGTTCGGCAGGTTCGGCCGAACTTGAAAAAAAAATTCGGGTTCGGAACCCGAACTTGACCCGAACTTGAACCCCATTGAAGTCAATGGGGACCCGAACTTTTGAGCACTAAAATGGCTGTAAAAATGTCATGGAAAGAGCGAGAGGGCTGCAAAAGGCAGCACAATGTGCTTAAGAGCATGGCAAATGCTCTGCAAACAAATGTGGATAGGGAAATGAATTAAAAAAACATAAAAAACCTTAAACAAAATAAAAATTAGAAATGATGTAGGAGGAAGAGGTTGAGGAGGCGGTGAATGGGTGAATGTGGCCATGTAGGCTCACGTGGCGGTCTAGGTGGAAGCGGCGGCGAAGGAGGAATAGGTAGCCAACACAGATGTGTGTTATTTTGCATTTTTACATAGGGGTATCCCCCAAAATATTAGGACATATAAAAAAAAAATATATATAAGTGCACTTGAGTACAAGGATGGATGGTTGAGGCTGTTAGAACTGTCTATTCTGCACAAGGTACAGACAAGTCCTGAGGGATCAAGCCTGGTTCATTTTAATGAACGTGAGCTTGTCCACGTTGGCTGTGGACAGGCGGCTGCGTCTGTCTGTAATGACGCCTCCTGCCGTACTAAATACACGTTCAGAGAGTACACTGGCTGCAGAGCAGGCCAGCACCTCCAAGGCATACAGGGCAAGCTCTGGCCATGTGGACAATTTGGACACCCAGAAGTTGAATGGGGCAGAACCATCAGTCAGTACGTGTAGGCGTGTGCACAGGTACTGTTCCAACATGTTGTTCAAATGCTGCCTCCTGCTAACACGCTCCATATCAGCAGTTGGGGCCGGTTGTTGCGGCGAGGTGACAAAGCTTTTCCACATGTTAACCCTGCCTTCTGAGGTGCTGGCGCTGACACAGCTGCATTGGCGACCTCTTCCTCCTCCCCTGCCTTCGCCTTGTGCTTCCACTTCTCCCCCGGCGTCAGTCGGGAATGCTCTCAGAAGTGCGTCTATCAGCGTGCGCCTGTAGTCGCATATCTTCCGATCACGCTCCAGTGAGGGAATTAAGGACGGCACATTGTCTTTGTAACGGGGATCCAGCAGGGTGGCCACCCAGTAGTCAGCACACGTTAAAATGTGGGCAACTCTGCTGTCATTGCGCAGGCACTGCAGCATGTAGTCGCTCATGTGTGCCAGGCTGCCCAGAGGTAAGGACAAGCTGTCCTCTGTGGGAGGCGCATTGTATGCGTCCTCCGTATCCCCCCAGCCACGCACCAGTGATGGGCCCGAGCTGCGTTTGATGCCACCCCTCTGTGAACATGCTTCATCCCCATCCTCCTCCTCCTCATCCTCCTCCTACTTGTCCTCCAGTAGTGGGCCCTGGCTGGCCAAATTTGTACCTGGCCTCTGCTGTTGCAAAAATCCTCTTTCTGAGCCACTTCTAAAAGACTGGCCTGAAAGTGTTAGAGATGACCCCTCTTCCTTCTCCTCGTCCTGGGCCACATCCTCTTCCATCATCGCCCTAAGTGTTTTCTCAAGGAGACACAGAAGTGGTATTGTAACGCTAATAACGGCGTCATCGCCACTGGCCATGTTGGTGGAGTACTGGAAACAGGCACACAGGTCTCGCATGGAGGCCCAGTCATTGGTGGTGAAGTGGTGCTGTTCCCGTGCGTGCTGCAGCTGAAACTCCACTATCTCACACAGTCTCTCCAGCATGTGCAGGGTGGAGTTCCACATGGTGGGCATGTCGCATATGAGGCGGTGAGCGGGAAGGCCGAAGTTACGCTGTAGAGCAGACAGCCAAGCGGCGGCAGGATGAGAACGGCAGAAGCGGGCACAGACGGCCCGGACTTTACGCAGCAGCTCTGACATGTCGGGGTAGTTGTGAATGAATTTCTGCACCACCAAATTCAGCACATGCGCCAGGCAAGGGATGTGCGTCAAACCGGCTAGTCCCAGAGCTGCAACGAGATTTCGCCCATTATCGCACACCACCAGGCCGGGCTTGAGGCTCACTGGCAGCAACCACTCGTCGGTTTGTTGTTCTATACCCCGCCACAACTCCTGCGCGATGTGGGGCCTGTCCCCCAAACACATCAGTTTCAGAACGGCCTGCTGACGTTTACCCCTGGCTGTGCTGAAGTTGGTGGTGAAGGTCTATTGCTGACCGGATGAGGAGGTGGTAGAAGAGGAGGAGGAAGCCGAGTAGGAAGAGGAGGCAACAGGAGGCAAAGAATGATGCCCTGCGATCTTTGGCGGCGGAAAGACGTGCGCCAAACAGCTCTCCGCCTGGGGCCCAGCCGCCACTACATTTACCCAGTTAGCAGTTAGGGAGATATAGCGTCCCTGGCCGTGCTTACTGGTCCACGTATCTGTAGTTAGGTGGACCTTGCCACAGATGGCGTTGCGCAGTGCACACTTGATTTTATCCGATACTTGGTTGTGCAGGGAGGGCACGGCTCTCCTGGAGAAGTAGTGGCTGCTGGGAACGACGTACTGTGGGACAGCAAGCGACATGAGCTGTTTGAAGCTGTCCGTCTCCACCAGCCTGAATGACAGCATTTCAAAGGCCAGTAGTTAGAATTGCTGGCATTCAGGGCCAGGGATCGAGGGTGGCTAGGTGGGAATTTACCCTTTCTCTCAAAGGTTTGTGAGATGGAGAGCTGAACGCTTCCGTGTGACATGGTGGAGATGCTTGGTGACAGAGGTGGTGTTGTTGGTGGCACATCCTCTGTTTGCTGGGCAGCAGGTGCCAACGTTCCTCCAGAGGCGGAGGAAGAAGCCGAGGCAGCAGGAGGGTCCTGAGCCCTTTCTTGGTTTTGAAGGTGCTTACTCCACTGCAGCCAGTGTCTCGCATGTAGATGCCTGGTCATGCCGGTTGTTCTAAGGTTCAGAACGTTAATGCCTCGCTTCAGGCTCTGATGGCACAGCGTGCAAAGCACTCGGGTCTTGTCGTCAGCACATTGTGTGAAGAAGTGCCATGCCAGGGAACTCCTTGAAGCTGCCTTTGGTCTGCTCGGTCTCTGGGTGGCCAGTAGCAGGCGAACTGTTTTGGCAACGGCTGCTCTGCTTTTGCACCCTGCTCCTGCTTTTGCTACGCTGTTGGCTCGGTCTCACCACTGCCTCTTCCTCCGAACTCTGAACTATGACAGCTGTATTTGTGGCCTAAATTTCACAGTAACTTATGCACGTCTAATCCCAGATGTGCAGTATATCAGATGTTTTTTTCACCCCAGTAACCAAAAAGCCGTATTTCTGGCCTAAATGTGACAGTCACTTATGCACGTCTAATCCCAGATGTGCAGTATATATCAGAGGGTTTTTTCACCCCAGTAACCAAAAAGACGTATTTCTGGCCTAAATGTGACAGTCACTTATGCACGTCTAATCCCAGATGTGCAGTATATATCAGAGTGTTTTTTCACCCCAGTAACCAAAAAGCCGTATTTCTGGCCTAAATGTGACAGTCACTTATGCACGTCTAATCCCAGATGTGCAGTATATATCAGAGGGTTTTTTTAAAAACTGAATGTGGTACCCAGACCCGAACCCAGACTTCTTCACTAAAGTTTGGGTTTGGGTTAGGTGTTCTGTAGAATTTATTATTTTTCCTTATAACATGGTTATAAAGGAAAACAATAGCATTCTTAATACAGAATGCTTACTAAAATGTGGCTTGAGGGGTTAAAAAAATATATATAGTTAACTCACCTCATTCTGTTGTTCGGGCAGACGGCATCATCTTATTTCTTCTTCTTTCAGGACCTGCAAAAGGACCTTTGATGACGTAATCGCGCTCACCATGTGGCGACCACGGTGACGTCAGCGCAGGTCCTGCTGAATGAAGATAGAAGGTTCTGAAAGAAGAAGAAAGAAGATGATGCTAGCTGCGCGAACAACAGGATGAGGTGAGTTATTTTTAAAAAAAAATTTAACCCAAGCCACATTTTAGTAAGCATTCTGTATCAAGAATGCTATTACTTTCCCTTATAACCATGTTATAAGCGAAAATAATACAGTAAATTTACTTTTATCAATTTACTAACATAATTTCCTAGCAACCATGCGTGAAAATTGCACCGCATCCGCACTTGCTTGCGGATGCTTGCGATTTTCATGCAGACCCATTCATTTCTATGGGGTCTGCGTTGCGTGAAAAACGCTGAATATAGAACATGCTGTGATTTTCACGCAACGCACAAGTGATGTGTAAAAATCACTGCTCATCTGAACAGCCCCATTGAAGTGAATGGGTCCGGATTCAGTGCGGGTGCAATGCGTTCACCTCACGATGTAGATTCTGGCGGATGTAGATTCTGGCAGACTACAAATGTGCAGTTGGGCCTGTAGATCCTGCACATTTGTAGTCTGCCAAAGCTGGTGTACCAGCTGGTCCCATAAATGCTTAGGCCCCTTTCACACGGGCAAGAATTCCATGTGGGTGCAATGCGTTCACCTCACGCATTGCACCCACACGGAATTCTTGCCCGTGTGAAAGGGGCCTAAGCATTTATGGGACCAGCTGGTACACCAGCTTTGGCAGACTACAAATGTGCAGGATCTACAGGCCCAACTGCAACATCTGTGGGCAAATAAACCACAGGATAAACTACAGAACTTGCATGCCTCCATGCCCAACCATATTTCATCTTGTATGCAGCTTAGAGGCGGCCCAACAGGGTACTAGAGCTTCCTTCAAATTTTAAAGTTCTCATCAATAAACGTATCCATTTGCTCTAATAATGTTATCACTTACAGATATCATCATTATATTCATATATATAGGGCCCATTAAAAAAACATGCTATATAAACACAATCTCCTGTCAACAAACGAGTCAGTATGGGGGAGAGTGATGGCATTAGCGATCCTCCGCATACTCTGAAGGAGATTGCTGCTTGTAAATGCAGTGATCTCCTCCACCAGCGATCAGCAGATTGTTGAGAAGAAACACTTCCTTTCCCACCATCTGCTGTAATATTGGCCCATGTAAAGGGATCTAAAGAGCTGTGATTCTGAAAAATAGTCTACCTCAGGACGCGGGGGGAACAGTTGATGGCTTTAGCAAGGCTCATATAATTTCTTAGAACATAATAACATTAACTATGAAGCAGGCATATATAAATCTTGTTTTGAATATTTATTTGGTCTGGTCACCACTTGGGGATGGGAAGTAAACATTTTCCTAACAGGACAGATTGGTTCATGCATTATGGGTTTTCTACCTTGCTGTGGATCAATTCAACCCTCGGTTGAACATCATGGGCTTATGCAATTTTTCAACTATACTAACTGTAACAACGAATTTGAACACTTGACACCAATATATATTTTTGATATTCTGGATGAAGGTTGGTACTCCAATTCACTGTAGAACACATGTGACTATAGCTTTAATTTATATTGCCTAAAATGCAAATTATTGAAGCAATATAAAAAAAAGGACGTTAAATGTTAATATTACATTGAAATAAAAGGAGTTAATTGAATTGCAATATCACAATAGCCATACTGTATTGCATTGTTGTAGCTGTTAATATTTGATTAAGTAAAGTGTGATGCTTCTATTAACACTGGGATATCATTCAAGCTAAGCAAGGTGAAAAACCCTTGTTAAAGATAGCAACAACCTTGGCAGAATGTATATAAATGAATGTTAATTACCTTGTTGCATATTCAGTGCAGTAAAGCTTGTCCACAGAATCATTATATGGTATTACAATGAGCAAATATTGTCTTCAGTTATCTTTAAGATATTAAAAGGGTTATCCAACATTATACAACAGCCTCCCCATGTGCCGGGCCCCTCAGAGGGAATATACTTACCCCGCTCCCTGTGCCGTTCCTGGTCCCTGCACCGCCACTTCTCCCTGTACACGGATGAAAACATCCGGTGTCGGGGGAGCAGCCAATGGCAGGCGGGGAGGGGCCTCCCTAGCATCACGGGTACATGGAGAAGCAGCAGCAGCGGTGCGGGGACCAGGAGCGGTGCAGGGAGCGGGGTAAGTATATTCTCTCTGAGGTGCCGGGCCCATGGGGGGGGGCTGTTGTATGATGTTGGATAACCCCTTTAAAATGTGTCAGGAATGGACAAAACTGAACAAATAATCACATTTATCGTGTGAACATTAGCATTATATCAAGCCTCACAACTAGGGTTGAGTGAACACCTGGAAGTTCAGGTTGAACCGAACATAGCCGCAAAGTTCGGGTTCGGGACCCAAACTTGACCCCGAGCCCAAACCCCATTGAAGTCAATGGGGACCCGCAGGGCCGGGCCGACACAGAGGCTGGGGAGGCTCCAGCCTCAGGGCGCAGCCTGGGGTGGGCGGAAAAACAAACCTCTTTTTTTTTTTTTTATCACTTACTTGCTGCCGGGCGCCCTCCCCTCCCCTCCCCTCCCCAGCCAGTGTTCACTCTAAGCTGAGCTTGTAGATAGGAGCAGGAGGCTGCTGATTGGCCAGTATCAGCTAGCTGCCCTGCCATTGGTCCATCCTTTCACACCCCCTTCTCTCTGGAGCTGAACACAGCAGGAGGGTGTGAACTTTGAAGACAGGAAGCCTGCGTTCTCACAGTGGATCATGTGACCATGAAGGAGCATGTGACCAGTGACGTCACAGACCTCCTTCTAACAAATCCATTCTAGCATCTACCCAGCATGTATGGCAGGACTCTGCTGAGCAAAGACCATGTGCCCAGGTGAGGTGACCACAGAAGTGCCCTGGCATCTGTCTGCTGCTGGAAGCTCAATGTGGAGCTTTATGAATGTAAAAACTAATACCCAAGAGGCTAAAGAAACCCTGCTTGTCTGCTTCTGACCCTAATCTTAACACATAACGTTCATTTGATTGCAATTTACTCTAACACCTAAAGGGATTTTTTTTAAAGCCTGCTGTTTCTCTAGATGACCTTATGCTGATAGTAGTGTTAATAGAGTCTCAAAGGTCTGTAAAAATAGGGTAACTGCTTTTATAGACCCTTGAGACTCTATTAACACTACTATAAACATAAGGTCACCTAGAGAAAGAGCAAGTTTTTTAAATTATCTTTTTCCTTTAGGTGTTAAAACATAACTTATTTGATTGCTTGAACACCTAAAGGAAAACAAATTAAAAACCTGCTGTTTCTCAAGATGACCTTATGTCGATAGCAGTGGTAATAGAGTCTGAAAGGTCTATAGAAGCAGTTACCCTATTTTTACAGACCTTTGAGGCTCTATTAACACTAATATCAACATAAGGTCATCTAGAGACACAGCAGGTTTTTAAAAAGATTTTTCTTTTAGGTGTTACAGCAATCAAATGAAAGTTATGTTTTAACACCTAAAGGAAAAACATAATTAAAAAAACATGCTGTTTCTCTAAATGACCTGATGTTGATAGTAGTGTTAATAGAGTCTCAAAGGTTTGTAAAAATATTGTACCTGCTTCTATAGACCTTTGAGACTCTATTACCACTACTTTTAGCATAAGATCATCTGGAGAAACATCAGGTTTTAAAAAATAAATAAAATTTCTTTAGGTGTTAGAGCAATCAAATGGAGGGGGAGAAATGTGACATGGGTGAGGATGGGGTTACATGATGGGCCGGAGACAATGACTGTAGTCTGTCTGTGCCATGGACGGGGAGAAATATGACATGGAGGGCTGATGGCTGACATGGGGGTCTGATCTGAGGCATTGGGGCTGTGCCAGTGAGCTGGGGTCTGATGGCTGGTCTGACCTAAGGTGGAATGAAAAATATTGTTTCCAATTATCCTCCTTTAAAACCTAGGTGCATCTTATGGGACGAACCTACATTTTGGCGCACCCCCCCCCCCCTTCCCCCAGGTGAGCTGAAGGGGGAGGGGGGGTCGGGGGTGCCAAAATGTAGGTTCGCTTGTGTTGGTAAAAAACCTTGCACTGGCCCTGGGCGCAGGCAAGGGGGGGGGGGGGGGGGGCGCACTTGGGCAGCTCAGCCTCTGTTGGTGGTGGACCTTGTCCCAGCCCTGGGGACCCGAACTTTGGTGCACTAAAATGGCTCTAAAAAAGTCATAGAAAGAGCTAGAGGGCTGCTAAAGGATGCAAAATAGGGGTAAGAGCAGAACAATTGCCATGCAAACAAATGTGGATAGTGAAATGAAATAAAAAAACATAGAATAAATTAAAAAATATAATAATAATGATCTTGAACTAGGAGGCGGAGGTCAAAGTCGAGTAGGAGGTTAAGGAGGCAGTGGATGTGGAGGTGTAGGTAGAAGCGGTGGTAGAGGATGAGGTAGCCAACACTATTTTTGTATTTTTATTTATTTTATAAATTTTTTCCATTTTTTATAAATTTGGGAAGACCCCAAAACATTGGGAAATATAAAAAAGAAAACAAAGAGAAAGTGCGCTGGAGTATAACAATGGCTGGGTACGGCCGGTATACTTGTCTATTCTGCACAAGGTACGGACAAGTCCTGTGGGATCCATACCTGGTTCATTTTAATGAACATGAGCTTGTCCACATTGGCTGTGGACAGGCGGCTGCGCTTGTCTGTGATCACCCCCCCTGCCATGCTGAACACACGTTCAGATAATACACTGGCTGCAGGGCAGGCCAGCACCTCCAAGGCGTAAAGGGCAAGCTCAGGCCATGTGCCCAATATGAAAACCCAGAAGTTGAAGGGGGCAGACCCTGTACGTGTAGGTGTGTGCACACGTACTGTTCCACCATATTGCTGAAATGCTGCCTCCTGCTAAGACGTTCCATATCAGCTTGTGGTGCTTGTTGTTGTGGTGTGCTGACAAAGCTTTTCCACATTTTGGCCATGCTAATCCTCCCTTCTGAGGTGCTGGTGGTGCCCCAGCTGCGTTGGCGACTTCTTCCTCCTCCTCTGCCTTTGCCTTGTGCTTCCACTGAGCCCCCGCTGTCAGGTGGGAATGCCATCAGCAGCATGTCTACCAGGGTGAGCTTGTACTCGCACATCTTCCGATCACGCTCCAGTGACGGAATTAAGGATGGCACGTTATCGTTGTAGCGGGGATCCAACAGGGTGGCCGCCCAGTAATCAGCACTGGTTAGAATGTGGGCAACTCGGCGGTCGTGGCTCAGGCACTGCAGCATGTAGTCTCTCATGTGTGCCAGGCTGCCCAGAGGCAACGACAAACTGTCCTCTGTGGGAGGTGTATCGTCTGTGTCCTTTGTATCCCCCCAGCCATGCTCCAGTGATGCCCATGAGCTGCTTTGAGTGCCACCCTGCTGTGAACACGGTTCCTCCTCATCCTCCTCCTTCTCCTCATCCTCCAGAACTTTGCCCTGGCTGGACAATTGTGTACCTGGCCTCTGTTGGTGCAGAAACCCACCCTCCAAGCCACTTGTGAATAACTGGCCTGATATCTGTGGAAATTATCCCTCTTCCTCCTCCTCTTCCTCCTGTGCCACATCCTCTTCCATCATCGCCCGAAGCGTTTTTTCAAGGAGACATAGAAGTGGGATAGTAACGCTGAGGACGGTGTCATCGGCACTGGCCATGTTGGTGGAGTACTCGAAACAGCGCAACACGGCACACACGTCCCGCATGGAGGCCCACTCGTTGTTGGTGAAGTGGTGCTGTTCAGCAGAGCGACTTACCCATGCGTCCTGTAGCTGAAACTCCACTATTGCCTGCTGCTGCTCGCACAGTCTCTCCAGCATGTGTAAGGTGGAGTTCCAACTTGTGGGTACGTCGCATATAAGGCGGTGAGTGGGAAGGCCAAAGTTATGCTGTTGCGCAAACAGGCAAGCAGCAGCAGGGTGAGAACGCCAAAAGCGCACACAGACGGACTGCACTTTCTGCATCAGCTCTGACATATTGGGGTCATTTTTCAGGAGCCTCTGCACCACCAAATTCAGCACATGCGCCAGGCAAGGGATGTGCGTCAAACCGGCTAGGCCCAGAGCTGCTACAAGATTTTGCCCATTATCGCACACCACTAGGCCAGGCTTGAGGCTCAGAGGCACTCATTGGTCTGTTGTTCCATGCCTGTCCACAGCTCCTGCGTGGTATGTGGTTTTTCCCCCAAACTCATGACTTTCAAAACAGCCTGCTATCATTTCCCCCTGGTTGTGCTGAAGGTGGTGGTGAAGGTGTTATGCTAACCAGATGAGGAGGCGGTAGAGGAGGAAGCGGAGTAGGAGGAAGAGGCAACAGGAGGCAAAGAGAAATGTCCTGCAATCCTCGGTAGTGGAAGGACATGCGCCAAACTGCTATCTGCCTCAGGCCCAGCCGCCACTGCATTTACCCAGTGTGCAGTTAGAGAGATATAATGTCCCTGCCCGTGCCTACTGGTCCATGTATCGGTGGTTATGTGAACCTTGCCACAGATGGCGTTGCGCAGTGCACACCTAATTCTTTCCGCCAATTGGTTGTGCAGGGCTGGGATGGCTCGCCTGGAAAAGTAGTGTAGGTTGGGAAAAGTTTTTTAAAAGTCTCTGTCTCCACCAGACGGAATGATAGCATTTCAAAGGCCAGGAATTTAGAAATGCTGGCATTCAGGGCCAGGGATCTCGTGTGGGTAGGGGGGTACCTCTTGTTTCTCTCCAGTGTTTGGGAGATGGACAGCTGAACACTTCATTTGGACATCGTGGAGATGCTTTGTGACGGTGATGCACATGGTGGCGTTGCTGCCACATCCTCTGTTTGTGGGGTGGCAGGTGCAATTGTCACTCCAGAGTGGGAGGAAGAGGCTGAGAATGCAGCAGAAGAGGGACCAGGAGCCTGAGATCTTTCGCAGTTTTTGAGGTGTTTACTCCACTGCAGCTCGTGCTTTGCATTTAGATGCCTGGTCAGGCAGGTGGTGCTCAGGTTTAGAACATTGATGCCTCGCTTCATCTCTGATTGCACAGCGTCCATACCACTCGCGTTTTGTCGTTAGCACATTGTCTGAAGAACTGGCATGCCAGGGAACTCCTTGTAGCTGGCTTTGGTGTGCTCAGTCCGTGGGTGTGGTGGGCAGTAGGAGGCATACTGGCTATGAGACGGCCACTCTGCTTTTGCACACTGCTCCCTCTTTTGCTGTGCGGCTGCTGCTGTGTGACCACTACCTCTTACTCATTACCGTCTGGCGCTATAAAGAAATCAGACCTGCGCCAGGCAAAACATGGAAGAATTACTTCAACAACTGATCCAGAGAGTAGAAGAACATGGAGGAGAGGCATGGCTTCGCTCCTGCCTGCAACAGGACCGCTCATCTGTGATTGCTGATTGGCAATCTGCTAATACAGCCGGCGCTTCCTACAGCTTTAGAAGCGCAGGGCTAGAAGGGATCACAGAGCTAATCGCGGTGCCTGCTGGAAGCGATGCTCCTCCCCTCCGCAAAAAAGAGCAAGAAGAGAGAAGAGTACCTTCTCCCCTTTGGTAGATATTAGAAGACGCAGAGCAAATAAATCTTCTGCACCACATGGCGCTAGAAAGGATAAACGCCAGGCAACCACAACTCACCAACGATCATCCGCAACGGCAGCTAAACGATCCCGGGCACCTGCAACAGAAAATACAACTGTCAACATTCAGGAGGGTGAGCATGCATCTATTAACAGTAATAGTGATTGTTTATTACAGGACACTAAACCCATAGGGTCACATACCGAACAAACATCACTTAATATACCTCAGGAGAGAATTCAATTGTTTAATGATTTTTTGTCATTTTTATCACAAAAAGACACAGTCCCCATTCAGGATTCAACATGGTCCTCTCAGGACTTTTTATCTGAATCTGAATGTCAAATATATCCTGAAACATCCAAATCTTTGGTTTGCCATCTTTAGATGTAGGTAGTGGTATTAAAGAGAGTGCATATGCAGGAACCATGTCATGTCAGATATCACCATTGGGGTTTCATTTGGCAAAATCAGTAAAAGAGAAAATTTGCATTTGGACACCTATTCCCTCTGGTATGGTTCTCCGATTAGATGTTTTGGCATATATTTATTCCTGGGATCCTGCGGGAGTCCTCGCTTCTTTGAATACTGCACAAACAGTGACACCATGAAAAAACAATTAGACATTCTCTGTATGAGGTTCATCAGCAAGGGATATCCCCCACAGCTTATCAAAGACACGAAAAATAGAATCTCACTAATTGATCAGAAACAAAGTCTTCAACCAAAAAAGAACAAAAAAACTTCTGAAGTCCCATTTAGACCAGGCCTCATAACAAGGTATAACCAAAACCACAAACTAATTAGGCAGATATTAACAAAACACTGGACCATATTACTCAAAGACCCAATATTAGGTAAAGAGATACCAAAACAACCAAAACAGAGCCAAAACCCTCAAAAACATGTTGGCCCCTTCATGCCCCCAAAAATACAACCCCTCAACACTGGAACATGCAAAATATCATCAAAACCCAACGGAGCCTCCAAATGTAATATGCGCAAATGCAAATGCTGCCAAATGATCACCACATCCCAGAGAGAGATCCAGTTGCCGCACCCCATAGGAAAAATACAGTTCCGACAACCTATGAACTGCGGGAGCAAAATATAATATATTTACTTCAGTGCCCTTGCAATTTATACTATGTCGGCCGCACCACGCAAACCCTCAGGGAACGTATGAATGAACATCGTTCTAATATCAGCAGAAAGGTTTTAACACATATCGTATCACGGAAAATACAAATGTGATAGCACTCTGAATCCAGCATTCTGCCCTGCCTCCATGCTGGATGAGGCATTAGTGTACATTTTGGCCAAAGCGTAATAAGCCACTCACCACGTCAAGGTCGCCTCTATTGAGTGGTCCCTAACACTAGTTCCTACCTGTTTATGGCCCATGACAGCCACACAAAGTCCAGGGAATGCAGGTCAGCATGCACGCCAAGCACACTCTGCTTTTAACCCCGTCCGGTGCCATTACAGCATTCATCGGATCCAGGGATGCAAGTACCAACATGCACGCTGAGCCCACCATATACTTCTCCTGGAGCCAAATGGCCACCGGTAGGTTCTATATAAGCAGACTCAGTTTTATACTGACTTTAAAACCAGCCTCCAGGACAGATTGACTGGTCAGGTGTGCATGACTCCAAGGAGATCGCCACGCCTCCAATATATACTACAAAAAAAAAATGTGGGGGATTGAGTCAGCACAACCTGTATGTAGGTGCACATCACTATGGCGAAATACATATACAAACGGAAAATACAAATGTGATAGCACTCTGCATCCAGCATTCTGCCCTGCCTCCATGCTGGATGAGGCATTGGTGTACATTTTGGCCAAAGCGTAATAAGCCACTTATGTTGGAAGGAGATGTTTTGGATATACAAGTGCAACAAAAAGTATGTGAACCCTTTGGAATGATATGGATTTCTGCACAAATTGGTCATAAAATGTGATCTAATATTCATCTAAGTCACAACAATAGACAATCACAGTCTGCTTAACCACCTCCGGACCGCCTAACGCAGGATCGCGTTCCGGAGGTGGCAGCGCTGCGCACAGTCACGCATATACGCGTCATCTCGCGATGGCCGAGATTTCCTGTGAACGCGCGCACACAGGCGCGCGCGCTCACAGGAACGGAAGGTAAGAGAGTTGATCTCCAGCCTGCCAGCGGCGATCGTTCGCTGGCAGGCTGGAGATGTGTTTTTTTTTAACCCCTAACAGGTATATTAGATGCTGTTTTGATAACAGCGTCTAATATACCTGCTACCTGGTCCTCTGGTGGTCCCCTTTGTTTGGATCGACCACCAGAGGACACAGGTAGCTCAGTAAAGTAGCACCAAGCACCACTACACTACACTACACCCCCCCGTCACTTATTAACCCCTTATTAGCCCCTGATCACCCCTGATCACCCCATATAGACTCCCTGATCACCACCCTGTCATTGATTACCCCCCTGTCATTGATCACCCCCCTGTAAAGCTCCATTCAGATGTCCGCATGATTTTTACGGATCCACTGATAGATGGATCGGATCCGCAAAACGCATCCGGACGTCTGAATGAAGCCTTACAGGGGCGTGATCAATGACTGTGGTGATCACCCCATATAGACTCCCTGATCACCCCCCTGTCATTGATTACCCCCCTGTCATTGATTACCCCCCTGTAAAGCTCCATTCAGACGTCCGCATGATTTTTACGGATCCACTGATAGATGGATCGGATCCGCAAAACGCATCCGGACGTCTGAATGAAGCCTTACAGGGGCATGATCAATGACTGTGGTGATCACCCCATATAGACTCCCTGATCACCCCCCTGTAAAGCTCCATTCAGATGTCCGCATGATTTTTACGGATGCACTGATAGATGGATCCGATCCGCAAAATGCATCCGGACGTCTGAATGAAGCCTTACAGGGGCATGATCAATGACTGTGGTGATCACCCCCCTGTCATTGATTACCCCCCTGTAAAGCTCCATTCAGATGTCCGCATGATTTTTACGGATGCACTGATAGATGGATCGGATCCGCAAAATGCATCCGGACGTCTGAATGAAGCCTTACAGGGGCATGATCAATGACTGTGGTGATCACCCCATATAGACTCCCTGATCACCCCCCTGTAAAGCGCCATTCAGATGTCCGCATGATTTTTACGGATGCACTGATAGATGGATCGGATCCGCAAAACGCATCCGGACGTCTGAATGAAGCCTTACAGGGGCGTGATCAATGACTGTGGTGATCACCCCATATAGACTCCCTGATCACCCCCCTGTCATTGATTACCCCCCTGTCATTGATTACCCCCCTGTAAAGCTCCATTCAGACGTCCGCATGATTTTTACGGATCCACTGATAGATGGATCGGATCCGCAAAACGCATCCGGACGTCTGAATGAAGCCTTACAGGGGCATGATCAATGACTGTGGTGATCACCCCATATAGACTCCCTGATCACCCCCCTGTAAAGCTCCATTCAGATGTCCGCATGATTTTTACGGATGCACTGATAGATGGATCCGATCCGCAAAATGCATCCGGACGTCTGAATGAAGCCTTACAGGGGCATGATCAATGACTGTGGTGATCACCCCCCTGTCATTGATTACCCCCCTGTAAAGCTCCATTCAGATGTCCGCATGATTTTTACGGATGCACTGATAGATGGATCGGATCCGCAAAACGCATCCGGACGTCTGAATGAAGCCTTACAGGGGCATGATCAATGACTGTGGTGATCACCCCATATAGACTCCCTGATCACCCCCCTGTAAAGCGCCATTCAGATGTCCGCATGATTTTTACGGATGCACTGATAGATGGATCGGATCCGCAAAACGCATCCGGACGTCTGAATGAAGCCTTACAGGGGCGTGATCAATGACTGTGGTGATCACCCCATATAGACTCCCTGATCACCCCCCTGTCATTGATTACCCCCCTGTCATTGATTACCCCCCTGTAAAGCTCCATTCAGACGTCCGCATGATTTTTACGGATCCACTGATAGATGGATCGGATCCGCAAAACGCATCCGGACGTCTGAATGAAGCCTTACAGGGGCATGATCAATGACTGTGGTGATCACCCCATATAGACTCCCTGATCACCCCCCTGTAAAGCTCCATTCAGATGTCCGCATGATTTTTACGGATGCACTGATAGATGGATCCGATCCGCAAAACGCATCCGGACGTCTGAATGAAGCCTTACAGGGGCATGATCAATGACTGTGGTGATCACCCCATATAGACTCCCTGATCACCCCCCTGTAAAGCGCCATTCAGATGTCCGCATGATTTTTACGGATGCACTGATAGATGGATCCGATCCGCAAAACGCATCCGGACGTCTGAATGAAGCCTTACAGGGGCATGATCAGTGCTTGAAGTGGGCCGGAACGCGGCGGTACTCAGTACCGCCACTTCCAAAAATTGCCCTGGAGAGTACCAGCACCTCTCCGTGCGCCCAGTACGTGGGTTTCCGGTACCGGAGCGCAGCGGAGAGCTGGCAGTATCTCCTCCCTAATGTCGTTGGCTGGGCAGCTAGTGGAGGGGGGCGGGTCGTTGCAGAGTACGGCTCAGGCTGGCGCAGGCAGGGAGTTGACCTCACGTTAGGTGACGTCAACTCCTTCCCGCGCGCCTGTGACTGAGGAGCGATCAGTGCGGCGACCAGTGACTGGTCCTCCTTGGAGTCAGGAGTCGGACGGTGCAGCAAAGAACATCGACTTTGCTTTGGAATCCAACTTCTGAAGAGTACTGGTGAGTGACAGGCACCCCCCCTCCCCCCACACACATTAGTTCCTCTCTGTACCAGTACCCCCCCCCCCCCTGGCAGGGGGGTACTGGTACAGAGAGGAATTAATGTGTGTGATGAGGGGGGGGGGGGGGGGTCTGATGTGCAGGGGGGTACTGGTACAGAGAGGAACGAATGTGCGGTGGTGGGGGGGGGGGGGGGTACTGGTACATAGAGGAACTAATATATATGTGTCTGATGGGTGGGTCTGATGTGTAGGGGGCCCCTGCACATCAGACCCCCCCCTCACACACATATATATTAGTTCCTCTATGTACCAGGACCCCCCCCCACCACCGCACATTCGTTCCTCTCTGTACCAGTACCCCCCCGCACATCAGACCCCCCCCCCCCCTCATCACACACATTAGTTCCTCTCTTTACCAGTACCCCCCCCCCCCCACCACCACCACACATTAGTGCCTCTCTGTACCAGTACCCCTCTGCACATCAGACCCCCCATCACACACATATATATTAGTTCCTCTATGTACCAGTACCCCCCCCCCCCACCGCACATTCGTTCCTCTCTGAACCAGTACCCCCCTGCACATCAGACCCCCCCCTCATCACACACACACACACATTAATTCCTCTCTGTACCAGTACCCCCCTGGCAGGGGGGTACTGGTACAGAGAGGAATTAATGTGTGTGTGTGTGATGAGTGGGGGGGGGGTCTGATGTGCAGGGGGGTACTGGTACAGAGAGGAACGAATGTGCGGTGGTGGGGGGGGTACTGTACTGGTACATAGAGGAACTAATATATATGTGTGTGATGGGGGGGTCTGATGTGCAGGGGGGGGGAGCACCGGCGCCTAATAGAGTACCGGCACCTCTTTTGGCCCACTTAAAGCACTGGGCATGATCAATGACTGTGGTGATCACCCCCCTGTCATTGATCAACCCCCTGTAAAGCTCCATTCAGATGTCCGCATGATTTTTACGGATGCACTGATAGATGGATCGGATCCGCAAAACGCATCCGGACGTCTGAATGAAGCCTTACAGGGGCGTGATCAATGACTGTGGTGATCACCCCATATAGACTCCCTGATCACCCCCCTATCATTGATTACCCCCCTGTCATTGATTACCCCCCTGTAAAGCTCCATTCAGACGTCCGCATGATTTTTACGGATCCACTGATAGATGGATCGGATCCGCAAAACGCATCCGGACGTCTGAATGAAGCCTTACAGGGGCGTGATCAATGACTGTGGTGATCACCCCATATAGACTCCCTGATCACCCCCCTGTCATTGATTACCCCCCTGTAAAGCTCCATTCAGATGTCCGCATGATTTTTACGGATGCACTGATAGATGGATCGGATCCGCAAAACGCATACGGACGTCTGAATGAAGCCTTACAGGGGCGTGATCAATGACTGTGGTGATCACCCCATATAGACTCCCTGATCACCCCCCTGTCATTGATTACCCCCCTGTCATTGATTACCCCCCTGTAAAGCTCCATTCAGAGGTCCGCATGATTTTTACGGATCCACTGATAGATGGATCGGATCCGCAAAACGCATACGGACGTCTGAATGAAGCCTTACAGGGGCATGATCAATGACTGTGGTTATCACCCCATATAGACTCCCTGATCACCCCCCTGTCATTGATCACCCCCCTGTCATTGATCACCCCCCTGTCATTGATCACCCCCCTGTCATTGATCACCCCTCTGTAAGGCTCCATTCAGACATTTTTCTGGCCCAAGTTAGCGGAATTTTTTTATTTTTTTCTTACAAAGTCTCATATTCCACTAACTTGTGTCAAAAAATAAAATCTCACATGAACTCACCATACCCCTCACGGAAACCAAATGCGTAAAATTTTTTAGACATTTATATTCCAGACTTCTTCTCACACTTTAGGGCCCCTAGAATGCCAGGACAGTATAAATACCCCACATGTGACTCCATTTCGGAAAGAAGACACCCCCAGGTATTCCGTAAGGGGCATATTGAGTCCATGAAAGATTGAAATTTTTGTCCCAAGTTAGCGGAACGGGAGACTTTGTGAGAAAAAAATTAAAAATATCAATTTCCGCTAACTTGTGCCAAAAAAAAAAAATTTCTATGAACTCGCCATGCCCCTCATTAAATACCTTGGGGTGTCTTCTTTCCAAAATGGGGTCACATGTGGGGTATTTATACTGCCCTGGCATTCTAGGGGCCCCAAAGCGTGAAAAGAAGTCTGGTATCCAAATGTCTAAAAATGCCCTCCTAAAAGGAATTTGGGCCCCTTTGCGCATCTAGGCTGCAAAAAAGTGTCACACATCTGGTATCGCCGTACTCAGGAGAAGGTGGGGAATGTGTTTTGGGGTGTCATTTTACATATACCCATGCTGGGTGAGAGAAATATCTTGGTCAAATGCCAACTTTGTATAAAAAAATGGGAAAAGTTGTCTTTTGCCAAGATATTTCTCTCACCCAGCAAGGGTATATGTAAAATGACACCCCAAAACACATTCCCCAACTTCTCCTGAATACGGCGATACCACATGTGTGACACTTTTTTGCAGCCTAGGTGGGCAAAGGGGCCCACATTCCAAAGAGCACCTTTAGGATTTCACAGGTCATTTACCTACTTACCACACATTAGGGCCCCTGGAAAATGCCAGGGCAGTATAACTACCCCACAAGTGACCCCATTTTGGAAAGAAGACACCCCAAGGTATTCCGTGAGGGGCATGGCGAGTTCCTAGAATTTTTTATTTTTTGTCACAAGTTAGTGGAAAATGCTAATTTTTTTTTTTTTTTCATACAAAGTCTCATATTCCACTAACTTGTGACAAAAAATAAAAACTTCCATGAACTCACTATGCCCATCAGCGAATACCTTGGGGTCTCTTCTTTCCAAAATGGGGTCACTTGTGGGGTAGTTATACTGCCCTGGCATTCTAGGGGCCCAAATGTATGGTAAGGAGTTTTGAAATCAAATTCTGTAAAAAATGACCTGTGAAATCCGAAAGGTGCTCTTTGGAATATGGGCCCCTTTGCCCACCTAGGCTGCAAAAAAGTGTCACACATCTGGTATCTCCGTACTCAGGAGAAGGTGGGGAATGTGTTTTGGGGTGTCATTTTACATATACCCATGCTGGGTGAGAGAAATATCTTGGCAAAAGACAACTTTTCCCATTTTTTTTATACAAAGTTGCCATTTGACCAAGATATTTATCTCACCCAGCATGGGTATATGTAAAATGACACCCCAAAACACATTCCCCACCTTCTCCTGAGTACGGAGATACCAGATGTGTGACACTTTTTTGCAGCCTAGGTGGGCAAAGGGGCCCATATTCCAAAGAGCACCTTTCGGATTTCACAGGTCATTTTTTACAGAATTTGATTTCAAACTCCTTACCACACATTTGGGCCCCTAGAATGCCAGGGCAGTATAACTACCCCACAAGTGACCCCATTTTGGAAAGAAGAGACCCCAAGGTATTCGCTGATGGGCATAGTGAGTTCATGGAAGTTTTTATTTTTTGTCACAAGTTAGTGGAATATGAGACTTTGTATGAAAAAAAAAAAAAAATCATCATTTTCCACTAACTTGTGACAAAAAATAAAAAATTCTAGGAACTTGCCATGCCCCTCACGGAATACCTTGGGGTGTCTTCTTTCCAAAATGGGGTCACTTGTGGGGAAGTTATACTGCCCTGGCATTCTAGGGGCCCAAATGTGTGGTAAGGAGTTTGAAATCAAATTCTGTAAAAAATGACCTGTGAAATCCGAAAGGTGCTCTTTGGAATATGGGCCCCTTTGCCCACCTAGGCTGCAAAAAAGTGTCACACATCTGGTATTGCCGTACTCAGGAGAAGGTGGGGAATGTGTTTTGGGGTGTCATTTTACATATACCCATGCTGGGTGAGAGAAATATCTTGGCAAAAGACAACTTTTCCCATTTTTTTATACAAAGTTGGCATTTGACCAAGATATTTATCTCACCCAGCATGGGTATATGTAAAAAGACACCCCAAAACACATTCCCCACCTTCTCCTGAGTACGGAGATACCAGATGTGTGACACTTTTTTGCAGCCTAGGTGGGCAAAGGGGCCCATATTCCAAAGAGCACCTTTCGGATTTCACAGGTCATTTTTTACAGAATTTGATTTCAAACTCCTTACCACACATTTGGGCCCCTAAAATGCCAGGGCAGTATAACTACCCCACAAGTGACCCCATTTTGGAAAGAAGAGAACCCAAGGTATTTCGTGATGGGCATAGTGAGTTCATAGAAGTTTTTATTTTTTGTCACAAGTTAGTGGAATATGAGACTTTGTAAGAAAAAAAAAAAAAAAATCATAATTTTCCGCTAACTTGTGACAAAAAATAAAAAGTTCTATGAACTCACTATGCCCATCAAAGAATACCTTAGGGTGTGTACTTTCCGAAACGGGGTCATTTGTGGGGTGTTTGTACTGTCTGGCCATTGGAGAACTTCAGGAAACATGACAGGTGCTCAGAAAGTCAGAGCTGCTTCAAAAAGCGGAAATTTACATTTTTGTACCATAGTTTGTAAACGCTATAACTTTTACCCAAACCATTTTTTTTTTTACCCAAACATTTTTTTTTTTATCAAAGACATGTAGAACTATAAATTTAGAGCAAAATTTCTATATGGATCTCGTTTTTTTTTGCAAAATTTTACAACTGAAAGTGAAAAATGTCATTTTTTTGCAAAAAAATCGTTAAATTTCGATTAATAACAAAAAAAGTAAAAATGTCAGCAGCAATGAAATACCACCAAATGAAAGCTCTATTAGTGAGAAGAAAAGGAGGTAAAATTCATTTGGGTGGTAAGTTGCATGACCGAGCAATAAACGGTGAAAGTAGTGTAGGTCAGAAGTGTAAAAAGTGGCCTGGTCTTTCAGGGTGTTTAAGCACTGGGGGCTGAGGTGGTTAAACTAATAACACACAAAGAATTAAATGTTACTATGTTTTTATTGAGCACACCATGTAAACATTCACAGTGCAGGTGGAAAAAGTATGTGAACCCTTGGATTTAATAACTGGTTGAACCTCCTTTGGCAGCAATAACTTCAACCAAATGTTTCCTGTGGTTGCAGATGTGCACAACGGTCAGGAGTAATTCTTGACCATTCCTCTTTACAGAACTGTTTTAGTTCAGCAATATTCTTGGGATGTCTGGTGTGAATCGCTTTCTTGAGGTCATGCCACAGCATCTCAATTGGGTTGAGGTCAGGACTCTGACTCGGCCACTCCAGAAGGCGTATTTTCTTCTGTTTAAGCCATTCTGTTGTTGATATACTTCTATGCTTTGGGTCGTTGTCCTGTTGCAACACCCATATTCTGTTGAGCTTCAGCTGGTGGACAGATGACCTTAAGTTCTCCTGCAAAATGTCTTGATAAACTTGAGAATAAATTTTTCCTTCGATGATAGCAATTTGCCCAGGCCCTGACGCAGCAAAGCAGCCCCAAACCATGATGCCCCCACCACCATACTTCACAGTTGGGATGAGGTTTTGATGTTGGTGTTCTGTGCCACTTTTTCTCCACACAAAGTGTTGTGTGTTTCTTCCAAACAACTCAACTTTGGTTTCATCTGTCCACAGAATATTTTGCCAGTACTGCTGTGGAACATCCAGGTGCTCTTGTGCAAACTGTAAACGTGCAGCAATGTTTTTTTTTGACAGCAGTGGCTTCCTCTGTGGTATCCTCCCATGAAATCCATTCTTGTTTACTGTTTTACGTATTGTAGATTCGCTAACAGGGATACTAGCATATGCCAGAGACTTTTGTAAGTCTTTAGCTGACACTCTAGGATTCTTCTTCACCTCATTGAGCAGTCTGCGCTGTGCTCTTGCAGTCATCTTTACAGGACGCCCACTCCTAGGGAGAGTAGTAGCAGTGCTGAACTTTCTCCATTTATAGACAATTTGCCTTACCGTGGACTGATGAACAGCAAGGCTTTTGGGGATACTTTTATAACCCTTTCCAGCTTTATGCAAGTCAACAATTCTTAATTGTAGGTCTTCTGAGAGCTCTTTTGTGCGAGGCATCATTCACATCAAGCAATGCTTCTTGTGAAAAGCAAACCCAAAACTGGTGTGTTTTTTTATAGGGCAGGGCAGCTGTAACCAACATCTCCAATCTCATCTCATTGATTGGAATCCAGTTGGCTGACACCTCACTCCAATAAGCTTTTGAGATGTCATTAGTCTAGAGGTTCACATACTTTTTCCACCTGCACTGTGAATGTTTACATGGTGTGTTCAATAAAAACATGGTAACATTTAATTCTTTGTGTGTTATTAGTTTAAGCAGACTGTGATTGTCTATTGTTGTGACTTAGATGAAGATCAGATCACATTTTATGACCAATTTGTGAAGAAATCCATATCTTTCCAAAGGGTTCACATACTTTTTCTTGCAACAATATATCATACTTTTTTGCCGTAAGCTAAAATGGCACAAATTTTTTAGGCACAATGATCTTGAGGAGAGTCTTAAATTGGGTATCCCCCTAAATGAACTCCCACTAGTCAGGAGTATGGCTGAGCTTCTTCAGGAAGGAGAAAGAAACATGGGGGAAGGCCCTTTTACTAATTTAAAACCCAAGAGCATAAAATCACCCCACCCCCAATGGAAACCAATACTATAGATCTCTTTCTTAATATGGTCAGTAAGGAACTGGAGAAACTTGAACTAAAAGCAGTCAAAGAAAAACCAAATCTAAAAAAAGAGGAAATAGAGGCCATGATCAAAATTCAGGAAGACCATGACATAATACTAAAGCCTTCAGACAAAGGAGGGAATCTAGTAGTCATGAACCATAACACCTACAAACAGATGTGTCTATCCATCCTGAATGATAAAAACTGTTATCATGTACTTGGGAGGGACCCCACGCCGGAATTCAATAAGGATTTAGAGGCCCTACTTATAGAGGCCTTTGAAAATAGACTGATATCAGGCGATGAAATCAAATTCATGCTTACCCCCTATCCTCAAACGGCTACTTTCTACACCATCCCTAAAGTTCATAAAGGACTTACGCCCCTCAAGGGACGCCCTATAGTCTCGGGGATCAACTCCTTAACCCAAAACACAGGCATATACATCGATAAGATACTGAGGGCCTATGTCTCGGCATTACCCTCATTTATCAGAGACACATCGGATCTACTTACCAAAATTGATGGTCTGCAACTTGAGGATGGCATATTACTGGCCTCCATAGATGTGAAGCCTCTCTACAGCAATATAACACATAACTTGGGGCTATGCGCAATTGAGCACTTCTTAAAAACGAGGGGTATTCAATTCACAGCGCATAATTTGTTTATTCTCAAGCTAACCGAGTTTGTCCTAAGGCACAACTATTTTCTTTTTGACTCCAAGTACTTCCACCAGCTCAGGGGCACGGCAATGGGGAGCCCCTGTGCCCCCACTTATGCTAACCTGTTCCTGGGCTGGTGGGAGGATACACTGGTCTTTAGGGAAGAGAGTGTATGGACATCGCGAATTGTCTTCTGGGGCCGCTATATCGACGATATTCTAATATTCTGGAGCGGCTCCAGAAGACAATTCTCTGATTTTGTTGCATATCTCAACAATAACGAGATAGGTATGCATTTCACCTCAGAGATTGATGAGTGCAGCCTGGCCTTCCTAGACTTACATATTACTTTGAATAACGGTGTAATAACCACAAAAACGTACAGGAAACCAACAGCTGCAAACAATCTACAGTCGTGGCCAAAAGTTTTGAGAATTACATAAATATTGGAAATTGGAAAAGTTGCTGCTTAAGTTTTTATAATAGCAATTTGCATATACTCCAGAATGTTATGAAGAGTGATCAGATGAATTGCATAGTCCTTCTTTGCCATGAAAATTAACTTAATCCCAAAATAAACTTTCCACTGCATTTCATTGCTGTCATTAAAGGACCTGCTGAGATCATTTCAGTAATCGTCTTGTTAACTCAGGTGAGAATGTTGACGAGCACAAGGCTGGAGATCATTATGTCAGGCTGATTGAGTTAAAATGGCAGACTTGACATGTTAAAAGGAGGGTGATGCTTGAAATCATTGTTCTTCCATTGTTATGACCTGCAAAGAAACGCGTGCAGCCATCATTGCGTTACATGAAAATGGCTTCACAGGCAAGGATATTGTCGCTACTAAGATTGCACCTCAATCAACAATTTATAGGATCATCAAGAACTTCAAGGAAAGAGGTTCAATTCTTGTTAAGAAGGCTTCAGGGCGTCCAAGAAAGTCCAGCAAGCGCCAGGATCGTCTCCTAAAGAGGATTCAGCTGCGGGATCGGAGTGCCACCAGTGCAGAGCTTGCTCAGGAATGGCAGCAGGCAGGTGTGAGCGCATCTGCACACACAGTGAGGCGAAGACTTTTGGAAGATGGCCTGGTGTCAAGAAGGGCAGCAAAGAAGCCACTTCTCTCCAAAAAAAACATCAGGGACAGATTGATCTTCTGCAGAAAGTATGGTGAATGGACTGCTGAGGACTGGGGCAAAGTCATATTCTCCGAGGAAGCCTCTTTCTGATTGTTTGGGACATCTGGAAAAAGGCTTGTCTGGAGAAGAAAAGGTGAGCGCTACCATCAGTCCTGTGTCATGCCAACAGTAAAGCATCCTGAGACCATTCATGTGTGGGGTTGCTTCTCATCCAAGGGAGTGGGCTCACAATTTTGCCCAAAAACACAGCCATGAATAAAGAATGGTACCAAAACACCCTCCAACACCAACTTCTTCCAACAATCCAACAACAGTTTGGTGAAGAACAATGCATTTTCCAGCACGGTGGAGCACCGTGCCATAAGGCAAAAGTGATAACTAAGTGGCTCGGGGACCAAAACTTTGACATTTTGGGTCCATGGCCTGGAAACTCCCCAGATCTTAATCCCATTGAGAACTTGTGGTCAATCCTCAAGAGGCGGGTGGACAAACAAAAACCCACTAATTCTGACAAACTCCAAGAAGTGATTATGAAAGAATGGGTTGCTATAATCAGGAATTGGCCCAGAAGTTGATTGAGAGCATGCCCAGTCGAATTGCAGAGGTCGTGAAAAAGAAGGGCCAACACTGCAAATACTGACTCTTTGCATAAATGTCATGTAATTGTCGATAAAAGCCTTTGAAACGTATGAAGTGCGTGTAATTATATTTCACTACATCACAGAAACAACTGAAACAAAGATCTAAAAGCAGTTTAGCAGCAAACTTTGTGAAAACTAATATTTGTGTCATTCTCAAAACTTTTGGCCACGACTGTACTCAGATGGGAGAGTCACCACCCAGTGAACCTCAAGTGTGGAATCCCAAAAGGACAATACCTTACGATCCGCAGAAATTGTACCAGCAACTCAGACTTTTATAAACAGGCCAGAGACCTAAAGAATAAATTCAATGAAAGAGGATACCCCGACCGTCCACTACAAAAAGCCTTTAAATCTGCCCTAAACACTGAAAGAAGGGAACTCCTGTCCTCAAAACAAGGGACAAGATCAGAAACAGACCCCATCTTCCGTATTATAGGAACCTATGATAATCAGAGTAGAGAAGTGAGGGAGATATTCCAAAAATACTGGGACATGCTTCTGACGGTGTCACGGGTGTATGTGAGCAACGATAGTAATTCACAGTACAGAGCAACTGACTGGACCCAGAACTAGGGAGGATAAAGGGTGACCCCTGTCCGACCCTCAACGCTTTCCCTATTCTGCTAAAGCACATGCCCGGATCCAAAAGGCGGAACGAGGCATGCCCACGTGCCTAAGACTAATGACCCCTGTAACCCCTACAATAGTGGAAGGGGCACGGCCACCAGTGCCCTACTCAGTATATGGAGGGAACCGTGGCCACCTCAGATCCAGTCAGAAAACAAACAGGAATACAACAATGTCTGCAGACTTAGCTGAAGGTGTTGTAGCCGCAGAGAAGACGGATCCAAGGACAGGCTGGCAAAATCCGGAGTGCTAGCTGCAGCAGAAGACAGGTCCAGTGGACTGATAGCTACAAGTGAAGAAACCAAAGCAAGAGCCACAACTGAAGTGAGAACTATAATCCACATCCTATCATAGGAGGAGGGGTGATATAAAGAGAGGGAAATCAAACACATGAAGGACAGCTGTGGTGAAAGAAACCAGAAGTAAACAAACAGAGTAGTGAGAACGCCTCCCAGCTCTAGTAGTGACATCATCACAGGGGTGGAGAAACAGAGCTGTGAGAACGTCCCAAAGCTCTGGTAGTGACAGTACCCCCCCCTCTACGGGTGGACTCCGGACACCCAGGACCCACCTTCTCAGGATGAGCCCTATGAAATGCCCTGATGAGGCGAGTGGCTTTAATGTCCGACACCGGAACCCACATCCTCTCCTCAGGACCATAACCCTTCCAATGAACGAGGTACTGAAGAGAACCGCGGACCATGCGAGAGTCCACAATTCTGGAAACCTCAAACTCCAGATTGCCATCAACCAAAATCGGAGGAGGAGGCAAAGAGGAGGGTACCGTGGGCTGGACATATGGTTTTAAGAGAGATCTGTGAAATACATTATGTATCTTCCAAACCCGTGGAAGATCAAGACGGAAGGCAACAGGATTGATGACTGACAAGATTTTATAAGGCCCAATAAACTTGGGACCCAATTTCCAGGAGGGAACCTTCAACTTAATGTTTCTAGTAGACAACCACACCAGATCACCCACATTCAGGTCCGGACCAGGCACACGTCTCTTATCAGCCACACGCTTATACCTCTCACTCATCTTTTTAAGATTACTCTGAATCTTTTGCCAAATGGTAGACAAAGACGAGGAAAATCTCTCCTCCTCAGGTAAACCAGAAAGAGCCCCTCCCGAGAATGTACCAAACTGCGGATGGAACCCATATGCACCAAAGAATGGTGACTTATCAGAAGATTCCTGACGACGGTTGTTCAGAGCAAACTCAGCAAGAGGGAGAAATGAACACCAATCCTCCTGGTTCTCTGAAACAAAACAGCGCAAATATGTCTCCAGATTCTGATTGAGGCGCTCAGTCTGACCATTCGACTGCGGATGAAAAGCAGAAGAGAAGGATAGCCGAACCCCCAGGCGAGAACAGAAAGCCTTCCAGAACCTGGACACAAACTGCGTGCCTCTATCGGAAACAATATCAGAGGGAATGCCGTGCAATTTAACAATATGGTCGACAAAAGCTTGCGCCAACGTTTTAGCATTGGGTAAACCAGGGAAAGGTACGAAATGAGCCATCTTGCTAAAACGGTCCACCACCACCAGGATCACCGACTTCCCCGAGGAACGAGGAAGATCCGTGATAAAGTCCATGGACAGGTGTGTCCAAGGACGGGAAGGAATGGGTAACGGGAGAAGGGAACCTGAAGGCCGTGAACGAGGGACCTTAGCGCGAGCGCACGTCTCACAAGCAGCCACAAAACCCTCCACCGACTTACGAAGAGCCGGCCACCAAAATCTCCGAGCAATGAGATCCACCGTGGCTCTACTCCCGGGGTGACCAGCAAGAACCGTATCATGATGCTCCTTAAAGAGTTTGTGACGTAGCTCAGGAGGCACGAACAACTTTCCAGAAGGACAACGGGCAGGTGTCTCAGTCTGGGCAGCCTGGACCTCGGCCTCCAAATCGGAATATAGAGCAGAAACAACTACCCCCTCCGCCAAAATGGGACCCGGGTCCTCGGAGTTTCCTCCTCCCGGAAAACAGCGAGAGAGAGCATCAGCCTTCACATTTTTTATCCCAGGTCGGAATGTAACAACAAAATTGAATCTGGAGAAGAACAGAGACCATCTGGCCTGTCTCGGATTCATACGCCTGGCCGACTCCAAGTATGCCAGATTCTTATGGTCGGTAAAAACGGTGATAGGGTGCCTGGCCCCCTCCAACTAATGGCGCCATTCCTCGAAAGCCAACTTGATGGCCAACAACTCCCTATCTCCCACATCATAGTTTCTCTCTGCCAGGGAGAGTTTTTTAGAGAAAAAGGCACAGGGTCGGCACTTGGCAGGGGAAGGGCCATGGGACAAAACCGCACCCACACCCACCTCGGAAGCATCCACCTCAACAATAAAAGGTAAGGAAACATCGGGATGCACCAAGACGGGAGCAGACGCAAAATTCTCTTTAATCTTAGAAAAGGCTGCAAGCGCCTCCTCCGACCAAGAGGAAAAATCCGCCCCTTTTTTTGTCATGTCAGTGAGGGGTTTGACAACAGAGGAATAATTCAAAATGAACTTTCTGTAATAGTTCGCAAAACCCAGAAAGCGCATCAATGCCTTCTGATTCTCAGGAAGCTCCCACTCAAGTACAGCACGGACCTTCTCGGGATCCATGCGAAAACCAGAAGCAGAGAGGAGAAAACCCAGAAATTGAATCTCCGATACCATAAAAAGACATTTCTCCAGCTTGGCGTACAATTTATTTTCCCGCAGAATCTGCAGAACCTGAAAAAGATGATCCTGATGGGTCTGAACATCAGGGGAAAAAATCAAAATATCATCAAGATATACCAATACGAATTTCCCCATTAAATGATAGAAAATACTATTAACAAAATGCTGAAAGACGGCCGGAGCATTCATCAGGCCGAAAGGCATAACGAGATTCTCGAAATGCCCGTCAGGGGTATTAAAGGCCGTTTTCCATTCATCCCCCTCTCTGACCCTGACCAGGTTGTACGCGCCTCTCAAATCCAATTTGGAAAACACCTTGGCCCCAACAATTTGATTGAAGAGGTCCGGGATCAGAGGAAGGGGATAGGGATCGCGAATCGTGATACGGTTCAGCTCCCTAAAATCTAGGCAAGGTCTCAGAGAGCCATCTTTCTTTTTAACAAAAAAAAAACCCGCGGCCACAGGTGACTTTGAGGGACGAATATGCCCCTTTTCGAGACTCTCGGAGATGTAAGTTCGCATTGCGATTCTTTCCGGTTGTGAGAGATTGTAGAGGCGTGCTTTTGGCAGCTTGGCGCCGGGAATGAGGTTAATGGGACAGTCAAACTCCCGGTGAGGAGGTAGCTCCTGAACACCGCTCTCGGAAAACACGTCCGAGAAATCAGAGAGAAATGATGGCACCGTTTTAGTAGACACCTCTGCAAAAGTCGCTGTGAGACAATTCTCTCTACAAAAATCACTCCACTCATTTATTTGCCTTCCTTGCCAATCAATAGTGGGGTTATGTCTAGTGAGCCAGGGTAACCCCAAAACTAGAGGAGACGGCAATCCGTTAAGGACAAAACAAGATATATCCTCCACATGAGTGTCACCTACAGCTAGCCGGATATTGTGAACAATGCCCTTCAGAGATCTCTGTGAGAGTGGAGCAGAGTCAATAGCAAAAACAGGTATATCTTTATCTAATGTGCAAACCTGAAAACCATGCATGGCTACAAATTGAGTGTCAATAAGATTGACGGCCGCTCCACTATCGACAAAAATCTCGCAAGAAATGACTTTGCTCTCTAGCGCCACCCTGGCAGACAGGAGAAAACGGGAACTGCAGGTCAGAGGAAAAGCATCAAATCCTACATCAACTTTGCCCA
Organism: Bufo bufo; assembly: GCF_905171765.1. NCBI lineage: Eukaryota > Metazoa > Chordata > Amphibia > Anura > Bufonidae > Bufo > Bufo bufo. Next base: position 650,583,353 of record NC_053390.1, on the reverse strand, counting down.
AAGTAGCAGATGAAGCAGAACTTGATGATTTACCTTTTGAGATTTTTCTCTTATTATCGCTCTTAGTACGGTTCAAGAATCTCCTAGACGGACAAACATTAGCCAAATGACCTATGCCCCCACAACAAAAACATACCATACTCTGAGGACTAAATCCTCTTTTATCAGGGGCAAGTCGACCTAGCTGCATGGGCTCCTCCTCAGAGGGGAGCGAGACAGGATGAGGCCCCTGCACACTGAATGAGTCCGCACCACTGCCCCTAGACTGACAATGGCTGGACAGAGAGGTCTCGTTTCTTTCTCTTAGACGCCTGTCAAGGCGTACCGCCAATGACATGGCAGACTCTAAGGACGTTGGTCTCTCATGGAAAGCAAACGCATCTTTTAATCTCTCCGAGAGACCATGACAGAACTGACTCCGGAGTGCAGCATCATTCCAACCCGAATCAGCTGCCCATCTCCGAAATTCAGAACAATAAAGCTCCGCAGACCGTTTGTTCTGGCATAAAACACGTAGGTTAGATTCGGCCAGAGCAACACGATCCGGGTCATCATAAATCTGCCCCAGGGCCACAAAAAATCCCTCCACGGATCGAAGGGAGGGATCCCCTGATGGCAGCGAAAAAGCCCAAGTCTGAGCATTACCCCTGAGCAGGGAGATGACAATCCTCACCCTCTGCTCTTGATTACCAGAAGAGTGAGGACACAAGCAAAAATGGAGTTTGCATGCCTCTCTGAAACGAACAAAATTCTCACTGCCCCCGGAGAACGTCTCCGGAAGTGAGACTTTTGGCTCGCAACAGACTCCATGAGCCGGAGCAGGGCCCAATGCTTGAAGCTGGGTCATAGATTGACGGAGATCCGCTACTTCCAAAGAAAGACCCTGCATGCGGTCAACCAGGTCAGAAAGCGGATCCATGTCAAAAAAGGACGGTTTTGGTGGATTATAATGTCACGGGTGTATGTGAGCAACGATAGTAATTCACAGTACAGAGCAACTGACTGGACCCAGAACTAGGGAGGATAAAGGGTGACCCCTGTCCGACCCTCAACGCTTTCCCTATCCTGCTAAAGCACATGCCCGGATCCAAAAGGCGGAACGAGGCATGCCCACGTGCCTAAGACTAATGACCCCTGTAACCCCTTCAATAGTGGAAGGGGCACGGCCACCAGTGCCCTACTCAGTATATGGAGGGAACCGTGGCCACCTCAGATCCAGTCAGAAAACAAACAGGAATACAACAATGTCTGCAGACTTAGCTGAAGGTGTTGTAGCCGCAGAGAAGACGGATCCAAGGACAGGCTGGCAAAATCCGGAGTGCTAGCTGCAGCAGAAGACAGGTCCAGTGGACTGATAGCTACAAGTGAAGAAACCAAAGCAAGAGCCACAACTGAAGTGAGAACTATAATCCACATCCTATCATAGGAGGAGGGGTGATATAAAGAGAGGGAAATCAAACACATGAAGGACAGCTGTGGTGAAAGAAACCAGAAGTAAACAAACAGAGTAGTGAGAACGCCTCCCAGCTCTAGTAGTGACATCATCACAGGGGTGGAGAAACAGAGCTGTGAGAACGTCCCAAAGCTCTGGTAGTGACAGACGGATACTGACGTAAAAGACATCCTCCCCACATATCCGGCTATTACTTATCACAGGGGACGGTCACTGGGGGACAGGTTTGTTCACAGTCACTACACCCCCATCAAAAAAAACAGGTACGTGGCTGGACAGAAGGCCTCTTGGCACCTTTAGATGTGGCTCATGTATAGCCTGTCCACATATTGTTCAAACAAAAACATTCACAAGCAATATCACCAAGAAAACATACACCATCAGGGATTTTGAAAACTGCAAAACCACAGGGGTTGTGTATCTGTGCACTTGCTCGTGTAACCTACAATACGTGGGTAAGACCAAAAGAGAACTTAGAAGAAGGATTGGGGATCATCTTGGAGACGTGCTACATAAACGCGACACCCCCATAGCAAGACATATACAGAACTTCCATGATGGGAACATCATGTCATTGAGATTCTGTGTAATTGAGGTGATTCGCCCATCCGTTAGAGGTGGGGACCTCAATAGAAAAATCTTACAGAAGGAGGCGGAGTGGACTCACAGGCTAAAAACTGTGAGTCCGCTGGGCCTCAATGAAATTTTGTCTTTTGCATGCTTCATTTAAAATTCGGTTGTGCCTGAAAATACTCATAAACCACTGACTAATACATATATGGGTAAAATGAACCGAGCAGGAACATAATATATCGACCGTGATAGGTCATATTCCTTGATATCAATATGAGAAAAGTAATATCCCAAGGTTTATCCAGACACTCCTGCAATTACCCTATTTAGTATACGTTCACTATGTCCCGCCTATATAAACCACTGTACCCCAAACATCATGTACCCTACTTGCTTTAAATTTGTACCAGTTAGCTTTGTATCAGAGATAGCACCCCAAAAAAAAACAGGAAGAACCAGCAATCCAAAGAGACGTACTCTCTAATGAATTAATAAATACTGAATAAAATTTATTGGTATTCCCTAATATACTGTATGCAGCAAACTTTAAGCCTGGGGGATCGATTGCTTTTGGGCTAATATATTAGAGTATCTTACACTTTGCGCATACCTCCACTAAGCCGCCCTGAATGCCGGGTTGAAATTTTTATCACACTTGGCACTAGTATGGTTCTTCCGGTCATGCGCCGGCTGAAACGCAGGACCTCATGTTATGCGGTCCACAGCCGACCCTCCTGGCCTATGCGCATGCGCGAATTAAATACATCCCTTTCCGGACGCACTATTTGGAATGCGCCGGGTGGAACGCATGATTCAACTTCATGCGTTCCACAGCGGACCTCTCGGGCCTCTGCGCATGCGCGTTCAAGGTATTTCCGCTTCCGGACGCACCATTTGGAACGCACGCCACAACATGCGGTAAGCTACTCACCGCTATCCAATTAAGCTTAATGTATAGGGTATTTAAGGGGACAGTCCTAGACACCTGTCCTGGACTGCATCTATCCAGTGGGTTTACCGAGAAAAAAGCGATTGTGCTTGACGGTTATTTAGCCGTTACTTTATCAGATTATACACCCCCTGATGAATCTGACAGTATCCACTGTCAGAGGAAACGCGTCGGGATTTAAAAGATAAAACGACATCTGGCTGCTGGTATTTGGAGGATTCCTCTATAGGGTGAGATAAATAGGGAGGGCCACACTAGCTGCGTAGGGATACTCCTCCTGTCTTAGTGTCCCAGGACCCAGAGTGTATGGTACTAAACAACCATTGACGTTACCTTCCAGCACACCAAGCCACCTCTGGGGACCGCATAGAGCCATCCATACGCCTGGATATCCGGAAAGAAGGACCGTCTATTTCTTATGCTACAAACCGTGAGTGCCAAACATAAGAAGTAATCCAACTGTATCCTCATCCAGCATATAGTACCTCGTATACGTATCTACAGTGGGGGAAATAATTATTTGTCCCCTCACTGATTTTGTAAGTTTGTCCAATGACAAAGAAATGAAAAGTCTCAGAACAGTATCATTTCAATGGTAGGTTTATTGTAACAGTGGCAGATAGCACATCAAAAGGAAAATCGAAAAAATAACTTTAAATAAAAGATAGCAACTGATTTGCATTTCATTGAGTGAAATAAGTATTTGAACCCTCTAACAAAAAAAGACTTAATACTTGGTGGAAAAACCCTTGTTTGCAAGCACAGAGGTCAAACGTTTCTTGTAATTGATGACCAAGTTTGCGCACATTTTAGGAGGAATGTTGGTCCACTCCTCTTTGCAGATCATCTCTAAATCCCTAAGGTTTCAAGGCTGTCTCTGTGCAACTCTGAGCTTGAGCTCCCTCCATAGGTTTTCGATTGGATTAAGGTCCGGAGACTGACTAGGCCACTCCATGACCTTAATGTGCTTCTTCTTGAGCCACTCCTTTGTTGCCTTTGCTGTATGTTTTGGGTCATTGTCGTGCTGGAACACCCATCCACGACCCATTTTCAGTTTCCTGGCAGAGGGAAGGAGGTTGTCGCTCAGGATTTCACGATACATGGCTCCGTCCATTTTCCCGTTTATGCGAATAAGTTGTCCTGTGCCCTTAGCAGAAAAACACCCCCAAAGCAAAATGTTTCCACCCCCATGCTTGACGGTGGGGACGGTGTTTTGGGGGTCATAGGCAGCATTTTTCTTCCTCCAAACACAGCGAGTTGAGTTAATGCCAAAGAGCTCTATTTTGGTCTCATCAGACCACAGCACCTTCTCCCAGTCACTCTCTGAATCATTCAGGTGTTCATTGGCAAACTTCAGACGGGCCTGCACATGTGCCTTCCTGAGCAGGGGGACCTTGCGAGCCCTGCAGGATTTTAATCCATTGCGGTGTAATGTGTTTCCAATGGTTTTCTTGGTGACTGTGGTCCCTGCTAATTTGAGGTCATTAACTAACTCCTCCCGTGTAGTTTTAGGATGCTTTTTCACCTTTCTCAGAACCATTGAAACCCCACGAGGTGAGATCTTGCGTGGAGCCCCAGAGCGAGGTCGATTGATGTTCATTTTGTGCTCCTTCCATTTTCGAACAATCGCACCAACAGTTGTCACCTTCTCTCCCAGCTTCTTGCTAATGGTTTTGTAGCCCATTCCAGCCTTGTGCAGGTCTACAATTTTGTCTCTGACATCCTTGGACAGCTCTTTGGTCTTTCCCATGTTGGAGAGTTTGGAGTCTGCTTGATTGATTGATTCTGTGGACAGGTGTCTTTTATACAGGTGACTAGTTAAGACAGGTGTCCTTAATGAGGGTGACTAATTGAGTAGAAGTGTCTAACCACTCTGTGGGAGCCAGAACTCTTAATGGTTGGTAGGGGTTCAAATACTTATTTCACTCAATGAAATGCAAATCAGTTGCTATCTTTTATTTAAAGTTATTTTTTCGATTTTCCTTTTGATGTGCTATCTGCCACTGTTACAATAAACCTACCATTGAAATGATACTGTTCTGAGACTTTTCATTTCTTTGTCATTGGACAAAATTACAAAATCAGTGAGGGGTCAAATAATTATTTCCCCCACTGTATATATACAGTTTATTACAGCCTGATGCATCATATGCAGTCTATTAATATTGTATATGTGGAACTTATTTTAAATTGAATATTATAAAAGCTAAGTTTTAGTAGGGTAATAAATCAGTGAAACAACAATATATCTTATATGAATATACAAATGCCCTAATATCTTAACACCAATGTACCACCCTTCCGTTTAAGAATTTTAGCTATATCCTAGTTATGTCAATCCCACTCCCTTCTAGGGGTGGCACTATGTCTGATAAGATCTCATATCTATCAGGTATGAACCTGTGTGTACACATATGTAATAGTATATACACTCACCTAAAGAATTATTAGGAACACCTGTTCTATTTCTCATTGATGCAATTATCTAGTCAACCAATCACATGGCAGTTGCTTCAATGCATTTAGGGGGGTGGTCCTGGTCAAGACAATCTCCTGAACTCCAAACTGAATGTCAGAATAGGAAAGAAAGGTGATTTAAGCAATTTTGAGCGTGGCATGGTTGTTGGTGCCAGACGGGCCGGTCTGAGTATTTCACAATCTGCTCAGTTACTGGGATTTTCACGCACAACCATTTCTAGGGTTTACAAAGAATTGTGTGAAAAGGGAAAAACATCCAGTATGCGGCAGTCCTGTGGGCAAAAATGCCTTGTGGATGCTAGAGGTCAGAGGAGAATGGGCCGACTGATTCAAGCTGATAGAAGAGCAACGTTGACTGCAATAACCACTCGTTACAACCGAGGTATGCCGCAAAGCATTTGTGAAGCCACAACACTCACAACCTTGAGGCGGATGGGCTACAACAGCAGAAGACCCCACCGGGTACCACTCATCTCCACTACAAATAGGAAAAAGAGGCTACAATTTGCACAAGCTCACCAAAATTGGACTGTTGAAGACTGGAAAAATGTTGCCTGGTCTGATGAGTCTCGATTTCTGTTGAGATATTCAAATGGTAGAGTCCGAATTTGGCGTAAACAGAATGAGAACATGTATCCATCCCCTGAGGGCTACTTCCAGCAGGATAATGCACCATGTCACAAAGCTCGAATGATTTCAAATTGGTTTCTTGAACATGACAATGAGTTCACTGTACTAAAATGGCCCCCACAGTCACCAGATCTCAACCCAATAGAGCATCTTTGGGATGTGGTTGAACGGGAGCTTCGTGCCCTGGATGTGCATCCCTCAAATCTCCATCAACTGCAAGATGCTATCCTATAAATATGGGCCAACATTTCTAAAGAATGCTATCAGCACCTTGTTGAATCAATGCCACGTAGAATTAAGGCAGTTCTGAAGGCAAAAGGGGGTCCAACACCGTATTAGTATGGTGTTCCTAATAATTCTTTAGGGGAGTGTATAGTGAAAGTCTATCGGGATATGTCTCTCCCTGTTTTTATACAGATAACATCCTATCTAAATATATATCCACGGATCCTATATGGACCCACTCTTCCCCCCCCAAGGGACCACAAATACTCTCTTGGAGTGAGTGGATGTCCACTGCCATCATGATAGGACCACATACAGACCATTGGTACCCCATATATAGACCCACCATGCATGGACACCCATTATCATTCAATGAACCCCCAGTTATAAGAACATAGAGAAGCCATCAAGCTCTCACCTATGAGTCCACCCCCTCCTTTATATAAGAAATATATTTCTTTAGGGGGGGCACCATGCCATGACACATCTACCACCAGCTTTGCTGGTGACCTAGCAACGCATAGACACTTACAGTTTACTTGCGCAAGTATGCGCTCCAGCTTGGAGCACACCATGCCAGACTTCCACTTCCGGACATGCGCACCAATGCTTGGTCCCGGCTTGGAACGCATCATACACACACCTGCGTATTACCGTTACCCCGCACTTCCGTTTACGGTCCACTCAGAAGCGGCCGGACGGAGGATGCAATGATGATGAAGGGAAGCCACTCCCACCACTATTTGGCGGTCTTTTTTGAATGAACCAACAGGTATATATACCCCAATGTCTATACCATATGTGTAAGCTGCTCCTGAGGAAGATACCTGTTGTCCCGAAACGCGTAGAGCCGGATTTTATACTGCTGCAATAAAGAAATTTGAACAGAAGCCCTGAGTGACTGGCTGCCTTCATCTTTAACACCCTAGAGGCGATCCAGGCTGGGGGGGTTCTAGGTTTACTGGTGTTTTATGCTTGTCCAGATAACCCCCCCCCCCTCCCCCGTGAAGTGAGTACCAGCTCATTATATTTTTATACTACATTTTAATACCATTTACATATGTAATAATTTTTTATTTACATAAAAATATTTTTTTCTTACTGTACATTACCAGCTAGTTTTATGGCACCACAGCCATCTGTATGACATAATAACTTGCTCCCTCCTCCCACGAGCACACACCCCCTGGGCACGAATAAGTTTTAATCCCTCCGACGAGGTGTATCTTGAGTGCGGGACAATAGCACAACTTCCACTACCGTAACCAAACTTATTCCCAGTGGACTGGTGCTGAGGCTGGGGTCATAGGAGCGGGTTGTGCTGAATGTGATTATTTCACATCCGACCCACCCATTTTCCCCTTTTTTATAGTGTGTTCACCCAGGTGAGGTCAAATACCGGACCGTATTTTAGTGCCGGTCTGGGTTTTGGCAGCACCTGGCTGTCCTTAAATAAGCAGCTGGGCTCAGAAGCCAGGTGTCACGGCGGACGTGCACTCAGACTAACAGATAAACCACCAACCAGGCTCTAGGCGAGAGGCAGGGGAAGGGTCACCTCCTAGCTAATCCCTGATCTCTCTCCCTGCACTGCTCAGCCCACATGCAGACCTTGGTGGTAGGTATGATGTGTCCCCATGCCTAGGCTGAAACACCCTAAATTCCCTGAGATGGTGAAAAGGGGAAATAGGAGCAGCCTGATCGCACAGAACCTGGATGGGAGAGATGACACAAAACAACCAAACTTGAAACCACACTTATCTTTATGAGGCTGGAGTAGACAACCTTCCTTCCTAGCTTCCAAGACCAAAGTGATTCCTATAATCCGCTCAGAGCACTGGGATGAAGTGCTATTTAAACTAATGACCCCACCCAGTGCACCTGATGAGAGGCAGATCCAGCACGGCTCCAAAACAAAACATTAAACTGGTGCTGCTATTCTGGCCGACCTTCGCACATAGTCAGGGCGGGGCATGACAGTATCCCCCCTTCTACGGCTGACCTCCGGACACCCTGGACCAACCTTATCCAGATGGGACCTATGAAAAGCCCTCACCAGTCGGCTGGCGTTGACATCCAGCGCCGGAACCCATGACCTCTCCTCAGGGCAGTATCCCCTCCAGTGCACCAGGTACTGAAGGGAACCCCGAAGAATTCTAGAATCGAGAATCCTGGAGATCTCGAACTCCAGGTTTCCCTCGACTAGAAGAGGAGGAGGAGGCAATGGCGATGGTTCCACCGGTTTCACGTATTTTTTTAGTAACGACCTGTGGAACACATCATGGATCCTCCAAGTCTGCGGAAGATCCAGCCGAAATGCTACAGGATTGATCACCGCAGAAATTTTATATGGACCAATAAATCTTGGACCCAGTTTCCAAGATGGCACTCTCAATTTGATATTTTTAGTGGACAACCACACCAGATCACCCACACACAGGTCCGGACCAGTCACACGTCTCTTGTCAGCCATTCGTTCATACCTCTCACCCATCTTCTCCAAATTCTCTTGAATCCCCCACCAGATGGAGGATAAGGCAGAAGAATATCTCCTCCTCTGGCTTCCCAGAGGAACCAGTCCCAGAAAAGGTACCAAACTGAGGATGGAAACCGTATGCGCCAAAAAATGGCGACTTACCCGTGGACTCCTGCCTACGGTTATTCAACGCAAATTCTGCTAAGGACAAGAATGAGGACCAGTCCTCCTGATTCTCAGCCACAAAGCACCTCAAATAAAAGAATATGGATTGCGCTGCAGGAGAGTATGCTAAAAATGATTAAAGTCCAAAAACAAATGTATTTTCTCTTTCTTATGTAAATCTTCGGTCAAATGGGTTCATCCATATACATCAAACACAACTGCAGTGTAGAAATCTGGAAAAAATAGAAACCGCACAATGGTGTAGTACTTCTAGCAAGGAGTGTCACCTGACCACAGGTTATACTCACAAGAATCAGATGATAATAAGCGTAGAAGACCGGCTCAGCACTTTCATCCACCCAGGAGCTGCACACCTCAGATGCCGTTCACTAGACCGCACGGACGAACTGGATCTTTAGCTGCTTATAGGGAATCTTGCACAGACACAGGCTGGATCTCAGATTAGCAAGATGTCACCAAACTTATACACTCTTCAAGGTCTCGGAAGAAGGATATCAACCAATGGTGAAGTACATACCACAGTGTCAGATAAAAAGGATTTATTATACTCACAAAAAAAGCAAGTTTTGGAGCAAGTTAAAACAAGTACAAAGTGCCCGACCCGGGTTTCGCCATGATGCTTCGTCTGGGGCGTATGTTCCTAATTGCATGCAGCTGAATATAAAGGATCCAAGCAACCTCCCCTGTTGGGCGTCATGAGACTTTTCAAATTAAATTTTTTATTTATTTTTTATTTATTTTTTTCTAAAATATACACACATGTGTATACTATCCTCCCCCGCACACAGACGGGTTGGAAACATAAAAAGTGAATATAAAATGAATAAATAAATAAATATAAAATCTAGTACAATCGTCTCCCTATCATGGACAACACGGACCTATTATACACAGATCCTATTTTTAAACTATGCAAGCATTCACATCACATTCTATATTGAGTCCCTGGGGTTGAATGGTGTTTAATAAAAACATCCACTCCACCTCTCTTTTGTTTAGTATTGAAATAAAATCCCCTCCCCGTATAGGGGTACGGACCAACTCAATACCGGTAAAAATAAGCCCCCTGGGATATTTTGGTGGTGAATTTTAAAATGAAGGGAGACACTATGGGTCTCCAATCCTTTTTTGATGTTACAAATATGTTCTTGCACTCGAGTCTTCAAACTACGTGTGGTTCTCCCCACATATTGGAGGCCGCAAGGGCACTCCAACAAATAAATGACACCCACATTATTACATGACAGATTGCCTTTTATTTTAAAACTGGTGTCTGCTCTTTTATTGGATACTACAGAGTCTACACATATTTTTGGATCTTTAGAGATGCGGTTTTTGCAAGCTATGCAAAAACCGCACCATGTGAACTTGCTCCTATGTGCAATTTGATGTTTTTTATCGGTAGCAAAACTAGCACTATGCACTAACTTTTTGCTCACTTGTGTCCGGGATTTTGCAGCGCTAGAGGGTTAAATATCTGAACAGAAATTGTACCTTATATTCCCACAAAGCACCTCAAGTAGGTCTCCAGGGTTTGATTAGTACGCTCCGTCTGACCATTCGACTGCGGATGAAAAGCCGAAGAGAATGAAAGTTGAATGCCAAGCCGAGAGCAGAACGCCCTCCAAACCCTGGAGACAAACTGCGTGCCCCTATCAGAGACCACATCCGAAGGAATACCATGCAATTTCACAATATTATCCACAAAATTCTGCGCAAGAGTCTTAGCGTTAGGCAGACTAGTTAGTGATATAAAGTGAGCCATTTTACTGAAACGGTCAACTACCACCAAAATCACTGTTCTCCCGGAGGAACTCGGCAGATCCGTAATAAAGTCCATAGACAAATGCGTCCAAGGACGAGACGGAATAGACAATGGAAGAAGTGAACCAGCCGGTCGAGTATGAGCAACCTTTGACCGAGCGCAGGTTTCACAGGCTGTCACGTAATTCTCAATGCTCTTATGTAACCCTGGCAACCAGAACCACCGGGACACCAGATCACAGGTGGACTTACCACCAGGATGTCCAGCAAGGACAGTATTGTGATGTTCCTTGAACACCTTGTATCGCAGGCCCTCAGGAACAAACAACCTCCCTGGGGGACAAGAACCAGGAGCCCCCTCCTGGGCTCCCAACACCTCCATCTCCAATTCAGGGTATAGAGTGGAGACCACCACCCCATCCGCTAAAATCGGCGCAGGATCCTCTGAATCACCTCCCCCAGGAAAGCTGCGAGACGAGGCATCTGCCTTGACGTTTTTGACCCCTGGGCGAAAGGTAACCACAAAATTGAACCTGTTAAAAAATAGTGACCATCTGGCCTGCCTAGGGTTCAGACGCTGGCAGATTGCAGGTAAGCCAAATTCTTATGGTCTGTATATACCGTAATGGGGTCAGACGCCCCCTCCAACCAGTGACGCCATTCCTCAAAGGCCAACTTGATAGCCAACAACTCTCTATCTCCAACATCATAATTCCTCTCGGCGACCGAGAGCTTCTTAGAGAAAAAGGCACACGGGACCCACTTGCCAGGGGATGAACCCTGTGACAGCACCGATCCAACTCCCACCTCTGATGCATCAACCTTCACTACAAATGGCTGACACACATCCGGCTGCACCAGAATGGGAGCAGACGCAAAACGCTCCTTAATAGCCGAAAAGGCCTGCAATGCCTCATCCGACCAGACAGAGACGTCGGCGCCCTTCTTGGTCATATCAGTGAGAGGTTTTACTATGGTACAATAGTTAGAAATAAATTTTCTATAATAATTCGTAAACCCCAAGAACCGCATCAAGGCTTTCTGATTCTCTGGTCGGTCCCATTCCAGAACTGCCCGGACCTTCTCGGGGTCCATACAAAAACCAGAATCAGAAAGCAGGTATCCCAAGAACGGAAGCTCTTGCACCGCAAACAAACATTTCTCCAATTTGGCATATAATTTATTCTCCCGAAGGATCGTCAAAACCTGTCTCATATGATCTTGATGGGTCTTCATATCAGGAGAAAATGTCATCCAGATAAACTACCACAAACCTCCCCAGCAAATGATGAAAAATGTGATTGACGAATCGCTGAAATACTGCTGGCGCATTCGTCAACCCAAAAGGCATAACCATGTTCTCAAAATGACCCTCGTGCGTATTGAAGGCCGTTTTCGACTCATCCCCCTCCTTGATTCTGATTAGATTGTAGGCCCCTCTCAAATCCAACTTGGAGAACACCTTGGCTCCAACAATCTGATCAAAAAGATCAGAGATCAAAGGTAGGGGATATGGATTCCGGACTGTAATACGGTTCAATTCCCGAAAATCCAAACACGGTCTCAGTGATCCATCCTTTTTCTTCACAAAGAACAAACCTACTGCCACTGGAGACTTAGATGGTCTAATATGACCTTTTGCCAAACTCTCTGCGATATACTTTCGCATGACCTCTCTTTCGGGTTGAGAAAGGTTGTAAAGCCGAGTTTGGCAACTTAGCCCCTGGGATGAGATTAACTGGACAATCATAGTCACGATGAGGGGGCAGTTCCTGAGCCCCACCCTCCGAAAAGACATCCGCAAAATCTGAGAGATACTGAGGTAAAGCCGTAATGGACACACCAGAGATAGATGTGCCAAAACAATTATCCGAACAAAACTCACTCCAACCGATGATTTGTCTCGCTTGCCAGTCTATAATTGGGTTATGTTTAGTCAACCATGGCAACCCCAAAACTATAGGAGCAGGCAAGTCCTTAAAGACAAAACAAGAAATAATTTCAACATGTGAATCACCCACCCTTAAGTGAATACCATGAACAATGTGAGTAAGGCTCCTTTGAGAAAGAGGAGAAGAATCAATTGCAAAAACACGAATCTCGTTCTCTAAAGTGCAAGTACTTAGTCCTAGATTTTGAAGGAAAAGAAAGTAAATTAGGTTTACCCCAGCACCACAATCAAGGAACACCTCAACACAAACATTTCTTGACTCCAGCGCCACCATAGCTGGAAGGAGAAAACAGGAACTGCAGGGAGCTTGCATACCTGCCTGCTCCACCACACCATTCATGCTACCAAGTGTCAGTGAAGTTTTTTTTTTTTTCTTTTTCTCTACCACCTGCGGTTTAACATAAGGACAAGCAAAAACAAAATGACCACTCTTTCCACAATAGTAACATAGTTTGTGCAATTTCCTAAAGTCTCTACTATCAGAATGGTAAGAAATCTGACCCAATTGCAAGGGTTCCTCCGCTACCCCCACGTTACCTGTAACATCACCCGGGGAGGCAGTAGAGACGAACCCACTCACAGAAGGGATACCTTGCGCAGGGGGAGCCCTATACCTCTCTCTGATACGTCTATCTAGCCGTACTGCTAAAGACATGGCGTTCTCCAAAGAGTGTGGGTATTCATGAAAAGCAAGGGCATCCTTCAATCTTTCAGATAACCCCTGACAAAACTGACTACGTAACGCGGGATCATTCCACTCTGATTCAGTAGCCCATCTCCTAAACTCAACACAGTAAGCCTCTTCAGTATGTTCCCCCTGAAACAAATTATGTAATCTCGACTGTGCATCGAGACCCGATCTGGGTCATCGTAGATTAATCCCAGAGCCTTAAAAAATTCCTCCACCGACCGGAGCGCCCGAGAACCAGGTGGCAGAGAAAAGGCCCAGGATTGCGCGTCCCCTTTAAGCAGAGAAATAATTATACCTATCCTCTGACTCTCATCACCTGACGACGATGGACGCAGCCGAAAGTACAATTTGCAGGACTCTGTAAAACGGATAAAGTCATCCGTACCCCCTGAAAATCGATCAGGAAGAGCCACTTTAGGCTCCACACAAACTTGACCTCCTCCTGATGCCAGAGCATTCTGACACTGTGCGACTGAACCACGTAGCTCCGCAACCTCTAGGGATAGCCCCTGCATGCGGTCAACTAATGCTTCAAATGACGCCATCACAAAAACAGCTGAGCAATGACAGTCAAAGTTTTGGGCGGATTATAATGTCACAGCGGACGTGCACTCAGATTAACAGATAAACCACCAACCAGGCTCTAGGCGAGAGGCAGGGGAAGGGTCACCTTCTAGCTAATCCCTGACCTCTCTCCCTGCACTGCTCAGCCCACATGCAGACCTTGGTGGTAGGTATGATGTGTCCCCGTGCCTAGGCTGAAATACCCTAAATTCCCTGAGATGGTGAAAAGGGGAAATAGGAGCAGCCTGCTCGCACAGAACCTGGATGGGAGAGATGACACAAAACAACCAAACTTGAAACCACACTTATCTTTCTGAGGCTGGAGTAGACAACCATCCTTCCTAGCTTCCAAGACCAAAGTGATTCCTATAATCCGCTCAGAGCACTGGGATGGAGTGCTATTTAAACTAATGACCCCACCCAGTGCACCTGATGAGAGGCGGATCCAGCATGGCTCCAAAACAAAACACTAAACTCGTGCTGCTATTCCGGCCGACCTTCGCACATAGTCAGGGCGGGGCATCACAGCAGGTGTCTGTGTTGGGATCTGGGAGCCTTGTGTCTGTATGATGGCTTGCTACCTGTTTGGCATGAAAACAGGTTGGTGCTGCTATGGTCAAGAACTCTTTGAGGCAGAATTGCCGCATGATGTGAATTACCACCAACACCGCAAGGTGGCTTTTTGTTTGATTATGACTGCTTGTTTTGTCACTTGCCTAAAGTGTGAATAAAACACTGAACTGTTTGATCCAAAGAACTTGTTGCTTCTATACTGCATACACTAATCCTGTCTACCAGAGCAAAACCCCACAATACACACCCCTCACACTAAATAAAGGTTTACACATTTCACACGTCACACCCCAATAAAATAAAAATGGCCCATCCGTCCCAGCGAGTATACTCAGCTTAAGAGGCATACGCCATGCTTGCCTCAAATACTGAGTCTGCCATTGAGGGAGAAAAGGATGCCACTTTCCTCTACTCCTCTACCCCTTTATCATCATCCGCTGATGAGGGACCCTCTAGAAGGCACCCCAGAACAACAACTGAGGCAGACCCCCAGAGTGAGCCCATATGGACCCCACCCTCTGACCATTATCAGCCCCAAATTCCGGATTTTGAGGGCAGCTTTGGAATACAGATAGACTGAACTAGATTTTTTCAAAATCTTCTTCACTGAAGGTTTTGTAAATTTAATGGTGGCCCAAACCAATTTATACGCCCAACAATTCATTGATCAGAACCCTACATCGGCATACGCTAGACCCCTAGGTTGGACCCCAGTAAGTGCAGCAGAGATTATGAAGTTTTGGGGACTCGTGCTGCATATGGGCGTTGTAAAGAAGCCAAACGTTAGACAATATTGGAGTTTGGACATTTTCTACCAGACTCCAATTTACAGTAAGACCAAGACCCGGAAGCGATTTAAGTCAATTAGGAAATTCCTACACTACAATGACAATGGCCAGTCCCCACCCCAAAACGACCCAACATTTGACCGTCTGGTCAAGGTTAGGCCTGTCATTGACCACTTTAACACCAAGTTTGCCAAGTTGTACAACCCACATAAAAATGTCAGTGTAGATGAGTCCCTATTACTTTTCAAAGGGAGGATTAGATTCCGCCAGTAGCTGCCTAGCAAACTGCCAAGGTATGGCATAAAGATATACAAACTTTGTGATAGTAGCTCCGGGTACACCTACAAGTTCCGCATTTACAAAGGGAAAGATTCCCGGATTGAACCCCTAGAATGCCCCCCCCCCATCTTAGAAGTTAGTGGGAAGATTGTGAGCGACTTACTGCACCCACTGCTGGATAAGGGTTACCACCTCTATGTGGATAACTATTATACCAGCATACCCCTATTCATGTCCCTAACTGCCAGAGTTCACAGGTCTCGCGGGATTGCGCAACGAACTCACGCCTGGGCAGCCCACAAGTACTGAGCGTAAGAAGTAGTTAGAGGTAGTTAAGTAGGTTTGCTGACATTGAGCGCAGCGCAGCCGCACTTAACATATAGGGAGGGCCCGTCGCCGCACTTAAAAAAAAAGCACTTGCAGGGCTGCGGGCCAGCAGGGCTCAAGAGACAGCTGCCTTGGGCCCCCCAGGAGCAACTGGGCCCGGGGCAGCTGCCCCTTTTGCCCCGTGTTAAAGACGGCCCTGCCTATCGATAGCACACCTATACCAGTCCTTAAAAGGACTTTTGTGGCCCTATTAGCTAGCGTTTTGTGTCCCTAACAGCCTGTCCCTGCTCCACACAGCAACTGAGTCTGAATCTAAAATGTCGTCCGGCTAATTTTTTTTTAGAGGGTGGGGATGCATCAATTGGCTGTCCTGTACCACCTGATGGATGTGTCATGGGTCAAAGTTCTTCACAATGTAAAAGATCATGGTGTGCGCGAATTTCGCCATCTCTACCTATCAATAACAACTTGTGTCTTCCCCTCCTGTTTTAAATATGCTACCATCACATTTATCCTTAAAAAGCCTTCTTTTTACCTGTCCTATTTGTCTAGTTATTATCGCCCCATTTCACTTCTCCCATATGCCTCAAAGCTATAACACGTCCACCTTTAACTGTCCTCCCACCTTTCTTACTACCTCTTTAACCAGCTACAATCTGCCTTCTGACCCCACCAATTACTTAAACTGCTCTAATCGAAGTCACCAACGATGTAGCTGCCAAAACCAAAAGACCTTACTCTGTCCTGCTCCTCAACTTGTTGACCACTCCCTTCTGTTACAAATTCTCTTTGACATTACAGACTGGGCTCTACCATGAATTACCTCATAGTTCACAGACCGAGCATTCAGTATTTGCCACTCACACACCACCTGCTTGTCTTGCCCCCTCTGCTGGTGTCTCTCAAGGCTCTGACCTAGGATCCTGCTCTTCTCAATCTACACCTTCCGCCTGGGATAGCTCATAAAGTCCCATGGCTTTCAGTATCACTTCGATGGTGACGACATCCACATTTACCTCACTGGTCCAGATGTCACCTACTTACTATTCAGATTCCCACAATATCTATCTGTTATATCCTCCTTCTTCTCCTCTCACTTTCTAAAACTCACATGGCAAAAACTGAATTTATTATATTTCACCCTTCTATCACAATCAATGGTTAAATGTTCCCTCCGGTCCTGCAACTCCGCTGCCTATGATTCTGCTCTTTCCTTCAAACCAAATATCCTTCAAACTAAATGTCCTTTCCACCTCCTGCCACCTCCAACTAAAAAATTTTTCTTGGTTCCTCACATTCCTGCACTAGTGATGGACGAACATTGGCCGGAACGGTTCGCGAACGCGATCATGCAAACATGATCAAATGTTCGCGAACCGCAAGTTCGCGGCGGGCCCTATTCACTTTAATGGCAAGCAAACTTGAAAAACCTTCAGCTCATATTTGCAGCCACCAAATACTTAGTAGAAGTGCACAAATAGTCCAACAACATGGACAGTGACATACTAGAGGGAGATCATTGACAAAAATTCCAACAAAAAATATGTTTTTATGCATCTTAAAGGGAAATTCTCTGAAATGTGCCCTGTTGAAGCCTAGAAAAAATTTAGTTTAGGCTACAGGAGTATCGGCCTTAAAAATTAGGCATTCACCTGACATAAAAGAAATTTTGATTATGTGGCTCGAGGTACATTATGCGGTCAATGGATACAAATTTTACTGTAGGCCACTGGACTACAGGCCCCAAACATTAGGCATTCACCGGACAGAAAAGATCAAGTGATTATGTGGCCGGAGGTATATTACACGGTCAATGGATATAAATTTTACTGCAGGTCAGTACAAATACAGATCAAATACATGTGTTTAAAAGAACTAAAAATATAAAATTGGATTAAAAACATAGCTAACGAAATCCCCCCAATTGAAAAAAACCCTAATGATAATAGTTAAAATTCGATAACACATGGTCATCACTGGAGTTGAATTCCTCAGACACAATTATTCATTCACCGTACAGAAAAGAACAAGTAAGTATGTGGCTGGATGGTAGATTACACGGTCATTGGATATCAATTTTCCAGCAGGCCAGTACCCCAGAACCTGTCATGCCGCAGAGTTCCTACAGGTAGTCATTAACTGCACGTTTCTGCTGGAGCAGCCTATCAAGCATATATAAGGTGGAGTCGGGCAGTTGCAGAAGGTGCGCGCGAATACGTCAAAGGACGCACCAGAGTTGGTTGAGTGGCTCACTCAGCCATTTGCTTCTGCACCCTCCTCATCCTCTCTATCTGCACCCTCTTCACTCTCTGCTGTGTGCACCCCTAAAGACACCACCACCATATCCTCTCCGCTCGAGTCAGACGATGTATTTTCCCATCCATTCCAAGACCTTACCAATGTGCAGCCATTTTCGGCATCAGATCAAAAAAAGGAGGTATCAACGGTCGCCACCTAGCAGTCTGATGACAGGAGCCAGATCAGCCCAAGGCGGGTGGACCCCGCTGTTACTGCCTACTCCGAGATTTCAGTGGTGGTGAAGGTGATGATGATGATGTGTCGATGGACGTCATGTGGGTGCCCACAAGAGAGGAAGAGGAGTGAAGTTCAGAGGGAGAGACGAAGCAGCAGATAGGGGTAGAAGGAGGAGAAGCAGGCAGAACTTACAGTGCACAGGAGGCAAAAAGCAGACTGCTAATGTATCTGGAACGAGCCATTCACCATGCACGGTCATATATGGCGCTCCCAGAACGCCGAAACATGGCTCCGCAGTGTGAGCTTTTTTTAACGTGTTCACTGCTGACAATAGTATTGCCATCTGCAGCCTGTGCTGTCAACGCATAAGTCGCGTTAAGCCCAACACTCACCTAGGGACGACCGCCTTAAGAAGGCACCTGGCCTCCCATCACCGAGCCCAGTGGGAGCAACACCATCAGAACCCACAATGCCACACTCCCGGCGCTCCACGTCCTGCCTCTTCTCCTTCTCCTCTCTCCTCCTATTTGTCCTCCACTCCACCTTACACCGCGCCCTCGTCGCGTTTATCTGGCAAAAGGCAGGCTTCCGTGGCCCAAATGTTTGAACGTAAAACGATGATGATGCCGGATAACCCTATTGCCCAATGGCTGACTGCCGGCTTGTCTGAACTTCTAGCCCGCCAACTACTGTCATATAAACTGGTGGACTCAGAGGCCTTTAGAAAATGTGTGGCCATTGGCACACCGCAATGGAAGGTCCCCAGAAGAAAATATTTCTCCCAGAAGGGCATCCCGGAGCTATATGGCCACGTTCAGAGGAAGGTGAATGTATCTCTGGCAAACAGTGTCGGTGCCAAGATACATGTGACCACAGACACGTGGTCTAGCAAACACAGGCAGGGAAGGTACAGAGCTTTTACTGCCCACTGGGTGTACCTTCTGATGACTGTCAAGCATGCAACCCGTGGCACCCGTGTGGATTTGGTGTTACCACCACGGATTGCATGCAGGCCTGCCTCTTCTTCTCCTCCTCCTACTCCATCCTCTGTCTCCTCCTCGGCTTATCCCCCTTTTTCCACTGCTATCGCCTCTTCCGCTGCGCCCCCCAAGTTCCCCAGAACCTATTCAATGTGCCAGGTGAGATGTTGCCATGCTGTCCTGCGGCTGTTGTGCCTGAAAGCCAAGAGCCTCACCGGTCCTGCACTCCTTTCAGCTCTGCGGTCACAGGCAGATCAGTGGCTAATCCCGCTCAATTTGACAGGCGGTAAAGTGGTGTGCGACAATGGTGCCAATTAGCTGAGCGTGCTGAAACAGGGCAAAATGACACACGTGCCATGCATGGCACACGTCCTGAACTTAGTCGTGCAGCGATTCGTTGCCAAATACCCCGGAGTCCAGGACGTCTTACGGCAGGCCAGGAAAATCTCTGTCCATTTTAGAAGATCTTACACGGCCATGGCTCGCCTTGCTGAAGTTCAGCGGCGACACCACCTGCCCTTCAGAAGTTTGATTTGTGAATTCCCACTTAGGCTCTGGCCTGGTGCACCTGCCCGACGCCTACGACCCCTGCGGAATGGCCTGCCACTTCCTCTGCCTGTCTTTTTTTAAATTACCCTGTGACAGAAGTCACTATAAAAGAGCAGAATTTGTGGAAGAAGGTATATCACACCCCTGCCTGAATCAGTTTTTTGGGGGGGCAACTGGTATATCACACCAGTAGAAATTATTTTTTCCAATAGCGTTTGTCACTCTGTGTAGATGCGGTAACACAGCAGAACCGCAAACAAATGCTGCACTACCCAAATGCACTATATATAAAGTATATTATTGGTATATCACACCCCTGCTTCAATCAGTTTTTTCGGGGGAAACTGGTATATCACACCAGTTTAAATTATTTGTTACAATAGCGTTTATCAATCTGTGTAGCTGAGGTAACGCAGCAGAACCGCAAACAAATGCTGCACTACCCAAATGAACTATATAGAAAGTATATTATTGGTATATCACACCCCTGCCTCAATCATTTTTTTTTGGGAGGGGGGGCAACTGGTATATCACACCAGTTGAAATTATTTGTTCCAATAGAGTTTGGCACTCTGTGTAGCTGCGGTAACGCAGCAGAACCGCAAACAAATGCTGCACTACCCAAGTGCACTATATATAAAGTATATTATTGGTATATCACACCCCTGCCTCAATCACTTTTTTGGGAGGGCAACTGGTATATCACACCAGTTGAAATTATTTGTTCCAAGAGCATTTTCCCCTCTGTATAGCTGCATTATCGCAGCAGAAACGCACACAACAGCTGCACAATACAAATGCACTTTAATATACTTTCTATGTTAGAAAGAATATTATAAGTATATTACACCCCTCAGTAAGTCACACCTATCGATAGCACACATATACCAGTCCTTAAAAGGACTTTTGTGGCCCTATTAGCTAGCATTTGGTGTCCCTAACAGTCTTTCCCTGCTCCACTCAGCAACCTCTCCCTACACTGGCAAAAGACTGAATGTAAAATGGCGGCCAGATCGGGTTTATTTATAAGGTAGGGAGTATGTCCATGTGCTGAAACGTCTCAATTGTACCTGTACCACCTGATGGATGTGTTATGGGTCAAAGTTCTTCACAATGTAAAAGATTTTGGCGCCGGTGGACATCGTCATATTTTCGCCTGTTCGGCAAACCGTGAACGAGCAAAGTTTGCCGCGAAACAACCGCCGGGGGCGAACCGCAAGGCTTTTTTGATGCAGTCCTTGGTGTCACGCCAAATCTTTAAAAAATCCCTAAAAGAGGAATCCGCAGCTGGTACCCCAGATGATGTAGGAACAGGTAGAGAAGTGCAAGGGTGTTGTCCAGAAACAAAGAATGGAGAGGATCCAATAGACTCACTATAGTGGTTGTTATAGGAGACCTCAGACCAAAGTAGCAATTGTACCCAGTTGTCATGTTAGGCCGAAAACAAAATGCCGGAGATAGTTCTCTAATATTTTATTGACCTGCACTACTTGCCCATTGGTCTGGGGATGATAACCGGAAGAGAAGTCGAGCCGGCAAAGAGCTCTCCAGAGCTTAGAGGTAAACTGGACTCCGCGATCGGAAGCAATATACCACTGTAGTCCATGCAAGCGGAATATGTGTTTCATGAACAGTTTAGCAAGTTCAGCAGCAGAGGGCAGTCTAGCCAAAGGAACAAAGTGCGCCATCTTGGAGAACCGGTCCACAACCACCCAGATAGCAGTACATCCAGCAGAAGAGGGCAGATTGGTAACAAAGTCCATGGCAATGTGTTGCCATTGGGCAACAGGAATAGAGATGGCCTGGCGGTCGTTTCGCGCTGAACTTTGCTCATTCGCCGAACACGCAAACATATGGCGATATTCGCACGCGCCTTATTTTTTTGCATAGCGCTGAACTTTGACCCATGACACATCCATCAGGTGGGACAGGACGACCAATTGAGAGAATTCAGCACACGGACACACCCCCAACACTATAACAGAACCCGATCTGGCAGCCATTTTACATTATGTGTTTTGCCAGTGTGGGGAGAGGTTGCATTTTGATGCAGGGACAGTTAGGGTCACCAAACACTAGCTAATAGGGCCACAAAAGTCCTTTTAAGGACTGGTATAGGTGTGCTATCGATCGGTGTGATATAGAGGGGTGTGATATACTTATAAAATACTTTCTAACATAGAAATTATATTATAGTGTATCTGTATTGTGCAGCAGTTATGTGCGGCTCAGCTGCGATACAGCAGCTAGAGAGAGGTACAAACAATATTGGAGTAACTAGTTGCAATGGGTAAAACAAAACATTCAATGCAACAGCTCTCTGAAAACCAAATAAAGTACAAAAATGCATAATAATTGCTAGTGCTATACTTATAAATTAGAGATGCTTGGCAAACCATTTTGTACAAAATTTTTTGAGCCCGTCTGCCGCACGTCAAGGCGATCTCTGTAAGACGGGTTCCTAACACTAAATTCTACCTGTTATGTGCCATGACGGCTACCATATAATTCAGCGAGTGTAGGTTCCACATGCATGCTGGGCCTGCTTTAATTTCTGTCATTTTTGGTGCCAAAATGACCTCCATTATATCCAAGGAATGCAGGTACCAACATGCATGCCGGGCCCACTCCACACCACGCCTGGTGCCAAATGGCCACCAAAGACTGCAATGAGAGTCCACAAACTATCTCTCTCCTGGTGCCAAATGGCTTCCAGTGAGTGAGGGAGAGCAGGCCAAGCTATATGCTCACACTAATTAAAATCAGCCTATGAGGCAGACGAGCTGGTCAGGAGTGCACGACTAAGGAGGCAGCCACACCTCCAGTACAAACTGAAAAGAAAAAGTGGGTCAGTCAGCACATCCCAAAGCGCAGGGGCACGTTGCTATGGCTGAGAACAACACTGTAAAACAAAACATGCAATGCAACAGTGGTGATGACCGCTGAGGAAGGGGCTTGATCCCCGAAATGCGTCCGGTTTTTTAAAGCAAAGGTTTTTCATTGAAGTCCCGAGGTGCCGATACTGAAAGGCAGCCCCCCGGACCCTTGCCGAGTGAACTTCTGTGCGAATACCAGCACACAGTCCGGACTCTCGGACCTAACTTACTTACCAGTCTTTCAAAGAGCTGCGTGAATCACGTGGGAACGCAGCCAGGTCACGTGGGACGCCGCGTTCGAGACCTTCAGACCACACGGGACGCCGATGTGAGTCTAAGTGGCTGATCAAGGATTTCCCTCCAGTGACACAAGAGGGGTAACCTACTTTGCCCCACTGGGCTATATTGATGTACCAACTTATGCGATTTTCTTCACGTGCACACGCCACATTGACGATTAAGTATGGTCATATATACTGGGAAAAAGACGGCTGGCACTCACTATGTGGTTTCACATCAAACAACAATTTATTATAACTATACCGCTATTTAAACAGTAAAATACATGTTATCTTAAAACAAAATAGTTAAAAATCCCCCTAAAAAATAAATAGTAAAAAACAATAAACTGTTCAATTGGATCATAAACCGCACAAGAATGAAGTCTCTTGGAAAGATGTAGTATTTCTTTGCCTGTTTGGGCGATATGTGTCCAATTAAATATAACAAGGATACTGTCACTTTAAATGAAATGAGAAATGCAGCCAAGTCCACAAGCTGTATTAATAACTGCTGGGGTATAATCTCTACCTCTCTATGATTTGCTTCAGCAGCTCTTATTTGGGTAAGTCTTGTAGATTTCAGTTTTTGGATATGTAATACATTTACAGGGTAATTGTACAGCTTACCCACCAGAATGAAACTCCGGCTGTCTGCTTAGCTCGCCGCTGCTCGCTCTCGGCGTCCCCCGCTCTCCGATGTTTGGCACGTGATGTACCTGAGTTATCGCGGGATTTGACAATTTCAATCCGAAGATCTGGTGAGAGCAGAACGAAACTCCGGCCGTCTGCTTAGCTCGCCGCTGCTCGCTCTCAGCGTCCCCGCTCTCCGATGTATGGCACGTGATGTACCTGAGTTATCGCGGGATTTGACAATTTCAATCCGAAGATCTGGTGAGAGCTGCAGAGTAAGTATATGAATGGAGCGCTCCACTTGTAGAAAATACTTCAAATTTCGTTGGTCATATCCAGAGGCTTCTTGTTGGCAGGGATATAACGCTAAACGCGTTTCGAGGACTTCAATCCTCTTCCTCAGTAGCTATATCCCTGTTCTTGAGTCTCCTCCTTTTATATCATCCTCAGCAGTCCCCAAAATCTGGGCTGGAATCGCTTTTCCTCCTGATGCGGTTTTTGGTGCGTTTCTAGTGCGGTTTTAAAATCGCATGTGCGTTTTTCATGGCATCAAAACCGCAACCTCTTGTTTAATATAAGTCTACCCAAACGCAGTCATTCTCCAATGTAAAAACACATAATAATGATCAATATATTAAATTTATAAAAATTATTAAAAACAGTTTTTAATATATCCCAGGAGATCAGAAGTTTATAAATAATTAAAAAATATATAATGATATATAACAGATACAAGCTAGTCAATGACGTCTGTATGGTAAAGGGCCTCATCCTCCATAAATTCTATTCTTATCTCTCTTGCAATGTTGGTATTAATATAGGAGAATGACGTAAAAGGTAGCGTGCACATCAAACAAGAGGGGACCACAGTGCCGTTAAACGGCCAACCATGTGATTCCCAATTGAATGAGGGGCACACTATCTAATCTATAGGAATCCAAAAATTTCCAGTTCTGCGTTTAAGCCCACTGGTATCAAACTTCCAAAGTTATATATTTGTTTGGATTCTGCCCTAGACATCCGCTCTATATGGTTTCCACCTCTCCAATGTTTGTCAATTTTTTCTAGAGCTACAAAGGACAGACCTGTGGGGTCCTGTCCATGAGCTTCTTTAAAGTGCCTTGAGAGTGAGTGTTTATCGTACCCCTTCTTGATATTGGAAATGTGTTCCGATATCCTCACTCTCAAGGCCCTTTTCGTCCGTCCAATATATTGTCTTGAGCACGGACATTGTGCTAGATAAATCACGCTCACAGAGTTACATGTCAGGAATTGTTCAATCTCCCACACAAAGGAATTTTGCGTGGAAGATACCGTCTTAGTATTCCTAGGAATTCTTGTAATTTTGCAACAACTGCACTGTCCGCATTTGTAAAAACCTTTCAGATTCGTTAGTCTCCCGGTATTCAATGTAGCTCTCTTTCTAGTTTTGATCGATGGAGCTACTTTTATCCCTAAATTGGCAGCTCTAGTATATATTATTTGTGGTTTAATTGGTATTATCCTACCTATTGTTTTGTCTTGTAGTAGGTGGTGCCAATGCCGTTTAATGATTTCCTCCACCTTTCTTCTTTGTGTTGTGTATGGAAGGATAATCCTGAATTGGGAGTCTACTTCATTTTGCTCTGCTGTTTTGACAGTTAATAATGAGCTCCTCGGTAGTTTCCTGACTTTTTCCAATGAACTTTCTAGTATATTGGTTGGGTATTGTTTGGCCAGGAATTTATCTCTCAGGTGCATTGCTTCTAATTCAAATTGAGCCTCTTCGGTACAATTCCGTTTTAATCTACGGAACTGTCCGAAGGGTACATTTAACAGCCAATTGGGCAGATGACAACTAGAGTGCAGGATAAATGCATTCCGGGCAGAAGGTTTTTGATATGTCTTGCAAATGTATTTATCCGCTACCCTCGTAATTGCCAGATCTAAAAATTCTATTTCCGTCGTTCCAGTATTTTGGGTAAAAACTAAATTCAAGCTGTTTGCATTGAGTTCTGTTAAAAAATTATTAAAACTATCTTGATCTCCCTTCCAAATTAAAAGAACGTCGTCAATATAACGACGCCAGAGCACCAGGTCACCCCTTCTATGCAAATCAATAGTTTCCTGTTCCCATTGTGCTAGGAACAGGTTTGCATAACTGGGGGCAAACCTGGTGCCCATGGCTGTTCCTCTGATCTGTAGATAAAAACATCCCTCAAAATAAAAATAATTATGTTGTAAGATGTGTTTAATACCTTCTAAAATAAAATCTGATTGTTGTTTTTTTATTGTCTTACTATTTTCCAATTGGGTTTTAATGGCTCTTATTCCGGCTTCATGGTCTATTACTGTGTAGAGGGACTGGATATCGAGTGTGGTCATAATCCAGTCCTCTCCCACATTTAACCCTTCTAATATCTGGATGATTTGTGTAGTATCCCTCAAGTATGATGTGGTGGTTTTTACCATGGGTTGTAGCCATGTATCAATATATCTAGATAAATTCGATGTTAAAGAGCCAATCCCTGATACTATGGGGCGGCCAGGAGGACTCTCCATGTCCTTGTGTACCTTGGGAAGGCAATAGAAGACCGGGAGTCTTCCCGGCGTCCCCATAATATAATCAGATTCTTGTTGAGACAAGATGCCCATCTGGGCACCTTTCTGGCAGTATTCTTCTAATTTATCATTGAATGTTTTTGTGGGGTCTGCATCCAACTTTTTATATGTCAATTTGTCAGATAATTGTCTCGAGCATTCCTGTATGTATTTAGCGGTATCCAAAATTACGATCGCCCCCCCTTTGTCTGCGGGGCGAATCGTAATTTTCTAATTTTTTTGGAATTCTTTAATTGCGGACACTTCTCCATTGGTTAAATTTTTTCTGTAAAATTGTTTTTCTTTTATTCTTCTGAGATCAGTTTCAACATTTTTCTGGAAGCTTCCCATTTCTGGGCCAATTTCATTTCTAGGAATTTTTTTTGACTTTTTCTTTAAATTCGTATGTTTGAATCTATCTTCTACCTGTACAGTTGTAGAGATCGGATTTTTAATGAAATACTTTTTCAGACAAATGTTCCTCATAAATTTTTGGATCCCGATGTAGGTATCAAATTTGTTTAGTTGTGCGCTAGGAGCGAATTTTAATCCTTTATTTAAAAGGGAACTTTGTGCTGGTGTTAAATTCATGTTACTCAAGTTGATAATGTTGTCCAATTCTGTGCTGTGTGTCTTTATCTGTGAACCCTTCTTTTTCCTCCCCCTTCGTGTCTTATTGTTTCTAATTGGTGATTGTGATATGTTTGTTTCTGACCTTCCCTCTGCGTGTATATTGGTGGTGTTCTCTGGTGATCCCTCTGTCCTGATGGACGTGCTTGGTGTGGTGTGTAATAGGATTCCTCCTGTCTGTGATGATTGTGGTGTCTCAAATTGTATTGGTGTTTCTGTGGTGTTTGTGCTCTCCTGTTCTGTTCTGGTGTCCGTGCATATCTGGATTTTACTCTTGGTGAATGGTGGGGTGGAGTCCCATCTAAAAAAGGCTGTTGCGCTAATGTTTCAAACCTATTTCTAGTTGGTATTGTAGGTTTAATTTGTTCCACAGGGGGTCTAATTCTGTTATCTGATTTATTCTGTATTGTTTTCGGGACAAAATTATGTTTTTTACTCTTTTTTGTAATTATTTCAGATTCAGTTCGGTCTAAACTCTTACATATTCTGTCCTGCCATAAATCTAGAACACTGTCTTTAGGTAATTGGTCTATTTTAATTTTCATCTTGTTAATTTCATCTGTAACATTTCCCAAGATTTGTACTCTCCTTTTTATAATTAGTTCAACTAGTGACCTTGATTGCATATGCAGGAGGTTAGCCCATTCAAGGTTAAACTCCTCCCCATATAAATCCTGTGCAGGAGTTTTCAATAGTTGTAAACCTTTTGGGATCCTATCTTGGTCTAGATATTGGCGTAGGGATTTAATCTCCCAGTTGTGTTTCAGTTGTTTAACCTCCTCAGGACCGCCGTACGCAGGATTGCGTCTTTGCGGCGGCCCTGCTCTTCTGGGTGGACGCGCCGGCGCGTCCTCTCGTGAGACGCGAGATTTCCTGTGAACGCGCGCACACAGGCGCGCGCGTTCACAGGAACGGAAGGTAAGAGAGTGGATCTCCAGCCTGCCAGCGGCGATCGTTCGCTGGCAGGCTGGAGATGTGTTTTTTTTAACCCCTGACAGGTATATTAGAAGCTGTTTTGATAACAGCGTCTAATATACCTGCTACCTGGTCCTCTGGTGGTCCCTTTTGTTTGGATCGACCACCAGAGGACACAGGTAGCTCAGTAATATGTTGCACCAGGCACCACTACACTACACCCCCCCCTGTCACTTATTAACCCCTTATTCACCCTTGATCACCCCTGATCACCCCATATAGACTCCCTGATCACCCCCCTGTCATTGATCAACCCCCTGTAAAGCTCCATTCAGATGTCCGCATGATTTTTACGGATCCACTGATAGATGGATCGGATCCGCAAAACGCATACGGACGTCTGAATGAAGCCTTACAGGGGCGTGATCAATGACTGTGGTGATCACCCCATATAGACTCCCTGATCACCCCCCTGTCATTGATTACACCCCTGTCATTGATCAACCCCCTGTAAAGCTCCATTCAGATGTCCGCATGATTTTTACGGATCCACTGATAGATGGATCGGATCCGCAAAACGCATACGGACGTCTGAATGAAGCCTTACAGGGGCGTGATCAATGACTGTGGTGATCACCCCATATAGACTCCCTGATCACCCCCCTGTCATTGATTACACCCCTGTCATTGATCACCCCCCTGTAAAGCTCCATTCAGATGTCCGCATGATTTTTACGGATCCACTGATAGATGGATCGGATCTGCAAAACGCATACGGACGTCTGAATGAAGCCTTACAGGGGCGTGATCAATGACTGTGGTGATCACCCCATATAGACTCCCTGATCACCCCCCTGTCATTGATTACACCCCTGTCATTGATCACCCCCCTGTAAAGCTCCATTCAGATGTCCGCATGATTTTTACGGATCCACTGATAGATGGATCGGATCTGCAAAACGCATACGGACGTCTGAATGAAGCCTTACAGGGGCGTGATCAATGACTGTGGTGATCACCCCATATAGACTCCCTGATCACCCCCCTGTCATTGATTACCCCCCTGTCATT
Organism: Bufo bufo; assembly: GCF_905171765.1. Classification (NCBI taxonomy): domain Eukaryota; kingdom Metazoa; phylum Chordata; class Amphibia; order Anura; family Bufonidae; genus Bufo; species Bufo bufo. The sequence goes on along the minus strand of NC_053390.1, from coordinate 650,554,462 downwards.
GATCAACCCCCTGTAAAGCTCCATTCAGATGTCCGCATGATTTTTACGGATCCACTGATAGATGGATCGGATCCGCAAAACGCATACGGACGTCTGAATGAAGCCTTACAGGGGCGTGATCAATGACTGTGGTGATCACCCCATATAGACTCCCTGATCACCCCCCTGTCATTGATTACACCCCTGTCATTGATCAACCCCCTGTAAAGCTCCATTCAGACGTCCGCATGATTTTTACGGATCCACTGATAGATGGATCGGATCCGCAAAACACATACATGCGTCTCCCTGGAGCCCCCCTGTCATTGATCACCCCCCCCTGTCATGATGCATTCAGATGTCCGTATGATTTTTACGGATCCACGGATACATGGATCGGATCCGCAAAACACATACGGACATCTGAATGGAGCCTTACAGGGGGGGTGATCAATGACAGGGGGGTGATCACCCCATATTGACTCTCTGATCACCCCCCTGTCATTGATCACCCCCCTGTCATTGATCACCCCCCTGTCATTGATCACCCCCCTGTCATTGATCACCCCCCTGTAAGGCTCCATTCAGACATTTTTTTGGCCCAAGTTAGCGGAATTTTTTTTTTCTTTTCTTACAAAGTCTCATATTCCACTAACTTGTGTCAAAAAATAAAATCTCACATGAACTCCCCATACCCCTCACGAAATCCAAATGCGTAAAATTTATTAGACATTTATATTCCAGACTTCTTCTCACGCTTTAGGGCCCCTAGAATGCCAGGGCAGTATAAATACCCCACATGTGACCCCATTTCGGAAAGAAGACACCCCAAGGTATTCCGTGAGGGGCATATTGAGTCCATGAAAGATTGAAATTTTTGTCCCAAGTTAGCGGAAAGGGAGACTTTGTGAGAAAAAAAATAAAATATCAATTTCTGCTAACTTGTGCCAAAAAAAAAAAAATTCTATGAACTCGCCATGCCCCTCATTGAATACCTTGGGGTGTCTTCATTCCAAAATGGGGTCACATGTGGGGTATTTATACTGCCCTGGCATTCTAGGGGTCCTAAAGCGTGAGAAGAAGTCTGGGATCCAAATGTCTAAAAATGCCCTCATAAAATGAATGTGGGCCCCTTTGCGCATCTAGGCTGCAAAAAAGTGTCACACATATGGTATCGCCGTACTCAGGAGAAGTTGGGGAATGTGTTTTGGGGTGTCATTTTACATATACCCATGCTGGGTGAGATAAATATCTTGGCAAAAGACAACTTTTCCCATTTTTTTTATACAAAGTTGGCATTTGACCAAGATATTTATCTCACCCAGCATGGGTATATGTAAAAAGACACCCCAAAACACATTCCTCAACTTCTCCTGAATACAGAGATACCAGATGTGTGACACTTTTTTGCAGCCTAGGTGGGCAAAGGGGCCCATATTCCAAAGAGCACCTTTCGGATTTCACTGGTCATTTTTTACAGAATTTGATTTCAAACTTCATACCACACATTTGGGCCCCTAGAATGCCAGGGCAGTATAACTACCCCACAAGTGACCCCATTTTGGAAAGAAGACACCCCAAGGTATTCCGTGAGGGGCATGGCGAGTTCCTAGAATTTTTTATTTTTTGTCACAAGTTAGTGGAAAATGATGATTTTTTTTTTTTTTTTTTTTTTTCATACAAAGTCTCATATTCCACTAACTTTTGACAAAAAATAAAAACTTCCATGAACTCACTATGCCCATCAGCGAATACCGTGGGGTGTCTTCTTTCCAAAATGGGGTCACTTGTGGGGTAGTTATACTGCCCTGGCATTCTAGGGGCCCAAATGTGTGGTAAGGAGTTTGAAATCAAATTCTGTAAAAAATGACCAGTGAAATCCGAAAGGTGCTCTTTGGAATATGGGCCCCTTTGCCCACCTAGGCTGCAAAAAAGTGTCACACATCTGGTATCTCCGTACTCAGGAGAAGTTGGGGAATGTGTTTTGGGGTGTCATTTTACATATACCCATGCTGGGTGAGAGAAATATCTTGGCAAAAGACAACTTTTCCCATTTTTTTATACAAAGTTGGCATTTGACCAAGATATTTATCTCACCCAGCATGGGTATATGTAAAAAGACACCCCAAAACACATTCCTCAACTTCTCCTGAATACAGAGATACCAGATGTGTGACACTTTTTTGCAGCCTAGGTGGGCAAAGGGGCCCATATTCCAAAGAGCACCTTTCGGATTTCACTGGTCATTTTTTACAGAATTTGATTTCAAACTCCTTACCACACATTTGGGCCCCTAGAATGCCAGGGCAGTATAACTACCCCACAAGTGACCCCATTTTGGAAAGAATAGACCCCAAGGTATTTCGTGATGGGCATAGTGAGTTCATAGAACTTTTTATTTTTTGTCACAAGTTAGTGGAATATGAGACTTTGTAAGAAAAAAAAAAAATCATCATTTTCCGCTAACTTGTGACAAAAAATAAAAAGTTCTATGAACTCACTATGCCCATCAGCGAATACCTTAGGGTGTGTACTTTCCGAAATGGGGTCATTTGTGGGGTGTTTGTACTGTCTGGGCATTGTAGAACCTCAGGAAACATGACAGGTGCTCAGAAAGTCAGAGCTGCTTCAAAAAGCGGAAATTCACATTTTTGTACCATAGTTTGTAAACGCTATAACTTTTACCCAAACCATTTTTTTTTTTTACCCAAACATTTTTTTTTTATCAAAGACATGTAGAACAATAAATTTAGAGCAAAATTTATATATGGATCTCGTTTTTTTTTGCAAAATTTTACAACTGAAAGTGAAAAATGTCATTTTTTTGCAAAAAAATCGTTAAATTTCGATTAATAACAAAAAAAGTAAAAATCTCAGCAGCAATGAAATACCACCAAATGAAAGCTCTATTAGTGAGAAGAAAAGGAGGTAAAATTCATTTGGGTGGTAAGTTGCATGACCGAGCAATAAACGGTGAAAGTAGTGTAGGTCAGAAGTGTAAAAAGTGGCCTGGTCTTTCAGGGTGTTTAAGCACTGGGGGCTGAGGTGGTTAATGACCAAATGTTCTAATTCTCTGAATGTATCCTGTACGGATTTGGTCTCTGTATTGTCCAATAGAGGAACTTCAAATAGGAAGGTGTCCACTTTTTGTTTCTTTAGTTCGATATGACTCCACATATCCATCCTGAGTATGGTGGGAGCTAAATCCACAAACGAGTGATAAGAAATTGAAATAGAAGAATATGTGGATAGCTCACCACCCTCCTCAGTAAGGTAGGGGTGCTCTAGCCGAAAGACTGCTCACTCAATCAGTACAAAGAGATAAATAATGGGAAAAAGACGGCTGGCACTCACTATGTGGTTTCACATCAAACAACAATTTATTATGACTATACCGCTATTTAAACAGTAAAATACATGTTATCTTAAAACAAAATAGTTAAAAATCCCCCTAAAAAATAAATAGTAAAAAACAATAAACTGTTCAATTGGATCATAAACCGCACAAGAATGAAGTCTCTTGGAAAGATGTAGTATTTCTTTGCCTGTTTGGGCGATATGTGTCCAATTAAATATAACAAGGATACTGTCACTTTAAATGAAATGAGAAATGCAGCCAAGTCCACAAGCTGTATTAATAACTGCTGGGGTATAATCTCTACCTCTCTATGATTTGCTTCAGCAGCTCTTATTTGGGTAAGTCTTGTAGATTTCAGTTTTTGGATATGTAATTCATTTACAGGGTAATTGTACAGCTTACCCACCAGAACGAAACTCCGGCTGTCTGCTTAGCTCGCCGCTGCTCGCTCTCAGCGTCCCCGCTCTCCGATGTTTGGCATGTGATGTACCTGAGTTATCGCGGGATTTGACAATTTCAATCCGAAGATCTGGTGAGAGCTGCAGAGTAAGTATATGAATGGAGCGCTCCACTTGTAGAAAATACTTCAAATTTCGTTGGTCATTAGAGGTGGAAACCATATAGAGCGGATGTCTAGGGCAGAATCCAAACAAATATATAACTTTGGAAGTTTGATACCAGTGGGCTTAAACGCAGAACTGGAAATTTTTGGATTCCTATAGATTAGATAGTGTGCCCCTCATCCAATTGGGAATCACATGGTTGGCCGTTTAACGGCACTGTGGTCCCCTCTTGTTTGATGTGCACGCTACCTTTTACGTCATTCTCCTATATTAATACCAACATTGCAAGAGAGATAAGAATAGAATTTATGGAGGATGAGGCCCTTTACCATACAGACGTCATTGACTAGCTTGTATCTGTTATATATCATTATATATTTTTTAATTATTTATAAACTTCTGATCTCCTGGGATATATTGAAAACTGTTTTTAATAATTTTTATAAATTTAATATATTGATCATTATTATGTGTTTTTACATTGGAGAATGACTGCGTTTGGGTAGACTTATATTAAACAAGAGGTTGCGGTTTTGATGCCATGAAAAACGCACATGCGATTTTAAAACCGCACTAGAAACGCACCAAAAACCGCATCAGGAGGAAAAGCGATTCCAGCCCAGATTTTGGGGACTGCTGAGGATGATATAAAAGGAGGAGACTCAAGAACAGGGATATAGCTACTGAGGAAGAGGATTGAAGTCCTCGAAACGCATTTAGCGTTATATCCCTGCCAACAAGAAGCCTCTGGATATGACCAACGAAATTTGAAGTATTTTCTACAAGTGGAGCGCTCCATTCATATACTTACTCTGCAGCTCTCACCAGATCTTCGGATTGAAATTGTCAAATCCCGCGATAACTCAGGTACATCACGTGCCAAACATCGGAGAGCGGGGACGCTGAGAGCGAGCAGCGGCGAGCTAAGCAGACGGCCGGAGTTTCGTTCTGCTCTCACCAGATCTTCGGATTGAAATTGTCAAATCCCGCGATAACTCAGGTACATCACGTGCCAAACATCGGAGAGCGGGGGACGCCGAGAGCGAGCAGCGGCGAGCTAAGCAGACAGCCGGAGTTTCGTTCTGGTGGGTAAGCTGTACAATTACCCTGTAAATGAATTACATATCCAAAAACTGAAATCTACAAGACTTACCCAAATAAGAGCTGCTGAAGCAAATCATAGAGAGGTAGAGATTATACCCCAGCAGTTATTAATACAGCTTGTGGACTTGGCTGCATTTCTCATTTCATTTAAAGTGACAGTATCCTTGTTATATTTAATTGGACACATATCGCCCAAACAGGCAAAGAAATACTACATCTTTCCAAGAGACTTCATTCTTGTGCGGTTTATGATCCAATTGAACAGTTTATTGTTTTTACTATTTATTTTTTAGGGGGATTTTTAACTATTTTGTTTTAAGATAACATGTATTTTACTGTTTAAATAGCGGTATAGTCATAATAAATTGTTGTTTGATGTGAAACCACATAGTGAGTGCCAGCCGTCTTTTTCCCATTATTTATCTCTTTGTACTGATTGAGTGAGCAGTCTTTCGGCTAGAGCACCCCTACCTTACTGAGGAGGGTGGTGAGCTATCCACATATTCTTCTATGGTCATATATACGCCACACACGGCGATTGAGTGCGGTCACAGATTTGGCCAAATAGGATCGTGCATCTCAATATAATGTTCATATCAGGATCGAGTCCATAGCCTGGATTGGCGATTTTTGGGGCATTTGTGTATTTACATTCGTGTATTTGTACAATACATTGTATTAGGGTCCTACAGGTGCGACTGCACTTTTTATGTGTTTATGTTTTTATGATAGCCTTTTATGTGAGTATTTTATGATTATTTTATGTGTAATAAATAGGTTTATTGACACCCTATACTGGATGTTCTCAGGTAATTGAGTGCCCTCCAATAATTTATATATACCTTTTTCCGCCAAATACTCATTGAGGAGTGCTATATACCTATTTCTGCCAAATACTGATTGTGGGGTGCCATATACCTTCTTCCAAATAATACTGATTGAGGTGTGCTATATACCTTTTTCCGCCAAATACTCATTGAGGAGTGCTATATACCTGTTTCTGCCAAATACTGATTGAGGGGTGCCATATACCTTCTTCCACTAAATACTGATTGAGGGGTGCAATTTCTATATACCTTCTTCGACCAAATACTGATTGAGGGGTGCAATACACCATTTTTCCGCCAAATACCGATGGAGGGGTGTCATATACCTTAAAGAGGATCTTTCATCGGTCCAATAATTTTGAACTAAGTGTCATAATCTGTACAGCGGCGCCCAGGGATCTCACTGCACTTACTATTATCCCTGGGCGCTGCGCCGTTCTCCCGCTTCTGCTACCACCAACCTATCTTCTGCTGCTACTTGGGCCGACGACAGCAACATTTTTGCCACTGTCTGTAACTTTGGAGGGCCAGGGCAACTGTTTGTTGGTCATAGTGTACAGTTACTGTATAAGTCATGTAACAGATTAATTGCAAATGTGCCAGCAGCTTAACAAGATGCATATGGCTATATACAGTATTACACTACACTTTAATACTGAAACACAGTAATTCTATGTAAAAATTACCATATTAACTGTAAATGTGCCAGCGGTTCAACAAGAAGCAGATCGATATATATTACAACGCACTTTAATACTGAGGCACAGTAATTGTGTGTATAAATAAAAATATTAACTGGGATTGTGGCAGATGTGAATAAAATGCACACAACGATTACATTCAACATGCACTGTCCCTGGTGTCTCCCTATGCTCTCCCTACAGTGTCTAAAAACTATCCCTATGATCTCCCTACACTGTCCCTGCACTATCTCTATCCAATTGAAAGCTTTCTGCAACATGGTCCCTAGCACATAAGCGCTTATCAAGTCTTTCCATAAGCTTAGCTTACAGTGAAATGGTGGAGACTGCGCAAGATGAGGCTTTTTATATTGCTGTGACATCACAGGGGATGACTATCTGCTGATTGGCTGGCTGTAAAGCATTATGTGTGATCTTGCATTCCTGGGCTTCTTACTTTCACTTTGTAACATGTGAATCAGACAATTTAAGAAAAAAACTGAATCTTTCCTAAACCTTTGATAAATTTCTACCTCAGATGCTTTGATTCGCTCAACACTGTTATTAACTATACAGATCTAGTGAACAGTATTTAGAGAACATTCCTAAAGATTTATCTAAATCTTATGTCTTATGATGTGGTAATAATATACTTGACATTATTACAGATTTTACCTCGGTGATGTGAAATAAGTTTGCGTTAAAAAGGACAAAAGCCTTATAACTGCTTTAACTTTATTGGCTATCCAGAAAAGTTATGTTTGCAAGCTTCCAGAGGATAGAAATTCCTTCATCGGGATATATACAAATGAATGACTGTGAGAAAGGCACCTCACTCAAAATATGTTACATACATTTTACATGGGGTCATACATTACTTCATTAGGATAAGATGGAGCAATAAAGCTAATTGTTTTAGATGGACAAGTGATATACATTAATTTATCTAGAATTGTCAACAAGTTCCATTTTGTTTCCTAGGTATGTAGAATGGATACATACTACTTACTTACTCTTTTAGAGTTGCCTTTTTCATGGACTGGATATCTATTAGAGGACTATAAAACTTTCAGACTCCTTATCTATAATTGCAACAACATATTAGTGATAAAATGACTGGTCCATGATGGATAACAGATGCACCATTTCATATGTCAATGGGGTTCATTGGGATAATGTTGGTGTCTGTCCTGTTGAAAATGGAAATGTGAATCTAGATTTGCAGCGATATTAAAATTGTTGTTAAATGAGCAGCATTCATCACTATGGAAAGCTATAAAGCTCCTGACTAGACTTCAGCTGTGTATTAAAAGTCTCCCCGTTCACAGTAGACTCTTCTAGTTTACAAGTAAAAAATCTCCCAAAACAGTCAAAACCTTGAGATTGGAACAACAAACTGGTAGATGTGGTGAGCATGTTTCTATAAAATTGACCCCATATTTTTGGACTATTAAAAGCACCTGACAATAAGATGCATGATAAGTTTAAATTAAAGAAAATTAAAATAAAATTTTTTTTACAACTTATTAAACCTTCCCTGGTGGTTTAATGAAGTGGAGGGGTGTATTGTTTAGAGGAGGATAATAGTTCAGGTCATTTTGCAGAAAAACCTTCACCATTGGGGAGTTACTTTTATCCTATAACAGAACTATATCCTCAGGCAAAAAATACCACGTAGTGTATGGTGGATGGCAATTTAATGTTCCAACTACTATTTACTTTTCATTATAGGCGTCCTTCATTTTGGAAATTGTCTGTTAGATTGCCAACAATGAAGTTATGTGTTGTTTGCTGTTCTATGGGGATGTGATTTCTTCCAAGAACATCAGACTCCACCTTCTGTTCCCTCCTAAGAATAAAGATGTACAAAGCATAGTATGATGAAATAGTGTACACATGACATATAGACATACATATGCCCATTCTGTGTCTAACTTTTCTTGGAATCTTCACTACAATACAGCTTTCCAATGTCGTATGCCATTTGTTACATTTGGAGTTGTATAGTGACTTTGGCCAGTTTTCTGATTTAAATTCTAAGCCATCCACATTACAGAAATATGGTTTAAAAGTAAGACAGTCTAAAGTCACAAGAAGCTATCATGACTAGAGATGAGCGAGTTTTTCCTAAAAAGATTGGATTCGATCCAAATTTATTTGTGATGAATCGTGTTAAAAAACTGTTATTTCCTGTGCATTGCTGAAACATGCATTGTGAGTCCGATGTGGTAGTGACACAGTACTGTGAATCAGTATGACACTCAGATGACAGGCGTCACTCTTAGAATCACTTGACTCTTCACTTATTTGGTCATTTGCGAGGCAAAAACTCACCAAATAACCCCAGTGTGAACCCAGCCTTAGAGGTCAATGTTAGTGCCAGTTATGAAGAACTGTGCAGCGGCTCAAGATTCTACTATAGCATGAAAGAGCGCACTCTTATTACACCGTCATCAGCTGATTCCACAGATTTCAACAAAACCTCTTCTGTTAAAGGCTGATACAAATATAGCCCCCCTCGACAGAGTAGAAAGGGTGTCAGCAGTAAGTTTGTGTTGACGTCACTGACTATTTTGCCCTTCTTCTGATCCGTCCTAAGAACAACCCCAAAAAAACGGATCCTGTCTTTTGAAAATCTGCCTTCACTCGGTCAGCATTTGGTCACTAATCCATAAGACTAAAAAAAGCAGGAGTGGATCCAAATAAACGATGACACTTGAATGGAATACTTGCATGTCTTCTATGCTTTGTACTCATTCCTGCTTTTGGCTACCAAATCATTGGCCAATCCTGATGCAAAATAGAGAGCATGTGAAACAGGCCTTACGGCTGCTTTATAGACAGTATCCGTTGTGTGTCTCATTTTTCCTTCATTCTGAGAGATCGTAAGAAGGGTAAAATAAATGGTGATGTCAACAAGACCAAACAGAAAAAATAGTGTCTCCGTCATTGAGAGGGGAGGGTGGCAACAGCATGAGGAGTCAACATAGTGACAGAGTGCTGAGGTGGCAACAGCATGAGGAGTCAACATAGTAGCCCAGTGACAGAGTGGTGATGTGGCAACAGCATGAGAAGTCATCCGAGTGGCCTAGTAACAGAGGGGTGAGGTGGCAACAGCATGACGAGTCCACACAGTGGGCCAAGTAACAGAGTGGTGAAGTGGTAACAGCATGAGGAGCAACATAGTAGACCACTCACAGACTGCTATGGTGGCAACAGCATGAGGAATCAACATAGTAGCCCAGTGACAGAGTGGTGAGGTCGCAACAGCATGAGGAGTCATCAGAGTGGCCTAGTAACAGAGTGGTGAGGTGGAAACAACATGACAAGTCCACCCAGTAGCCCAGTGACAGATTGGTAAGGTGGAAACAGCATAAATAATCATCAGAGTGGCCCAGTGACAGAGTGGTGAGGTGGCAACAGCATGATGAGTCCACACAGTGGCCCAGTGACAGAGTGGTGAGGTGGCAACAGCATGAGGAGTCAACATAGTAGCCCAGTGACAGAGTGGTGAGGTGGAAAAAGCATGAGGAGTCATCAAAGTGGCCTAGCAACAGAGTGGTGAGGTGGAAACAGCACAAGGAGTTAATATAGTAGCCCAGTGACAGAGTGGAGAGGTGGCAACAGCACAAGGAGTCAACATAGTAGCCCAGTCACAGACTGATGAGATGGCAACAGCATGAGGAGTCAACACAATAGTCCAGTGACAGACTGCTGAGGTGGCAGCAGCATGAGAAGTCAACACAGTAGCCCAGTGACAGACTGCTGAGGTGGCAACAGCATGAGGATTCAATATAGTAGCCCAGTAACAGAGTTTGTTTAAGTCTTTTTTATGACCTTTACTTATATGAACGCGCATATTTTTTTCTGCATTACACCCTGGAATAATTGTATATGTAAAATAACTTGTATTTAAAAATCTTTTTTGTATCTATTTGTGTTTTTTTTTTTCACTTTGTATATTTCACTATGTTTAAAGCAAGTTGCTGCCTGGGCTTGGTTTCCATTTGCGGCCCGCCTCCGATCACCTGCACATTGTTTCCCATTCCCCCTTCCACCTTCTCCCTTTGCCATGCACCTGATTGGAGGTGGGGTCCCATATGTATGTCCAGACCCATACAGCTTACAGATCATGACTAAAAGCCGGCTGGCTCGAAACATGTCGGTCTAACCAGGGACATGGAGGGACCTCTTTCACTGCACTGTGTGTACATTTTGGAATATTCAATAAAAAACATGTAAGATTTTATCTCCTTCGTGCTGTAAATCTGTTTATTTGAATAAAGTGGTGAGATGGCAACAGCATGAGGAGTCAACATGGTGGCCCAAGTAACAGAGTGGTGAGGTGGCAACAGGATGAGGAGTCAACAAAGTGGCCCAAGTAACAGAGTGGTGAGGTGGCAAACGGCATGAGGAGTCAACATAGTAGCCCAGTGACAGAGTGGTGAAGTGGCAACAGCATGAAATGATACCAAGTAATTAGCCAATCCTGATGCGAAATAGGGAGCATGTGAAACAGGCCTTATGGCTGCTCCATAGATGGTATCCGTTGTGTGTCTCATTTTTTAGTCATTCTGAGAGATCTGAAGAAGGTTAAAATAAAAAGTGATGTCAACAAGGCCAAACAGGAAAAATAGAGTCTCTGTCATTGAGCGGGGAGAGTGGCAACAGCATGAGGATTCAACATATTGACAGAGTGGTGAGGTGGCAACAGCATGAAGAGTCATCAGAGTATCGAAGTGACAAAGTGCTGAGGCGGCAACAGTACGAAGAGCCAATATAGTACCCAGTGACAGTGGTGAGGTGGCAACAGCATGAGGAGTCAACAAAGTAGTCCAGTCACAAAGTGGTAAGGTGGCAACAACTTGACGAGTCCACACAGTGGCCCAGTGACAGAGTGGTGAGGTGTCAACAGCATGAATAGTCATCAGAGTGGCCCAGTGACAGAGTAGTGAGGTGGCAACAGCATGAGGAGTCAACAGAGTGGCCTGGTCAGAGTAGGAAGTTGGGGGGTAAAAGCAGTGGTAGTACTAGTACAAGATGGTGGGTGGCAGAAGGAGCACCTGGCAGCAGGTCGTAGCATCAGAATAGTGGCTGAAGCTGTTAGCTCGAATAAACAGGTCTCTTTTGACAAATTATGAGTGTGGAACCCCTAATGATCTACTGTATGTTTACTTTTTTTTTCTCTTTTTTCTTACAATAGTTTGTTGCTTAATTTTGGAAAAAATTACTTGAAACTTTAAAAAAAAAAAATTACTTGAAACTTTAAAAAAAAAAAAATTACTTTTTTTTTCACTTTATTTTTTGGGGGTCTGATCCCCTTTACAATGCATCACAATACTTCTGTATTGTGATGCATTGGCTGTATCTCACAGGCTCTCCCGGAAGGCAGACACGATGCCTAAGGAAGGCATCGGGCTGCCTTCCCTGCCATCGGGTCCCCGTCACAGCAGCGCGAGGACCCGATGGACACCCTGCACATGTCTGAAGCCTGCACTTGCCACGGTCAGAGCTGACCGAAGCCGTGCAGGGGTTAATGCGTCGGTATCAGTAATTTCACAGATGCCGGCGCATGCAGCAGGGGTCCGGCTATCAGTGACTGCCGGACCCCTGCCTCAGAATGGGTGGGCGTACATGTAAGGCGCTGGGCGTTAAGGGGTTAATACACCCCCCCCCCCAAAAAAAAAAAAAAGAAGTAAAATCAACACAGGGCGGCTAATAAGACATACGTATCTATCCTATTAATATATCCTGTAAATGGCTGTAGTACTGAACAGCAATTATGACATATTTTTTTAAATTTTTTTCCCTAATAAACCCACTCCAAAAAAGTAAAACAATGTAAAATCAAAGGAGAAAGGCTAATAGGTCATATGTATCTTTCCTAGTACTACACCCCGTAAATAACTGTATCACAGAACTTGCACCCCAATCACAAGCAAGGTTTGTGAAACAGTGCAAACAGCTAGGGTTGAGCGAACCCGAACTGTAAAGTTCGGGTTCGTACAGAACTTTGTTTTTTTGTACCTGGACTCGAACCCGAACATAAAAGTTCGGGTTCGAGTTCGGTGTTCGGCGATTTAATAGCGCTTGTTGGAAGGTTGCAGGGAAGCCAATGAACAAGCTTTTAACTCGTGTGCCCTTAGAAGCCATCACAGCCATGCCTACTAATGGCATGGCTGTGATTGGCCAAGTGCAGCATGTGACCCAGCCTTTATATATCATTTATGGTTAAAGAAACTAATTTTTTGGGGGCAATAAAGTACCTTTTTGCCCTGTACTGCATTTCTAACAGTCCAAAAAAAAGCCAAATACTGCAGTTACATTTTTTGGTGCAAAATTCACATTTTTGATGCTATAAAGTACATTTGCGGCCTACACTGCGTTCCTGTCAGTCAAATAAAACCATTAAATACCGCTGTTACATTTTTGGGCTTCAAATTCCCATTTTTGGGTGTAAAGTACCTCTGAGGCCTGCACATGTGACAGGCAGGCACATAAATTCAGCAAATCCATCTGTTCCATTGTAGGGGTGACATTTTTTGTTGGTAGAAAGTACATTTGCGGCCTGCCCTGCATTCCTGTAGGTTAAAAAAAAAACTGTAAATACCGCTGTTACATTTTTGGGCTTCAAATTCCCATTTTTGGGTGTTAAGTACCTCTGAGGCCTGAACATGTAACAGGCAGGCACATAAATTCAGCAAATCCATCTGTTCCATTGTAGGGGTGATATATCCACCATTTTTTATGTTAAAAACCCCTGTGCTTCATTTGTGACAGTGAAATATAATCTAAGTTAAATCCATCTGTTTCATTTAGGGTTAAAAAAAAGCAATAAAGTACCTTTTTGCCCTGTGCTGCATAGCAGACCGGGCAATAAGTTTACAAAACTCGTCTGTTCCATTGTTAACCCATTTTTCCCATCCAAAAACCCCTGCTCTACCTAAAATTCGTCTGTTCCATTGTTGGGTGACATTAACCCATTTTGGCCATCAATAAACCCCTGCTCTGCATTGTTCACAAGGAACTTAATTTAGTAAAAACGTCTGTTACTTCGGTGGGTGACCGCAAAAAATGAGGAGAGTTTCAAACAAGGGACGTAGCCCTGGTCGTGGTGCTGCTGGTGTTAGTGGAGCTCCTGTTGCAGGTAGAGGACGTGGTCAGCTACACGCCCAATTGAAACATCTTTCTCAGGTGCGAGTAGGTGACAGAACCTTCAGAGTTATTTGGTAGGGCCGAAAGCGGCTCTACGAATGGTGAGGCCAGAAAAAGTACAGGCGATATAAGATTGGGTGGCTGACAGTGCCTCCAGTTCCTTCACATTGTCTCCCACCCAGTCCCCTTCTTAAAGATCAGAGTTGGCACCTGCAGCAGATGGCCATCAGTCTTTCACCTCACCCCCTTGCAAATCAGCCAAGCAGTCTGAGACACAAGTCATTAAGCAGTCTCCTCTGCTTTTTGATGACTCTGCTGGCAGGGTTTCCCAGGGCCATCCACATAAGAAGTAGAAGAGATTGAGTGCACTGATACCCAACCACTTATGTTCCAGGATGAGGACATGGGAAGACCACCGCAGCACGTCTCTAATAATGACGAAACACAGGTGACAACTGCTGCTGCTTTCTGCAGACCGACAAGGAGGGCAGGGGTGAAGACTGGGTGGAAGATGATGTGGAGGACGATGAGGTCCTCGACCCCACATGAAATCAAGGTTATTCGAGTGACGTGTGTAGTTTGGAGGAAGAGGCGGTGGTCGCACAGAGGCACCAGCACAGCAAAAGAGGGATCAGGGTGCAAAAGCAGAGCTGCCATCCCATAGACAGTACGCCTGCTACTGCCCACCGCACCAAGGTACCAAGCACACCAAAGCCAGCTCCAAGGAGTTCCCTGGCGTGGCAGTTCTTCAGACAATGTGCTGACGACAAGACACGAGTGGTTTGCATACTGTGCAATCAGAGCCTGAAGCGAAGCATAAACATTCTAAACCTGAGCATAACCTGCATGACCAGGCTTCTAAGTGCAAAGCACGAGCTGCAGTGGAGTAGACACCTCAAAAACCAAGAAAGGTCTCTGGCTCCTCCTGCTTCCTCTTCTGCTGCAGTTTCTGCCTTTTCATCCCCCTCTGGAGTGATGGTGGCACCTGCCACCTCACAAACAGAAGATGTGGCAGCAACACCACCACCTGGGTCACCAAGCATCTCCACAATATCCCATGGAAGCGTTCAGCTGTCCATCTCCCAAACACTGGAGTGAAAGAGGAAGTACCCCTCTACCCACCCGTGATCCCTGGACCTGAATGCCAGCATTTAAAAATTCCTGGCCTTTGAAATGCTGTCATTCCGTCTGGTGGACATGGACAGTTTTAAGAATCTGATGGCGGTGGCTGTCCCACAGTACGTTGTGCCCAGCTGCCACTACTTTTCCAGACGAGCCCTCCCTTCCCTGCACAACCAAGTGGGGGACATAATCAGGTGTGCACTGCGCAACTCCATCTGTGGCAAGGTCCACATAACTACGGATACGTGGACCAGTAAGCACGGTCAGGGACGTTATATCTCCCTAACAGCACTCTGGATAAATGCAGTGGCGGCTGGGCCTGAGGAGGATAGCAGTTTGGCGCATGTCCTTCCACCACCGAGGATTGCAGGGCGTTTTTGCCTCCTGTTGCTTCCTCCTCCTACTCTGCTTCCTTATCCTCTACCGCCTCCTCATCCGATCAGCGTAACACCTTTACCACCAACTTCAGCACAGCCAGGGGTAAATGACAGCAGGCAGTTTTGAAACGTATCTGTTTGGGGGACAAACCCCACACCGTTCAGGAGCTGTGGACGTGCATAGAACAACAGACCGATGAGTGGTTGGTGCCAGTGAGCCTCAAGCCCGGCCTGGTGGTGTGCGATAATGGGCGAAATCTCGTAGCAGCTCTGGGCCTAGCCGGTTTGACGCACATCCCTTGCCTGGCGCATATGCTGAATTTGGTGGTGCAGAAATTCCTGAAAAATTACCCCAATATGTCAGAGCTGCTGCATAAAAGTGCGGGCCGTCTGTGCACCCTTTCAGTGTTCTCACCCTGCTGCTGCTCGTCTGTCTGCGCTGCAGTGTAACTTTGGCCTTCCCGCTCACCGCCTCATATTCGACGTGCCCACAAGGTGGAACTCCACCTTGCACATGCTGGCCAGACTGTGCGAGCAGCAGCAGGCGATAGTTTCAGCTGCAGCACGCACGGGTGAGTTGCTCTGCGGAACAGCACCACTTCACCACCAATGAGTGGGCCTCCATACGAGATCTGTGTGCCTTGTTGCACTGTTTCGAGTACTCCGCCAACATGGCCAGTGCCGATGACGCCGTTCTCAACGTTACTATCCCACTTCTATGTCTCCTTGAAAAAACGCTTCGGGCGATGATGGAAGAGGATGTGGCACAGGAGGAGGAGGAAGAGGGATCATTTACAAGGGTTTCAGGCCAGTCATTCACATGTGGCTCCGAGGGTGGGTTCCTGCATCAACATACGCCAGGTACACAATTGTCCAGCCAGGGCACAGTTCTGGAGGATGACGAGGTGGAGGATGAGGAGATGGAGGAGGAGGAACCGTGTTCACAGCAGGGTGGCACCAAAACCAGCTCATGGGCATCACTGGTGCGTGGCTGGGGGGATACAGAGGACACAGACGATAAACCTCCCACAGAGGACAGCTTGTCGTTGCCTCTGGGCAGCCTAGCACACATGAGCGATTACATGCTGCAGTGTCTCCGCAACGACTGCCGAGTTGTCCACATTCTAACTTGTGCTCATTACTGGGTGTCCTCGCTGCTGGATCCCCTTTACAAGGACAACGTCCCGTCCTTAATTCCATCACTGGAGCGTGATCGGAAGATGCGCAAGTACAAGCGTAATCGGAAGATGCGCAAGTACAAGAGCGTGATCGGCCCGCACTTAATTCCGTGCTGCTGATGGCATTCCCACCTGACAGCTTGGGCACAGTGGAAGTGCAAGGCGAAGGCAGAGGAGGAGGAAGAGGTCGCCAACGCAGCTGGGGCACCGCCAGCACCTCAGAAGGCAGGGTTAGCATGGCTGAAATCTGGAAATACTTTGTCAGCACGCCACAACAACCAGTACCACCAGCTGATATGGAACGTCTTAGCAGGAGGCAGCATTTCAGCAATATGGTAGAGCAGTATGTGTGCACACGCCTACACGTACTGACTGATGGGTCTGCCCCCTCCAACTTCTGGGTCTCCAAATTGGGCACAAGGCCTGAGCTTGCCCTTTACGCCTTGGAGGTGCTGGCCTGCCCTGCAACCAGTCTATAGTCTGAACGTGTGTTTAGCACGGCAGGGGGCATTATCACAGACAAGCGCAGCCGCCGGTCCACAGCCAATATGGACAAGCTCACAAATGAACCAGGCATGGATCCCACAGGACTTGTCCGTACCTTGTGCAGAATAGACATGTATACCGGCCTCACCCAGCCATTGTTATACTCCAGCACACTTTCTCATTGTTTTATTTTTTATATTCCCCAATGTTTTGGGGTGTACCCTAATTTAAAAAAAAAAAAAAACTGGGTTGGCTACCTCCTCCACCGCAGCTTCCACCTACACCGCCACGTCCACCGCCTTCTCAACCTCCTCCTCCATATGGACCTCCACCTCCTAGATCAAGATTATTCTTTTTTTATTTTTACGTATTTTATGTTATTTTAAGTCATTTCACTATCCACATTTGTTTGCTGAGTAGTGATGAGCGGGAGGTGCCATATTCGGTTTCGCGATATTTCGCGAATATTCGCATGAATATTCGTGTTATATTCGTCGAAATCGAATATTCGCAATTATTCCAATTATCGCGAAATTATTTTTCGCATATTGCGAAAATTTATCTTGATAGTATAAGGCAACGTTCCTATGCTAAGCTAATGACTATGGCTAGGCTAATATGTGTATATTACGAAATTTTGTAATATTGCTCTAACTTCGTCTCTTAGAATATTACGAATATTCTAAAAGACGAAGTTAGAGCAATATTAAGAACATTTGCAAAAGTCGAAATTGCGATGCGAGTAATATAACACGAAATAGTCGCATGAAGATTTAAACTTAGCACTGCTATATTCCATATTCTAGCCTAATATGGAATATAGCTGTGTTAAGTTAGCACTGCTATATTCCATATTAGGCTAGAATATGGAATATAGCTGTGCTAAATTGAAATCTTCATGCGACTATTTCGTGTTATATTACTCGCATCGCAATTTCGACTTTTGCAAATATTCTTAATATTGCTCTAACTTCGTCTTTTAGAATATTCGTAATATTCTAAAAGATGAAGTTAGAGCAATATTACGAAATTTCGTAAAATACACATAGATTGTATTTAAGCTAATATACTGCTATAGTAATAATTTTTAATAGTGTACATATTTTACAAAACTTAAGTTCAGAAGAGGCAAAAAAAATTACAGGAAAAAAAAGGGATTATAGCACTATATTAGCTAAATTACAATCTATATGTGTATTTTACGAAATTTCGTAATATTGCTCTAACTTCGTCTTTTAGAATATTCGTAATATTCTAAGAGATGAAGTTAGAGCAATATTACGAAATTTCTAAAAGACGAAGTTAGAGCAATATTAAGAACATTTGAAAAAGTCGAAATTGCGATGCGACTAATATAACACGAAATATTCGCATGAAGATTTCAACTTAGCACAGCTATACTCCATATTCTAGCCTAATATGGAATATAGCAGTGCTAACTTAGCACAGCTATATTCCATATTAGGCTAGAATATGGAGTATAGCAGTGCTAAGTTGAAATCCTCATGCGAATATTTCGTGTTATATTACTCGATGCGTTCTATTAAATTGCGATGCGACTAATATAACACGAAATATTCGCATGAAGATTTCAACTTAGCACTGCTATACTCCATATTCTAGCCTAATATGGAATATAGCTGTGCTAAGTTAGCACAGCTATATTCCATATTAGGCTAGAATATGGAGTATAGCAGTGCTAAGTTGAAATCTTCATGCGAATATTTCGTGTTATATTACTCGATGCGTTCTATTAAATTGCGATGCGACTAATATAACACGAAATATTCGCATGAAGATTTCAACTTAGCACAGCTATACTCCATATTCTAGCCTAATATGGAATATAGCAGTGCTAACTTAGCACAGCTATATTCCATATTGGGATAGAATATGGAGTATAGCAGTGCTAAGTTGAAATCTTCATGCGAATATTTCGTGTTATATTACTCGCATCGCAATTGCGACTATTGCGAAATTTCGTAAAATACACATATAGATTAGATTGTAATTTAGCTAATATGGAATATAGCAGTAAGTTGAAAGCGCCACTGACTGGAGCAGCCAGGAAGCCAGGAATCCAAAGGACAGGTAAGAACAACTTTAGGGAAGTGGGAAAGAAAAAAATATAATAAAAAAAAAAAGAAAAAAAACGAATATTCTATTTCGCGAATATATAGAACGATATTCTAAATATTCGCGAAATCTCGAAATTGCGATATTCGAGAAAAAAATTCGCAATTCGAATATTCGCGCTCAACACTATTGCTGAGCACTAGCCATGCTCTTAAGCACATTTTGCTGCCTTTTGCAGTGAAATATAATCAGTAAATACAACTTTGACATTGTTTGTGAAAAAAACTTTTTTTTTGCCATAAAATACCTTTGCGGCCTGCGCTGTACTGGGGTGTTGGTGAAAGAAAATCCGTTAAATCCATCTGTTTCATTGTTGTTGAAAAAAAAAAAAAAAATACCTTTGCGGCCTGTGCTGCATATGTGACAGCCAGGCAAATAAATACACTAAATTCATCTGTTGGATTATGGGGTGACATATTCACAGTTTGGTCTTTCAACTAACCCTGCGGCCTGCACTACATATGTGACTGCCAGGCCAATAAATTCAGCAAATCCATCTGTTTGCATGTGGGTTGACATTTCCACGGTTATCAGGCAGTCATTCACAAGTGGCTTGTATGGTGGGTTCCTGCACCAACATAGGCCAGGTACACAATTGTACAGCCAGGGCACAAGTGCAATACACCATTTTTACACCCCTGACACAGAAGCGTTAATTTTAACGTAAATTTGTTTTCCCTTAGTCATAACAGCAGCACAAGTGGGGAGTTCTCCCCTGTGAAACTGGTAGGACAGGTGGAATTTTTATTGATTAAAATTGCTACCAAGACAATTAAACAATTAACCCACCCCCTATAAAGGGACGCCCGCCCTTAAACCAGTGCTTTATCAGAAAGTACACAAACAAAAATAGGGTGGGAAATTTGTGTGCTGCTGTTAGGACTAAGGGAAAACAAATTTATGTTAAAATTAACGCTTCCCTTACGTCCTAACCAGCAGCACAAGTGGGGACCTAGCAAGGAGCGACAGACAACTTGGGAGGGTTCCCCTTCTTTTTTTATTTTTTTTTATGAGAGGGTGGCACTGAGAATGGTACGTCCAAATGCCACTCCCTCAGAGCGCCTAGAATCTAGGCGGTAATGCGTCATAAAGGTGTTGTGGGAGCTCCAAGAGGCTGCAGCACAGATTTGTTCTAGCGGGACCAAACTTTTCTCTGTGTACGAAGTAGATACTGCCCTTGTAGAGTGGGCAGTGACAAAGGATGGAGGAGCCAACCCCTGGGCTAGAAAAGCTTCATGGATTGCCTCTTTTACCCATCTATTCAAAGGGGGTTTAGAGGCCTTGAGACCTTTGTTTTTCCCCGACAAGGACAGCAGGAGGTGTTCGGATCTTCTGAAGTCTGCAGTTCTGTTCAGGTAGATTCTGAGATTTCTTGAAATGTCCAAGGAATGGAGGGCTTCTTCCTCTGGAGATGAGGGAGAGGGACATAAAACCGGTAAGGTGATGGTCTGATTAGTATTTCTAAATGATGGTACCTTGGGGACAAAGGTCAGTAGGAACCTCAACAGAACTCTGTCCTGGAGGAAGAGGGTATAAGGCTCAGCGGCCGCCAGGGCCTGAAGTTTTCCAATCCTCTTGGCCGAAGTTATGGCCAGTAGAAATGTGACCTTCAAAGATAAAAATCTAAGGTCCACATTTTCCAAGGGTTCAAAGGGGGGAGAGGATAGCCCCTTCAGAACCACAGATAAATCCCATTCAGGGATAGGTCTCAGGATTCTAGGTTTTAGTCTTTCGGCTCCTTTAAGGAACCTCCTGAGTAGGGGGTCTTGAGCTAAAGGTCTGCCTAAACAGGCAGAAAGCGCACTGGTATGAACTCTGAGCATTGACTGGCTTAGACCCTTGTCCAGGCCATCCTGCAGAAACTGTAGAATCGCTGAAAGAGGAGGATCTGAGGGTACAACCTCTTTATCAGCACACCACTGAAGGAAGATCTTGTATATCCTTGAGTAAGCTTTGTTTGTAGACTCCGCCCTGGAGTGTGAAATGGTTCTCAAGACCTCCACAGAAAGCCCTCTAGCTTCTAGTAGGGACCTGTCAATCTCCAGGCTGTCAGATTGAGTTTCCTCAGATCTAGGCAGGGGCCTGTGTCCTGATACACAAGGTCCTGCGTTAGGGGAAGTCTCCAATATGTGCCCTGACTCATCTTCATGAGCTGGGTGAACCAAGACCTCTTCAGCCAGAATGGTATTATCGCAATGACCGGGGTCTGGTCTTGCTTGATTTTCGTCAATACCCTTGGTATCATGGAAATTAGAGGGAATATGTAAGCCAGCCTGAACCTCCATGTTATGGACAGAGCGTCTATCACCAGAGGATTGTCCTCCTTGTAGAGGGAGCAGAATCTGTCCACCTTGGCGTTCAAGCGGGTCGCCATCAAGTCGATCTCTGGAGTACCCCACCGGAGAGGGATCTGGGTGAAAACGTCTCT
This sequence comes from Bufo bufo, assembly GCF_905171765.1. Classification (NCBI taxonomy): domain Eukaryota; kingdom Metazoa; phylum Chordata; class Amphibia; order Anura; family Bufonidae; genus Bufo; species Bufo bufo. The sequence goes on along the minus strand of NC_053390.1, from coordinate 650,533,069 downwards.
GTTCATTGACCATTCGCCTGGAACTAGCAGACCCCGACTCAGCTGATCTGCAACTACGTTGAGATTCCCTCTGATGTGAACAGCCGAAAGGTGGGATAGACTGGTTTCTGCCCAAGCAAGAATTAAACCAACTTCCTGGAGGAGAGGTTGAGATCTTGTGCCTCCCTGTCTGTTGATGTAAGAGACAACTGTCATATTGTCCGAGGGGACTCTTACCGCCTTCCCGCAGATAAGAGGAGCAAAGTGGTAGAGAGCGAGACGAACTGCTCTCAATTCTCTCAGATTGGATGAGAGAAGCCTCTCCTGTGGACTCCAGGTACCTTGTACTGGATTCTCCTCCAGATGTGCTCCCAAACCTAGAAGGGAGGCGTCTGTGGTCAACGTGATCCAACGAGGTTGAATCAAGGACCTGGACTGGACTTCAGTAGACAGGAAGTGCGTCTTGTCCAACCTCTTGGGGTTGCGATTCCAGACTGCTAACACTTCTTCCTGAAGTGGACGTAGGTGCCATAGGGCCCAAGGAACTGCTTCCGCTGATGCTGACATGTGGCCTAACATCTTCATGAGTGTTCTGATGGACACCCGCCGAGGTGCCATGAGGAACTGCGCGGCTCTTATCACTCGATCCTTCCTCTCTGGAGAGAGGGAAAGGGTCATCCATTTAGAGTCTACAAAAAAACCCAGGAACATCCTGGAAGTAGATGAGACGATCTACAATTTTCCCCAATTTATGAGCCAGCCCAAGCGCTGGAGAGACTAAAGAGCCAGCTGAAGATGAGACAAAAAAACGTCTACAGTAGAGTGGAAGCTTTTAGAAGCCAGTTGTCTAGTTATGGCACAATTTCTAGCCCTAGAAGCCTGAGTTGGGCGACAACCGGAGGCACAACTCTTGTGAAAGTGTGGGGAGTGGAAGAAATGCCAAAAGGCAGCACAGCAAACTGGTAATGTTTTACCACCTCTCTTATGGAGACCGCAATTCTTAAAAATCTCCTGTGAGCTGGATGAATGGGGATATGAAGGTAATCATCCTTCAGATCTAAGGTGATCATTAGATCGCCGGGGTTTAGGATGCTGATGAGTGATCGAATGGTCTCCATTCTGAAGCGCTTTGGTCTTATGAACCGATTTAGGTAACGCAGGTCTATGATCATGCGCCAATCGCCCGACGGCTTCAGGACTAGAAAAACGGGGGAGTATACTCCCAGCTCTTGTTCGCAAGGAGGAACTTCCTCTAGGGCCCTTTTTTTTTAACATAAAGGAGGACAGAATCCTCTAAGATAGACTGTTTGGTCTGGTTTAGGGTTCTGGTTAAAACAAATTTCTCTTAGGGAGGGGACAGAAAATCTATTTTGTACCCCCACATAATTATTTCTAGGACCCACTGGTCCGGAATATTTTGCAGCCAGGCCTGCTGAAATAAACTTAGATGACCTCCAACCGAAGGGAAACTGAAATTCTAAACATCGCCCAGATGATTTGGAGGGGATGGGGGAAGGTAAGCGGGATAGTCATAGATCCGCTTTACGGTCCTTTCCACGACCGCGACCCCATCCGCGTCTGGACGACTCCTGACGTCTCTGAGACCTTGAGGGGCCCTGGGTTCTAGAACTTCGGGGCCTACTCTGGCCCCGAAAGGATTGTTGGGGAGGGACTTTCCCTTTTTATCCGCCAGGCTCTCCATTATCTTTTCTAATTCTGAACCAAAGAGTCTCCCTGGTTCATATGGTAAGCCCCACAGATTGAATTTGGAGGCGTTATCGGCAACCCAGGGACGCAACCATAGTGGCCGCCGACTGGCGGAAGAGAGAGCCATGCCTTTGGCTGCTAATTTCAGGTGCTGTGTGGAAGTGTCACACAAAAAGTCAGTTCCAAGGAGTAAGGTCTTGAACTAGTCTAGCACGTCAGTTCTGGAGACTCCAGATTCCAGGTCCGACTGAATTCTGAGAACGCGGGACCGAACAAACTCCGCGACTTCTGAGGAAGCAACTGCAACTGAAGCAGAGGCTGCAGCTGCGGAATAGCTGCGCCTCAGAGTGCACTCGGCCCTCCGATCTAATGGATCCTGAAGGTTGCTTCCGTCATCAGAAGGAACTAAGGTCCTCTTAGACAACTTGGAGATCGCCATATCGACCTTCGGAGGCGGAACCCACAGTTCTGATTCCGACTCCTGGAGAGAAAAAATCAGTTTAAATCTCTTTGTGAGAACTGGACCTTTTTCAGGATGCTTCCATTCAGTTAACATAAGCTTTTTTAAATCTTTATCCACTTTAAAGGCCCTTGGCCCCCTAGAGGTGGACGGTGGAGCTTCCCCTTGCTCAACATCATGACCCCTTGATCGGATAGAGTGTAGAAGTCTTTGCGTCTTCTCCGCAGGAAAAAGATAAGTGGCATCATCTTCATCAGAAGAGGAGGAGGAACGCGGTCTTCAACCGAAATGATGTCTTCAGCCATAGGTACAGGACCTGGCGATGAAGCTCTGGGCCTCTTAGAAGAAAGGGCGCTCTTGATCTCCATAATGGAAATACCCATGAATTCCTTCATCCAGCCGAACATGTCACCCATCGAGGGTTGCGTCGGAGGAGGACGGCATAAAGGACACCTATTGAATTCATAGTCCGGCATCAGCATCTCGCAGTTGGCACAAGTTAGGTGCTTCTGTTTATGGGAGGATTTCCCACCATTGGGAGACGCCATCTGAAAAAACAACTTGGAAAGTAGTTTAGAATAGACTCAGAGTCTGTAGTAGTTTAGAACAGAGAGGGAGAGTCTGGCGTCTGCTGAGCTTTTATAGCTAACAGACCCTCCCCCTAGTGTAGCTACGCCCCCCCCTTCCCCCCCCCCGCCGGAAGTGACCCACTGTCACTACATTATTACTTATAAGGATAACCCAAAAGAGCCCCCCTCGATTATATGTGTAAATCTGGCGCACTTCTGGGTATGGCACGCATGCGCGTGAAACGCCGAGCGCGGCATCCGGGACCGCGGCCAAGTACAGGCCGAGCCCAGGGGGATAACTGCGGCAGAGGCCGTAACCCGGCAGGACCTAGGAAAAAACAGCCACAAGGACCAAGAATCTTGGCAGCAAACGAATCAAAAAGGTAACAGGCAACGCCTGAACCTGTTTAGGCAGACCTTTAGCTCAAGACTCCCTACTCAGGAGGTTCCTTAAAGGAGCCGAAAGACTAAAACCTAGAATCCTGAGACCTATCCCTGAATGGGATTTATCTGTGGTTCTGAAGGGGCTATCCTCTCCCCCCTTTGAACCCTTGGAAAATGTGGACCTTAGATTTTTATCTTTGAAGGTCACATTTCTACTGGCCATGACTTCGGCCAAGAGGATTGGAAAACTTCAGGCCCTGGCGGCCGCTGAGCCTTATACCCTCTTCCTCCAGGACAGAGTTCTGTTGAGGTTCCTACTGACCTTTGTCCCCAAGGTACCATCATTTAGAAATACTAATCAGACCATCACCTTACCGGTTTTATGTCCCTCTCCCTCATCTCCAGAGGAAGAATCCCTCCATTCCTTGGACATTTCAAGAAATCTCAGAATCTACCTGAACAGAACTGCAGACTTCAGAAGATCCGAACACCTCCTGCTGTCCTTGTCGGGGAAAAACAAAGGTCTAAAGGCCTCTAAACCCCCTTTGAATAGATGGCTAAAAGAGGCAATCCATGAAGCTTTTCTAGCCCAGGGGTTGGCTCCTCCATCCTTTGTCACTGCCCACTCTACAAGGGCAGTATCTACTTCGTACACAGAGAAAAGTTTGGTCCCGCTAGAACAAATCTGTGCTGCAGCCTCTTGGAGCTCCCACAGCACCTTTATGAAGCATTACCGCCTAGATTCTAGGCGCTCTGAGGGAGTGGCATTTGGACGTACCATTCTCAGTGCCACCCTCTCATAAAAAAAAATAAAAAAAAGAAGGGGAACCCTCCCAATTTGTCTGTCACTCCTTGCTAGGTCCCCACTTGTGCTGCTGGTTAGGACGTAAGGGAAGCGTTAATTTTAACATAAATTTGTTTTCCCTTAGTCCTAACAGCAGCACACAAATTTCCCACCCTATTTTTGTTTGTGTACTTTCTGATAAAGCACTGGTTTAAGGGCGGGCGTCCCTTTATAGGGGGTGGGTTAATTGTTTAATTGTCTTGGTAGCAATTTTAATCAATAAAAATTCCACCTGTCCTACCAGTTTCACAGGGGAGAACTTCCCACTTGTGCTGCTGTTAGGACTAAGGGAAAACAAATTTACGTTAAAATTAACGCTTCTGTGTCAGGGGTGTAAAAATGGTGTATTGCACATGTGCCCTGGCTGTACAATTGTGTACCTAGCCTATGTTGGTGCAGGAACCCACCATACGAGCCACTTGTGAATGACTGGCCTGATAACCGTGGAAATGTCAACCCACACGCAAACAGATGGATTTGCTGAATTTATTGGCCTGGCAGTCACATATGTAGTGCAGGCCGCAGGGTTAATGGAAAGACCAAACTGTGAATATGTCACCCCACAATCCAACAGATGAATTTAGTGTATTTATTTGCCTGGCTGTCACATATGCAGCACAGGCCGCAAAGGTATTCTCTGGCCTAAGAATTTATTTTTTTTCAACAACAATGAAACAGATGGACTTAACAGATTTTCTTTTACCAACACAAGTACAGCGCAGGCTGCAAAGGTATTTTATGGCAAAAAAGTTTTTTTTCACAAACAATGTCAAAGTTGTATTTACTGATTATATTTCACTGCAAAAGGCAGCAAAATGTGCTTAAGAGCATGGCTAGTGCTCAGCAAACAAATGTGGATAGTGAAATGACTTAAAATAACATAAAATACGTAAAAATAAAAAAATAATAATCTTGATCTAGGAGGTGGAGGTCCATATGGAGTAGGAGGTTGAGAAGGCGGTGGACGTGGCGGTGTAGGTGGAAGCGGCGGTGGAGGAGGTAGCCAACCCTGTTTTTTTTTTTTTTTATATTAGGGTACACCCCAAAACATTGGGAAATATAAAAAATAAAACAATGAGAAAGTGGGCTGGAGTATAACAATGGCTGGGTGAGGCTGGTATACATGTCTATTCTGCACAAGGTACGGACAGGTCCTGTGGGATCCATGCCTGGTTCATTTTAATGAACGTGAGCTTGTCCACATTGGCTGTGGACCGGCGGCTGCGCTTGTCTGTGATAATGATCAAGCAAAGGAGCAGAGAAAGGAAGATACAGCGGCACTACAACAAACACCTCTTGTCTGAGTACGTCCGTGCCAGGACCTGGGGAGGCAGCCGTGGTAAGGTACACAGCAGGAGGTGGTGCTCAGCGTGGTTAAGCGGTAAGTCAATGAAAGTTGAGAAAGAGACGCGGCACTCACCAAACTTCTAAATGCTGTTAGCTGTTTATTGGAGATCGAGCATCATGCGCAAGCAGGGGGGGCGGGATGGCCACAGTGTGCGTCGGCGGCGACGGCCGTTTCGCGCTGGAATAGCGCTTCTTCTGGCCGGATATGACGTGCGTTAGCACGAGTAACCTTATATAGGGGAAGGGAAACCGGGCGTGTCCATGGTGATCCCGGACCTCCCCTGTGTGCAGGTGCTTCAAAAGGTGTACAGACAGAGACACAAGTAAATAGTTCATATTATACAAACAATGTCATGTAAAACAAGACAAGACGAACATGGGATGCCCGGGTTATAATTGGGCAACAAATTTCAGAAGCCAGACCGAAGGTATTAACAGTGACAGAAAATTGAGAAATATTTATACGGACAACGTAGGCACTGAGCCTATCAGGGGGATAATATCATGGGTTATCAAGAGGTCGAATTGGTAGTGTACACAATTATACAGGAGTAAGGTGGTGAAAAGGGGAACAAAGGCGGGACCAGACTAGACACCGCGGCCATGCCCCTACAAGAAAACCGCCATGTCATTTTTGTCATTAAGACCGAGAGGACCCATGGCATTGGTCCTGATGATCCATCTGGCCTCCCGCTGCAGCAAGAGGCGGTGGCGGTCGCCTCCACGGAGGATTGGCCCCACAGCCTCAATGCCCGCAAAGGAGAGGCCAGATGGATCACCGTTATGGGCCGCATGTACATGTTCAATTAAGCGGGGGGAACCTCGCCCGGTGCGGATCGAATTGATGTGCTCCCGCACCCGTTCAAGCATCGGCCTAATGGTCTTCCCGATGTAAAACATGTTACAGGTACAGAAGATGACATACACTACAAAGGGAGTGCGACAGTTAATGAACTGTCGTACTTTGTGTGTTACGCCCCCTAGGGACAAAACTTTGGCCTGGGCATTTAAGTGACACAAAGAGCAGGTACCACACTTGTAATTGCCTATAGGAATTCTACTGTTCAACCAATTAGACCTTTTTGGTTGCCGAAGAACGCTTTGGACCAATTTGTCGCTTAGAGTGTGGCACTTCCTAAAAGAAATAATTGGTTTGCTGGAAGCTACTGTGCCCAATGAAGCGTCATGCTTCAAAAGGTCCCAGTTGCTGTATATTGCCCGTCTGATGGTGTCAGCTACAGGGCTATACTTAAAGACAAAGGCGAATCTCTCGTCCTTGTCCTCGCCATCATTGTCCCTGAGGAGGCTAGATCGAGGGCAGATAGCTGCTCGATGCATTGCATCCAGTACAGTTCTCCTTGGGTAACCCCTTTCCACAAGTCTACCCACAAGTTGGTGAGCCTGTCTAAAGAAGTCCGCATCGGTACTATTAATTCTGCGCAACCGGACGAATTGCCCGTATGGTACCGCATTTTTAACAGCGGGGGGATGGAAACTGGTCTGGTGGAGCAGCGAATTGGTGGCAGTGGGTTTCCGGAAACCTGTAGTGTGCAGGTGACCTTCAACCACGGAGACATGTACGTCAAGGAAATCCAGACATCTGCCTCCGAAGTTGAAAGTGAACTTCATGTTCATATTATTGATATCATTGAGGTACTGCACAAAGAGTCCACACTGCTCTTCGCTGCCCGACCAGACCAGAAACACATCATCCACGTATCTGAGGAACCTGTGGATGTAGACAAGGAAGGGGTTACCCAAGGAGAAAATGTACGTCTCCTCAAATACCGCCAGATACAGGTTGGCAAAGGTACATGAGACAGGTGTACCCATCGCCGTACCTTGTATCTGGCGGTACCATTGGCGGTTGAACTGAAAGACATTGTTACTGAGAACCAGATGGAGAGACTCTTGTACAAACTGGGAAAACATGGAGCCTTTATCTGTCCGGGAGAGGACTGTCGCCACCGCTTGAAGGCCTGCATCATGGGGAATGCGGGTGTAGAGACTCTCCACGTCCAAGGACACAAGGTGGAATTCCTCCCGCCACTCAAGATCATTGACGGCACGGAGGAAGTCCCCGGTGTCCTTGAGGTACGTGGGAGTCCCCACTAGAAGAGGCCTGAGGAGCCAGTCCACATACTTCGAAATGGACTCCGTCGGGGACCCAATACCTGCAATAATGGGTCTCCCCGGTGGGTGAAGTAGGGACTTGTGTACCTTTGGCACGAAGTACCACGTAGGGTACTTAGGGAACTTAGGAACTAGCTTCTCCATAATGCATTTGGGCAAGAAATTTTGGTCAACGTATCTAGAAAGAAGTGAGTGAACCCTGTCAAGGATGGATGGCACAGGGTTCTCACTAAGTTTTAAATACACGGTGGCATCGTCTAGCTGTCTAGAGGCTTCCTCGAGGTAATAGGCCCTCGGCATCAGGACCACGTTGCCCCCCTTGTCGGCGGGCTTTATGACCACATCATCAAGGCCACATAGCCAATGTAAAGCCGTCTTCTCCTCATGTGTTATGTTAGGGGGTGCCACTGGATATACCAGTGCACGTACATCCCTAAGAACCTGCTTGTGAAAAAGGTCAATAGAAGAGCCCGTCGGCATGGGGGGCAAGAACGTGGACCCGATACCTCCCGAAAAAGATTTATGAGGCTGTGAAGGGATGTTATCCTCATTTTCGGTCTCAATATCTGCCAGAAAATAGATGCATGACAATTCGTCTGCATCAAATCTGGGGTGCAGGTGGAACTCAGCTGGCGTCAAGTACGCCAGAACCTCGCCAGGTAAAGGCGGTGGACGTGGTAGGCACTTCTCAGCAAACAATTTCCTCAGGAAAAGCTTGCGTACGGCTTTATACAGGTCAACCTCAAACCCCACAGGGTCAAACTGTTCAACCAGGCTGTATCCCAGTCCCCGGCAGAGGAGTGAGACACAGCCGGGGGACAGGCTGTGGGGCGTGAGGTTAATCACCGTATTGCTGGAAGCAGGTGTAGAAGACAAAGGGTCAGAGACAGTCATTGTCTCCAGGTGACTTGGCGTCGCCTCCTCGTGGATCTGCGAGTTTGAATGTTTTTGCCTCTTGCGGCGGCCTCGTCCCCTCCGGGTTCTCCTCCTAAAGGGGGTAAATCTGTGGTGCGCCCGGCTGGTCCAGAGACTCCTGTCTCGGACTGGCTGGAGTCAGAGTCCGAGGTCCAGAAATCGCTGCGGGTGCGGCGTATATTGCGTCTTGGGCGGCCGCGGTTTTTGTTCCAATCGAACACTCTGTCTGTTTCATAATCCGTCTTGTCACGCAAGAACTTATCCCTCTTCCGCTCCTTAATATCGACTTGAGTGATAGCTAATTTATTATTCAGCTTCTTTTCAAAGCTACCGTACTGTGCGGCTGTCATCCTTGCCTTAAGCTCGGCTTGTGCCTTTTCAAGGTCGGTGTTGACCCGCTGGTACTCTTTTTCATCACGTGCTAGAATCAATTTCATGATTTCCATAGAAAAGTCGGCGTGCATGTCTTTCCATGCCTCCACGAACTCGGGGTCATCTTCGTATTGATAGATCTCTTTATAGATTCGTAACCCACGTGGGACCCGACAGCTTTCCTTATAGGATGTTAAGGACCTAATCGTCCAGAACAAACGAACCTCACGGTCGGCCAACTGAAAAATCTTCGCCTCTAATGAGCGGGTACTCATGGATAGAACTTGGTCTCTGACATTGCACAGACTGAAGAAGGCCTCCGCCCCCTCTCTGCCTGAGCGCAGGCTCACGGTGGCTTCATCTCCCAGGGTAGTGGGTGGAGACGGTGTAGGTGACGGAATGTCGTCAAGAGTGTGCTCAGCTGGGGCAATCATGTGAACGATCAAGCAAAGGAGCAGAGAAAGGAAGATACAGCGGCACTACAACAAACACCTCTTGTCTGAGTACGTCCGTGCCAGGACCTGGGGAGGCAGCCGTGGTAAGGTACACAGCAGGAGGTGGTGCTCAGCGTGGTTAAGCGGTAAGTCAATGAAAGTTGAGAAAGAGACGCGGCACTCACCAAACTTCTAAATGCTGTTAGCTGTTTATTGGAGATCGAGCATCATGCGCAAGCAGGGGGGGCGGGATGGCCACAGTGTGCGTCGGCGGCGACGGCCGTTTCGCGCTGGAATAGCGCTTCTTCTGGCCGGATATGACGTGCGTTAGCACGAGTAACCTTATATAGGGGAAGGGAAACCGGGCGTGTCCATGGTGATCCCGGACCTCCCCTGTGTGCAGGTGCTTCAAAAGGTGTACAGACAGAGACACAAGTAAATAGTTCATATTATACAAACAATGTCATGTAAAACAAGACAAGACGAACATGGGATGCCCGGGTTATAATTGGGCAACAAATTTCAGAAGCCAGACCGAAGGTATTAACAGTGACAGAAAATTGAGAAATATTTATACGGACAACGTAGGCACTGAGCCTATCAGGGGGATAATATCATGGGTTATCAAGAGGTCGAATTGGTAGTGTACACAATTATACAGGAGTAAGGTGGTGAAAAGGGGAACAAAGGCGGGACCAGACTAGACACCGCGGCCATGCCCCTACAAGAAAACCGCCATGTCATTTTTGTCATTAAGACCGAGAGGACCCATGGCATTGGTCCTGATGATCCATCTGGCCTCCCGCTGCAGCAAGAGGCGGTGGCGGTCGCCTCCACGGAGGATTGGCCCCACAGCCTCAATGCCCGCAAAGGAGAGGCCAGATGGATCACCGTTATGGGCCGCATGTACATGTTCAATTAAGCGGGGGGAACCTCGCCCGGTGCGGATCGAATTGATGTGCTCCCGCACCCGTTCAAGCATCGGCCTAATGGTCTTCCCGATGTAAAACATGTTACAGGTACAGAAGATGACATACACTACAAAGGGAGTGCGAGCGCATGATGCTCGATCTCCAATAAACAGCTAACAGCATTTAGAAGTTTGGTGAGTGCCGCGTCTCTTTCTCAACTTTCATTGACTTGTCTGTGATAATGCCCCCTGCCGTGCTAAACACACGTTCAGACTATAGATCCGGAAGTCGTCATCTGACGCACTTCTGGGTATGGCGCGCATGCGTGCGAAACGCAGAGCGCGGCATCCGGGACCGCAGCCAAGTACAGGCCGAGCCCAGGGGGATAACTGCGGCAGAGGCCGTAACCAGGCAGGACCTAGGAAAAAACAGCCACAAGGACCAAGAATCTTGGCAGCAAACGAATCAAAAAGGTAACAGGCAGCGCCTGAACCTGTCCTCAGTCCACAGGACAGATAAAAATGCACTGGTTTAAAGGCGGGCGTCCCTTTATAGGGGGTGGGTTAATTGTTTAATTGTCTTGGTAGCAATTTTAATCAATACAAATTCCACCTGTACTACCAGTTTCACAGGGGAGAACTCCCCACTTGTGCTGCTGGTTAGGACGTAAGGGAAAGATAATTTATCTGTATGTTCAATCTGTGGCTGACCTTACTCTAGCAATTTTTTGTTGGGCGCAATGCAGCATGTAAAATAAATATAAATAATTTAATACTTAATCCGTCTGTTAGTTCGGTGGGCGACAAAACTATTTTTTTGTAAAGTGCACCTGCACCTGCATATGCGCCAGGGACAATAATATAGTTAATCCGTCTCTGAGTTTAGGGGTTGGCATATTTGCATATTTGGCTGTGATATACCCCTGCTCTACATACCGGACAGGTAAGTAAATTTCACAAATGCGCCTGTTACGTACATTGTTGGGTGACAAATTCTCATCTTTAGCGCTAGGAAGTACATTCGCGGCCTACGCTGCATTTATGACAGTCCAATAAAACCATTAAATACTGATGTTACATTGTTGTTTGCCGAAATAACATTTTTTCTGCTAGATAATACATTTGTAGCCTGCGCTGCATTTCTGGCAGTCAAATAAAACCAGTAAATACTGCTGTTACATTGCTATTTGACAAATTCAAATTTTTTTGGACAATGAAGTATTTGTATTAAATTCAACTGTTGTGTGACCTCAAGAAATTTTTTCTCTTTATGACATCGGTACAGCCTTACTGTCAGTGAACTTAATTGTTGACTATTGGCGGTTACATTGTCGCCTGACATAAACCATCTGTTAGTTTTGTGGGTGAACGCAAAGAATGAGTAGAGCATCAAATAAGGGACGTGGCCCTGGTCGTGGTGCTGCTGGTGTTGGTGGAGCTCCTGTTGCAGGTAGAGGACGTGGTCGATCTGTGCAAGCTACACGCCCAAGTGAAACACCTTCCTCATGTGCGAGTAGGCAACAGAACCTTCAGCGTTTTTTGGTAGGCCCAAATGCGGCTCTACGAATGGTGAGGCCAGAACAAGTACAGGCGATAGTAGATTGGGTGGCTAACAGTCCCTCCAGTTCCTTTACATTTTCTCCCACCCAGTCCCCTGCTGAAAGCTCAGATTTGGCACCTACAGCCCAAGGCAATCTGTCTTTCAACTCAACCCCTTGCAAATCAGGCAAGCAGTCTGAGCCCCTAGTCATGCAACAGTCTCTTATGCTTTTTGATGACTCTGCTGGCAGGGTCTCCGTGGTCCATCCACATAGCCCTGCCCTAGAAGTGGAAGAGATTGAGTGCACTGATACCCAACCACTTATGTTTCAGGATGAGGACATGGGAAGACCACCGCAGCACGTCTCTGATGATGACGAAACACAGGTGCCAACTGCTGCGGCTTTCTGCAATCTGCAGACCGACAAGGAGGGCAGGGGTAAAGAGTGGGTGGAAGATGATGTGGAGGATGATGAGGTACTAGACCCCGCATGGAATCAAGGTCATTCGAGTGATGTGTGCAGTTTGGAGCAAGAGGCGGTGGTCGTACAGAGGCACCAGCACAGCAAAAGAGGGAGCAGGGTGCAAAAGCGTCTGTTACATTCTTGGGTGACATAAACCCCTGCTCTGCATAGGTGACAGGGACCTAAACTTTGTAAAATCGTCTGTTCCATTGGTGGGTGACATGAACCCAGTTTTGACGTGAATAAACCCCTGCTCTGCATAGGTGACAGGGACCTAAATTTCAAAAAATCGTCTGTTACATTCTCGGGTGACATTTTACCATTTTTGCCGTATACAAACACCTGCTCTGCATAGGTGACAGGGACCTAATTTTTTTTTAAATCGTCTCTTCCATTGGTGGGTGACATGAACCCAGTTTTGCCGTGAATAAACCCCTGCTCTGCATAGGTGACAAGGACCTAAATTTAAAAAAATCGTCAGTTACATTTATGGTTGACATTAACCCATTTTTGCCGATGAAAAACCCCTGCTCTGCATTGCTGACAGGGAACTAAATTTAGTAAAAACGTCTGTTACTGATCGGAAGATGCGCGACTACAAGAGCACCCTGGTCGACGCGCTGCTGATGGCATTCCCACCAGCGGGGGCTCAGTGGAAGCACAAGGCGAAGGCTGAGGAGGAGGAAGAGGACGCCAATGCAGCTGGGGCACCGCCAGCACCTCAGAAGGCAGGGTTAGCACGGCCAAAATATGGAAAAGTTTTGTCAGCGCGCCAAAGCAACTAGCAGCACCATCTGATATGGAACGTCTTAGCAGGAAGCAGCACTTCAGGAACATGGTGGAGTGGTATGTGTGCACACGCTTACACGTACTGACTGATGGGTCTGCCCCCTTCAACTTCTGGGTCTCCAAATTGGGCACATGGCCTGAGCTTGCCCTTTACGCCTTGGAGGTACTGGCCTGCCCTGCAGCCAGTGTATTGTCTGAATGTTTGTTTAGCACGGCAGGAGGGGGTTATCCCAGACAAGCGCAGCCGCCGGTCCACAGCCAATGTGGACAAGCTCACTTTCATTAAAATGAACCAGGCAAGGATCCCACAGGCCTTGTCCGTACCTTGTGCAATTTACCCAAATTTAAAAAACAAAAAACAAAACAAAAAAACTGTGTTGGCTACCTCCTCCTCCTCCACCGCTGCTTCCACCTACACTGCCACATCCACTAACCTCCTAAACCTCCTACTCCATATGGACCTCCTCCTCCTAGATCAAGATTCTTATTTTTTATTTTACGTATTTTATGTTATTTTAAGTCATTTCCCTATCCATATTTGTTTGCAGAGCACTTGCCATGCTTTTAACCACATTTTGCTGCCTTTTGCAGCCCTCTAGCCCTTTCCATGACTTTTTTAGAGTCATTTTAGTTCTCCAAAGTTCGGGTCCCCATTGACTTCAATGGTGTTCGGGTCAAGTTCGGGTTAAGTTTGGGTCCCGAACTAGAACTTTTTTGCGAAGTTCGGCCGAACCCGTCGAACCCGAACTTACAGGTGTCCACTCAACTCTAGTGCACACTCTTAAACTAATACTTTGTTGAAGCACCTTTTGATTTTATTATAGCACTTTTTGGGGTATGAGTCTATCAGCATGGCACATTTTGACTTGGCAAGATTTGCCCACTCTTCTTTGCAAAAACACTCCAAATCTGTCAGAATGCGAGGGCATCTCCTGTGCATAGCCCTCTTCAGATCACCCCACAGATTTTCAATCGGATTCAGGTCTGGGCTCTGGCTGGGCCATTCCAAAACTTTAATCTTCTTCTGGTGAAGCCATTCCTTTGTTGATTTGGATGTATGCTTTGGGTTGTTGTCATGCTGAAAGATGAAGTTCCTCTTCATGTTCAGCTTTCTAGCAGAATCCTGAAGGTTTTGTGCCAATATTGACTGGTATTTGGAACTGTTCATAATTCCCTCTAGCTTAACTAAGGCCCCAGTTCCAGCTGTAGAAAAACAGCCCCAAAGCATGATGCTGCCACCCCCATGCTTCACTGAGGGTATGGTTTTCTTTTGGCGAGGTGCAGTGTTGTTTTTGTGGCAAACATATCTTTTGGAATTATGGCCAAAAAGTTCAACCTTGGTTTCATCAGACCATAACACCTTTTCCCACATGCTTTTGGGAGACTTCAGGTGTGTTTTTTCAAAATGTAGCCTGGCTTAGATGTTTTTTGCTTTATAAGAAAATTATTTCGTCTTGCACCTCTTCCCCATAGCCCAGACATATGAAGAATACGGGAGATTGTTGTCACATGTACCACACAGCCAGTACTTGCCATATATTCCTGCAGCTCCTTTAATGTTGCTGTAGGCCTCTTGGTAGCCTCCCAGACCAGTTTTCTTCTTGTCTTTTCATCAATTTTGAAGGGCCTTGGTAATGTCATTGTTGTGCCATATTTTCTCCACTTGATGATGACTTCACTGTGTTCCATGGTATATCTAATGCCTTGGAAGTTCTTTTGTACCCTTCTCCTGACTGATACCTTTTAACAATGAGATACCTCTGATGTTTTGGAAGCTCTCTGTGGACCATGGCTTTTGCTGTGGGATGCGACTAAGAAAAGTTCAGGAAAGACCAAGTAGAGCAGCTGAACTTTATTTGGGGTTAATCAGAGGCACTTTAAATGATGGCAGGTGTATGCTGACTCCTATTTAACATGATTTTGAATGTGATTGCTTAATTCTGAACACGGCTACATCCCCAGTTATAAGAAGGTGTGTAAATTTTTTTACATCACAGAAACCTGACATTTAACAGGGGTGTGTAGACTTTTTATATCCACTGTACCTTCCATCAATGACGAACCCTTGCGCCTTCCTACATACCTTCCCCCTTTGTTCAACCCTGAGGGGGTTAATGCTTGCCAGATAGTGTACCCGGGACAGGTCATTCCTTTGTTGATTTGGATGTATGCTTTGGGTTGTTGTCATGCTGAAAGATGAAGTTCCTCTTCATGTTCAGCTTTCTAGCAGAATCCTGAAGGTTTTGTGCCAATATTGACTGGTATTTGGAACTGTTCATAATTCCCTCTAGCTTAACTAAGGCCCCAGTTCCAGCTGTAGAAAAACAGCCCCAAAGCATGATGCTGCCACCCCCATGCTTCACTGAGGGTATGGTTTTCTTTTGGCGAGGTGCAGTGTTGTTTTTGTGGCAAACATATCTTTTGGAATTATGGCCAAAAAGTTCAACCTTGGTTTCATCAGACCATAACACCTTTTCCCACATGCTTTTGGGAGACTTCAGGTGTGTTTTTTCAAAATGTAGCCTGGCTTAGATGTTTTTTGCTTTATAAGAAAATTATTTCGTCTTGCACCTCTTCCCCATAGCCCAGACATATGAAGAATACGGGAGATTGTTGTCACATGTACATAGTATTCAGTATATTGGGCAGACTAGATGGGCCAAATGGTTCTTATCTGCCGACACATTCTATGTTTCTATGTTTCTATGTTTCTATCCCTGTAAGCTGCCTGTCCTGTGTTCCACTGAGAACTTAAAGTTCTGTAACGACAAGAACCATCTGGTGACCCGAGCATTCCTCTCTTTGGCTTGGCTCATCCACTTGAGAGGGGAGTGGTCGGTCACCTGACGGAACTTTCTTCCCAACAGATAATAGCGAAGAGACTCGATTGCCTATTTGATGGCCAGGCACTCTCTCTCCACTAAACTGTACCGACTCTCGGCTAGGGTAAGCTTTCGGCTCAGGAAAACAATAGGATCTTCCTCCCCATTGATGTCCTGAGAGAGTACAGCTCCGAGGCCTACTTCAGAGCAATCTTTCTGTACCACAAATTCCCTCTCGAAGTCAGGTGTCACCAATACCGTGGACCCACACAGGGCAGACTTCAAAGCGGAGAAAGCCTTTTCCGCCTGTCATTCCACTGAACCGTCACTGTCTTGCATCCCTTCAAAAGACCTATCAATGGTGCGGTGACTGTAGCAAAATTGGGGACAAACCTCATAGTACCCCACCATACCCAGGAACGACTTTACTTGCCGAGTAGTGGCAGGTCGGGCCAATTCCAAATTGCCCAAAAAAATTTCACCTGAGGTTTGATCATTCCGCGCCCAATTACATACCCCAGGTACTTGGTCTCTTTTAACCCTATCGCGCACTTTTTTGGGCTAGCGGTTAAGCCATCTTTCCTAAGGGAGTCCACTACAGCCTGTACTTTAGATTGTGATTTTCCCAGTTGGTGCTATGGATAACAATATCATCCAGGTACGCCGAAGCATACCGACGATGTGGGCGTAGTACAACGTCCATTTGCCTTTGAAACGTGGAGGGAGCGCCATGTAGACCAAAGTGTAATACCTTGTACTGATACAACCCCTCTGGTGTGATGAAAGTGTGTTTTTCCTTGGCAGCCTCCGTCAAGGGTACCTGCCAGTACCCTTTGGTGAGGTCCAACACAGCAAAATACCGGGCTTGGCCTAACTTCTCAATAAGCTCATCTACTCGGGGCATGGGATATGCATCAAACTTGAACACCTCATTCAGTTTGCGGAAGTCATTACAAAACCGCAATGTCCAATCCGGATTGGGTATTAAGACTATCGAACTGGCCCATACACTTTTTGACATAGCTGGAGCATTAGCTGCACTTCCTCTGCGATGGCTTGTCACCGAGCCTCGGGTACTCGGTACTATTTTAACTGGACTTTTGCCTGAGGCTCAGTGATAATGTCATGCTGGATTATGGATGTGCGTCCAGGGCACTTCTCGCACTGCGAACATGAGATAGGGCAGAAGAAGGTCCCAGTCCCTCCCATCCTTAGACATCGCTCTTTTTAACATATTTTTTAATGTTTGATTAAACCTCTCTACCAGTCCATCCGTTTGCGGATGATACACGGGCGTCCTTAATTGTTTTATGTGGAGCAACTTACAGAGTTCCCTCTTGACCTTGGACATAAACTGAGTTCCTTGGTCAGTCATAACATCCTTAGGCAGACCCACTCGAGAAAACATCTCCTTTAGCTCCTTAGCTATGAGTTTGGCTTATGTATGACGCAATGGCACCGCCTCCAGGTACCGAGTGGGCCAAGACCCTTCCACCTCTCTGAACACACTGGGCCAGTAGAACCGCTGTAGAATCCAGTCCTGCGTTTTCTGCTGGCCCAGGTGTTTCCCAAGAATCTGTTGGTGGGCTAACTCGAACACGAGCTTGCGATACACCTTGGGCACCACCAGCTGTTCAATATGCTCACCCCGTAGTTGATTTACCCGGTCTAGCATCTCGCGTTGAACCACAAAACGGGGGAACATAGACTCGGCCGCCGTTGTTGCGGCTCACCCTCAACTACTAACACATTCTCCCAGGCTCGGGATAGAGTCAGGTCCTGGTGCTGTGCTGTACCAAAATTATCTCCGGAGACGTTGAGGTCTGCCAACTCCGGACCCGGCGGCAAGTCCTCCACGCCTCCCACCATCACACTTAGTGGGGGTTGTCTCCACCTCTTCCACCGAAGTGGCGGTTACCCCTACCTGTGGCCCTTCAGACTCAGGTTCCCAGGGTTCTGGTATCCTCTCTGAGCCGGGCCACTCTGCTAGAGTTACGTCTGTCTCCCAGGTATCAGTAACTTTCGAGTTCATACTGTAATTTTGTGGCGATGGCCTCCTCATGAGTCTACCTGCCGGCCACAGTTGATAGAGAGACCAGGATGGTGGGATAGTCCTTTAAGTCTCCATAAATATACACTATGCCGACCTTTCGGCCAGTATACTCGGCGGGCCGTACCAGGGCAGCTCTTACCAGGGACACCAGGCTCCCTGAATCCAGCAGAGCCACCACCAGAGTGTCCCCCACTTCCACCTGGCATAGGTGGCTATTGTCTATAGTCTTGGAGGTTCCTGTGGCACACAACTTCCTGGCATATAGCCCTTATGTGTTCAGGCTCCTGACATCGCCAGCAGACCACCGGGGCTGGGTCTACAGGAGGTACGTCCCAGGCGGGTTTGGCTGGCACCGGCCGCCGGGTCTGGGGTGGAGATTTCCGGGGTGTGACTGGCCCCCTCCCAAAAGAACCCCCCTGTAGATTTCTGGTGGCCTCGTAGCGCTCCACCAGGTCGTCCATCTCCAAGGCATTACCCGGAGACACCTGGCCGATCCAGTGCTGGATGGGGTACGGCAAAGTCCTCCAGAACACATCCGCCAAGAGACAGTCCAGCATAGCAGTGAGGGTCAGTACGTCAGGCTGCATCCATTTTTGCAAACGGTGTAACAGGTCATAATACTGCGGTCTGGCAGGTTCAACCGGGTTAAATTCCCACTGATGCACTCGCTGGGCCCGGACCAACACATTCACCCCCAGTCTCGCCAGGATCTCACCTTTTATGGTCAGGTAGTCAGCCACTTGATCATTGGGGAAATCTAAAAAAACTTGCTGGGGTCCAGATGCCAGGATCGGAACGACGACCTCAGCCCACTGGTCTCGGGGTAACTTTTCCCTCACGGCCACCTTTTTCGAACACCGCCAGATTGGACTCGACATCGTCCGAGGGGGTCATCTTAGGGATCGCTGCACGGACAGCTTTCCGGGCATTGTGGACCGTTCAGGGATGCTCCTGCCGCTTGTAATGACATCACATGTTGCAATAGCAGCTGGTTCGTTTTCTGCTGCCTCATTTTCAGCATCCCGCTGCTGCAAGTTAGCCTCCATGAGGGCCTTCATGACCGCCTCCATTTTGTCTGGGGACACGGGTCATAACCTTGCCGGCTTAATGTAGGACATGCACTTGTGACGGGAAAAAGAAAAACTTTTTGGCCTTCAGGCCTGCCTCACTGCCTTCGCTTACATCCTCCACCAATTGTGGTGATTTTCTCTGGTAGACAGGCTTTAACTTAAACAGTTCAGTGTTTATTCGCACATAAGGATAAGCAAAACAAAAAGTCAGTTTTAAGGAAAACAGTCACCTTGAGTCTGGTTTTTGTTAACACCATACAGCAATGCAGAAGTCCTTGGACATAGCAGAAACCACCTGCTCTCACGCCAACAAGGTAGCAGGCCTTTACCCAGGCCCAAACTCCCAGGTCCAAACATAGAGACTGACAGAGCTTCACTGTCAGAGAGGAGTAAATTCCTCCTACCTGACAGTGCTGCCTGTGTTTTATAGCCCAAACCAAGACCCGGCCTGGATTGTGGGGAGAGCCACCCACCCTGCACTTTGGCTGCTCCCAGTAAGAGCCGGCCCGGATCGGCTTTACAGCCATACTAAATAGCAAAACCATGTCAGCCAGCACTAGCTGCCGCTGACACATGAAATTACCGGCTCTTACCTTACCGAGGCCAGGAATCTCGGTGACACATACCTTCTGTCAATGACGGACCCTTGCCCCTTCCTACTATATATATATATATATATATATATATATATATAAGAACGAAGAAAGGACAGCACTCCAAGTAAAAAAGTAGTGGTCTTTAATCACCCATGCAGATGGCAACGTTTCAGCTCAAACAAGAGCCTTTTTCAAGCAATGAACACAGTGTATGCTGGGGTATATATAGTCCAACCCCCATTACATCATAATACAAGCAATCAACAATAAAGTTTAAAATTTAAAGTGCAAAAGTGCATGTACAATATCCAAATACAGATATACTTGTGTAATACCCATAGGCGCAAAATCGCAGTAGTGATACATCAAAAATATAATATATAGTGTACATATTATAACCTACACAGAGGTAATTAGTGATAGGTGTACACAAAAGTGGGAGGAATAAGAATAATGATGCTGCAAAGGAAGAGACAAAGTGTTGACATACCCAGCGCCGTTCCACGTATCAAACATGTCGCATGCCGCTAGATCCGGCGTTCGGAAACAAGCAGTGCGCAGACGCCAGAAGCGTCCGGTCACGGCATGTCGTCACCACCAATAGTAGCGGAGACACGCACACGGACATGCGCACTACTGCCAGGAGTTTCGGTCGGCCATATTACATAAGGTCATTGCGTCCCAACACTGTGTATGCGCATGTCCATGCACACATAGACAGGACAGCGCAACACGGAAATACAAGCCGTGCTATACAACATGTGTTTAAGGGGGCAAGGAGGGACACTGTAGCTCAAAATGGACACAGAACCCACCATCCATGGGGGAACAGTGGAGACCGCAACAAGGAGTGTCGCGATCCTCACACAGATCACCCATAGTTCCCCCATAAACCAAACATGAATCAATATGCCGCAGTGTGGACTGACACAAAATATTAAGGAAATGCGATGAAAAGCTAGCCGAACCAAAAATACAAGTCAAAATAAGGGCACTCATGTAGACAAGTAGAGACATGTAGATACAATGTATATGCACCGGGTACGTCACACCTCTTGATTCAGCAGCATCATTCTTGTCTGTGAATTAAAAAAGAAAAAATTAGAAAAATGGCTTAATAGTGTTCAAAATACACTATGTAACACAAGAGAAGAGGCGCATATCACATATAGAACCAAAGAGGGCAAGCTACTCATCTAAACATAAATCCCCGGATTGTAATCCACATTAAGCCCATTGGGTCTCAAACTATTGAGAGTGTAAATCCAAAGAAGCTCTCTCTTTTTAAGGATCCGTATCCTGTTCCCCCCGCGTCTAGGCATGGGTACATGGTCAATAGCCCAACATTTAAGATCTTTTTCAGAATGTTTAAATTCTGTAAAATGTTTGGCAACAGGGAGGTCCTTTCTCTTTTTGCGTATGGATAAACGGTGATTGTTGAGCCGCGTCTTAAGATCGGTTGAAGTTTCACCCACATATAATAACTTACATGGACAGATCAAAACATAAATCACGTAACAGGAATTACATGTAAGGTGAAAACGAATAGGGTGTGAAACTTCAGTGGTAGGGTGAATAAAAGCACTGCCTTTACCCATGTATTTGCAGTCGGTGCAGCATAGGCAGGGAAAACTACCCTTGCCAAATGTGGTTAGAGCAGTTTGTATCGACCTAGATCTAGGGCCAATGTCTGCTCTGACCAGTTGATCCCGTAGGTTTCTAGACCTGCAATATGAAAATAGGGGGGGAGATCTAAATTCCTGGATCTCACTGTGACAACCTCCCAAAATACCCCAATGCCGCTTAATAATACAGTTGATCTCTTCACTTTGTTCCGTGAATTTGGAAATAAAAGGGATCCGAGTCAAGGACCCTTCAGATGACTTCCTTTTCAGAAGACTACTTCTATCCAAATCACGGACCTTGTTGATATGGGAATCCAGTAATTTGGTAGGGTACCCCCTTTTTTGAAATTTACTGGCCATATTGTTTAGGGAAAAATCTAGCTTATTGGGCTCAGAAACAATACGCTTGACCCTAAGAAATTGTGAAAAGGGTAAGTATTTAAGTGTATTGCGTGGATGGCCACTATTGTAGCAGAGGAGGGTATTTCTGTCGGTTGGCTTAGTATAGAGCTGAGTGTGTATCACGCCCTCATTAAATGTAACAGCCGTATCGAGAAACTGTAATTCGGTATCCGAATGGACCAAGGTGAATTGTAGATCCTTGTTAATACCGTTTAAAAAGTGATGGAACTCAAGCAACTGAGCAACACTACCAGTCCATATGAGGAAGATGTCGTCGATGTATCTCCACCACCGCAGCAAATGGCTGCGGTGGTGTGACACATGGACGACATCTTCCTCAAAGCATCTCATAAAGATATTGGCGTAGGTAGGTGCCACGTTAGACCCCATCGCCACGCCTCTTTTTTGTTGGAAAAAAGTGGCCTGGAACAGGAAATAATTATGCCTCAAGACAATCTGCAATAAATCAATAATAAGCAGCCTGGTAACTTATTACCTCTGTGTAGGTTATAATATGTACACTATATATTATATTTTTGATGTATCACTACTGCGATTTTGCGCCTATGGGTATTACACAAGTATATCTGTATTTGGATATTGTGCATGCACTTTTGCACTTTAAATTTTAAACTTTATTGTTGATTGCTTGTATTATGATGTAATGGGGGTTGGACTATATATACCCCAGCATACATTGTGTTCATTGCTTGAAAAAGGCTCTTGTTTGAGCTGAAACGTTGCCATCTGCATGGGTGATTAAAGACCACTACTTTTTTACTTGGAGTGCTGTCCTTTCTTCGTTCTTGTTCATCTGGGGTAAGCAGCAATATCCCTGGACATAGCACCCATACTGCTTGTCTCCAGTGCCGCCATTACTTTTTTATATATATATATATATATATATATATATATACAGTACAGACCAAAAGTTTGGACACACCTTCTCATTCAAAGAGTTTTCTTTATTTTCATGACTATGAAGGCATCAAA
The DNA here is from genome assembly GCF_905171765.1 of Bufo bufo. NCBI lineage: Eukaryota > Metazoa > Chordata > Amphibia > Anura > Bufonidae > Bufo > Bufo bufo. Next base: position 650,510,662 of record NC_053390.1, on the reverse strand, counting down.
ACTATGAATTAACACATGTGGAATTATATACAAACAAGTGTGAAACAACTGAAAATATGTCATATTCTAGGTTCTTCAAAGTAGCCACCTTTTGCTTTGATTACTGCTTTGGACACTCTTGGCATTCTCTTAATGAGCTTCAAGAGGTAGTCTCCTAAAATGGTTTTCACTTCACAGGTGTGCCCTGTCAGGTTTAATAAGTGGGATTTCTTGCCTTATAAATGGGGTTGGGACCATCAGTTGCATTGAAGAGAAGTCAGGTGGATACACAGCTGATAGTCCTACTGAATAGACTGTTAGAATTTGTATTATAGCAAGAATAAAGCAGCTAAGTAAAGAAAAACGAGTGGCCATCATTACTTTAAGAAATGAAGGTCAGTCAGTCAGCCGAAAAATTGGGAAAACTTTGAAAGTAAGGGCTATTTGACCATGAAGGAGAGTGATGGGGTGCTGCGCCAGATGACCTGGCCTCCACAGTCACCGGACCTGAACCCAATCGAGTTGGTTTGGGGTGAGCTGGACCGCAGAGTGAAGGCAAAAGGGCCAACAAGTGTTAAGCATCTCTGGGAACTCCTTCAAGACTGTTGGAAGACCATTTCAGGGGACTACCTCTTGAAGCTCATCAAGAGAATGCCAAGAGTGTGCAAAGCAGTAATCAAAGCAAAAGGTGGCTACTTTGAAGAACCTAGAATATGACATATTTTTTGTTGTTTCACACTTGTTTGTTATGTATATAATTCCACATGTGTTAATTCATAGTTTTGATGCCTTCACAGTCATGAAAATAAAGAAAACTCTTTGAATGAGAAGGTGTGTCCAAACTTTTGGACTGTACTGTATATATACAGTGCTGCCCATAATTTTTCATACTCCTGGCAAATTTAGACTTAAAGTTACTTTTATTCAACAGCAAGTAATTTGTTGATGGGAAATTACATAGGTGTCTCCCAAAAGATAATAAGACAATGTACAAGAGGCATTATTGTGGGGAAAAAAAACATTTCTTAGCTTTTATTTACATTTGAGCAAAAAATACAAGATGTTCCTTACTGTGGTAATTCTCAGAGGACATGGTCGGAAGCCAAAAGTGACACCTGTGCTGGCCAGGAGGATAGTTAGAGAGGTGAAAAAGAATCCAAGGATCACCACCAAGGCCATCCTGGTGAATTTGGGCTCTACTGGTGGCAATGTCTCAAGGCAGACAATCCAACGGACACTGCACACTGCTACGTTCCATGGATGCAGACCAAGGAGGACGCCACTTCTCCAGATAAGGCACACAAAAGCTCGCTTGGCCTTTGCAAAAGCTCATCTGGACAAAGAATAAGACTTCTGGTCTTCTGTGTTATGGTCAGATGAAACAAAAATTTAATTGTTTGGTCGCAATGATGTTTCCTTCATTTGGCGTAAAAAAGGAGAAGCCTTAAACCCAAAGAACACCATCCCCACTGTCAAACATGGTGGTGGGAACCTAATGCTTTGGGGGTGTTTTTCAGCCAATGGACCAGGGAACCTAATCACAGTAAACGGCACCATGAAAAAAGAACAATGCATTAGGATTCTCAACGACAACATCAGGCAGTTTGCAGAGAAACTTGGCCTTGGGCACCAGTGGACATTTCAGCATGTCAATGACCTAAAACACACAGCAAAAGTGGTGAAGAAATGGTTAGCAGACAACAGCATTAACGTTTTGGAGAGTCCAGTCTTGATTCCAATTGAGAATCTGTGGAGGGAGCTAAAGATCAGGGTGATGGCAAGAAGACCCTCCAACCTGAAAGATTTGGAGCTCATTGCTAAAGATGAATGGGCAAAAATACATGTGGAGACATGCAAAAAGCAGGTCTGCAATTATAGGAAGCGTTTGATTGTAAATAAAAGCTGAGAAATGCTTTTTTTCCACAATAATGCCTCTTGTACATCGTCTTATTATCTTTTGGGAGACACCTATGTCATTTCCCGTCAATAAATTACTTGCTGGTTGAATAAAAGCAACTTTAAGTCAAAATTTGCCAGGGGTATGAATAATTATGGGCAGCACTGTATATATATACAGTGGATATAAAAAGTCTACACACCCTTGTTAAAATGCCAGGTTTCTGTGATGTAAAAAATGAGACAAAGATAAATCATTTCAGAACTTTTTCCACCTTTAATGTGACCTATAAACTGTAACACTCAATTGAAAAACAAACTGTACTCTTTTAGGTGGAGGAAAAAAAACACAAAAAAAACTAAAATAATGTGATTGCATAAGTGTGCACACCTTCTTATAACTGGGGATGTAGCTGTGTTCAGAATTAAACAATCACATTCAAAATCATGTTAAATCGGAGTCGGCATACACCTGCCATCATTTAAAGTGCCTCTGATTAACCCCAAATAAAGTTCAGCTGCTCTAGTTTGTCTTTCCTGAAATTTTCTTAGTCGCATCCCACAGCAAAAGCCATGGTCCACAGAGAGCTTCCAAAGCATCTCAATGTTAAAAGGTATCAGTCAGGACCGAAGGGTACAAAAGAATTTCCAAGGCATTAGATATACCATGGAACATAGTGAAGACAGTCATCATCAAGTGGAGAAAATATGGCACAACAGTGACATTACCAAGGCCCTCCAAAATTGACGAAAAGACGAGAAGAAAACTGGTCTGGGAGGCTACCAAGAGGCCTACAGCAACATTAAAGGAGCTGCAGGAATATCTGGCAAGTTCTTGCTGTGTGGTACATGTGACAACAATCTCCCGTATTCTTCATATGTCTGGGCTATGGTTTAGAGTGGCAAGACGAAAGCCTTTTCTTATGAAGAAAAACATCCAATCCAGGCTATATTTTGCAAAAACACATCTGAAGTCTCCCAAAAGCATGTGGGAAAAGGTGTTATGGTCTGATGAAACCAAGGTTGAACTTTTTGGCCATAATTCCAAAAGATATGTTTGCCACAAAAACAACACTGCACATCACCAAAAGAACACCATACCCATAGTGAAGCATGGTGATGGCAGCATCATGCTTTGGGGCTGTTTTTGTTCAGCCATAGTTAAGCTAGAGGGAATTATGAACAGTTCCAAATACCAGTCAATATTGGCACAAAACCTTCAGGATTCTGCTAGAAAGCTGAACATGAAGAGGAACTTCATCTTTCAGCATGACAATGACCCAAAGCATACATTTAAATCAACAAAGAAATGGCTTCACCAGAAGAAGATTAAAATTTTGGAATGGCCCAGCCAGAGCCCAGACCTAAATCTGATTGAAAATTTGTGGGGTTATCTGAAGAGAGCTGTGCACAGGAGATGCCCTTGCAATCTGACAAATTTGGAGTGTTTTTGCAAAGAAGAGTGGGCAAATCTTGCCAAGTCAAAATGTGCTATTCTGATAGACTTATACCCAAAAAGACTGAGTGCTGTAATAAAATCAAAAGGTGTTTCAACAAAGTATTAGTTTAAGGGTGTGCACACCTATGAACCATATTATTTTATTTTTATATTTTTTCTTTTCTCTACCTAAAAGATTTCAGTTTGTTTTTTAATTGAGTTGTACAGTTTATAGATCACATTAAAGGTGTAAAAAGTTCTGAAATGATTTATCTTTGTCTAATTTTTTTACATCACAGAAACCTCACATTTTAACAGGGGTGTGCAGACTTTTTATATCCACTGTATATATTCCAATTGAACAATTGTAAGGTTTTCAGGATTCTTAGATTACCTTATGGTAAAGCACAAATGTTTTGTTTATATAGGAGTGATGGTCACAGATGGTCATGGCAGACTCATGTCTCTCAAGAGTTAAAGTCTAAGGATAATACTCAAGTTTAGTTTTGAGTCAATAAGTGCTGGTATATGGAATAAAGTATGCAAATACAAGGGTTTAATGAAATATTATTTAGATATCTATTGCGCAATTGTATAAATCATATAATCAGGATATGTGAGTATGACATACATGAACTACTGTATATGGTGATCATGGAGTTACTGTAATTGTTATTTGGGAAATTGTATTCTAGAGAAGTTCCAAATATAAAAGGAGTTAATCCTGGATCACTGATAGGAATTTAAACTCATAAATGGTCATTTAAATATAAGGGTCAACTATATTTTAAAGCATTTCAGATATAGGGATTGTGTTAAATACATATTTGTTGCTTTTCTAAGCAAAGGTTTATATTTACAGTTATATTTTAAAGAAGAGTACAATGATATTTAATAGAGTAATATATAATATCTCATGCAGAATATTACTTTATTAAAAAAGGTAAAGATTTGGTTTTACTGTAGAAATAAATATTTTGTGTGGTCAATGAAATTTATCAATATAATTTTTATTTATAAAAATTCCACAAACATACACAAAGATATATGGCTGAAGGAATAAAGATAAAAAGGTTACACTTACATAAAGGATTTTGTATTAGGATAATATTTTCAATAATATAAAAACATCTATATTATGTTTAGGGATGAGCGAACCCGAACTGTATAGTTCGGGTTCGTACCGAATTTTGGGGTGTCCGTGACACGGACCCGAACCCGATCATTTTCATAAAAGTCTGGGTTCGAGTTCGGTGTTCGGCGCTTTCTTGGCGCTTTTTGAAAGGCTGCAAAGCAGCCAATCAACAAGCATCATACTACTTGCCCCAAGAGGCCATCACAGCCATGCCCACTATTGGCATGGCTGTGATTGGCCAGTGCAGCATGTGACCCAGCCTCTATATAAGCTTGGGTCACGTAGCGCTGCACGTCACTCTGCTGATACAAGTGTAGGGAGAGGTTGCAGCTGCGACGTTAGGGCGAGATTAGGCAGTGATTAACTCCTCCAAAAGACTTCATTCAGTGATCGATCTACAGCTGTGGATCATTGAATTGCTGCTATTCAATTGCTCAGTGTTTTTAGGCTGCCCAGAGCGTTTTTCAGTCACTTTTTTCTGGGGTGATCGGCGGCCATTTTGTGGCTTGCTTGTGCGCCAGCACAAGCTGCCACCAAGTACATTTAACCATCAATAATGTGGTTATTTTTTGCTATCTACTACATCAGGGTCAAGCTTTCATCAAGTGCATTTAACCATCAATAGTGTGGTTATTTTTTGGCCATATACTACATCAGAGGCAAGCTGAGCCTGTCACCCAAGTGCATTTAACCATCAATAGTGTGGTTATTTTTTGCTATATCCTACATCAGGGTCAAGCTTTCATCAAGTGCATTTAACCATCAATAGTGTGGTTATTTTTTGGCCATATACTACATCAGGGGCAAGCTGAGCTTGTGTCACCCAAGTGCATTTAACCATCAATAGTGTGGTTATTTTTTGGCCATATACTACATCAGGGGCAAGCTGAGCTTGTGTCACCCAAGTGCATTTAACCATCAATAGTGTGGTTATTTTTTGGCCATATACTACATCAGAGGCAAGCTGAGCCTGTCACCCAAGTGCATTTAACCATCAATAGTGTGGTTATTTTTTGCTATATCCTACATCAGGGTCAAGCTTTCATCAAGTGCATTTAACCATCAATAGTGTGGTTATTTTTTGGCCATATACTACATCAGGGGCAAGCTGAGCTTGTGTCACCCAAGTGCATTTAACCATCAATAGTGTGGTTATTTTTTGGCCATATACTACATCAGGGGCAAATTGAGCCTGTCACCCAGCGCCTAAAAAATAGGCCTCACATTTATATTCATCCAAATCTGTCATTACTGTTTTAGCTGGTCAAGTTATTTTTAGTGTCCGTCAAAGCACAGTTTTTGTTCTGGGTTGAAAAACAATTCCCAATTTTGCAATTCTCAAAATTAGTGGTTTCTGCTGTATCAGGCCTACTTTAAATCTATCCCTAAAAGGGTATATTAGATTCAAGGTGCTGATAGGGTAATTCTCAAGAACTTCACACACACGCTACAGTGCAGATCCAAGTCTAATTCTGTGATTAAATGTATACCTGTCACCCAGCGCCTAAAAAATAGGCCTCACATTTATATTTATCCAAATCTGTCATTACTGCTTTAGCTGGTCAAGTTATTTAGTGTCCGTCAAAGCACAGTTTTTGTTCTGGGTTGAAAAACAATTCCCAATTTTGCAATTCTCAAAATTAGTGGTTTCTTCTGTATCAGGCCTACTTTAAATCTATCCCTAAAAGGGTATATTAGATTCAAGGTGCTGATAGGGTAATTCTCAAGAACTTCACACACACGCTACAGTGCAGATCCAAGTCTAATTCTGTGATTAAACGTATACCTGTCACCCAGCGCCTAAAAAATAGGCCTCACATTTATATTCATCCAAATCTGTCATTACTGTTTTAGCTGGTCAAGTTATTTTTAGTGTCCGTCAAAGCACAGTTTTTGTTCTGGGTTGAAAAACAATTCCCAATTTTGCAATTCTCAAAATTAGTGGTTTCTGCTGTATCAGGCCTACTTTAAATCTATCCCTAAAAGGGTATATTAGATTCAAGGTGCTGATAGGGTAATTCTCAAGAACTTCACAAACACGCTACAGTGCAGATCCAAGTCTAATTCTGTGATTAGACGTATACCTGTCACCCAGCGCCTAAAAAATAGGCCTCACATTTATATTCATCCAAATCTGTCATTACTGTTTTAGCTGGTCAAGTTATTTTTAGTGTCCGTCAAAGCACAGTTTTTGTTCTGGGTTGAAAAACAATTCCCAATTTTGCAATTCTCAAAATTAGTGGTTTCTGCTGTATCAGGCCTACTTTAAATCTATCCCTAAAAGGGTATATTAGATTCAAGGTGCTGATAGGGTAATTCTCAAGAACTTCACACACATGCTACAGTGCAGATCCAAGTCTAATTCTGTGATTAAACGTATACCTGTCACCCAGCGCCTAAAAAATAGGCCTCACATTTATATTCATCCAAATCTGTCATTACTGCTTTAGCTGGTCAAGTTATTTAGTGTCCGTCAAAGCACAGTTTTTGTTCTGGGTTGAAAAACAATTCCCAATTTTGCAATTCTCAAAATTAGTGGTTTCTGCTGTATCAGGCCTACTTTAAATCTATCCCTAAAAGGGATAGATTTACTTTAAATCTATCCTACTGTTCCAGTGTTGGGTGACGTGAAGCCTGATTCTCTGCTATGACATGAAGACTGATTCTCTGCTGACATGAAGCCAGATTCTCTGTTACGGGACCTCTCTCCTCTGACTGGGTGCCTGGGCCTAAATATATGACAATGGACTGTTACAGTGGTGGGTGACGTGAAGCCTGATTCTCTGCTATGACATGCAGACTGATTCTCTGCTGACATGAAGCCAGATTCTCTGTTACGGGACCTCTCTCCTCTGCCTGGGTGCCGGGGCCTAAATATATGACAATGGACTGTTACAGTGGTGGGTGACGTGAAGCCAGATTCTCTGCTATGGCATGAAGACTGATTCTCTTCTGACGTGAAGCCAGATTCTCTGCTATGGGTCCTCTCTCCAATTAATATTGGTTAATTTTTATTTATTTTATTTTTATTTTTATTCATTTCCCTATCCACATTTGTTTGCAGGGGGTTTACCTACATGTTGCTGCCTTTTGCAGCCCTCTAGCTCTTTCCTGGGCTGTTTTACAGCCTTTTTAGTGCCGAAAAGTTTGGGTCCCCATTGACTTCAATGGGGTTCAGGTTCGGGACTAAGTTCGGATCCCGAACCAGAACATTTCTGGGAAGTTCGGCCGAACTTCTCGAACCCGAACATCCAGGTGTTCGCTCAACTCTAATTATGTTTAAATATATGGTAATAAATGAATGGTATGGTACACTGCGATAATATAGGTTAGCTATAATGACCAATTTTGGTGTAGTAATAGGAAAGAAGAAGATATCTTCAATCAAGACTAAAGTCAACAGGAAATGTAATATTTTCTATAGACTGTGATATTTATGAAATCTATAATCATAAAGACTGATGTGCACAGAGTCCCAGGAAAAGACTTGGAGGTAAACAAATTTGTGTCATATTCTGGGAAAGGTGTGAAGATAAGGGGCACTGGAGAGTGACCCAAGACAAGGATGAGGAGTACCTGAAGCACACCTGTCCATAGACAACTCCAGAGGTAAAGTTCATAGAAAGAAAATTCTGTCCACACAGAAAGGAGGGCTGTGACAGAAGAACTGGCATCCAAAATGGATAATTGAGCTCAAGAAGAGAGAGTGCTGAAAAGCTTCAGTAAGTGATTTTGAGTTAGAATAATTTGGGTTTCCAGAAGTGAGATATTTTAGCGCCTATGTATGGCCTAGGTTGTTTGTTTTTTTCTGAAAAAAACCCATATTTTTTGGATTGCCATAAACACCTCTGTAAAGTTCAGGAATCTGCTACTTGTGATAAATGCTTTGGTAAAGGACTACATTCATTTTACTTGATTGTCAACAATCATGCTGAGAGCGTGAAATTCTTCATGTGTCTGAATGGACAGTTACTTAAAATTCCTTATAAAGTTGTACCAAGTTATAACTGGTAAGAAAGGGGAATGACAAAGAAGTCACAGCTGTTCACAGACACTTCGGAAGACCATGGAATTCCTGATATGTTTGTAAGTTAAAATCTGTGTCCAGGAAATATGTGTCACCACAAATAATAAAAGGTGATAAATCTTGTACATGAACATTATTGGAAAATATGATACAATTCAATTTAAGGACTGCACATCATCCATATACATTTTTATCAATCTTATCATAGACTTGATGTGAGTCAAATTTAAGATGAATAAGTAAAATTACAGTATCAAGATCTTGACGAGACCAGAGGAAGATGATGAAGAGAAAAAGATGCCTAATAAGATAATAGATTAGTTCCTAAATTTAATTGGTATTCAGTCACAGTTTACCATATGTTCAGCAAATATTATTATTGTGTTGTCAAATAAATAAATTGAAGGACAATTAATTTATAAAGAAGAAAAGCTAAGATAATTAAAAATTTTTATGTTGTGGCTCAAGAGGGGGAAATGTTAAACAATATGTGATATAATATTAATTGATATTTAATATAAAATATGTATTACATTACACATTACACACCATTTATAGTAATACACTTGGAAATGGGAGGTCTGTATGGGAACGTCAAGACCTATACAGTTGCAAGAAAAAGTATGTGAACCCTTTGGAATGATATGGATTTCTGCACAAATTGGTCATAAAATGTGATCTGATCTTCATCTAAGTCACAACAATAGACAATCACAGTCTGCTTAAACTAATAACACACACAGAATTAAATGTTACCATGTTTTTATTGAACACACCATGTAAACATTCACAGCGCAGGTGGAAAAAGTATGTGAACCCCTAGACTAATGACATCTCCAAGAGCTAATTGGAGTGAGGTGTCAGCCAACTGGAGTCCAATCAATGAGATGAGATTGGAGGTGTTGGTTACAGCTGCCCTGTCCTATAAAAAACACACACCAGTTCTGGGTTTGCTTTTCACAAGAAGCATTGCCTGATGTGAATGATGCCTCGCACAAAAGAGCTCTCAGAAGACCTACAATTAAGAATTGTTGACTTGCATAAAGCTGGAAAGGGTTATAAAAGTATCTCCAAAAGCCTTGCTGTTCATCAGTCCACGGTAAGACAAATTGTCTATAAATGGAGCTAAATATGATTAATACCCTTTTTTGGGGTATTAATCATATTTAACTCCTATGCTATTTTTTATTGTTTAGTTTTTTTACTACATTAATCACACAAATAATCGACAATCTAATTGATATATATTATGTGCGATTGTTTATTATCACATAAATAATTGAATAATTGAAACGTTAATTTGGTGTTATTTTTTGTGTGCTTAATGTTGATTGCATTATGCACATATATATCACATAGGTGTCTTCTTTCTATTATACGATTGCCCTTTAAATAAGAGAGATACTATTGGATGACAATTTGTGATTTGATTTAACTACTCTTTTTTCCTTCTTTTATGGTCCTCCCCTCCCCTTTTCTCCCACCTCTCTGTCCCTGTTTTCCCTTTCCTTATTAGGTGTTGTATTCATACATTTGATCTAAAAATTGGCCTAAATTGTGGTGTCCTATATGTATGGGATGTGTATTTGTACTCCAATTGTATTAAGGTTTAGGTTTGGTAAAAAATCCCACTGTTTATATCGATAGGATTCGCCAGCACAGTCTGCCCTCATCTGATATGGTGGTTGCGGTGCGCCCGACGGTCCACGCATGCGCCGGACGCGGGTCCCGTCCGCTGCTCCTGGATGACGATGGTCACGCAGTTCTTGCGTGACCTTCCTCCTCCGGACTGGCTGGGCGTGGCTGTGGGCTCGGCGTTCATGGCGGAGTGCCGGGCGCCATATAATGAGCACTCACCACCTTATTCAGTTCAGGTGAGGTGTAGTGGACGGACGACAGGCCAGCCAATAACATCAGTAAGGTAATTAGATCTGATCTATCAGAAAACACGGTACCTTTTTTCTAGTGACCAATCATAATTATTGCACTTGCACTTTTCAAATATATACCAACAGCCCACCATCGGTCCTCTTGGTTTTTAATATTTTAATGTATTGTGACCTGTGTTAAATGTCTTTTGTGATTCTCAATAAAATCATGTTATTTTGTGATTATCTGTCACTACCAGAGCTTTGGGCCGTTCTCACAGCTCTGTTTCTCCACCCCTGTGATGATGTCACTACTAGAGCTTGGAGGACTTCTCACTGCTCTGTTTCTCCGCCCCTGTGATGAAGTCTTTACTTTCTGCTTCCTTCCTCCCAGCTGTTCCTCCTGCGTTTGATTTCCCTGCCTTTAAATCGCCCCTCCTCCTATTGTAGGGCGTGGATTATATTTCTCATTTCAGTTGTAGCTCTTGCTTGAGTATCTTAACTTGTAGCTATCAGTTCACTGGACCTGTGTTCTGCTGCAGCAAGCACTCCTATTTTTGCCAGCTGTCCTTGGATCCGTCTTCTCTGCGGCTGCAGCTCCTTCAGCTAAGTGTGCAGACATTGTTGTGTACCTGGTTATTTTCTGACTGAATCTGAGGTGGCCACAGTTCCCTCCATATACTGAGCAGGGCACCGGTGGCCGTGCCCCTTCCACTATTGTAGGGGTTACAGTGGTCATCAGTCTTAGGTACGCGGGCATGCCTCGTTCCGCCATTTGGATCCGGGCATGTGCTTTAGCAGCATAGGGAGAGCTTTGAGGGTCTGACAGGGGTCACCCTTTATCCTCCCTAGTTTGGGTCCGGTCAGTAGCTCTTTTTACTGTGTATACTCTTGTTGCTCACATACAGCCGTGACATTATAATCCACCAAAACCGTCCTTTTTTGACATGGATCCGCTTTCTGGCCTGGTTGACCGCATGCAGGGTCTTTCTTTGGAAGTAGCGGATCTCCGTCAATCTATGACTCAGCTTCAAGCATTGGGCTCTGCTCCGGCTTATGGAGTCTGTTGCGAGCCAAAGGTCTCACTTCCGGAAACGTTCTCCGGGGGCAGTGAGAATTTTGTTCACTTCAGAGAGGCATGCAAACTCCATTTTTGCTTGTGTCCCCACTCCTCTGGTAAGGAGGAGCAGAGGGTGAGGATTGTCATCTCCCTGCTCAGGGGTAATGCTCAGACTTGGGCTTTTTCGCTGCCATCAGGGGATCCCTCCCTTCGATCCGTGGAAAGATTTTTTGTGGCCCTGGGGCAGATATATGATGACCCGGATCGTGTTGCTCTGGCCGAATCTAACTTACGTGTTTTATGCCAGAACAAACTGTCTGCGGAGCTTTATTGTTCTGAATTTCGGAGATGGGCAGCTGATTCAGGTTGGAATGATGCTGCACTCCGGAGTCAGTTCTGTCATGGTCTCTCAGAGAGATTGAAAGATGCGTTTGCTTTCCATGAGAGACCAACATCCTTAGAGTCTGCCATGTCATTGGCGGTACGCCTTGACAGGCGTCTAAGAGAAAGAAACAAGACCTCTCTGTCCAGCCATTGTCAGTCTAGGGGCAATGGTGCGGACTCATTCAGTGTGCAGGGGCCTCATCCTGTCTCGCTCCCCTCTGAGGAGGAGCCCATGCAGCTAGGTCGACTTGCCCCTGATAAAAGAGGATTTAGCCCTCAGAGTATGGTGTGTTTTTGTTGTGGGGGCATAGGTCATTTGGCAAATGTTTGTCCGTCTAGGAGATTCTTGAACTGTACTAAGAGCGATAATAAGAGAAAAACCTCAAAAGGTAAATCATCAAATTCTGCTTCATCTGCTACTTTGGGCAAAGTTGATGTAGGAATTGATGCTTTTCCTCTGACCTGCAGTTCCCGTTTTCTCCTGTCTGCCAGGGTGGCGCTAGAGAGCAAAGTCATTTCTTGTGAGATTTTTGTCGATAGTGGAGCGGCCGTCAATCTTATTGACACTCAATTTGTAGCCATGCATGGTTTTCAGGTTTGCACATTAGAAAAGGATATACCTGTTTTTGCCATTGTTCACAATATCCGGCTAGCTGTAGGTGACACTCATGTGGAGGATATATCTTGTTTTGTCCTTAACGGATTGCCTTCTCCTCTAGTTTTGGGGTTACCCTGGCTCACTAGACATAACCCCACTATTGATTGGCAAGGAAGGCAAATAAATGAGTGGAGTGACTTTTGTAGAGAGAATTGTCTCACAGCGACTTTTGCAGAGGTGTCTACTAAAACTGTGCCATCAATTCTCTCTGATTTCTCGGACATGTTTTCCGAGAGCGGTGTTTCCAGGAGCTACCTCCTCACCGGGAATTTGACTGTCCCATTAACCTCATTCCCGGCGCCAAGCTGCCAAAAGCACGCCTCTACAATCTCTCACAACCGGAAAGAATCGCAATGCGAACTTATATCTCCGAGAGTCTCGATAAGGGGCATATACGTCCCTCAAAGTCACCTGTGGCCGCGGGTTTTTTTTTGTTAAAAAAAAAGATGGCTCTCTGAGACCTTGCCTAGATTTTAGGGAGCTGAACCGTATCACGATTCGCGATCCCTATCCCCTTCCTCTGATCCCGGACCTCTTCAACCAAATTGTTGGGGCCAAGGTGTTTTCCAAATTGGATTTGAGAGGCGCGTACAACCTGGTCAGGGTCAGAGAGGGGGATGAATGGAAAACGGCCTTTAATACCCCTAACGGGCATTTCGAGAATCTCGTTATGCCTTTCGGCCTGATGAATGCTCCGACCGTCTTTCAGAATTTTGTTAATAGTATTTTCTACCATTTAATGGGGAAATTTGTATTGGTGTATCTTGATGATATTTTGATTTTTTCCCCTGATGTTCAGACCCATCAGGATCATCTTTTTCAGGTTCTGCAGATTCTGCGGGAAAATAAATTGTACGCCAAGCTGGAGAAATGTCTTTTTATGGTATCTCCTCTCTGCTTCTGGTTTTCGCATGGATCCGGAGAAGGTCCGTGCTGTACTTGAGTGGGAGCTTCCTGAGAATCAGAAGGCATTGATGCGCTTTCTGGGTTTTGCAAACTATTACAGAAAGTTCATTTTGAATTATTCCTCTGTTGTCAAACCCCTTACTGACATGACAAAAAAGGGGGCGGATTTTTCCTCTTGGTCGGAGGAGGCGCTTGCAGCCTTTTCTAAGATTAAAGAGAGTTTTGCGTCTGCTCCCGTCTTGGTGCATCCCGATGTTTCCTTACCTTTTATTGTTGAGGTGGATGCTTCCGAGGTGGGTGTGGGTGCAGTTTTGTCCCAGGGCCCTTCTCCTGCCAAATGGCGACCCTGTGCCTTTTTCTCTAAAAAACTCTCCCCGGCAGAGAGAAACTATGATGTGGGAGATAGGGAGTTGTTGGCCATCAAGTTGGCTTTCGAGGAATGGCGCCATTGGTTGGAGGGGGCCAGGCACCCTATCACCGTTTTTACCGACCATAAGAATCTGGCATACTTGGAGTCGGCCAGGCGTATGAATCCGAGACAGGCCAAATGGTCTCTGTTCTTCTCCAGATTCAATTTTGTCGTTACATTCCGACCTGGGATCAAAAATGTGAAGGCTAAATGCTCTCTCTCGCTGTTTTCCGGGAGGAGGAAACTCCGAGGACCCGGGTCCCATTTTGGCGGAGGGGGTAGTTGTTTCTGCTCTATATTCCGATTTGGAGGCCGAGGTCCAGGCTGCCCAGACTGAGGCACCTGCCCGTTGTCCTTCTGGGAAGTTGTTCGTGCCTCCTGAGCTACGTCACAAACTCTTCAAGGAGCATCATGATACGGTTCTTGCTGGTCACCCCGGGAGTAGAGCCACGGTAGATCTCATTGCTCGGAGATTTTGGTGGCCGGCTCTTCTTAAGTCGGTGGAGGGTTTTGTGGCTGCTTGTGAGACGTGCGCTCGCGCTAAGGTCCCTCGTTCACGGCCTTCAGGTTCCCTTCTCCCGTTAGTGCAAAAGAATAAGGGGCAGTAACGTAATAAAAAACTAAGGTTTATTAGAATTAATTAAGATCCCTAATGGGGAAGACAAGCCCCTACCAAACAAACAAGACAGACAACAGAGTGGGGCCCACGTGAGTGAGTCCCCAAAATGTAGGTCACTCAGCAGAGCTGACCAACAGTAAACACAGAAATTGAGTCTTGGTTAATACCGTAGACCCAAGTTATGCCCTGAGGCAAAATGAGGGGTAGGTCTTACCGGTATGCCAGTCGGGACGGGTATGGTCCAGAGCACAGGAAGTGGAGGAGCCTCTTGTGTTTCTGAAGAGAGTCCTTCCGGTGGGTGATACTTGGGTTCCAAGGGGCTCAGGGAAACACTGTCCCTGTTGATGCCCTGCTTGGCCTGTATGTCCCTGAAGTATCAGTCACCTTGCACTGCCACCTCCTATGGTATTCGCCACACGCGCTCCATACGGAAAATTGTAAGTAAATCCAGCATCTTTATGCCATTTTTTGTGTAGGTTGTAAGGCACAGGCCTTGAGCGGATCACCTCTTCTGCTTTAGGTATCTGGGCTGATCCGGACCTTATTAGTCGTATCAGGTCTGTGCAACCCTCAGGGTTATCCCTGCTCATCCTTCCCTCCAACCTAGATCATATACTGGACTGGGAGCGCTGTTCACTAGGCATATGTGACACGCGCCCCATACGTATAACTGTAAGTAAATCAACAAACTATACGATATATCTACCATGATTGTTGTTAGGCTGGTACATTAATAGATTTTTCTTTGTTGTTTTGCCTTTTACAGGTACCTGGGCTTAATTTGACCATACAGGTCTATTCCGGCCTGTGCAACCAACAGGCCTGCGCCCATACCCCTTTTTTCCTCTGGTCTAGATATTTGATCATATGGTGGTAGGAGAGTAGATTACAACCTCCACTCATGATCCCTGTCCCCTGAAGAGTTAGGGGGTCTCACTTTTAATAAAGTGGAGGTATCTTGATATATTCCCATAAATAACGAAACGCGTAGGGACTCCAATACATACATATATATCCTCTACACCTTTTATTTTACTCTACCCTGGTAGCTCTCATACATCATCTGGACCATCCACATCGTCCTTTTAGTGCTATTTAGGGCGACTTAATAGCGCTAGGTTCCGGACGTGGCCACCCCTTGCGGGGACAGGACCTCGTGTTAGACTGATACTACAGGGACATACAGGCCAAGCAGGGCATCAACAGGGACAGTGTTTCCCTGAGCCCCTTGGAACCCAAGTATCACCCACCGGAAGGACTCTCTTCAGAAACACGAGAGGCTCCTCCACTTCCTGTGCTCTGGACCATACCCGTCCCGACTGGCATACCGGTAAGACCTACCCCTCATTTTGCCTCAGGGCATAACTTGGGTCTACGGTATTCACCAAGACCCAATTTCTGTGTTTACTGTTGGTCAGCTCTGCTGAGTGACCTACCTTTTGGGGACTCACTCATGTGGGCCCCACTCTGTTGTCTGTCTTGTTTGTTTGGTAGGGGCTTGTCTTCCCCATTAGGGATCTTAATTTATTCTAATAAATTTATTACGTTACTGCCCCTTATTCTTTTGCACGTTCTCTGTTACAGAGCAGTACATCCCGGGAAAGTGCTCTTGCACTATCTCCCCTCAGGGACCACCCTCTATTTCTTTATTGCTACTAATTTTTATAGGGACATGGCAGTTTTCCTTTCCACGGGCCTAGACAGGGACTTGTGGCTGACCGAAGCAAAGACAATATTTTCAGAACAAATTTTCACACAAAAGAAGTTTACCCCTAACCTGAATGGGGCATTTGTAGAACTAACCCGCATTTTCAAGGAACATATCAGCTCTTGGTGGGAGGTTCAGGGCCTAGAAAACTATATCAAACAAGGTATTGTACCTAGAGGCCTACGTTTTCCCCTCACCCCCTCTAGCCGTATTAGAAACCCAGAGTTACTAGTAAAGTGGGAGAGAGAGGCCACCAATAGTTCCATAAGATTTATGCAGATTTTGCTAGAGGAGGAGAAGGGACTGCTGGCAAGACTGGAGAGTAATCTGGCGGATCAAATTGACATAACCAAGAAATTCCATCAGGAAACAGATTTTAGTGTCAAAGAAAGTCAGCTCCAGAACACCATAGAGAAATATCAATATTACCTCAAAGAGCGTAAGCACCGGCATTTTGCCAGGGACTCCCAAGACTTCAAGGAGAATAGAGCATATTTGTTCCTGACCAACTCCGACAACCAACAGCGAACGGACGTCTCCACCTCTGAAACAGACGCCTCCGACAACGAGAGGGATAGATACCCCAAGAACAGGGGACGGGGACGTGGTGGATATAGATCGAGACGCCGGGGTGGGCGATATAACACCAATCAATCAAATTACCAGACACAATGCGCACCCCCTGCCCCACCGCCATCTACATCATCACAGTTACCCTCAGCATCTCCTGCTTTTTTAGGACAACAGATGCAGTATCCCTTACGGAACCGCAATACAGTACCCCCAACCAATCGTTAGGAGGTATGGATGACAGGTTAGTCATTAACCTGTCATCACGGACCCTTACAGAGGTGGAGACCAGGGTCTTGAGACGTGGCTTATCCTTCGTCCCCACCACTCCATTTGATTTATTTCGGTGGACCAAGGATCTCCACCTGTTTGCCCGTAAGCTGAAGTGGCATAAACACTTTAAGCTTAGGGATAAAAAAGAAAGCCGCGAATTGGGCATACCGGTGGAGATCCTTGGAGATGTACATCTCCTGTTCAACCTTGACAGTACACCAGACAACCCAGAGGGTAGAGGTCCCTTTACGGACCTTAAGAACAGGAGCAGTAAAATGCCACCTGTAGGAGACATCTCCTGCATAGATGTCTTCCTCAAACAGACTACCGCCGAAATCGCCAAGATTACCACCACCACGACTAGGCCTAACTGTACCACTAAGGAGAGACAGGCGATTAAGGCGTTATCTGGAGACACCAACATTGTGATTAAACCCTCCGACAAAGGAGGTAATGTGGTTGTCCTGGACATCTCGGCATACCGCGCCATGTGTCTCACACTATTAAGTGACAGACATAGTTACGAGACAGTACCAACCGATCCCACACCTAGACTCCAGCAAGAACTGACGGACATCTTGACAAAAGCCAAAGGAGATGGCCTTATCAACAGTAACGAGCTTGGGTTCCTCCTTCCAACACACCCGGTCATGGCAACCTTCTATTGCCTGCCAAAGGTCCACAAGGGCACGACGCCCCTTAAGGGCCGGCCTATTGTGTCGGGGGTGGGTAGTTTGCCACAGAACAGTGGGGTGTACGTTGACCGTATACTAGGTCCATTCGTACAATCCCTCCCATCTTATGTGAGAGACACGGGGGACCTCCTCTCGAAATTGGAAAATATCCATCTTGAATCCAATTGCTTTCTAGCATCGATTGATGTCGAGGCATTGTACTCCTCAATCCCTCATGACAAGGGCCTCGCTGCTACAGCATACTTCCTGAAAGCGAGGGGTCTACAGTTTGCTGCTCACAACGAACTGGTTCTCCAACTTCTGAACTTTGTCTTGACCAGCAACTGTTTCCTATTTGACGGTCGCATATACCACCAGCTCAGGGGCACTGCGATGGGCAGTTCCTGCGCACCTTCCTACGCTAATTTGCTCCTGGGCTGGTGGGAAGAGACCATAGTCTTTAGCGACACATCCAATTGGTATACGGAATATATCGTCCTCTGGGCCCGCTACATAGACGATATCTTTGTCTTGTGGAGCGGGCCAGAGGACGACTTCAAGAGGTTGGTGGATGAGCTCAATATTAACACCATCAATCTCCGATTTACGTCAGTGATTGTGCATAACAACTTGCCCTTTTTAGACATCTGCATCTCAAAAGACACCAAGGGGGGTCTACAGACCACTATTTTCCGCAAGGAGACATCCACAAATTCACTCCTTCGGTGGGATAGTTGTCATCCTGTCCCATTGAAACGCGGGATCCCTGTGGGCCAATATTTAAGACTCAGGCGTAATTGTTCGGAACCCCGGGAATTCACACGACAGGCAGACGATCTCAGACAGCGTTTTCTGGCACGGGGTTATCCGGACAATACACTGAGAAAGGCCTATCAAAGGGCCCGGCAGGAGACACGTACCACACTCCTACACCCCACGGGCGGTCCCACAATCGGTCCACAACAAAATAAGTTACATATCATCGGCACCTTTGATTCGGCGGCTAGACAGATTAAGGAGATCCTAGCACGCAATTGGGATACTCTCCTGATGGACCCAGATCTGACTACTGTGGTAAGCCCGTATCCATCAGTGACTTTCAGGAGAGGTACCAATTTGAGGGATTAATTTGTGCATAGCCACTACAACCCTCCACAAAAAAGGACGTGGCTGGATCAACCGGTGAACGGATGTTTCAAGTGCGGTAGATGCAGTTTTTGTAAGTACGTCACTCAGGGCAAAGTTGTTGCAGTGGGCCCTGCGGATCCCGACCACCGTATACGGCATTTCATAAATTGCTGCACTGCAGGGGTGGTCTACCTCCTCACCTGCGAGTGCGGCATTAGATATGTCGGCAAAACCTGTAGGGAGCTACGGGTACGCATGGGTGAGCATCTGGGTGACATCCGCAACAATAGGGACACCCCAGTAGCAAGACACATCCATGCGGCCCACGACGGGCGTTCATCAGGGATCAGGTTTGTGGGACTGGAGGTGATAAGGAAGCCACCACGCGGAGGGGACTGGGACAAAAGGATTCTCCAGAGGGAGTGTTGGTGGATTTTCAGGTTGAAAACCACCAACCCCCTTGGTCTCAATGACCAATTACAATTTGGTTGCTTCTTGTGACTGGTCCTCGATACATATACACCCCCCTACCCAGCACCAGTATATGTTGTACCGCTTGGTACTTTTCCATGTAACAGGGGCCACCTGGTCTGTTGATCATGGATCGTGCCATATATCACTATATTGTCAATGGCACGACTCTATCATTAGACACATATGTCCCCCTATAACCTTAATACTTGCAATGTTACATGGTCTTGATGCCTCCTTGTGACCTATCACATCTAGGTCTAAGCTTATGTCATTTGCATCTTGCAGACTCTCATATGTGACCTTTATGACCCAGCTGTTAATACCCTTAACGGCTTATATGTTTTATTGTTCTTTATTGTCATTTTGCCCTATTTGGCAGTCACACCCCGCCTGGGTCTAAGGGGGCTGCCTGCCATTTAATGCCCCTCCTTAAGGTCCCATGCTGTCGGTGACTTCACTGTCACCCACATGATCATAGGCGAAATAGTAGGAGTTGGCTGTATCTATCAAGCCACTCCCCCCACCGCCGCTAGCTTTACCTTACAGCCGATGCCGCGCCCCGCTCTGATGACGCTTCCGGGCTATGACGCCCACTATCGCGTCACTGTAGCTGCACGGCAGCCGGACTGTCTTTCTGGACGACCGCGCATGCGTTGGGATGGAGGCGGACCGTCGCGTCATCTGACACACACATAGTCACATGACGCCGGCCGCACTCCACACGCAGGCGCATTGCCAGCTTACCTCTTCCATTTAAACCGTTTTGGCGCCCATAGCAACGCTGACAGACGCCGGTGCACAGGCGGCAAGTCACCTTGCACTGCCGCCTCCTATGGTATTCGCCACACGCGCTCCATACGGAAAATTGTAAGTAAATCCAGCATCTTTATGCCATTTTTTGTGTAGGTTGTAAGGCACAGGCCTGGAGCGGATCACCTCTTCTGCTTTAGGTATCTGGGCTGATCCGGACCTTATTAGTCGTATCAGGTCTGCGCAACCCTCAGGGTTATCCCTGCTCATCCTTCCCTCCAACCTAGATCATATACTGGACTGGGAGCGCTGTTCACTAGGCATATGTGACACGCGCCCCATACGTATAACTGTAAGTAAATCAACAAACTATACGATATATCTACCATGATTGTTGTTAGGCTGGTACATTAATAGATTTTTCTTTGTTGTTTTGCCTTTTACAGGTACCTGGGCTTAATTTGACCATACAGGTCTATTCCGGCCTGTGCAACCAACAGGCCTGCGCCCATACCCCTTTTTTCCTCTGGTCTAGATATTTGATCATATGGTGGTAGGAGAGTAGATTACAACCTCCACTCATGATCCCTGTCCCCTGAAGAGTTAGGGGGTCTCACTTTTAATAAAGTGGAGGTATCTTGATATATTCCCATAAATAACGAAACGCGTAGGGACTCCAATACATACATATATATCCTCTACACCTTTTATTTTACTCTACCCTGGTAGCTCTCAAACATCATCTGGACCATCCACATCGTCCTTTTAGGGCTATTTAGGGCGACTTAATAGCGCTAGGTTCCGGACGTGGCCACCCCTTGCGGGGACAGGACCTCGTGTTAGACTGATACTACAGGGACATACAGGCCAAGCAGGGCATCAACAGGGACAGTGTTTCCCTGAGCCCCTTGGAACCCAAGTATCACCCACCGGAAGGACTCTCTTCAGAAACACGAGAGGCTCCTCCACTTCCTGTGCTCTGGACCATACCCGTCCCGACTGGCATACCGGTAAGACCTACCCCTCATTTTGCCTCAGGGCATAACTTGGGTCTACGGTATTCACCAAGACCCAATTTCTGTGTTTACTGTTGGTCAGCTCTGCTGAGTGACCTACCTTTTGGGGACTCACTCACGTGGGCCCCACTCTGTTGTCTGTCTTGTTTGTTTGGTAGGGGCTTGTCTTCCCCATTAGGGATCTTAATTAATTCTAATAAACCTTAGTTTTTTATTACGTTACTGCCCCTTATTCTTTTGCACATTCTCTGTTACAGAGCAGTACATCCCGGGAAAGTGCTCTTGCACTATCTCCCCTCAGGGACCACCCTCTATTTCTTTATCCCTTCTCCCGTTACCCATACCTTCCCGTCCTTGGACACACCTGTCCATGGATTTTATCACGGATCTTCCTCATTCCTCGGGGAAGTCGGTGATCCTGGTGGTGGTGGACCGTTTTAGCAAGATGGCTCATTTCGTACCTTTCCCTGGTTTACCCAATGCTAAAACGTTGGCGCAAGCTTTTGTCGACCATATTATTAAATTGCACGGCATTCCCTCTGATATTGTTTCCGATAGAGGCACGCAGTTTGTGTCCAGGTTCTGGAAGGCTTTCTGTTCTCGCCTGGGGGTTCGGCTGTCCTTCTCTTCTGCTTTTCACCCGCAGTCGAATGGTCAGACTGAGCGCCTCAATCAGAATCTGGAGACATATTTGCGCTGTTTTGTGGCAAAGAACCAGGAGGATTGGTGTTCATTTCTCCCTCTTGCTGAGTTTGCTCTGAACAACCGTCGTCAGGAATCTTCTGATAAGTCACCATTCTTTGGTGCATATGGGTTCCATCCGCAGTTTGGGACATTCTCGGGAGGGGCTCTTTCTGGTTTACCTGAGGAGGAGAGATTTTCCTCGTCTTTGTCTACCATTTGGCAAAAGATTCAGAGTAATCTTAAAAAGATGAGTGAGAAGTATAAGCGTGTGGCTGATAAGAGACGTGTGCCTGGTCCGGACCTGAATGTGGGTGATCTGGTGTGGTTGTCTACAAGAAATATTAAACTGAAGGTTCCCTCCTGGAAATTGGGTCCCAAGTTTATTGGGCCTTATAAAATCTTGTCAGTCATCAATCCTGTTGCCTTCCATCTTGATCTTCCACGGGTTTGGAAGATACATAATGTATTTCACAGATCTCTCTTAAAACCATATGTCCAGCCCACGGTACCCTCCTCTTTGCCTCCTCCTCCGATTTTGGTTGATGGCAATCTGGAGTTTGAGGTTTCCAGAATTGTGGACTCTCGCATTGTCCGCGGTTCTCTTCAGTACCTCGTTCATTGGAAGGGTTATGGTCCTGAGGAGAGGATGTGGGTTCCGGTGTCGGACATTAAAGCCACTCGCCTCATCAGGGCATTTCATAGGGCTCATCCTGAGAACGTGGGTCCTGGGTGTCCGGAGTCCACCCGTAGAGGGGGGGGTACTGTCACTACCAGAGCTTTGGGACGTTCTCACAGCTCTGTTTCTCCACCCCTGTGATGATGTCACTACTAGAGCTTGGAGGACTTCTCACTGCTCTGTTTCTCCGCCCCTGTGATGAAGTCTTTACTTTCTGCTTCCTTCCTCCCAGCTGTTCCTCCTGCGTTTGATTTCCCTGCCTTTAAATCACCCCTCCTCCTATTGTAGGGCGTGGATTATATTTCTCATTTCAGTTGTAGCTCTTGCTTGAGTATCTTCACTTGTAGCTATCAGTTCACTGGACCTGTGTTCTGCTGCAGCAAGCACTCTGGATATTGCCAGCTGTCCTTGGATCCGTCTTCTCTGCGGCTGCAGCTCCTTCAGCTAAGTGTGCAGACATTGTTGTGTACCTGGTTATTTTCTGACTGGATCTGAGGTGGCCACGGTTCCCTCCATATACTGAGCAGGGCACCGGTGGCCGTGCCCCTTCCACTATTTTAGGGGTTACAGTGGTCATCAGTCTTAGGTACGCGGGCATGCCTCATTCCGCCATTTGGATCCGGGCATGTGCTTTAAACCAAAGTTGAGTAGTTTGGAAGAAACACACAACACTATGTGTGGAGAAAAAGAGGCACAGCATACCAACATCAAAACCTCATCCCAACTGTGAAGTATGTTGGTGGGGGCATCATGGTTTAGGGCTGCTTTGCTGCATCAGGGCCTGGACGGATTGCTATCATCCAAGGAAAAATGAATTCCCAAGTTTATCAAGAAATTTTGCAGGAGAACTTAAGGCTATCCGTACACCAGGTGAAGCTCAACAGAAGATGAGTGTTGCAACAGGACAATGACCCAAAGCATAGAAGTAAATCAACAACAGAATGGCTTAAACAGAATAAAATATGCCTTCTGGAGTGGCCCAGTCAGAGTCCTGACCTCAACCCGATTGAGATGCTGTGGCATGACCTCAAGAAAGCAATTCACACCAGACATCCCAAGAATATTGCTGAACTGAAACAGTTCTGTAAAGAGGAATAGTCAAGAATTACTCCTGACCGTTGTGCACGTCTGATCTGCAACTACAGGAAACGTTTGGTTGAAGTTATTGCTGCCAAATGAGGTTCAACCAGTTATTAAATCCAAGGGTTCACATACTTTTTCCACTTGCACTGTGAATGTTTACATGGTGTGTTCAATAAAAACTTGGTAACATTTAATTCTTTGTGTGTTATTAGTTTAAGCAGACTGTGATTGTCTATTGTTGTGACTTAGATAAAGATCAGATCACATTTTAAGACCAATATGTGCAGAAATTCATATCATTCCAAAGGGTTCACATATTTTTTCTTGCAATTGTATTTGAAGTCTACCATATATGACAATATATGACTACCATATATGCCCATAAATTAATAAAGACATGGCTGTATCTTTGGTATAAATGACTGACAGGGACAGACAAGGGGTAGTCTTCTTAAACTCACGCTCAAGTCTGTTGGGGGTTGTGTTTGCTGGCTAGAGATGAAGACACATGGAGCCTTGAGAAAAGGATTCCTGACTAGAGTTGAGCGGACACCTGGATGTTCGGGTAAGATGGGTTTGGCGGGCTTCGCAAACAAGTTCGAGTTCGGGACCCGAACTTGACCCCGAACCCCATTGAAGTCAATGGGGACCCAAACTTTGGAGCACTAAAATGGCTCTGAAAAAGTAATGGAAAGGGCTAGAGGGCTGCAAAAGGCAGCTAAATGAGGTTAAGAGCATGGCAAGTGCTCTGCAAACAAATGTTGATAGGGAAATGACTTAAAATAACATAAAATATGTACAAATAAAAAATAATAATCTCGATCTAGGAGGAGGAGGTCCATATGAGCCAGGAGGTTGAGGAGGCGGTAGATGTGGCGGTGTAGGTGGAAGCGGCGGTGGAGGAGGAGGAGGTAGCCAACAGTGGTTTTTGTTTTTGTTTTTTATTTTATTTTATTTTTATTATTTTTTTGTTTAAATTTGGGTAGACCCCAAAAAATTGGGAAATATAAAAAATAAAACAAAGGCAAAGTGTGCTGGAGTACAACAATAGCTGGGTGAGGCCGGTATACATGTCTATTCTGCACAAAGTACAGAGAAATCATATGGGATCCATGCCTGGTTCATTTTAATGAACGTGAGCTTGTCCACATTGGCTGTGGACAGGCAGCTGCGCTTGTCTGTGATAAGCCCCTCCTGCCGTGCTAAACACACTTTCAAACAATGCACTGGCTGCAGGGAAGGCCAGCCCCTCCAAGGCGTAAAGGGCAAGCTCAGGCCCTGTGCCCAATTTGGAGACCGAAAAGTTGTAGGGGCAGACCCATCAGTCAGTAAGTGTAGGCGTGTGCACACATACTGCTCCACCATGTTGCTGAAATGCTACCTCCCGTTAAGACGTTCCATATCAGCTGGTGGTGCTGGTTGTTGTGCCATGCTGACAAAACGTTTCCACATTTCGGCCATCCTAACCCAGCCTTCTGAGGTGCTGTCGGTGCCCCAGCTGCTTTGGCGACCTCTTACTCCTCCTCAGCCTTCGCCTTGTGCTTCCACTGTGCCCCCGCTGTCAGGTGGGAATGTCATCAGCAGCGCGTCGACCAGCGTGTGCTTGTAGTCACGCTTCTTCCGTTTTTACTAGATTTAGTTCCCTGTCCGCTATGTAGAGCAGGGGTATGTCACAGCCAAAAATTGGTGAATGTCACACAACAATGTAACAGACAAATTAGTGAAATATATTTCCGTGTCCACTATGTAGATCAGGGGTATATTACAGCCAAAAATTGGTGAATATCACACAACAATGTAACAGACGAATTAGTGAAATGTATTTCCCTGTCCACTATGTAAAGTAGGGGTATATCACAGCCAAAAATTAGTGAATCTCACACAACAATGTAACAGACAAATTAGTGAAATGTATTTCCCTATCCACTATGTAGAGCAGGGGTATATCACAGCCAAAAATTAAGGAATGTCACCCAACAATGCAACAGACAAATTAGTGAAATGACTTAAAATAACATAAAATTCGTAAAAATAAAAATAATCTTGATCTAGGAGGTAGAGGTCCATATGGAGTAGGAGGTTGAGGAGGCGGTGGATGTGGCAGTGTAGGAGGAGGAGGTAGCTAACACTGGTATTTTTTTTATTTTATTATTTTTATTTTTATTTTTTTTTGCTGTTTAAATTAGGGTTCAACCCAAAATATTGGGAAATATAAAAATAAAACAATGAGAAAGTGCGCTGCAGTATAACAATGGCTGGGTGAGGCCGGTATACATGTCTATTCTGCACAAGGTACGGACAAGTCCTGTGGGATCCATGCCTTGTTCATTTTAATGAACGTGAACTTGTCCACATTGGCTGTGGACAGGCGGCTGCGCTTGTCTGTGATGACGCCCCCTGCCCTGCTAAACACACATTCAGATAATACACTGGCTGCAGGGCAGGCCAGCACCTCCAAGGCGTAAAGGGCAAGCTCATGCCATGTGCCCAATTTGGAGACCCAGAAGTTTAAGAGGCAGACCCATCAGTCAGTACATGTAGGCGTGTGCACACATACTGCTCCAGCATGTTGGTAAAATGATTATTTCAAGTAGTTTACACAAAAAATAGACATACACATAAACGGTAATTAGATGTACTATGTTAAATAGACCCGGAAAAAGTAAGTAAAAACCCACTCAGTGTACATAGATACACCAAACAACGAGAATGAACTGAGATTAGACGGGTATATCATCAAAAATAAATCCTTTATTGAATAAATAGCATATATAGACGAGAACGTGAGACAACAGATAAAAAATGGCTACATCTGAGGAGGCATATCAGCGCAAGTGAAACATAAAGGGGAGGGATGGAGTACAAGAACTGAGGCAGAGAAAGAGAGTACAATGCCTCACTAAATTCTGCATGTACTTCTGTAACCACAATTACTCAGTATATGGGGGCAAAAAAATAAAATAAAAAATACTAAGGTGCAAGTGCAAATGATAAAACACCACATCAATAAATGGTTACGGACTACACCGCAACGTATAGATGTGTAATAGTTCCAATAGATGTATGGGAACATACAACAGCCAAGAGAAAATTAAAGTGCAAGTGCATAGAGAGTCACCACATCAATGGTCCAATATCACAATGGAAACTATGCTGACAACTTAGAACTCCATATACATAAAGATATGGCTCAGGTGCACGGCAACATCCACCTATGGATAACCCAAGTTGGTATAGCTAAGCACCAGAGCCAGTAAACACATCCCCAAAAATCCACAAGAGCATTACATATCTACATACCCATAGTATGGAGATATACACCTCAGGAGAGCCACGTAACCCAACGCGCGTTTCGGCGGATGCCTTCCTCTGTTGTCTCACGTTCTCGTCTATATGTGTTATTTTGTCATGTTGGTAAAATGCTGCCTCCTGCTAAGACGTTCCATATCAGCTGGTGGTGCTGGTTGTTGTGGCATGCTGACAAAGCTTTTCCACATTTCGGCCATGCTACCCCTGCCTTCTGAGGTGCTGACAGTGCCCAGCTGCATTGGCGACCTCTTCCTCCTCCTCTGCCTTCGCCTTGTGCTTCCACTGTGCCCCTGCTGTCAGGTGGGAATGCCATCAGCAGCGCGTCTAACAGCGTGCGCTTGTACTCGCGCATCTTATGATCACGCTTTAGTGATGGAATTAAGGATGGTACATTGTCCTTGATCGTTACATGGCCACCCAGTAATCAGCACAAGTTAGAATGTGGCTGTAACGGACCATTCAGCACACAACTCAGTTCAGATGATATTCCCCTTTCCAATGCACAGGCAGCTACTGCAAGCACCAGTCTGCCGAACTGCAAACTACACGAACACTGGAAACCGCGGAACAGGAAAAGCATACAATCGGCTTACACTCCTGGCAATCAGCACACAATCCAATTCCCCCAATAACGAGACGGCACTTCGTTTTGAGGTCAAACAGAACTGACTGTACTTGCACGTACAACCTCTTTTATTCACAATCCATAAACATAGTACTGCCCACAGGGTTTTGAAATACAACCAATCAATATATTACAACACATACAATGTAAGTACAGCAGCAAATCGGACACAATGGGACAATGGCACAATGGGACAATAGAAACACACCCAGCATATTCCTCCCCTCTGTCTAGGAGATAATTGAGTCAATTTCTGTATCTACACGACTATCTCCTAAGCTGAAAAGTTACACTTCTTATAAATTGTTACAACTTTGTGAGTTTACATTGTACATACATATAACTTATATCAATTTAACTAGGGTTGTCCCGATACCGATACTAGTATCGGTATCGGGACCGATTCCGAGTTTTCTCGGCGGTACTCAGCCGCCGATACCCCGCCCCGATACATAAATAGAATACTATGGGCGGGGCCCGGTGCAGTCACTGTACTCTTACACCGGGCCCCGCCGCTCACCGAAGTATTTATAAACGTGAATCCCTATCCTGTTGTTAAGTTGAACTAACGCTGCCCTCTCCCATGTCCCCCCTGTATCCCCACAGCACTTACTTAAGCTTCCATAGCAGGCAGAGCAGACGGCAGCAGTAACGTCACTCACTGACGTAGAGCGCCTGCTCCGCCCACTTTATGAGTGAAGCAGGCGGAGCAGACGCGCGACGTCAGTGAGTGACGTTACTGGTGCCGTCCGCTCTGCCTGCTATGGAAGCTTAAGTAAGTGCTGTGGAGATACAGGGGGATACAGGGGAACATGGGAGAGGGCAGCGTTAGTTCAACTTAACAACAGGATAAGGATTCACGTCTATAAATACTTCGGTGAGCGGCGGGGCCCGGTGTATTGGGGGACACTGTTATGAGGGGGATCTGTGGATGACATATAGCAGTGTCATCCACAGATCCTCCCCATAACAGTTCCATCCCCAGATCCCCTATAACAGCACCATCCACAGATCCCCCACCAAATAACAATGCCATCCTCAGATCCCCCCACCCCATAACAATGCCATCCACAGATATCCCACCCCATAGCAGTACCATCCACAGATCCCCATAACAGTGCCATCCACAGATCCCCCATAACAGTGCCATCCACAGATCCCCCATAACAGTGCCATCCACAGATCCCCATAACAGTGCCATCCACAGATCCCCCATAACAGCACCATCCACAGATCCCCATAACAGTGCCATCCACAGATCCCCCATAACAGTGCCATCCACAGATCCCCCATAACAGTGCCATCCACAGATCCCCATAACAGTGCCATCCACAGATCCCCCATAACAGCACCATCCACAGATCCCCATAACAGCGCCATCCACAGATCCCCCATAACAGTGCCATCCACAGATCCCCCATAACAGTGCCATCCACAGATCCCCCATAACAGTGCCATCCACAGATCCCCCATAACAGTGCCATCCACAGATCCCCCATAACAGTGCCATCCACAGATCCCCCATAACAGTGCCATCCACAGATCCCCCATAACAGTGCCATCCACAGATCCCCATAACAGTGCCATCCACAGATCCCCCATAACAGTGCCATCCACAGGTCCCCCATAACAGTGCCATCCACAGATCCCCCACATGACAGTGCGTCATCCACAGATCCCCCAAAACGGTCACATGACATTTAAAAAAAGTATCGGTATTCGGTATCGGTGACTACTTGAAAAAAAGTATCGGTACTTGTACTCGGTCCTAAAAAAGTGGTATCGGGACAACCCTAAATTTAACCAGTATAACTTGGGGACAAACCTGTCCAAAATTCACTTGAATAGGTTCAGGGGTTTAAAAGTTAGTAAAAGTATCTTAAAGGGCCGTAATCCAGGGGCAGGAGGCTGGCAAACAGCCCCCTCCAAAACACTGTGGCAAAGTGGCTTTCGCCACAGTGGCCAACTCGTCAGTCGTTGTGGAGACACTGCAGCATGTAATTGCTCATGTGTGCCAGGCTGGCCGGAGGAAATGACAAGCTGTACTCTGTGGGAGGTGTATCGTCTGTGTCCTCTGTATCCCCCCAGCAACGCACCAGTAATGCCCATGAGCTGGTTTTAGTGTCACCCTGCTGTGAACACGGTTCCTCCTCCATCTCCTCCTCCTCATCCTCCACCTCATCATCCTCCAGAACTGTGCCTGGGTGGACAATTGTTTACCTGGCGTATGTTGGTGCAGGAACCCACCCTCGGAGCCACTTGTGAATGACTGGCCTGAAACCCTTGTAAATGATCCCTCTTCCTCCTCCTCCTGTGCCACATCCTCTTCCATCATCGCCAGAATAGTTTTTTCAAAGAGGCATAGAAGTGGGATAGTAACGCTGAGAACAGCGTCATCGGCATTGACCATGTTGGTGGAGTACTCAAAACAATGCAACAAGGCACACAGGTCTCGCATGGAGGCCCACTCATTGGTGGTGAAGTGGTGCTGTTCCGCAGAGCGACTCACCCGTGCGTGCTGCAGTTGAAACTTCACTATAGCCTACTGCTGCTCGCATAGTCTGGCCAGCATGTGCAAGGTGGAGTTCCACCTTGTGGGAACGTCGCATATGATGCGGTGAGTGGGAAGGCTGAAGTTACGCTGCAGCGCTGACAGGCGAGCAGCAGCAGCGTGAGGACGCCCATAGCGCGCACAGACGGCCCGCACTTTCTGCAGCAGCTCTGACATATTGGAGTAATTTTTCAGGAATTTCTGCACTACCAAATTCAGTACATGCACCAGGCAAGGTATGTGCATCAAACCGACTAGGCCCAGAGCTGCTACAAGATTTCGCCCATTATCACACACCACCAGGCCGGGCTTGAGGCTCACTGGCACCAACCATTGATCGGTCTGTTGTTCCATGCCCGTCTAATGCTCCTGTGCAGTGTGGGGTTTGTCCCCCAAACAGATACGTTTTAAAACTGCCTGCTGTAATTTACCCCTGGCTGTGCTAAAGTTGGTGGTGAAGGTGTTATGCTGACCGGATGAGGAGGCAATAGAGGATAAGGAAGCGGAGTAGGAGGAGGAAGCAACAGGAGGCAAAGAGAAAAGCCCTGCAATCCTCAGTGGTGCTATCCGACTGAGGCCCATCCGCCACCGTATTTACCCAGTGTGCTGTTCGGGTTATATAACATCCCTAACCGTGCTTACTGGTCCACCTATCCGTAGTTAGGCGGACATTGCCACAGATGGCATTGCGCAGAGCACACCTGATTTTGTCCCCCACTTGGTTGTGCAGCGAAGGGATGGCTAGCCTGGAAAAGTAGTGGCGCCTGGGCACAATGTACTGTGGGGCAGCCACCGCCATCAAATTCTTAAAACTGTCCGTGTCCACCAGACGGAATGACAGCATTTCAAAGGCCAGAAATTCAGGGCCAGGGATCTCGGGTGGGTAGGTTGGTACTTCCTCTTTTGCTCCAGTGTTTGGGAGATAGAGCACTGAACGCTTCCATGGGACATTGAGGAGATGCTTGGTGACCGAGGTGGTGGCGTTGCTGGCACATCCTCTGCTTGCGGGGTGGCAGGTGCCACTGACCCTCCAGTGGGGGATGAAAAGGCCGAGACTGCAGCAGAAGAGGAAGCAGGAGGAGCCAGAGATCTTTCTTGGTTTTTTAGCTGTCTACTCCACTGCAGCTCGTGCTTTGCACTTAGATGCCTGTTCATGCAGGCTATGCTCAGGTTTAGAACATTTATGCCTCACTTCAGGCTCTGATTGCACAGCATGCAAACCACTCGTGTCTTGTCGTCAGCACACTGTCTGAAGAACTGCCATGCCAGGGAAAGCCACAGCAGTTGGCACCTGTGTTTCGTCATGATCCGAGACGTGCTGCGGTGGTCCTCCCATGTACTCATCCTGAAACATAAGTGGTTGGGCATCGGTGTACTCAATCTCTTCCACTTCTGGGGCAGGTCTATGTGGATGGCCCTGGGAAACCCTGCTAGCAGAGTCATCGAAAAGCAGAAGAGACTGCTGCATAACTTGTGTCTCAGACTGCTTTGGCTGATTTGCAAGGGAGTCAGGTGAAAGACAGATGGCCATGGGCTGCAGGTGCCAACTCTGATCTTTCAGCAGGGGACTGGGTGGGAGACAATGTGATGGAACTGGAGGCACTCTCAGCTACCCAATCTACAAACCGGATTCCAAAAAAGTTGGGACACTATACAAATCGTGAATAAAAACTGAATGCAATGATGTGGAGGTGCCAACTTCTAATATTTTATTCAGAATAGAACATAAATCACGGAACAAAAGTTTAATCTGAGAAAATGTACCATTTTAAGGGAAAAATATGTTAAATCAGAATTTCATGGTGTCAACAAATCCCCAAAAAGTTGGGACAAGGCCATTTTCACCACTGTGTGGCATCTCCCCTTCTTCTTACAACACTCAACAGACGTCTGGGGACCGAGGAGACCAGTTTCTCAAGTTTAGAAATAGGAATGCTCTCCCATTCTTGTCTAATACAGGCCTCTAACTGTTCAATCGTCTTGGGCCTTCTTTGTTGCACCTTCCTCTTTATGATGCGCCAAATGTTCTCTATAGGTGAAAGATCTGGACTGCAGACTGGCCATTTCAGTACCCGGATCCTTCTCCTACGCAGCCATGATGTTGTGATTGATGCAGAATGTGGTCTGGCATTATCTTGTTGAAAAATGCAGGGTCTTCCCTGAAAGAGATGACGTCTGGATGGGAGCATATGTTGTTCTAGAACCTGAATATACACTCACCTAAAGAATTATTAGGAACACCTGTTCTATTTCTCATTAATGCAATTATCTAGTCAACCAATCACATGGCAGTTTCTTCAATGCATTTAGGGGGGTGGTCCTGGTCAAGACAATCTCCTGAACTCCAAACTGAATGTCAGAATGGGAAAGAAAGGTGATTTAAGCAATTTTGAGCGTGGCATGGTTGTTGGTGCCAGACGGGCCGGTCTGAGTATTTCACAATCTGCTCAGTTACTGGGATTTTCACGCACAACCATTTCTAGGGTTTACAAAGAATGGTGTGAAAAGGGAAAAACATCCAGTATGCGGCAATCCTGTGGGCGAAAATGCCTTGTGGATGCTAGAGGTCAGAGGAGAATGGGCCGACTGATTCAAGCTGATAGAAAAGCAACGTTGACTGAAATAACCACTCGTTACAACCGAGGTCTGCAGCAAAGCATTTGTGAAGCCACAACACGCACAACCTTGAGGCGGATGGGCTACAACAGCAGACGACCCCACCGGGTACCACTCATCTCCACTACAAATAGGAAAAAGAGGCTACAATTTGCACGAGCTCACCAAAATTAGACTGTTGAAGACTGGAAAAATGTTGCCTGGTCTGATGAGTCTCGATTTATGTTGAGACATTCAAATGGTAGAGTCCGAATTTGGCGTAAACAGAATGAGAACATGTATCCATCATGCCTTGTTACCACTGTGCAGGCTGGTGGTGTAATGGTGTGGGGGATGTTTTCTGGGCACACTTTAGGCCCCTTAGTGCCAATTGGGCATCGTTTAAATGCCACGGGCTACCTGAGCATTGTTTCTGACCATGTCCATCCCTTCATGACCACCATGTACCCATCCTCTGATGGCTACTTCCAGCAGGATAATGCACCATGTCACAAAGCTCGAATCATTTCAAATTGGTTTCTTGAACATGACAATGAGTTCACTGTACTAAAATGGCCCCACAGTCACCAGATCTCAACCCAATAGAGCATCTTTGGGATGTGGTGGAACGGGAGCTTCGTGCCCTGGATGTGCATCCCTCAAATCTCCATCAACTGCAAGATGCTATCCTATCAATATGGGCCAACATTTCTAAAGAATGCTATCAGCACCTTGTTGAATCAATGCCACATAGAATTAAGGCAGTTCTGAAGGCAAAAGGGGGTCCAACACCGTATTAGTATGGTGTTCCTAATAATTCTTTAGGTTAGTGTATTTTTCTGCATTGATGGTGCCTTTCCAGACATGCAAGCTGCCCATGCCACACGCACTCATGCAACCCCATACCATCAGAGATGCAGGCTTCTGAACTGACCATGATAACAACTTGGGTTGTCCTTGTCCTCTTTGGTCCGGATGACATGATGTCCCAGATTTCCAAAAAGAACTTCGAATCGTGACTCGTCTGACCACAGAACAGTCTTCCATTTTGCCACACTCCATTTTAAATGATCTCTGGACCAGTGAAAATGCCTGAGCTTGTGGATCTTGCTTAGAAATGGCTTCTTCTTTGCACTGTAGAGTTTCAGCTGGCAATGGCGGATGGCACGGTGGATTGTGTTCACTGACAATGGTTTCTGGAAGTATTCCTGAGCCCATTCTGTGATTTCCTTTACAGTAGCATTCCTGTTTGTGGTGCAGTGTCGTTTAAGGGCCCGGAGATCACGGCCATCCAGTATGGTTTTACGGCCTTGACCCTTACGCACAGAGATTGTTCCAGATTCTCTGAATCTTCGGATGATGTTATGCACAGTTGATGATGATAGATGCAAAGTCTTTGCAATTTTTCGCTGGGTAACACCTTTCTGATATTGCTCCACTATCTTTCTGCGCAACATTGTGGGAATTGGTGATCCTCTACCCATCTTGGCTTCTGAGAGACACTGCCACTCTGAGAAGCTCTTTTTATACCCAATCATGTTGCCAATTGACCTAATTAGTGTTAATTGAACTTCTAGCTCTTCGTTATGCTCAAATTTACTTTTTCCAGCATCTTATTGCTACTTGTCCCAACTTTTTGGGGATTTGTTGACACAGTGAAAATTGGAATCAACGTATTTTTCCTTTAAAATGATACATTTACTCGGATTAAACGTTTGATCTGTCATCTACGTTCTATTACAAATAAAATATTGACATTTGCCATCTCCACATCATTGCATTCAGTTTTTATTCACAATTTGTTTAGTGTCCCAACTTTTTTGGAATCCGGTTTGTACTATCGCCTGTACTTGTTCTGGCCTCACCATTCGTAGAGCGGCATTCAGGCCTACCAAATAATGCTGAAAGTTCTGTCGCCTACTCGCACATGAGATAGATGTTTCACTTGTGCATCTAGCTGTCACAGATGGACCATGTCCTCTCCCTGCAACAGGAGTACCACCAACACCAGCAGCACCACGACCATGGCCACGTCCCTTATTTGATGCTCTCCTCATTCTTTGCGTTCACCAACCAAACTAACAGATGGTTTATGTCAGGCGACAATGTAACTGCCAATAGTCAACGATTAAGTTCAATGACATTAAGGCTTTGCCGGTGTCATAAAGAGAAAAAATTTCTTGAGGTCACACAACAGTGTAACAGGCGAATTTAATACAATTACTTCACGGTCACAAAAAATGTGAATTTGTCAACCAACAATGTAACAGCAGTATTGACTCGTTTTATTGGACTGTCAGAAGAAAAGCAGCACAGGCCATAAATGTACAATCTAGCACAAAAAGTAAAAATATAACAGCAGTATTTAACTGTTTTATTGGACTGTCAGAAATGCAGCGCAGGCAGCAAATGTACTATCTTGCACAAAAAGGGTGTTTTTTTTAAACCACAATATAACAGCAGTATTTAACGGTTGTATTGAACTGTCAGAAATGCAGCGCAGGCCGCAAATGTATTATCTCGCACAAAAAGGGACTTCTTTTGAAACGACAATGTAATTGGACTTTCAGAAATGCAGCTTAGGCCACAAATGTACTATCTAGCACAAAAAGGGTGTTTATTTCAAACCACAATATAACTGCATTATTTAACGGTTGTATTGGACTGTCAGAAATGCAGCGCAGGCCGCAAATGTACAATCTAGCACAAAAAGGGTGTTTTTTTCAAATAAAAATATAACAGCAGTATTTAACGGTTGTATTGGACTGTCAGAATTGCAGCGCAGGCCGCAAATGTACTATCTTGCACAAAAAGTGAGTTTTTTTCAAACGGCAATGTAACAGCAGTATTCAACTGTTTTATTGGACTGTCAGAAATGCAGCGCAGGCCGCAATTGTACAATCTCGCACAAAAAGTGAGTTTTTTTCAAACAACAATCTAACAGCAGTATTTAACTGTTTTATTGGACTGTCAGAAATGCAGCGCAGGTCGCAAATGTACAATCTAGCACAAAAAGGGTGTTTTTTTCAAACAAAAATATAACAGCAGTGTCACGTACGCACCCACGTCTCGCAACCAGGGATCGGTCTACCAGGGGCACCAGACTACCTCCAAGCTCTCACTCCGCACACACCACACACTCAGGCCGCTAAGTGAGTGTAGTTCACCCCCAAACATGCACAGACTCAACACCCCAAACACCAGCTGCCACCACCGACTTTGACGTAAGCCCGAACAGTTGCACACTCCACGTATATACGTTCTGCTCACATGCAATCACACAGTCACATGTTCAGGCTATGGATTATTTAGAGCAACAAGGCAGACTTATAAAGGGAATATTTTATACACAAAAAATAGTGCAGTGCTAACAAAAACAGATGTAAATGAGACAAAGTAAAAATAACATACAAAACAGTAAGAGTAAAATAAATGGGTAAAAACAGTAAGTTATGGGCAAATGGCTATTTGCCGCTTTTGTGTGAGGGGAGGCGGGGTTATGCTGCTTATAAGCCGCAGCCTCCTCCTCACCTTACCGGCGGCTCGTTTCTGCGTCACTTCCGGGCGCCGGTACGCACGTGAGTATACGGTCTCTGCCTCTCATTGTCATCAGTGTCTACATCCCCACCAGCGTTCACGGTTTCCAGCGGTAAGATCGGGGCCTTGCGGCTTCATTCCTGGGCAGGGGGGGAGGGATTGGCACCGACACGCCGCATGTTGTTACCTGCATGTCTCGGCGGGCGGCAGAGCCGGCTTCCATGTGTTCAGAGCCGCGCTCTGCTGCCTCAAGTTGTCCCAGCATGCCATCTGCTGGTCGACAGGGTTATTACAGCTTACATTTGCCTGTCATGTCTTGATACATCCTGCTTATGGTTGTGTAGTGTTACAGTTGTAAATAAAAATAAAAAATTTAAAAAAAGGAAAAAGGTGTGTTACAGGAAAAAAATAAAATTATGATGAGTGTTTAAAAAAATGAATATATATATTATATATGGTTCCTATGTATATCCGGATTGTTTTACATCATAGGACGGGGCAGTACATAGGCTATATTTAGTCCCATCAGGGTTATGTCTGGCTGCAGAGGGGCCTTGGTTGCATTGTTTTTCCTGGTTCATGAACTAGTGGGGGCATCTCAAGCAGTGCGTTACTTACCAATTATTGGGTCAATTGTCTACAGGTTTTCTTTCATATATGCGTCCCATAGGTTCGTGGCTCCTTCTATCCACCCGCTGCACGGCTTCTTACCAGCAGACGCAGCTATACTTAGTAGACACGTTTGGCATCAGGGTCAAAGTAAGCTGATGTGTATCTCGGAAGTAGATTTTAAGACTAGGGGGTTTTGTACAGTTGCTAATACTTTCTTTTTAACATGTTCAGCTACGTTCAGTCACTACATCATCAAGGAAGCAGTTGCCAGGTACAGTAGCATTGTGGGTGCGTACTCACATTCCACTTACAAAGCTGATTATGGCAAGTCTGTCTGACGGGCAGGTCTCTCACGTGTCTATTATATCCTCGGTTAGGCTCTAGCCTGTCACGGCCACAGACTCGCTAAAAAAAATAAAAAATTGTACCTTAAGTCCAGTCACGACTACAGGCATCAATTCGATACATCTGTCACGTCTACAGACATGTTTAAGTCCTGTCACGACTACAGGCATCAATTCGATATGTCTGTCACGTCTACAGACACGTTTAAGTCCTGTCACGACTACAAGCATCAATTCGATATGTCTGTCACGTCTAAAGACACGTTAAGTCCTGTCACGACTACAGGCATCAATTCGATACGTATGTCACGTCTACAGACACGTTTAAGTCCTGTCACGGCTACAGGCATCAATTAGATACGTCTGTCACATCTACAGATACGTTAAGTCCTGTCACGACCACAGGATACGATCCTTCACTGCATGCCTTGTTCACGCTCATGTCTCAGTCCACACTCGTTCGGGGCTTGCAAGGCTACTTAGGTCACATTCTATTCTGCAATGTACACATCTTCCCATATTCAGTCACTTCGGTGAAGGGGTGCTCTGCATGCTGGACGGTATCTCATGTGCTGGTACGGCGGTTCTTGGCACATCAATGGTCCGTGATACTAGTGAGTGGCACAAGCTGGTGTTGGGTATTCATCTTCTGCATTAATCATGTTATGTTTTAGTAGGATGTCTCAAGAATCATTGATGTGCGATACATCATCATCCCGTGGGAGCGTGGCATTAAGGTCGTGGACTGTGCCCAAGTTGATGGCAGAGTTATCCAAGAGAGGCATTCCATTTCCAGCTTCTGCAAAGAAGGCAGAACTGTTCCATCTTCTGTCTTCAATTCCAGTGGTCCAAAACCCGCAGGTGGTATCCATGGACACTATTCAGACCTTGCTTATGCAACTGCATGCGGCCATCAACTCCATGGTGTCATCAATGTCGAACTTTCAGGCCAGGCTAGAAAAATCATGATCCAGCATGACTAAGCGTGGTGGACGTAGGTCTCCTTTGTATCCTGTTAGGGTCCCATCCACATGCCGACTGGGTACAGTTTGTTATTGATGGTCTTTCCACAGGTTTCCATACAGGTCTATTGGCTCTTCCACAGGTCACTTACGAGTGCAAGAACCTGTTGTCAGCCTCGAGAGACCCCGTGGCCATTTCCCAGCTCGTTCAGGCTGAGTTGGACAAGGGGTATCTCATTGGGCCATTTGAATACCCCCCCTTTGATTGTTGGAGGATTAACCCCGTTGGGGTAGTGACTGGGAAGTTCAGTAATAAAAAAAGATTGATATACGACCTGTCAGCCCCACACTCATTACCCATACGTAGTCTTAATTCTCTAATCCCGTCAGAAGAATTCTCAATGAAATACACTTCTATCGATGAAGCCATTCAGGTCATACTGAGGTTGGGTCGGGGAGCTTGGCTGTCTAAAGCGGACATCACAGACGCATTTAAGCTACTCCCAATCCAGCCGCAGTTGTGGCAATGGCACGGGATTAAGTGGCTAAACAAATATTACTTTGCCAATAAGTTGACCTTTGGCTCTATATCCAGCCCATGGATTTTTGATCAGCTTGCAAGATCCCTACATTGGATCCTTCAAGACTTATTTTGTGTTGTTCACGTCATTCACTACTTGGATGACTTCTTTTTAAAAGAACCTCCAGAACATACACCCCAGGACCTACAGGTATTGCAGTCGGTGTTTGCAGACCTTAGGGTGCCTGTAGCCCCACACAAGGTGGAAGGGCCCGGTACTGCCATTACATTTCTTGGTATTCGTCTGGATACTGACAGTATGGAAGCTAGCCTTCCTCAAGACAAATTGCTCAGGGTCAAAGAAGCGGTACATAAGCTAGCCCGAGTTAGGGTGTCACAACCATGGTCATGGTCGTGACTCCTTGAGCCGCATGCAGTTGCCCGCGGTCTGGACTTTGTCAATCACAGGTGAGGGCTGTTAGTATTATGCCTCACGTGTGGTTGCCGCTGGCAACATGATGTTATTTGGCAGTATAGCAGACAGAGCTGGTTGCTAGGCAGCTTGCTGTCAAGTGCATGCGGTTGCACCTGGCAACCTGTCTTTGTAGGTGTGCACTTTGTATGTTTGGTGTGCATGGGATTTTAGTTATGTGTGCATTTCCCCTTTAAGTGACACTTACCTTCTTTGGTGTTGGAAGGGTTAATTCCTTTCCTAGTATGTATGTGTGGGTGTGGCTATTTAGCCTCTGCTGGAAGCCTGTAGCTGAGGGGTACTCCAGGCATGTTATGCTGGAGTCATCCTCCTGGTATCCTGATGCCATCTATCCAGTGAGGGCCACCCTTGTGGTCATAAAACTAATGTATTGATGTTATGCTTATGTTTGTGTGGAGTCTCACCTTATTGCAGTTATGGATCTGGTTTCCTGTGTGAGTTTATGTTGTGTGCTGTGTCCTTTTGTGTTTGGTGTGGATAACAGCTATTGAGCACGGGTTCCAGTCAGTGTGTCTGTGGCAGGTAGGTGTGGAAGTGGTTTCACTCGCCTGCCATATCCATATGCGGTTGATGTTCCCCTTTCCTTGCAGCTTGGCCAGTGAGACTTCTGTTCCTCCGTGTCTAGGAGGAACAGGTCGTCTTACCCTGCTCCTAGTCCAGGGATCTCTTGACGGCTAGTAGGAACTCGAGGTTCCTGAGTATGAGCCCTCCTACCATCTGGGTTGGCTCATACAGTTAGGAGTCAGGGTCAGAGTTAGGGACGCTTCAGGAGGTTACCAGCTCCCTAATTCTGTTGTCCAGGCCTAGCAGCTTCCTTATCCTTAACATCGCACGGATGAGGGTTTCCCTAACTCTCAGTCATGACATAGGGTTACCACTAAATCGGATCTTCAGTCCCTGCTTGGTACGCTCAACTTTGCCATGCGCATCATACCCAAGGCAGGTTGTTTATTTCCAGACTTTTGAAGTTGCTGCCACACGCTCGCGATCAGGATAGTCCAGTAGTCTTGGATCAGGAAGCTATGGCAGATTTGGTCATGTGGGATGAGTTCCTGTCACGATGGAATGGCATCTCGTTGTTTATCCCGACGGTTTCAAATAGCTCCCCAGTAGTCTACACGGATGCGTCATCTTCAGTAGTCTTTGCAGCTATCTTCGGCGCTCATTGGTTTGCTGACCGGTGGCCACCGGAGATTGTGAGCTTGGAGGGTTTCTCCAGGTGTTCCCGATTGTTCGAGATTTACCCCCTTGTGGGGGCCGCTTGGGTATGGGGACCACTATGGAGGAACCAGACAGTTCTTTTCCCGACTAACAACGAGGCACTAGTCGAGATTCTCTCAAAGGGTAGGTCAGCCTCCACACAGATCATGTCGTTTGTCAGGAGACTGGTTTGGTTCTCGCTTCAATACAATTTTTACATCAAGTGTGAACACATTAGGGGGCAAGTTAATGTAGCTGTGGATGCATTATCCAGGGGTAACTTGTCACTCTTTTTTCAGGTCTCTCCACAAGCAGACCGCGTACCATCACCAGTGCCCAGGCTCGACCAGCTAGTGATGGACTAACGGTTCATCTTGCCACCGCCAGGTCTCTTATGACTAAAGCCCTGTCCTGTAACACCCTGAGGATATATAAGAAGGCATGGACCTCGTTCTGTAATTTTAAGAGAACCCATTCTTCGGCAGGAGTGGGCATTGTTTCTTACCTACTGGTCTTTGCCGCATTTTGCCACTCTCACCAGAAGCTGTCATTTAGCGATTAAGTAGTACCTGGCTGGGATTCAACATCATTTGTATCTACGGCATCCTAATCAACCCTCCTTGTTTTCAGCCCATCCAATTAGAATGCTACTGAAGGGTATCCAGAAGGGGTCCGCTGTGGCCCGCCCTACACGACAGCCATTTACAGGGTCAATGTTCAGATTGCTTTCAGATAAACTATGCAAAAACCCCTTCGGTAAGCACACTAGTTTATTGATCAAAACAGCCATATACCTAGCCTTCTACTGCTTTCTCAGACCAGGCGAGTTCACCTGCGCCACAACATGCAAGAACTATCTGAGGAAGAATAAGCTGTCATGGGATGGGTCATGCTACATTCTTACTTTAACGTCCACAAAGACAGCCTGAGCAGGTCAGCTCACAGAGGTTAGGCACTTCCCCACTGGTAATAAATGGTGCCCAGTTATGGCATTGCAGGAATGGATGCGCTTTACCGAAGCAACCCCAGGGGATGCTCCTCTGCTAAGGCTGGGTTCTGCGCCTTTGAGTTGTCAGAACTTTCTCAAATTCATCCGCATATTATTGAGGAATGTTGGGGTCAGTCCCATTTCCATCACAGGGTATTCCTTTCGCATTGGCACGGCTTCCACCGCCCCCAAGCACAACGTCCCGGTGCATGTTATCAAGAAGTTGGGCAGGTGGCAGTCGGCTTGTTATGCACGGTATATACCAAATCCGCAGTGTGAAATGTTTAATGCTTTCAGAAATATGGTCTTGTAATTTTGTTAATAAACACTATTGCCCTGAGCTATGGTTTGTTATTTTTGGCCCCTTTAGCCTATCCTCCGTACAGCAGTCTCGGCATACCCCTACTGCTTAGCAAAGTAGGTAAGTTAGTAGGTAGGCGTACTTATCTTAAGCCGAC
Source organism: Bufo bufo (assembly GCF_905171765.1). Taxonomy (NCBI): domain Eukaryota; kingdom Metazoa; phylum Chordata; class Amphibia; order Anura; family Bufonidae; genus Bufo; species Bufo bufo. The sequence continues at coordinate 650,469,053 of NC_053390.1, read as the reverse complement.
CCGAATACAAGTAATAGGCAAATGGCTATTTGCCGCATTTGTGTGAGGGGAGGCGGGGTTATGCTACTTATAAGCCTCCTCCTCACCTTACCGGTGGCTCGTTTCTGCCCCACCCTCCCAAGTCCCCTTTATTTTAACCACTCAATGGGGTGGGCCCCTTTAGCCTACCCTCTGTACAGCAGTCTCGGCATAACCCTGCTGCTTAGCAAAGTAGGTAGGTAAGTAGGTAGGCGTGCTTATCTTAAGCCGACCTGAATACAAATAAGAACTTACTGCCCCGGGAGAAGGGGAGAAAAATGGCTAACTGTCAGCTCGGCTGTGACTCGCACACGGTGTAACACTGAAAATATGTCCATGCAACAATTTTATAGAACTAGGATTGGTTTCCAGTTTCCGGTCGGCCCAGTCATTGACTAGCCAAATCCTAGTTCTTCCATTGGGGGACAATTAATGAGGGGAGTGGAGGGCATTGAATATTGAAATCTCTGTTTTAAAGTTTTCAAATCTCCCTCCAAAATGAGCGCCCTTCCTCCAGTATCTGGTTTATCGGGGGGGAGCAGATGCTTCTTTGAAGCTAGTACCTGGCAGCCAGAGGTGTTAGATATGACAGGAACATGAGGAGAACTGCCCATCTGCATCTCCTGTAGCTGGCAGAGTCCCAGCCTGCCCGACTCCACCCTGCTGGGATAGAATATAGGCTTCAAAGCACTATTGGTGAAGGACCCTTCTATCCAGCAGAAATTACACCTTATACAATAGACACACAGCACATTTACTTCTATAATAGCTACTACAAGTATGCACCCCCCCCACATCATATTCATAATATCCCCCCCTTTTAGAATAGGCATAGGAGACTGACTCAACTGCCATCTCCCAAGCCCACCTTGGTGTACAGCACTCCTTTGCAAGATAGACCATCTGCGTTGCCATGCTCAGCCCCCTTTTTATGTTGGATTGTAAAATCGTACTGTTGTAAGACCAGGCTCCATCTAAGCAGCTTCCCATTATCCCCAGTCACCCTGTTGAGCCAGTTTAGGGGGTTATGATCAGTGATTACTGTAAAGATGCGTCCATATAGATATGGCTGAAGTTTTTGCAGAGCCCACACGATGGCCAGACACTCTTTCTCAATTGTGGTGTAGGCAACCTCCCTTGGCAGAAGCTTTCTGCTCAGAAAAAGAATGGGGTGTTCTTTTCCTTTCGAGTTCACCTGGCTGAGAACCACCCCTAGTCCATAGGTGCTGGCATCTGTCTGTACCACAAACCGGTGATTAAAGTTGGGTGCTTGAAGAACAGGTGAACTGGCCAAGGTGGATTTTAGGGCTGCAAAGGATTCCGCACATTAAGTGGTCCATGGCAAGAATTGGCAAAGCTTTTTCTTGGTAAGGTCAGTTAGTGGTTTGGCCATGCAAAAGGTGAACAAGGTGCTCCTCCCAGGAATTGCTGAAAATCGCTATATCGTCCAAAAACGGCATCTAGTCCCCCTAACAAGTGATTTACAAACCTCTGGAATGTGCCAGGGGTGTTCTTCATACCAAATGGCATAACCAAGAACTCATATAGTTCAAATGGTGTGATGAAGGCAGATTTTTCCTGAGCCTTTTCTGTCATGGGGATCTGCCAATATCCCCTACTCAAATCCATTATGGTGAGGTATGAGGCATTGGCCAGCTGATCCAACAGTTCATCTATCCTTGGCATTGGGTAGGCGTCAAATGTGGTAATCGAGTTCAGTTTTCTGTAGTTCACACAGAATCGGGTTGTGCGATCCTTTTTTGGGACAAGGGCCACAGGTGAAGCCCATGCACTCTGGGATTTTTGGATCACCCCCAAAGACAACATGTTCTTTCCTGTTGGTCTTCACTTCTGCAGAGATCTGGTATGCAGACTTTCTAATGGGGGAATGGTCGCCCGTGTCCACATGGTGAACAGTCAAGTGAGTCTGACCAGGTTTCCCAGTGAAGATATCAGTGAAGGCATTGAGTGCCTTGAGTAGCTCAGACTTCTGGTTGCTGGGTAGGAGAGGGTTAAATTTGGCAGCCTCCAGGGACTCTGCACTCTGAGCCTTGGCCACCAAGTCCAGGAGAGGGTCACCTTCTATCTCCTCAGGTGCACTGCAGACAGGCAGGGCGCAGGCCCCTCGGTCATGGTGGGCTTTTATCATGTTCACATGGAATACCTTCTGGCGTTTTGTATCGTCATCCAGCATCACAACATAGTTAACATCATTCACATGCTGGCTTATGGTGTATGGGCCCCCCCAGGCTGCCTGCAATTTGTTCACATCCACAGGGCAGATATGGAGAAACTGGTCCTTGATCATGAGGTCCTCCAACTCATCAAAGGTGGAAATAGATAGTCCTCTTGTCCACTGCAGAAAAGTAGTCCTTAAGCTGCTCATCATGTTGTCATAGCTGTCGGTAGAAGTCCTTTGTATTCCACTGAACCTTTTACGGTAGACCTCTGGGGTGAGATTGTGCTTTTTGATCAGGGACTCTTTTATGGCATCATAGTCCCCATCTTCCTCTTCAGGAAGAGCCGAAAATGCATCTGGTGTCAGATACTGTGCCCATTGCTCACGGGGCAGTTGGTACTGCCTGTATGTTTTCTGAAAACTCTGCAGAAAAATGTCCAAGTCACCAACCTCTTCCAACTTGGGGAAGTTCTCCACCCGGGATCTCCTTAGGTGTGCCTCCTGAGATGGCGCTTGTAGGGAACTGCTGCTCTGTTGAATTATCACCATTTCCAGCTGAAAAGGCCTTTCCAACTCTGCAGCCTCCCTCTCGGCTTTGCGTTCTGAAGCCTGTTGATGTTGCGTAATGAGCTGCAGGCGCATGTTAGGGTCACATTCACCCATTTGTTGTAAAATCCACTGTAGAGTTAAGTCCACACTCTCCTGAGGATTGGTGCTGCTGATGTCCTCAGGAAGAACAGTTATAGAAGTGCCATCCAATGCTTGGCTCCCCTGAGCCGGTTGCATCTGGTGCAGCTCCTCGTCTTGCCCCATCATTTAAAAAATCATCCTGGTCCTGTTTTTACCTGTGGCAATGATGCCTCTCTGTTTGCAGAGTTGGACCAGAGCCTCTTTGGTCTGCTTTTCGTAACAGGCCGCCATATCAGAAAGCAGGTTTTCACCAAAATAAAAATAGGAAAGAAAAACTGGGGAGGGAAACTGTTTGTACGTATATGTCTCACAGTAAGCACTTGTAGAACTGCCATAGATCCTCGCAAGGTTCCAGCTAGTCCTTTAGTGCAGGGAATAATCACGTAAACCAAGCACTAATGCTCTAGCAGAATAAAAACATCCCACCGCTTGCCACCAATTTGTCACGTACGCACATGCGTCTTGCAACCAGGGATGGGTCTGCCAGGGGCCCCAGACTACCTCCAAGCTCTCACTCCGCGCACACCACGCATTCAGGCCACTAAGTGAGTGTAGTTCACCCCCAAACACGCACAGACTCAACACCTCAAACACCAGCTGCCACCACCGACTTTGAAGTAAGCCGAAAATGTTGCACACTCCACGTATATACGTTCTGCTCACAAGCAATCACACTGTCACACGTTCAGGCTATGGATTCTTTAGAGCAACAAGGCGGACTAAAGGGAATATTTTATACAGAAAAAAATAGTGCAGTGCTTACAAAAACAGATGTAAGATGAGACAAAGTAAAAATAACATACAAAACAGTGAGAGTAAAAAAAATGTGTAAAAAAACAGTAAATAAGAACATACTGCCCCGGGAGAAGGGGAGGAAAATGGCTAACCGCCAGCTCGGCTGTGACTCGCACACGGTGTAACACTGAAAATATGTCCATGCAACAATTTTATAGAACTAGCATTGGTTTCCATTTTCCGGTCGGCCCAGTCATTGACTAACCAAATCCTAGTTTTTCCATTGGGGGACAATTAATGAGGGGAGTGGAGGGCATTGAATATTGAAATCTCTTTGTTTTAAAGTTTTCAAATCTCCCTCCAAAATGAGCGCCCTTCCTCCAGTATCTGGTTTATCAGGGGGGAGCAGATGCTTCTTTGAAGCTAGTACCTGGCAGCCAGAGGTGTTAGATATGACAGGAACACAAGGAGAACTGCCCATCTGCATCTCCTGTAGCTGGCAGAGTCCCAGCCTGCCCTACTCCACCCTGCTGGGATAGAATATAGGCTTCAAAGCACTCAGCCATTTGATGAAGGACCCTTCATCTGAAATTACACCTTATACAACAGACACAAATTAAATATACTTCTATAATAGCTACTACAAGTATGCACCTCCACATCATATTGATGACACAGTATATAACGGTTGTATTGGACTGTCAAAAATGCAGCGCAGGCCGCAAATGTACTATCTAGCACAAAAAGGGTGTTTTTTTCAAACCACAATATAACAGCAGTATTTAACGGTTGTATTGGACTGTCAGAAATGCAGCGCAGGCCGCAAATGTACAATATAGCACAAAAAGGATGTCTTTTTCAAACAATATTATAACAGCAGTATTTAACAGTTGTATTGGAATGTCAGAAATGCAGCGCAGGCCCCAAATGTACCATCTAGCACAAAAAGGGTGTTTTTTTCAAACAAAAAGATAACAGCAGTATTTAACGGTTGCATTGAACTGTCAGAAATGCAGCGCAGGCTGCAAAGGTACTTTATGGGAAAAATAAAAATAAATTTCACCCACAATTAAACAGATGGATTTAACTGATTTTCTTTCACTATCACAAATGCAGTGCAGGGCACAAATGTAATTTTTAGCAAAAAAAATTTAATTTGTCCCCCCAGAATCTAACAGATGGATTTACTGAATTGATTACACTCACATATGCAGCACAGGGGTACTTTACAGAATTTTTTTTGAATATGTCACCCCCTGGGTCCCTGAACTCACAGACGGATTACCTATATTATTTTCCCTTCCCCTGGCACATATGCCGTGCAGGTGCACTTAAAAAATGGGTATATGTTGCCCACTGAACTAAAAGAACAGGATTAAATTATTGTCCCTGGCACATATGCAGTGCTGGTGCACTGAACTTGCACAAAATGGCCGCCGATGCCCACCTAACTAACAGACGGATAAAACTTATTTTTCTGTGTCACTGGGCTCAGGGCAGGGTACAAAATGTTGCATTGCACCCACACAAAAAAATCACTGTAGATCGCTGAGTTAACAAGTTATATCAGATATATTCTTTCCTATTCTCTCCCTCACAGCAGCAGCATCCTATCCCTACACCAGTAAGAGCTGAGTGACGTGCGGCGCTACGTGACTCCTGCTTATATAGAGGCTGGGTCACATGCTGCACTGGCTAATCACAGCCATGCTATTAGTAGGCATGGCTGTGATGGCTTCTAAGGGCACATGAGCTAGACGCTTGTTGATTGGCTGCCGTGCAGCCAATCAACAAGCGTCTAGCAAATCGCCGAACACCGAACTCGAACCCAAACTTTTACTGAAATGTTCGGGTCCGGGCTCAAAAAATCCTAAAGTTCGGTATGAACCCGAACTTTACAGTTCGGGTTCGCTCAACCTTATTTCTGACCTTCAACAATGATACTTCAAGGACTTTCAACATTCACTCATGGACAATAGATTACAATTTTTCCTTAACTATTTCTGTAAGTAATCAACTCTTATGAAGACTGAAAATAAATCACATTATTAATTTTTTATATAACTCTTGTTGAATCCTGGTGATGAGTCCTCCATACATTAGATTTGGAGAGGATTACCAAATCAGGTTGATATATTTTTCATACATAAATATTTTACATTTGGAGACATATTACACTTCGACTTTGTCGTCACCCTCTAGCTCCTCTCCTGTCACTTGGGCAAATAAACCACCTAGTTCTGTATAGAATTCTTGGGCATTTTTGTCCTCCTCCTCCTGTGCCAATTCAGCTTCCACAGGGCACTGGTGGCTGCCAGATGTAGGCACCAAGTCAGATTTATCAACATCCCCTCCATGATGTGAAGGAGTAAATTGAGATCATTCATCCTGTAGTCCTAGTGATTGACAAATAAAGTGGCCTCCTCAAAGGGCCTGAGCAAACAGCAGATATCATGCATGAGCTGTCACTGTCTAATGGCAAAGTTACACTGGGGAGTAGCCCTGTCTGTCTGCATCATCAAGAAATCGTTCACAGGTTTCCATTACTCATACAGTCAGTCCAGCATGTGGAGGGTGGAGTTCCAACATGTGGAAATGTTGCATATGAGGCGATGTAGCGGAACACCATTCTGCCTTTGGAATACCATTCTGTCTTTGCAGCTCAAGGAGGTGAGTTTTGCACGGTAAGAGTAGCTGAAGTGCATGCACAGTTTCCTTGATATTTTTAAGACGTCTTGCAGTTGGGTGGAAGACTTCAGGAATCGGGTGACAACCAGATTAAAGACGTGTGCCATGCAGGGCGCATGGGTCAGCCCTACCTGACACAGTGCCGACAAAATGTTCTTCTCCTTATTGGTGACCATGGTTCCTATCTCCAGTTGGTGAGGAGATGGCCAGGATTCTATTTTTTGGTTGATAACATGGAGCAGTTCCTCCTCAGTGTGACTCCGCTCGCCCAGGCTAACCAGGTACAGAACTTGCATAGGTGGTATGCTGAAGAGCCATTGTGAACTGTGCCTACAGTAGAGGCTGAGGACAAGGTGGAGGATGAGGAGGCAGAGGAGGACATTGGGGCATAAATCCCAAAATTACAATGCAGAGGCGGGATTGCCATCACTTGGCCAAGTTGCTGGTGTGAATGAGCTGGAACAACATTTACCCAGTGGGCTGTAAAGGACATATATGGTTCTTGGCCATAATTACAGCTCCTCACATTAGCACTGGCATGAACTGTACCTAACACCGACAGGCTCAATGACTGGTCCACCTTCTTTTCAACATACGTGTGCAGGGCTGGTACAGCTGCTTTTTTAGAGACGCAATAATGCTTAGAACTCTCCACCTTGGGTGGGCACAAGCCATCAGTTCTCATAAATGTTCAGAGTCCATGATATGGAAAGGGAGGGACTGTAGTACCAGCAACTTGGCAGGTGCACATTCAGCTTCTGCGCTGTTCGATGAGTGCATGCAAACTGTTGTCTTTTTGCAATCGCCTCTGTGATTGCTAGCGAAACACATGATGAGGAGTAGTAAGAGGAGGAGCATCATAGACTAAGAGAAGGAACGATAGGTTCCTTCTGCTGAGGTTGAGGAGCCCTGACTGCTGGAGAAGGCGTGCAGGCCATTAGGAGATGCAACGATTGCTGTGTTAGTCTGTACCACTACATTAATGCCACAGTTTTCCAAGGCCACTTTATGGTGATACTCCATGTTTTAATGCAGGGCCGTGGTGCTAACATTAGTACCATGAACGCGCTTTACCTTCTGCCCACAGATCGTTCATATCGCCATGATAATGTCCTCCAGCGACTTGATAAAAAATTCCCACACTGACAAGTATGGAGTTTTACCCCCACCACTCCATGCTGCCTGCCTGCCGCTGCCTTTATGAACCTGTGCACCTCTAGTTGTTTCCTGACAGGTAGGCTCCTGAGTAGCAGATGGTCTACCCAGGGCGTGTTTGGCTCCAGATCTCTGACTGCTTCTACACTGCTGGCTCATTGGAACACTGCCACCCTATTGCTGTCTCACAGGCCTGCTGCCACCCTCACCCCCTAATAATGATGTCCCCTCTTCACCCGTCTCCCATGTGCCATTGGCTACATCATCATGCACTAATGCATGCATTACTTCCCAAGCATAAGGAGCAGCAAAAGAAAGAGGCAGTTGCAGGACAGGTGAGGGCAGAGGTCTGAGGAAAGAGGTTGTTGCTGGGCCATGCCAACTAAGTGTGGTGTCAGGGAACCCATCAATTCCTGACTATGTGCATCTGTTGTCATTTGAGATGATGTTGAAGAGCAAATTATCCATTCTAGTAATGAAGGATTGTTGGTCAAAACATGACCGCTAGATGACAGTGGAAGCTCTAGCCTGTTGTTTCGCCTGCTACTACCACCATCTCTTCTTCTGATTCTACTTGTGCTGGCTACAGCAACATGTTGCCACTTCCCATTCCTTTTGAGGGCCCAGGCAACTGTCTGCCTGTTGACAATGAGCCCGATGCATGTCTATGTATGCCTATGTATAACTGAACAAATTCATTATTAATGGCACAGAAGATGAACTAGGTACATGCGCCTATATATTAGACTGGCTGTAAAGACTAAGTCTGATGCACAGTCTATGTAAAACTGAACAGATTGAGTATACATGGCCCAGCAGATGAACTATATAAACATGCCTATATATTACACCGCTGTCACGGATGTAGTCGGGGAGAACACCAAAAGACAACAAGACGGAAGGGAAAAGACACTAGGCCTCACCGCTAGGGAAGGAAAAGGGTCACCACCTATGAAACCCTGCTCCTGGCCCTAACTCCTATCCGTATGGGCAGAGATGCCATTCACAGGAACCTAGAAAACCCTGGTGGCCCTTAGATGCCCTAGACTTAATGACAGGGCAGAGACAACCCGCTCCTTCCCTGGTGAAGGAACCAGCATCTCACTGAGTCCTAGTAAACAACAGAGGGGGGGGGGGAATACAAAACACAACAAGCGGAACACTTAACTTCTAAGGATGATGGATGATGGATGATCAGGACTTCAACTAGAACCACACTCCAGCTCTTCCAACACCAAATGAAGCTATCCAGAGCAAGGAGTGATGGGTGAAGTCAAACTAAATAGGGGGAGGTAAAGGTCACACGATCCACACCTGAACAGGAGGTGTGGACATACAAGCAATACACAGACAAAGTGAAACCAAAAGATGCTGTCAGATCACTAATGAGCAGATAATCTTTCAGACCTTCTCAAACCTGTCACCTGTGTGACAGTACCCCCCCCTTCTACAGGTGACCTCCAGGCACCCAGGACCAACCTTATCAGGATGAGCTCTGTGGAATGCTCTCACCAGACGACTAGCATTAACATCAGTCGCTGGAACCCACATCCTCTCCTCTGGTCCGTACCCTCTCCAATGAATGAGATACTGGAGGGATCTCCAGAGAACTCAGGAGTCCACAATCCTGCTGATCTAAAATTCCAAATTGCCGTCCACCATGACAGGAGCGGGAGACAAGGAGGACTACTCAACAGGTTCAACACATTTCTTTAACAACGATTTATGAAATACGTTATGGATTTTTAATGCCTGAGGAAGTTCAAGACGGAAGGCTACAGGGTTAACAATGGCAGTGATCTTATATGGACCAATAAATCTTGGTTCCAACTTCCAAGAAGGTACCTTAAGTTTAATGTTTCTTGTAGACAGCCACACAGAATCACCCACTCTCAGGTCCGGACCACTCATACGTCTCCTGTCAGCCGCACGCTTATACCTGTTGCCCATATTTTCCAGGTTATTTTGGATTTTCCGCCAAATAGAAGACAAAGAAGAGGAAAATCGTTCCTCCTCAGGAATGCCGGAATTATGAGCACCAGAAAATGTACCAAACTGTGGATGGAACCCATATGCCCCAAAAAACGGCGACTTATCAGTGGATTCCTGTCTACGGTTATTTATAGCAAACAACAAAAATGAAGACCACTCTTCCTGATTCTCTGAAACAAAAACATCTCAAGTAAGTCTCCAGATTCTAATTAGTGTGCTCCGTCTGTCCGTTCGACTGAGGGTGAAAAGCCGAAGAGAAGGACAATTGTACACCCAGACGAGTACAGAACGCTCTCCAGAATCTGGAAACAAACTGAGTCCCTCTATCAGACACCACATCAGAGGGAATGCCATGTAGTTTCACGATGTTGTCGACAAACACCTGCGCAAGAGTTTTAGCATTGGGTAGACTAGGTAATGCAATAAAGTGTGCCATTTTACTAAAACGATCGACAACCACCAGAATCACGGTCTTTCCTGAAGAATTCGGTAAATCTGTGATAAAATCCATGGACAAATGGGTCCAAGGTCTGGACGGGATGGGCAATGGAAGCAGAGATCCGGAAGGTCGAGTATGTGTCACCTTAGCACGTGCACAGGTACCAAAGGCTGACACATAGTCCTCAATACACTTACACAACCCCGGCCACCAGAATCTGCGAGAGATGAGATCGATAGTCAATCTGCTCCCAGGGTGCCCAGCAAGCACCGTACAGTGATGTTCCTTGAACACCTTGTGACGTAATTCGGGGGGAACAAACAATTTGGAGCATCCTCCTGTGCCTCCAACACCCTGGCCTCGAGATCAGGATAAAGAGCGGAAATAACTACCACTTCAGATAAAATGGGACTAGGGTCATTAGACTCAACCCCCCCAGGAAAGCTACGTGACAAAGCATCCGCCTTGACGTTCTTAATCCCAGGGCGGTAAGTGACGATGAAGTTAAATCTGGTGAAAAACAATGACCATCTGGCCTGCCTTGGGTTCAGTCGCTTAGCCGACTCCAAGGAGGCCAGATTCTTGTGATCCGTAATTACCGTAATAGGATGAATTGCTCCTTCCAACCAATGCCTCCATTCCTCGAACGCCAACTTAATGGCCATCAATTCCCTATTCCCCACATAATAATTCCTTTCAGCAGTCGAAAGTTTTTTAGAGAAAAATGCACATGCGCGCCATTTACTGGGTGAAGGTCCCTGCGACAATATTGCTCCTACCCCAACCTCTGACACGTCAACCTCAACAATAAATGGCTGAGACACATCTGGTTGCACCAGAATAGGGGCCGAAGCAAAACATTCTTTCACAGCAGAAAAGGCCTGTAATGCCGCATCAGACCAGATAGAAATATCAGCACCCTTCCTAGTCATGTCTGTTAAAGGTTTAACCACCGATGAATAGTTCAAGATAAATTTACGGTAGTAGTTGGTAAACCCCAAAAACCGCATAAGCGCTTTCAGATTTTCGGGTCGATCCCAGTCCAACACGGCACGGACCTTCTCGGGATCCATACGAAAACCTGAGGATTAGAGCAGGTAACCCAGAAATTGCACTTCCTGTACAGCAAATACACTTTTCCATCTTTGCATACAACTTATTCTCTTTTAGGATCTGTAACACCTGTTTCACATGATCCTGATGAGTCTCCATATTAGGCGAATAAATTAGTATGTCATTAAGGTATACAACGACAAACCTTCCCACCAGATGATGAAAGATGTCATTGACAAAGTGTTGAAAAACCGCAGGAGCATTGGTTAACCCAATAGGCATGACCAGGTTTTCAAAATGACCCTCAGGGGTATTAAATGCGGTCTTCCACTCATCCCCCTCCTTGATCCCTACCAGATTATATGCCCCCCTCAGATCTAATTTAGAGAACATCTTGGCACCAACAATCTGACTAAACAAATCCGGAATCAAAGGAAGGGGGTAAGGATCACGGACGGTAATACGATTGAGCTCACGGAAGTCCAGACATGGTCTCAGGGTACCATCCGTTTTCTTTACAAAGAAAAATCCAGCAGCCACTGGGGACTTGGATGGTCTAATATGTCCCTTTGCCAAACTCTCAGTGATATACTCTCGCATAGCCTTTCTTTCGGGTTCCGAAAGATTATACAACCAAGATTTGGGCAATTTAGCTCCGGGAATAAGATTGACGGGACAGTCATACTCCCGTTGCGGAGGCAACTCCTGATTACCACTCTCAGAAAACACATCAGAAAATTCAGAAATGAACGAGGGTACAGTTTTAGTGGTAACCATAGAGAACGATGCAATAAGACAGTTGTCCATGCAAAAATCTCTCCACTCGAGAATCTGTCTTGCTTGCCAATCGATGTTAGGGTTATGTTTGCTTAACCATGGTAAGCCCAACACCAACGGAGCAGGAAGACCCTCCAACACATAACAGGAGATAGATTCCTGATGCAAATCACCCACTCTTAAATGAATGTCATTCACTACCTGCGACAGGCATTTTGGGGCAAGAGGTGCTGAGTCAATTGCAAAGACAGAAATACCATTCTCTAATGCATTAGTAGTCAACCCGTGAATGCGTACAAACTGTCCATCAATCAAGTTAACTCCTGCCCCACTGTCGATAAAAGCTTCGATTTTCACAGTTTTGGACTCTAGCGCGACCTCGGCTGACAGGAGAAAACGGGTACTACCAGTAAAAGACAAAAGTAGGTTTTCTTGCTGCCCACCCACACTACCAATAGTAATTTGGGGATTAGACTCTTTTTTCCTTTGGTTTACACCTTGATGCTGCAAGTACGGACAAATATTCACAAAATGTCCCTTCTTGCCACAACAAAAGCAGACTCCTTTCACATGACCCAAGATTTTGCCAGTAGTTCCAGGAGTAGCTCCTCCTAACTGCATAGGCTCATCACAAGACACAACCACCCGAGTCTCTCCACCATAAGCGTCAAAGGAATCAGTACCCTTATTGGACAGTACGTTCTGAAGGTGAGGACCCCTAGATCTCTCCCTCAGGCATCTATCAAGAGGTACAGCAAGGGACATAACTTCTTCCAATGACTCAGGATTTTCATGAAAAGCCAATGCGTCCTGCAATCTCTCAGAGAGACCCTGGCAGAATTGGCTACTGAGAGCAGAATCGTTCCACTCTGTATCCGTAGCCCATCTCCTAAATTCAGAGCAAAAGGTCTCCGCAGTACGTTCTCCCTGCCGCAAACCCCGTAACTTGGTCTCGGCCTGAGAGATCCGATCCGGGTCATCATAGATAAGACCCAAGACTCTAAAGAATTAATCTACCGACCGGAGGGACGGTGATCCGGTCGACAGAGAAAAAGCCCAAGATTGGGAGTCCTCTTTAAGTAATGAAATAATCATACCCACACGTTGACACTCATCACCAGAAGAGTATGGACGAAGCCTAAAGTATAATTTGCATGACTCCCTGAACTGGATGAAATTGTCACTACCCCCGGAAAACCTGTCCAGGAGAGCTATCTTCGATTCAGGGCAGGCCTGAAACCCACCACCGGAACCAGCAGCCTGTGGGCTCTGAATCTGCAAAACCATTGCACGGAGGTCTGCTACCTCCAAAGTCAGATTCTGCATCTGTTCGACCAGTGCAGTCATAGTATCCATAGCTGCACAGATCAGAACAAAAAATGGCGGTATGGGCTCTGGATAAAGTCACGGATGTAGTAGGGGAGAACACCAAAAGACAACAAGACGGAAGGGAAAAGACACTAGGCCTCACCGCTAGGGAAGGAAAAGGGTCACCACCTATGAAACCCTGCTCCTGGCCCTAACTCCTATCCGTATGGGCATCTCTCGATGGTAGAGATGCCCATACACAGGAACCTAGAAAACCCTAAAAAAAAGAGGGGCGGGAGGAATACAAAACACAACAAGCGGAACACTTAACTTCTAAGGATGATGGATGATGGATGATCAGGACTTCAACTAGAACCACACTCCAGCTCTTCCAACACCAAATGAAGCTATCCAGAGCAAGGAGTGATGGGTGAAGTCAAACTAAATAGGGGGAGGTAAAGGTCACACGATCCACACCTGAACAGGAGGTGTGGACATACAAGCAACACACAGACAAAGTGAAACCAAAAGATGCTGTCAGATCACTAATGAGCAGATAATCTTTCAGACCTTCTCAAACCTGTCACCGGTGTGACAACCGCCTGCTGACAATGAGTCTGATGCACAGTATGTTTATCATAATAAACACACAGCAGCTCTCACCTTCCCCTTCACCAGTCGAGCACGGATAAGTCGAGCATGTCATGAGGAAGGACCGATATTTGTTTGTGGTCTAAAAACGCGTAACCGAACAATTCCTGTTTCTGTCGAAGATTTTATGCCGCAATAAAGCTACGAATTTTTCCACCATTCTTGAGCTGAATTTTCCTATAATTTTCGAATATACAGTATGTTTATGTATAACTGAACAGATTAATTATTAATGGCGCAGCAGATAAACTAGTTACAAGTGCCTATATATTACACCGGCTGTTGAGATTAAGTCTGATGCACAGTCAGTCTAAGTGTACTATACCAGATTAGGAATGAATGGCACAACACTGGAATAAGATGCACAGGGCAGTTACAAAGAGCCTGCACTGTCCCTTCAGCCTCTCTATGCCCTCCCTATGCTCTTCCTACAGTGTCTGAAAACTCTCCCTACACTGTCTCTATCCAATATTCTACAATTAAAAGATTGCTAAAACATTGTCCCTAGCACTTGCCAAGTCTCTCCCTATGTGCAACTCACAGTAAAATGGTAGGGATCGGGCAGGAATAGGCTTTTTATAGGGCTGTGACATCACAAGGGATAGATATCTGCTGATTGTCTGGCTGCATGGCATAAGGGATCATGTTTTGTTCCCGAGCTTCTTACTTTTACTTTGTAACACTTGTAGCCGCCAAAAAAAAAACTATTCATGACCATGAAGCACGAGGAAATTTGGATTAGTGGCAAATCAAAGTTTTACTGAAATTCGGATCAAATTCAATTAATTTCACTTTGATTTGATATTTATATATATATATATACACTCACCGAAATAATTATTAGGAACACCATACTTATACGGTGTTGGACCCCCTTTTGCCTTCAGAACTGCCTTAATTCTACGTGGCATTGATTCAACAAGGTGCTGATAGCATTCTTTAGAAATGTTGGCCCATATTGATAGGATAGCATCTTGCAGTTGATGGAGATTTGAGGGATGCACATCCAGGGCACGAAGCTCCCGTTCCACCACATCCCAAAGATGCTCTATTGGGTTGAGATCTGGTGACTGTGGGGGCCATTTTAGTACAGTGAACTCATTGTCATGTTCAAGAAACCAATTTGAAATGATTCGAGCTTTGTGACATGGTGCATTATCCTGCTGGAAGTAGCCATCAGAGGATGGATACATGTTCTCATTCTGTTTACGCCAAATTCGGACTCTACCATTTGAATGTCTCAACAGAAATCGAGACTCATCAGACCAGGCAACATTTTTCCGGTCTTCAACAGTCCAATTTTGGTGAGCTCAGGCAAATTGTAGCCTCTTTTTACTATTTGTAGTGGAGATGAGTGGTACCTGGTGGGGTCTTCTGCTGTTGTAGCCCATCCGCCTCAAGGTTGTGCGTGTTGTGGCTTCACAAATGCTTTGCTGCATACCTCGGTTGTAACGAGTGGTTATTTCAGTCAACGTTGCTCTTCTATCAGCTTGAATCAGTCGGCCCATTCTCCTCTAGGCATTTTTGCCCACAGGACTGCCGCATACTGGATTTTTTTCCCTTTTCACACCATTCTTTGTAAACCCTAGAAATGGTTGTGCGTGAAAATCCCAGTAACTGAGCAGATTGTGAAATACTCAGACCGGCCCGTCTGGCACCAACAACCATGCCACGCTCAAAATTGCTTAAATCACCTTTCTTTCCCATTCTGACATTCAGTTTGGAGTTCAGGAGATTTTCTTGACCAGGACCACACCCCTAAATGCATTGAAGCAACTGCCATGTGATTGGTTGACTAGATAATTGCATTAATGAGAAATAGAACAGGTGTTCCTAATAATTCTTTAGGTGAGTGTGTATATATATATATATATATATATATATATATATACAGTACAGACCAAAAGTTTGGACACACCTTCTCATTCAAAGAGTTTTCTTTATTTTCATGACTATGAAGGCATCAAAACTATGAATTAACACATGTGGAATTATATACATAACAAACAAGTGTGAAACAACAGAAAATATGTCATATTCTAGGTTCTTCAAAGTAGCCACCTTTTGCTTTGATTACTGCTTTGCACACTCTTGGCATTCTCTTGATGAGCTTCAAGAGGTAGTCCCCTGAAATGGTCTTCCAACAGTCTTGAAGGAGTTCCCATAGATGCTTAGCACTTGTTGGCCCTTTTGCCTTCACTCTGCGGTCCATCTCACCCCAAACCATCTCGATTGGGTTCAGGTCCAGTGACTGTGGAGGCCAGGTCATCTGGCGCAGCACCCCATCACTCTCCTTCATGGTCAAATAGCCCTTACTTTCAAAGTTTTCCCAATTTTTCGGCTGACTGACTGACCTTCATTTCTTAAAGTAATGATGGCCACTCGTTTTTCTTTACTTAGCTGCTTTTTTCTTGCCATCATACAAATTCTAACAGTCTATTCAGTAGGACTACCAGCTGTGTATCCACCTGACTTCTCCTCAACGCAACTGATGGTCCCAACCCCATTTATAAGGCAAGAAATCCCACTTATTAAACCTGACAGGGCACACCTGTGAAGTGAAGACCATTTCAGGGGACTACCTCTTGAAGCTCATCAAGAGAATGCCAAGAGTGTGCCAAGCAGTAATCAAAGCAAAAGGTGGCTACTTTGAAGAACCTAGAATATGACATATTTTCTGTTGTTTCACACTTGTTTGTTATGTATATAATTCCACATGTGTTAATTCATAGTTTTGATGCCTTCAGTGTGAATCTACAATTTTCATAGTCATGAAAATAAAGAAAACTCTTTGAATGAGAAGGTGTGTCCAAACTTTTGGTCTGTACTGTATATGAATTTGCTCTTCTAAATCTCAGATTGGATTTGATTTTACTAAGACCAAGGTGGTTTTAACTTGAGTTTAGCTCTTTATAATTGCAGGCATTTGAAAATCTGCTAAAATTTCATATGTACCTTAAATAATCAACTACTTTCAATATGAATGTTTGTTGGGAGAATGGATCATTGTACTAGGTGAGAACTTTGAATCATATAAAAAACAATACAGATAAAAGTATTGGGACTCACCTCTTAATCATTAAATGCAGATGTTTCATTTAGTCCCATTGCTACAGGTGTATAACATCCAACCTCTAGCCATGCAGTCTGCCTTTGCAAACATTTGTGAAAGAATGGCTTATTCTACAGAGCTCACAGAATTTCAGAATAGTACTGTAATAGAATGTCACTGTTCAACAAGTTTCTTTCCTCCTAGATATTATTACAAATGAAAGCATTTAGGAATTAGGAACCATATAAAAAGAGATAAGAGACATAGCAGTACAGACTGTAGAATGGTGGTGCCATGGTTATTGTTGGGTGTAAGCTTTTTATCAAGTTGTCTTTGAAGATTTCAATGTTGGGAAAGAGTCTGATATGTTTTGGTAGTGAGTGCCAAAGTACAAATGCATGGTAGAAGTCTTGGGAATAATAATGTGAGGAACATCCAAGAGGAAAGTAGAGAAGGCTTTGTGAGGAATACATGTGGTTTATGTGTATGGAGGGGGAGAGCTAGATAGCCTTTTATATCTTTGTTAGTATTTTGAAATTAATTAATTTGGCAATTAAGGGAATGGCAGAGGGGGGGAGGTAGTGGATTAACCAGGCATTGGAAGTGAATGTAGAGTTCAGGGTACAACAGTATTAGATAGGAGACCCCTGAGAAGGATGTTACAGTAGTCATCCATTTCACAAAGAAATTGAAAAGATCTGAGATTCTAAGCCATGGACCAACTAGTGGTGATAGTAGTATTAGCAAGAATCAATGGATTTCCTAGATCACAGACCAGCACTTTTAGTCAGTGATCTTTTTATGTGTTCTATAGACATACTGTTGATTCTAATGCTGGAAACTGCAGGAGATATAACCTTACACTGCAGCAAAGATGCAGCAATTTTCTTATCCTTTCCTCCCCTTAGTAAAAAGAAACATAAATCCACTAACTCATCACAAAACCAGGGTAAATCATAAAAGTTGTCACTCGTGTATAAAATAATTTTTCAGAGCTGAGGAGAAGCAAAAAGAAATGTATTTAACAAAAAAGTTAAAAACAAAATGGAAAATATTTTTTATTTCCTTGTATTTACTTTTGGAAACAAAAGAACTGAAGGGAGATATAATGAAGTCATTATATTTGCAATTTCATTTGCATTGAAAAAGTGACATATACATTTTCCATTTTTTTAAATGGTTCCTATATGTCCTTTATGTCTCAAACTTTTCCATATTAAGGATTTTTTTTCATGCGCTATCAACGTGAAAGGAGGAATTATTAGCTAAAGCTGTTTGAGGAGCAAACATTTTGTGCCACCAAAAATACAGATGTAGCTAATATTACCTTATGTACTATGTTATGGTACTATGTTACCTTGACTGGCTTAAAGGTCCTTTTACATGGACTGATGTTTCTGGCAATTATCGGGCACAAACCAAACATTCCCAATAACTGTCTGTCAGTGGAAATGAGAGCTGAATTTACATGCAGCAATCACATTTGCTCTAAGGGGAAAAGTGTTTGCTACAGCGTTGCTTGTCCCCATAGAAAGTCATTGTTCTTGTGCTGCAGCTCGCTGTTTACACAGGCTGATCTGCCGCTCAGAAACAATGATTTCAGGTGTTGACTGAAAAATAGGATCACCAGATGAATGAGTGTTTGCCGAATTGGCCTGATTATTGGTCTGTGTAAAATTACACGTTAACCCAGCAAAATCATGTTACAGTAATACAATAAGTCACATTAAAGTAGCCAAACTGGAGTCAAGATAATGCTGGCTACATCACCTGTAGTCAAGATAACTCTAGCTAAATCTGTAATACATGTACGCATTGTAATCAAGTCTCCTATCACCAGGAAAGAAAGAATAAAAGGAAGGTTTGCATTGTGATCTACAAACTTTTTTCTAAATACTACAGGGAGTGCAGAATTATTAGGCAAGTTGTATTTTTGAGGATTAATTTTATTATTGAACAACCATGTTCTCAATGAACCCAAAAAACTCATTAATATCAAAGCTGAATATTTTTGGAAGTAGTTTTTAGTTTGTTTTTAGTTTTAGCTATTTTAGGGGGATATCTGTGTGTGCAGGTGACTATTACTGTGCATAATTATTAGGCAACTTAACAAAAAACAAATATATACCCATTTCAATTATTTATTTTTACCAGTGAAACCAATATAACACCTCAACATTCACAAATATACATTTCTGACATTCAAAAACAAAACAAAAACAAATCAGTGACCAATATAGCCACCTTTCTTTGCAAGGACACTCAAAAGCCTGCCATCCATGGATTCTGTCAGTATTTTGATCTGTTCACCATCAACATTGCGTGCAGCAGCAACCACAGCCTCCCAGACACTGTTCAGAGAGGTGTACTGTTTTCCCTCCTTGTAAATCTCACATTTGATGATGGACCACAGTTTCTCAATGGGGTTCAGATCAGGTGAACAAGGAGGCCATGTCATTAGATTTTCTTCTTTTATACCCTTTCTTGCCAGCCACGCTGTGGAGTACTTGGACGCGTGTGATGGAGCATTGTCCTGCATGAAAATCATGTTTTTCTTGAAGGATGCAGACTTCTTCCTGTACCACTGCTTGAAGAAGGTGTCTTCCAGAAACTGGCAGTAGGACTGGGAGTTGAGCTTGACTCCATCCTCAACCCGAAAAGGCCCCACAAGCTCATCTTTGATGATACCAGCCCAAACCAGTACTCCACCTCCACCTTGCTGGCGTCTGAGTCGGACTGGAGCTCTCTGCCCTTTACCAATCCAGCCACGGGCCCATCCATCTGGCCCATCAAGACTCACTCTCATTTCATCAGTCCATAAAACCTTAGAAAAATCAGTCTTGAGATATTTCTTGGCCCAGTCTTGACGTTTCAGCTTGTGTGTCTTGTTCAGTGGTGGTCGTCTTTCAGCCTTTCTTACCTTGGCCATGTCTCTGAGTATTGCACACCTTGTGCTTTTGGGCACTCCAGTGATGTTGCAGCTCTGAAATATGGCCAAACTGGTGGCAAGTGGCATCTTGGCAGCTGCACGCTTGACTTTTCTCAGTACATGGGCAGTTATTTTGTGCCTTGGTTTTTCCACACGCTTCTTGCGACCCTGTTGACTATTTTGAATGAAACGCTTGATTGTTCGATGATCACGCTTCAGAAGCTTTGCAATTTTAAGAGTGCTGCATCCCTCTGCAAGATATCTCACTATTTTTGACTTTTCTGAGCCTGTCAAGTCCTTCTTATGACCCATTTTGCCAAAGGAAAGGAAGTTGCCTAATAATTATGCACACCTAATATAGGGTGTTGATGTCATTAGACCACACCCCTTCTCATTACAGAGATGCACATCACCTAATATGCTTAATTGGTAGTAGGCTTTCGAGCCTATACAGCTTGGAGTAAGACAACATGCATAAAGAGGATGATGTGGTCAAAATACTAATTTGCCTAATAATTCTGCACGCAGTGTATATCTAGCTATAGCTACTATATTTAATCCAACATCCATGGGTTGCCATGCACACCCATATATTGTGCAAGAGATCAGTTTTTGGAATTTGAAAGGAAGCTATTTAATACATTTTTAATATTTAATTACTGCACAATATAAGTTCCAACTTTGACAATTAATATTCTCCCTGTTTATAGAAACATATAAGCATTTGCTTTTTTCACTGTTGTCTTTACATAAGCACCAAATTATCATTATACTACAAGACATATTGGGTAAGGTCTAAATGTCCATTGTATTACTCATCCAGTTAACTGGTGGAGGTAATCTTTATGCCCACTAATGTAAATGAACTGTCAATGGTGTGCCACCATTGGCAATCATTGGACTGTGAAGGTTATGTCTTAATAAGAAGGAAAGCACTTCACACGCTTTGATTTACTGGAAATAAAACAGAAAAGTCCTTTGAGACTATGAAGGACACTTGTTTCAGATAAAATGTCTAGACAGTAGCAATATATTTTCAACATTTATTATAGGAAAACTGCAAATTAAAACAGAGTGTAGTGAAAGTTCCTGTGACCCATAGTTCAAAACCACTCTGTTAAGGAATAGACACATGACCTTTTGAATATACAAACGGAGTCTCGGTTGTAAAGATTTATTGATAGGAATACAATGAAATCAATCATAAGTCACTGTTTTATTTTACTTTATTTTCCAAATTAAATCAAAGTAATCAAAAAAAGAAATGTCAAATTACTATTGCTGCTCTACTGTGAAGATCATCATCCAACAATCACAGACAAAGTTATGCAACAGATATAACCAACAATCTAATAATATTACATAATCAAAATTTATGAAACATTCTCAAATTGTATAAAAACTGTATATGTTTATTTACATTTTAATACAGACTATAAATTTTCTGGCAGATTATTTTAATGGATGATACTATATTCTTAAATATTCATTGAGTTCATTGAGTTTGAAAACATTCATGAAGTTTATATTCTTGAAATATAACTGTGATATGAATGCTTCTAGTTTCCCTGGAAAATCTCATAAAAAGAGATATTTGTAATCTATTTCTTTTACTTACAAAATCCCCTTAAGGTTGAAATGGGTTGGCTTTTATTAGGATGTAATGATTTTTCGAAGTTTCAAATTATAGCTGACATTACAAAATAGTGAAAATAATTCTTTGGAGATATGCACATTTTCAATGACTTTGTACACTGTCAATAGTCTCTAAAGTTGAATGTTTTCTAGGTAGTTTAGGAAGGTTGAGGTAAGAAATTTGTGACCTTTGGATTCATGGCCAAACAAATAAAAACATATAATGCATTTGCAAATAATGAATATTTGGAATAAGATTTTTTTACACTGGGACAGTGGGATCCTTTGATAAACTTGCATTTTTCAATATCTTAGAAAATCTGAAATTGTACTATTTGCAAAGCCATATATTGTTGGCTTTGAAAATACGGGCATCTAAGGACAATTAATGTCAACAGTTCATAAAATGTTATTTAATTCTTCGCCCAAATGATGTAGCTGTACATTGTTGCTTTAGCTAAGTTAAGGCAATGCAATGTACAGTTACAGCAATTGTGCCAAATGGCAGCAAGCTGTAATATGCAATTGGGTTCCCTCTGTAATGGTCAAGAAGATGGAAGATAGCTCTGATCCAGGCCATTTAACTTCCTAGATGCCATGGTCAATAGCAACTGCAGCAACAAAGTGGTTAGGCGAAGGGGGCTCCCTTTATCACTCCAGCCCCCTCTCTATGATGTGATTCCTGGAAGATGATGGTTGCTATTGAAGCCTGGGACCCATACAATGGCCCCAGGTAAGGCTTGTACATATGCCTATTAGATCCTGCTGGAAAAATAGTAAAAAAAGACTGATTGCTCGTAATATATAAAGCAAAATGATTGCCACTACAGTATCAAATGGCGAATAATCCTTTACACCAATAAATACAGGGTGCCAGAGCCTCGAAGCAATGAGCGCTTCCATTAATACAGATGGAAGCGCTGATTTCTGGAGTGCAGGGAGCTGCAGTCCTGTCACTCACTGACCGCTCAGTTCCCCACACTCCTCCCCCTCTTCAGGCCAGCGGCGCACTGAATGATGAAGTAGGAAGACTTTTCCCTGCTCCACCATTCAGCCTGCAGGCACAGATCACGTTGCCGGCCTGTGTGGGCGGAGCCTGCAGCCCAGAAATCTTTATAAGCCCCCCCCCCACACTCATACAGTCCTGCAGAGTGATCTGTGTCTGCAGGGGAGAGAGGACTGTGAGCTTCAGGAATGGGACAAGGTCAGTAGTTGCTAGTTTTTTTGTTTTTGTTTGTTTTTTAACACAGAGGGGGCACAATGGGCATTTCTACTCTGGAGGGGACACAATGGGCATTTGTAATCTGGAGGGGGCACAATGGGCATTGCAATTGTGAAGGGAGCACAATGGACATTTCTACTCTGGAGGGGGCACAATGGGTATTTATACTCTGGAGGGGGCACAATGAGAATTTCTACTCTGGAGGGGGCACAATGGGCATTTAAACTCTGGAGGGGGCACAATGTGCATTGCTAATGTGAAGGGGGCACAATGGGCATTTCTACTATGAAATGGGCATAATGGGTAGTTCTACTCTGGAGGGGGCACAGAGGGCATTGCTAATGTGAAAGGGCACAATGGACATTTCTACTCTGGAGGAAGCACAATGGGCATTTCTACTCTGGAGGGGGCACAATGGGCATTTCTACTCTGGAGGGGGCATAGAGAGCATTGCTAATGTGAAGGGGCACAATGGGCATTTCTACTATGGAGTGAGCACAAAGGGCATTGCTAAAGTGAAGGGGGCACAATGGGAATTTCTACTCTGGAGTGGGCACAATGGACATTTTTACTCTGGAGGGAGCACAATGTGCATTGCTACTGTGAAGGGAGCACAATGGGTATTCTACTGTAGTGAGAGCACAATGGGCATTTATACTCTGGAGTGGGCACAAAGGGCATTGCTAATATGAAGGGGGCACAATGGGAATTTCTACTATGGAGGAGGAACAATGGGCATTTCTACTATGGAGGGAGCACAATGGGTATTTCTACTATGGAGGGGAAACAATAGACATTTCTACTCTGGAAGGGGCACAATGGGCATTTTTACTCTGGAGGGGCACAATGAGCATTGCTCATGTTAAGGGGGCACAATGGACATTTCTACTATGGAGAGGGCACAATAGGAATTTGTACTCTGGAGTGGGCACAAAGGGCATTGCTAATGTGAAGGGGGCACAATGGGCATTTATACTACGGAGTGGGCACAGTGCATAGAGGGCATTACTACTTTGAAGGGGCACAGTACACAGAGGGCAGTACTACTATAAAGGGGGCACAGAGGGAATTATTACTATTAAGGGAGCACAATGGTGATTTCTACTATGGAGGGGGCACAATGGGCATTGCTAATGTGAAGGGGGCACAATGGGCATTTCTACTATGGAGGGGCACAGAGGGCATTGCTAATATGAAGGGTGTGCAATGGACATTTCTTCTATGGAGGGGGCACAGTGCACAGAGGGCATAAATACTCTGAAGGGGGCACAGTGCACAGAGGGCATTACTACTATGAAGGGGGCACAGAGGGCATTATTATTGTGAAAGGGGGCACAATGGGCATTACTAGCACATAGAGCATTACTACTTTTAAGGGGGAACAATGGAGATTTCTACTATGGAGGGGGCACAATGGGCATTGCTAATGTGAAGGGGCACAATAGACATTTCTACTATGGAGGGGGCACAATGGGCAGTTCTACTCTGGAGGGCGCACAGAGGGCATTGCTAATGTGAAGGAAGTAGAATGGGCATTTTCTACTAGGGAGAGGGCACAATGGGAATTTCTACTATGGAGGGGGCACAGAGGGCATAACTACTCTGAAGGGGGCACAGTGCACAGAGGGCAGTACTACTATGAAGGGGGCACAGAGAGCATTATTACTGTGAAGGGGCACAAAGGGCATTACTAGCATAGAGGGCATTACTACTACTAAGGGGGAACAATGGGCATTTCTACTATGGAGGGGGAACAATAGGCATTTCTACTCTGGAAGAGGCACCATGGGCATTTTTACTCTGGAGAGGCACAATGAGCATTGCTCATGTGAAGGGGGCATAATGGACATTTTTACTATGGAGAGGGCACAATGGGCATTTGTACTCTGGAGTGGGCACAAAGGGCACTGCTAATGTGAAGGGGGCACAATGGGCATTTCTACTATGGAGGGGGCACAGTGCAAAGAGGGCATTACTACTTTGAAAGGGGCACAGTACACAGAGGGCAGTACTACTATGAAGGGGGCACAGAGGGCATTATTACTGTGAAGGGGCACAATGGGCATTACTAGCACAGAGGGCATTATTACTATTAAGGGAGCACAATGGTGATTTCTACTATGGAGGGGGCACAATGGACATTGCTAATGTGAAGGGGGCACAATGGGCATTTCTACTATGGAGGGGGCACAGAGGGCATTGCTAATATGAAGGGTGTACAATGGACATTTCTGCTATGGAGGGGGCACAGTGCACAGAGGGCATTACTGCTCTGAAGGGGGCACAGTGCACAGAGGGCATTACTACTATGAAGGGGGCACAGAGGGCATTATTACTGTGAAGGGGGAACAATGGGCATTACTAGCACATATAGCATTACAACTATTAAGGGGGAACAATTGAGATTTCTACTATGGAGGGGGCACAATGGGCATTGCTAATGTGAAGGGGGCACAATAGACATTTCTACTATGGAGGGGGCACAATGGGCAGTTCTACACTGGAGGGCGCACAGAGGGCATTGCTAATGTGAAGGGGGCACAATTGGCATTTCTACTATGGAGGGGGCACAATGGGCATTTCTACTCTGGAGGGGACACAATGGGCATTTGTACTCTGGAGGGGGCACAATGGGCATTGCAATTGTGAAGGGAGCACAATGGGCATTTCTACTCTGGAGGGGGCACAATAAGAATTTCTACTCTGGAGGGGGCACAATGGGCATTTTAACTCTGGAGGGGGCACAATGTGCATTGCTAATGTGAAGGGGGCACAATGGGCATTTCTACTATGGAGTGAGCACAAAGGGCATTGCTAATGTAAAGGGGGCACAATGGGAATTTCTACTATGGAGGGGGCACAATGGGTATTTCTATTATGGAGGGGGCACAATGGGCATTTCTACTCTGGAGCGGGCACAATGGAAATTTTTTACTCTGAAGGAGCACAATGGGCATTGCTAATATGAAGAGAGCACAATGGGCATTTCTACTATAGTGAAAGCACAATGGGCATTTATACTCTGGAGTGGGAACAAAGGGCATTGCTAATATGAAGGGGGCACAATGGGCATTTCTACTATGGAGGAGGAACAATGGGCATTTCTACTATGGAGGGAGTACAATGGGTATTTCTACTATGGAGGGGGAACAATAGGCATTTCTATTCTGGAAGGGGCACCATGGGCATTTCTAATGTGAAGGGGGCATAATGGGCATTTCTACTCTGATGGGGGCACAATGAGCATTTCTACTCTGGAAGGGGCACAATGGGCATTTCTACTCTGGAGGGGGCACAATGGGCATTTCTACTCTGGAGGGGGCACAGAGAGCATTGCTAATGTGAAGGGGGCACAATGGGCATTTCTACTATGGAGTGAGCACAAAGGGAATTGCTAATGTGAAGGGGGCACAATGGGAATTTCTACTATGGAGGGGCACAATGGGTATTTCTACTATGGAGGGGGCACAATGGGCATTTCTACTCTGGAGTGGGCACAATGGACATTTCTACTCTGGAGGGAGCACAATGTGCATTGCTAATGTGAAGGGAGCACAATGGGCATTTCTACTATAGTGAGAGCACAATGGGCATTTATACTCTGGAGTGGGCACAAAGGGCATTGCTAATATGAAGGGGGCACAATGGGAATTTCTACTATGGAGGAGGAACAATGGGCATTTCTACTATGGAGGGAGCACTATGGGTATTTCTACTATGGAGGGGGAACAATAGGCATTTCTACTCTGGAAGGGGCACCATGGGCATTTTTACTCTGGAGGGGCACAATGAGCATTGCTCATGTTAAGGGGGCACAATGGACATTTCTACTATGGAGAGGGCACAATGGACATTTGTACTCTGGAGTGGGCACAAAGGGCATTGCTAATGTGAAGGGGGCACAATGGGCATTTCTACTATGGAGTGGGCACAGTGCATAGAGGGCATTACTACTTTGAAGGGGGCACAGTACACAGAGGGCAGTACTACTATGAAGGGGGCACAGAGGGAATTATTACTGTGAAGGGGGCACAATGGGCATTACTAGCACAGAGGGCATTATTACTATTAAGGGAGCACAATGGTGATTTCTACTATGGAGGGGGCACAATGGGCATTGCTAATGTGAAGGGGCACAGTGGGCATTTCTACTATGGAGGGGCACAGAGGGCATTGCTAATATGAAGGGTGTGCAATGGACATTTCTGCTATGGAGGGGGCACAGTACACAGAGGGCATTACTACTATGAAGGGGCACAGAGGGCATTATTGCTGTGAAAGGGGGCACAATGGGCATTACTAGCACATATAGCATTACTACTTTTAAGGGGGAACAATGGAGATTTCTTCTATGGAGGGGGCACAATGGGCATTGCTAATGTGAAGGGGCACAATAAACATTTCTACTATGGAGGTAGCACAATGGGCAGTTATACTCTGAAGGGCACACAGAGGGCATTGCTAATGTGAAGGGAGTAGAATGGGCATTTTCTACTATGGAGAGGGCACAATGGGAATTTCTACTATGGAGGGGGCACAGAGGGCATAACTTCTCTGAAGGGGGCACAGTGCACAGAGGGCAGTGCTACTATGAAGGGGGCACAGAGAGCATTATTACTGTGAAGGGGCACAATGGGCATTACTAGCATAGAGGGCATTACTACTACTAAGGGGGAACAATGGGCATTTCTACTATGGAGGGGGAACAATAGGCATTTCTACTCTGGAAGGGACAACATGGGCATTTTTACTCTGGAGAGGCACAATGAGTTTTGCTCATGTGAAGGGGGCACAATGGACATTTTTACTATGGAGAGGGCACAATGGGCATTACTAGCATAGAGGGCTATTACTACTACTAAGGGGGAACAATGGGCATTTCTACTATGGAGGGGGGACAATAGGCATTTATACTCTGGAAGGGGCACCATGGGCATTTTTACTCTAGAGAGGCACAATGAGCATTGCTCATGTGAAGGGGGCACAATGGACATTTTTACTATGGAGAGGGCACAATGGGCATTTGTACTCTGGAGTGGGCACAAAGGGCACTGCTAATGTGAAGGGGGCACAATGGGCATTTCTACTATGGAGGGGGCACAGTGCACAGAGGGCTTTACTACTTTGAAGGGGGCACAGTACACAGAGGGCAGTACTACTATGAAGGGGGCACAGAGGGCATTATTACTGTGAAGGGGCACAATGGGCATTACTAGCACAGAGGGCATTATTACTATTAAGGGAGCACAATGGTGATTTCTACTATGGAGGGGGCACAATGGACATTGCTAATATGAAGGGTGTGCAATGGACATTTCTGCTATGGAGGGGGCACAGTGCACAGAGGGCATTACTGCTCTTAAGGGGGCACAGTGCACCGAGGACATTACTACTATGAAGGGGCACAGAAAGCATTATTACTGTGAAGGGGGCACAATGGGCATTACTAGCACATAGAGCATTACTACTTTTAAGGGGGAACAATGGAGATTTCTACTATGGCAGGGGCACAATGGGCATTGCTAATGTGAAGGGGGCACAATAGACATTTCTACTATGGAGGGGGAACAATGGGCAGTTCTACTCTGGAGGGCGCACAGAGGGCATTGCTAATGTGAAGGGAGTACAATGGGCATTTTTTACTATGGAGAGGACACAATGGGCATTTGTACTCTGGAGGGGGCACAGAGGGCATTACTACTCTGAAGGGGGCACAGTGCACAGAGGGCAGTACTGCTATGAAGAGGGCACAGAGAGCATTATTACTGTGAAGGGGCACAATGGGCATTACTAGAATAGAGGGCATTACTACTACTAAGGGGGAACAATGGGCATTTCTACTATGGGGGGCACAGAGGGTGTGGCGAAAGCCACTTCGCCACGGTGTTTTGGAGGGGGCTGTTTGCCCGCCTCCTGCCCCAGGATTATGGCCCATACTAACTTTGAAGGAGAAGTCCAAATGTGACTTCCATGGAATTCGGGAACCCCTGCTTGGATCTGGGTGATTTTTGGATATGTTGTTCACCCAGATCAGAGCTATCCATGGATGTATACATTATAGGGATATGTGGGGTTTTGGGGTGTTTTTTGTGTTTGGGGGAAAAATGTGTGTTTTCTGTCTGTGAGTGATTAAGTTAGCCCATTACATTTGTACTTTGTTGATTGCGTCTCAGACAATGCCAGTGTGTTAGTTAATTGCGTCTCAGACAATGCTCATTGTATTTTGTTGATTGCCTTACAGACAGAGGGAAGGGGATTTTGTGTACAAATGCTGGGAAGGTTTCAATACTGTAAATGCATGTGATTGGCTAAAATATAAACTGTCACAGTCTTTTACAAGGGCCCCAGGGGGAGTGTCCCTTGCTAGGAGACCTGCATAAAATACTGAAAAATAACCCATTAAAGTGTGCTGCTTAACCCTCAAGTGAAGTGTCTTCTCGTTATTGGGGGAATTGGATTGTATGCTGATTGCCAGGAGTGTAAGCTGATTGTATGCTTTTCCTGTTCATCTGTTTCCAGTGTTTGTGTGTTTCCTGTTCCGGAGTTGAAGGATTCGTGTAGTTTGCAGTTCGGCAGACTGGTGCTTGCAGTAGCTGCCTGTGCATTGGAAAGGGGAATATCGTCTGAACGGAGTTGTGTGCTGAACGGTCCGTTACAATTGGTGGCAAGCAACGGGATCATTCTCACGGCCAAGAAGGACAGCTACAAGGCAACACCAGTTTCTGGATTACAAATTGAGGGCAATGCTAGTACCCGTACAGCGCCCCTATCTACAAAGGAACCAAAATCAGCCGAGCAAACATGGAGCCTTGCTACACCCAGGAGGAGTTTGATAGAGAGGTTAATGGGTTGCTGTCTCTCTTGGGACCCAACCCCGCGGAAAACCTCGTACAGATCGTGAAGTGAAGGATCAGAGATTACCTGCAGGCCATGGCAGCGGTAGACAGGGAGGAGATACCCCAGCGGCCGAGCAAGTTCCCGGGAGCTGAAGGTGCCGTCCTTGCACCCCAGAGGCAGTGTGAGTTACAGGGAGATGAAGGTGCCGTCCTCCCTCCCCAACAGCCGAGTATTGTATTGGGAGCAGAGACAACCGGTCTCTCTCTCCAGCAGCAGTGTGTACCCTTTGGAGAGGAGACAGTTGGTCCCTCTCCACAGCAGCCAAGTGATCCACAGGGAGCTGAAGGTGCTGTACCTCCTCCCCAGCGGCAGTGTGAGTTACAGGGAGCGGAAGGTGATGACTTCCTCCTAAGCGGCAGTGTGTCCTGCAGGGAGCAGAGATAGTTGGTCTCTCCCCAGTAGCGAAGTGAGTCCCAGGGAGCTGAAGGTACCGTCCTTGCTCCCCAGCGGCAGTGTGAGTTACAGGGAGCGGAAGGTGCCGTCCTCACTCCCCAGCGCCAGTGTGTATTCATGGGAGAAGAGACAGTCGGTCCTCTCCCCCAACAGGAACCAGAAGTACCGGAGGTCGCGGACCTCATAGACTGGTCCTGGGAGGACTCCCAGCAGGCAGGGGGAGATGGGACCAAAGTCTCTCTACCGGCCCTACAGGGATGCTGGGCAGTCGGCCCAGATCTCCAGCGGCAGTGTGAGTACCAGGAGGAGGAGGTAAGCGATCCCTACCCTCCACAGCTAACCCCTACTGAGGTACTGAGGTCAGTAGAGGAGCCATTAGCTTCCTCTGACCCCCTCCCAGCAGAAGAGCTGGCATCTGGGCAGAGCACCGCTGGCCTCTCCCCTAACTTTCCCTTTGTCACCGGGCAGGACTATACCCCGGTTGCTCCAGCGGAAGAGCTGGCAACTGGGCAGAGCACAGTTGGCCTCTGCCCTCCTTTGTCCCCTTGTAACAGGCTTGTCTATCTGCAGGTCCCCCCAGCTGAAGCGCTGGCACCAGGGCAGAGTACCGTCAGTCTCTGCTCACTCAGCGACCCACAAAGCCAAGAGACCAGTGCCCAACACAGCCATGGTGAAGCCATGGGACCGAAACAAGCTACAAAATTGCCCGGGTGCAGTAACCAAGTGTTGGGGGGGGGGACTGCACTGCGGATTGTATATTATTGTGGGGGCGGCTGCCTTGTTGATTGTCATTTACTGTGAGTTGGTGACTCGACTAACTCAGGCACTGACCGACAGGAGGTCAGCTACCTGGTTAGTCTCCCCACGAATGGGAAGATATGTGGCGAAAGCCACTTCGCCACTGTGTTTTGGAGGGGGCTGTTTGCCCGCCTCCTGCCCCAGGATTATGGCCCATACTAACTTTGAAGGAGAAGACAGACCGGCCGCACAGCTAAAATCTGTGGAACTGTTTTGGGCAGGAAAGCCATGCTTGCGGCTGGCCAAATGTGACTTCCATGGAATTCGGGAACCCCTGCTCAGATCTGGGTGATTTTTGGATATGTTGTTCACCCAGATCAGAGCTATCCATGGATGTATACATTATGGGGATATGTGGGGTTTTGGGGGGTTTTCTGTGTTTGGGGGAAAAATGTGTGTTTTCTGTCTGTGAGTGATTAAGTTAGCCCATTATGTTTGGTAATTGTATTTTGTTGATTGCGTCTCAGACAATGCCAGTGTGTTAGTTAATTGCGTCTCAGACAATGCTCATTGTATTTTGTTGATTGCGTTACAGACAGAGGGAAGGGAATTTTGTGTACAATTGCTGGGAAGGTTTCAATACTGTAAATGCATGTGATTGGCTAAAATATAAACTGTCACAGTCTTTTACAAGGGCCCCAGGGGGAGTGTCCCTTGCTAGGAGACCTGCATAAAAGGCTGAAAAATAAACCATTAAAGTGTGCTGCTTAACCCTAAAGCGAAGTGTCATCTCGTTATTGGGGGAATTGGATTGTATGCTGATTGCCAGGAGTGTAAGCTGATTGTATGCTTTTCCTGTTCATCTGTTTCCAGTGTTCGTGTGTTTCCTGTTCCGGAGTTGAAGGATTCGTGTAGTTTGCAGTTCGGCAGACTGGTGCTTGCAGTAGCTGCCTGTGCATTGGAAAGGGGAATATCGTCTGAACGGAGTTGTGTGCTGAACGGTCCGTTACAGAGGGCATTATTACTGTTAAGGGGGCACAATGGGCATTACTACTATTAAGATGATACAATGGGCATTATTACTATTAAGGGGGCACAATGGGCATTATTACTTTGAAGGGGGTAAAATGAGCATTACTACTATTATGGGGGCACAATGGATATTATTACTATTAAGGGGACATAATGGGCATTATTACTGTGAAGGAGGTGCAATGGGGATTATTACTATAAAGGGGGCACAATGGGGATTATTACTATGAAGGGGGCACAATGGGGATTATTACTGTGAAGTGCGCATAATGGGGATTATTACTGTAAAGGTGGCACAAAAAGGGCATTACAACTGTGAAGGGGCACAGATAGGGCATTACTACTGTGAGGGGGTACTTAGGGTATTCATACTCTGTGGGGAGGAACTAAGGAGGCATTGCAATGTGTCAGGGGCACTAAGGAGCATCATAATGTGTGAGGGCACCAAGGGATCACCCTGCTGTGAGGGTGCACTTTGTGGTACCATACTCTGTGGAGCCCTAAAGGGATATCATACTGTCTGAGGGGCATTAAAGGGGCATAATTATTGTTAGGGGGCACTGAAAGGACATTCTAACTCTTTGGTCAGCAGAAAAATTTCATTTTTAAGAATAAAATTATTATTATTATTATTGAAAAAAAATAAGTTTTGTATCACTGTCTATATCGACACAACCTATAAAGTTATCATGCCATTTAACCTCCACGATGCATAGAGTAAAAATTAGAAAACAATGTAAAAAATGCAGTTTTTTTGTTCATCCCGCCTAGAAAATAAAAGGAATAAAAAGTAACAAAAGATTTGCATGTATCCTAAAATGGTACCAATAAAAAATTCAGGTGGTCTCACAAGAAAAGCCTCTTTTAAAATCGATTAGAAAATATGGAGAAATAAAACTAATTTTCTTTTAGTACAAAATGGCTAAAACATTAAAAAAATGTATACATTTGGTGTCTCCATAGGTTCTGCAACAACAAACAACATGAGCCACTTTCAGTTTCATATCTATTTCAATTGATTTCTTGTAACATACATCTTAATACCAATATTGCATAAAAGACCATAGAAAGTGCATAGATAAAAAAATTGCTATATAGTGTTGATCGAGCACCATAGTGCTCCGGTGCTCGGGCCGAACACATTGGGATGCTCGGGTGCTCTACCGAGCACCCGAGTATAATGGAAATCAATAGTAGAACCCGAGCATTAAAACAGGCACCCCTGCTCTGAAGAGTGGAGGGTGCCTGGTTCATAGGAAAAGGTCAGAAATTGATGGAATCACCACCAAAATGGCTCTGAAACAGCATGCGGAGGATGTCTGGATGCATCTTGGACTCCCAGGTCGCTGCTGGGAATAATTTTGTCCGAGTAGTACGCCACTTTTACAGACTGACAATACGCACAAAACCGAAGATAAAATCGATTTTAGATGAAAAATTGTTAGGAAGCATTCTTTTCTTTATATTTACTAAAGTGCAAGTGCTGCCAAAAATTACAAGGAAGAGGCACTCCGATACAACCTGTATATCACATAAAGGAGGGCCTCATTGACATTGTGGTTCAATTGTTCATGTAGTGGGACTCCTACACTCATAAAGCCTATGCACTGTGAAAGGGCTGCCAAAAATTACAAGGAATCGGCACTTCAATACACCCTTTGTTACACATAAAGGAGGGCATCATACATAGCCTTGAAAAATTATGATTGATGGGTGACTAGTGATGAGCAGCAGGGGCAATATTCAAATTTGCGATATTTCACGGATATTTGGTAGAATATTCGTCATATATTCGAGAATTCGCGAATTTGAGATTATTTTCTTGATCGAGAAAAATCGGCAATGTAATATTCATGTAATGCGCTAGAAATACAGGAGTGGGTCACTATAGCTAAATTTTTCAAGCTGCTAGAAGTTTCCTGAGACTGGAGAAAATGGTTGGCACGGCAGAACATTACAATAGCTTTAAATGCAGATTGAGTGCTCCAATATATTCGCGATTGCGAAATCGGCACCATATTTTGGCGCAATACATGTAACTTCACATTTTAACAGCTCTGACTACTTATTAGTGATTGGTGCACTGTATTGTTGTGAACTTGTGACATCACAGCACTATGTATGTATGTATCTATGTAGCATAGATACATAGATACATACAGCACTATGTATGTAGCATGTATGTATAGACAGCAGCTACACTATATTACTATCTAACCTACACTGACTATCTTCCACTAACTATCTGTATTATATATATAAACTAACTAACTAGCAATCTAATGTAATGACACAGGAAAGCAGAGAGCAGAGCAATAACACTGCTGTCTCTCGCAGATCTGCAAAATACTGCATAAAAGAGCTGCTGGGGAGGTTCTTATAACGTAAAAGGGTAGGCAACTTTCCTATTGGTTGCTATGGATGTTGCTAAGCTCGGACAAAGACATTGCAGTCTTCTTATTGGCCCACAAGCAAGAAGAAAGGTTGTTGTTGAAAAAATCTAGAATATTCGAAATTATGAATGTCAGTACAAACCATTGTGACTACGGGTAACGGAGAATCAGGTGTACTCGGTCCCCCATTAGCCGCAGACCTGCTGCTTAGCTTCGGGAGCGAGGATCTGTGTTTGCCCTCGTTCCCAGGGCAGCTTTACTAGCTGGGTGGCTCCCTGCTCCTAAGTCTGCCTTGAGCGCCGAGCTGATCACTCGGTGCTCAACTGGTTGGTCTGTCGGTCATGTGACGCTGGCCACGTCACATGACCCTCACTCCCCACTATGAATACAGGCAGCCTGCTGGCCACAGGTTGCCTGTTAATTTAGGTTCCACCTGTGGTTTTGTCTTTCCTGGCGTACTTACCTCCTGCTGAATTCCTGATGATCCTCTGTGTACTTTGCTGCTCTCCTGGTATTCTGACCCTGGCCTCCTCCTGACGATCCTCTGCTGACTCTTTTGGTACTACACGACTCTCCTGGTATTTATGACCCCGGGTTCTCCTGACAATTCTCTGCTTGCTCCATTTGTACTTTGTAGCTTTCCTGGTATTGACTGGTCCGTTCACGTTCTGTTGTTTGTCTGTCTGTCATCCCTGCACTTAGTCCAAGCTAGGGATTGCCGTCCAGTTGTTCCCTGTCATTAGGACTCGCAAGGCAAGTAGGCAGGGCCAGGGATAAGGGTGGAGCGCAGTGGTCACTTCCCTCCCCCCTGTGTGTGTGTGTACACGACCCTTACATCAGGGTTCGATTCCGGAGAGGGAGCCTGAGAAACAGCTACGGCTACCAAATCCAAGCAAGGCAGCATGACTACAAATTACCTATTAGGTATAATTAGTTGAGGGCCTGCAGGTGATCTGACCCTATGAAATATTTTAGGTGCAGGCCTGCAGGTGAGCTGACCCTGCAAAAGATTTTAGGTGTGGGCCTGCTGGTGAGCTTACCCTGTAAAAAATTATATGCGAGGGCCTGCTGGTGAGCTGACCCTGTAAAAGATTTTAGGTGCGGGCCTACTGGTGAGCTGACCCTCTAAAATATTTTAGGTGCGGGCCTGCTGGTGAGCTGACCCTGTAAAAGATTTTAGGTGCAGGCCTGCTGGTGAGTTGACCCTGTAAAAGATTTTAGGTGCGGGCCTGCAGGTGAGATGACCCTCTAAACCATTATATGCGAGGGCCTTCAGGTGAGCTGACCCTGTAAAAGGTTGTAGGTGAAGACTTGCTGGTGAGCCGACCCTGCAAAACATTATATGCGAGGGCCTGCTGGTGACCTGCCCCTCTAAAAAATTATAAGTGAGAGCCTGCTGGTGAGCTGACCCTGTAAAACATTATATGCGAGGGCTTGCTGGTGAGCTGACCCTTTAAAAAATTATATGCAAGGGCCTGCTGGTGAGTTGACCCTGGAAAACATTATATGTGAGGGCTTGCTAGTAAGCTGACCCTCTAAAAATTTATATGCAAGGGCCTGCTGGTGAGCTGACCCTGTAAAACATTATATGCGAGGGCCTGCTGGCGAGCTGACCCTCTAAAAAATTATATGCGAGGGCCTGCAGCTGAGCTGACCCTGTAAAACATTATATGTGAAGGGCATATATGTGAGGGCATTATATGTGCCAAATAAGTGTGTTGATATGATGGAATAGGTGAAGGAGGATGAGAAAAGGAAGATTCCACCATATACCCTTGTTTGTGGAGGAAGGGGTGCACGGGAATGAATATTCAGTACATTACAAACAACACATTTAAAGTGCCTTCATGTTCATCAGCTTTCTTCTGGTGGAGTCGAGAAGTCATGGTCAATCCAGGCCTTGTTCATTTTTACAAGAGTCAACCTGTCAGCATTTTCAGTTGACAGGTGGATACGCTTATCTGTTATAATGCCACCAGCAGCACTAAATACCCGCTCAGGGCAGGCCAGCACCTCCAAGGCGTAGAGCGCCAGTTCATGTCACGTGTCTTGCTTGGACACCCAGTAGTTGTAAGGCACTGAGGGATCATTGAGGACGCTGACACAGTCTGCTATGTACTCCTTCACCATCTTCCAAAAATTTTCCCTCCTTGTGACACTAGACCGCGCAACAGGATGAGGGTGCTGGCGGGGTGTCATAAAACTGTCCCAGGCTTTGGAGAGTGTTGTTCTGCCTCTGTTGGAACTGCTGTGTGTTCCCCTTGTCTCCCCTCCTCGGTTGGCCAATGAACTACGGACTCTACCGGCACTAATGTCAGATGGAAATTTTTGGAGCAATTTTTCAAGAAGGATCTTCTAGTATTGCACCGTTTTGCTCGTCCTCTCCACCAGGGGAATGAGAGATGAGAAGTTCTCTTTGTAGCGGAGGTCGAGAAGGGTGAACAACCAGTACTCTGTGTTGTCTAAAATGCGTATAACGTGCGGATCGCGGGAAAGGCAGCCTAACATGAAGCCAGCCACGTGTGCCAGAGTACCAACAGGCAAGACTTCGCTGTTGTCATCAGGAGGATCAGTCTCGATCTCCTCATCCTCTTCCTCCTCTTCTGCCTACCCACGCTGAACATATGTAATTAAACTTCCATGGGTACTACCTTCTGTAGCGGAGGCAACCTTCTCCTGCTCCTCCTTCTCCTCCTCTTAATCGTCGAAGACGAACTGAGGGTGGTCTGGCTATCACCCTATGTAATGTCTTCTCCTATTTCCACCACTTCCACATGCAAAGCGTGTTCCTTAATTGTAAGCAGCGAGCGTTTAAATAAACACAGAATTGGTATGGTTACGCTGATAATAGCGATATCGCCGCTCACCATCTGTGTTGATTCCTCAAAGTTTCTTAAAACTTCACAGAGGTCAGACATTCATGCTTGTGAATAGCGGAAGCTGACTGGAAAGGCGACGACCATGTTGCAGCTGGTATTCCACTACTGCCCTCTGCTGCTCACAATGCCTGGCCAACATGTGGAACGTGGAGTTCCAGAGCATGCTCACGTCGCACAACAGCCGGTGAGCTGGCAATTTCAAGCGCTGCTGCAGCGTTGACAGACTGGCTGAAGCTGTCGATGACTTGCAGAATTGTGCACACACGTGGCACACCTTCACCGGTAGCTCAGGCAAATCACTAAGTTTAAGACGTGGGTTAGGAATGGGATGTGTCTGAGCTTGCCGGGCTCCAAAGCCACCACCAAGTTAAGGCTATCATCGGACACAACCATGCCTAGTTCTAGGTTGAGTGGCGAGAGCCCCAGCTCAGTCTAGTCTCTTATCCCCTGCCACAGCTCTGCGGCGGTGTGCTGTTTGTCCCCTAAGCATATCAGCTTTAGCACGGCCTGTTGCCGCTTTCCCACCACAGTGCTACACTGCTTCCAGCTACCGACTGATGACTGACTGGTGCTGCACGTGGATAATTTGGAGGTGGAAGGGGAGGAGGAGGCGGAGGAGGAGGAGAAGTGGGGTTTGGAGCCGCTAACTTAGGTGCTGGCGGAAACCCTGATCGACGTAAAGCCCGCAATCCTTGGCATCGATAGCACCTGTGCCATCTCAGGGTACGACTCAATCCCGGGCTCCACAACATTCACCCTGTAGGGAAATGTAGCGTCCCTGGCCGAATGCACTTGTCCATGGTTAAGTGGACCTTCCCAGTCACTGCGTTGGCCAGGGCACGTGTGATGTTACGAGACACATGTTGGTGTAAGGCGGGCACGGCACACCTTGAAAAATAGTGGCGGCTGGGGACTGCGTAAAGCGGGATGGCCGCCGGCATCAGGCTGCGGAAGGCCTCAGTGTCCACAAGCGGGACGGCCGCCGGCATCAGGCTGCGGAAGGCCTCAGTGTCCACAAGCCTAAATGGCAACATTTCCAGGGCCAGTAATTTGGAAAGCTGCACATTTAGTGCTATGGCCTGTGGTTGGGTGGCTGGGTATTTCCGCTTTCGTTCAAGGGCCTGAGGTAAGGACATTTGGCCGCTGCGCTGGGACATGGAAATGGATGTGGTCGCTGATGGTGCTTGCGAAGGTCCAGTTTCTGTGCGAGAGGCATCCGGGCCTGCGCCTTTAACAGGGGATTGGCTAGCATGGAAGAGGAGGCAGTGGTGTGACACGCAGACACAGATTGTGGACTCATGCGTTCGTCCCACTTATTATGGTGCTTGGATACCATGTGGCGGATCATGCTGGTGGTGGTGAGGTTGCTAGTGTTCACGCCCCGGCTCATTTTCATATGGCACAGGTTGCAAATTACTATTCTTTTGTCATCCGCACTTTCATCAAAAAAGCGCCATACTGAGGAACATCTACCCCTTGGAAAGGGAGATTTCCACAAGGGAGTGCTCCGTGGAACAGTTGCAAGCCTGTTTGGTGTGCCCACCTTCTTCTTTTTGCCACCCCACTGCCTCTTCCAGCCTGTTGCGGTGCTGCAGATCCCTCCGCCTCTGTACTGCTGTCATCGCTCGGCTTTTCACCTTCCCAGGTTGAGTCAGTGACCTCCACGTCTACCACCTCCTCTTCCACTTCCTCACTCTGATTATCCTCCTGATTTGTTGACCTAACCACAAGCTCAGTGATTGACAACTGTTTCTCATCCTCTTCATCAACCTCTTGAGACAGTAATTGCTGTTGACTCATTGGCAACTGTGTCTCATCATCATCCACCTCATTAAACACTAATTGCCATTCCCCACTGTCATGTTCTTGTGACTGTGGATGTTCAAGAGGTTGGGAATCAGAGCACAAGATCTCATGTTCCTCTTCAAGCGTGCTTGGTGAGAGGGCCAAATCAAGTAATGGTGATGAAAAGAGGTCCTCGGAATATCCGAGTGTGGGATCATTTGTTTGGCCAAACTGTACATGGTGGGAGGAAGAAGGATCAGGGTGAGGATTGTGTTGACCAGACTCCTGGATACTGAGACTGGCCCTGGTGGAAGACAGGGTGCTGCTTAATCGACTGAAAGAATTATCTGCTGCAATCCAACCGACCAGCTGGTTGCACCGGTTGGTCTTCAAGAGTAGTGTCCTGTGCCGCCCTGCAAACTGGGATATGAAGATAGATATCTTGGATGATTGTTTTTCTTGTGCTCTGGCAGCAGGCACAGTTTCTCCGCGCCCAGGGCCACGACCTCTGCGTGCACCATCAGCATCACGGCCACTTCCCCGTCCTGTCACCGTCGGCCCTGGGAGAGATCTTAGAAGTTCAAATAGACGCAAGACTCAGGAGTCTATTTGACAGATCTCTTGTTTTCATTGTTGCTGACAAGTTCCGTCAGGTGACTCTTTATATGTTCCTCCTCTCACTTGTTTCCTTGCGGCTGATAGCTCTTCTGTGGAGTGCTCTGCTTGTGTTGTGGTTCTCCTGTTCCAGTTACATCTCAAGCTAAGTCCTTTCCTTTCTCTTCGTGTGTCTGTCCTGACTAGGCCTCAGGGAGACACTAGCTCCTTCAGTTTGGAAGGAGCCGGTTGCCTCTTTCCCTGTTCCCTAAGCTGAGGGTTTGGTGCAGTGTTTCAGCAGTCTCAGGTTTCTGTGCATGTGCATTTATACCATTGAGATTTGCACATGTTGTTAGCAGCTTTGGGAGAGTATCAGGAAATGCTAGGAGGTGACTTTTTTATTCCCTAGGTTTAGGACCTAGTCTGTCGTTGTTTAGTTTTGGTTCCCTTTGGTTGTCTTTCCTTCCTCGTACTTCCCGTGAAATTATCAGCCGCCATATACCGTTACTGTTTCCCCTGCTGTGTGTTGTCATGGATCCTGTCTCTGCACTGGTGGATCGCATGCAGGGGTTGTTGCTGGAGGTAGTAGACCTCCGTGAAACTGTTGCAAGGTGTCAGGCGTCTGTCTCCGCCAGTGGGGTCCAGACCTGCTCTGAACCTAAGATCGCCCTCCCGGACCGATTTGCCGGAGGAAGTGACAACTTCGTTCGGTTTAGGGAGTCTTGCAAACTTTATTTTCGCTTACGCCCTCACTCCTCTGGTGACGAGAGTCAAAAGGTGGGGATTGTTATTTCTTTATTGAAAGGTGACTCTCAATCCTGTGTGTGATATACCACAGCTCTAACTAGTAGACATGTAAAAAAAATCATTAATTTGTCTGTTACATATTCGGGTGAAATTCTCCAATTTTTGGGTGTGATATACCTCGGCTGTACCTAGTAGACAGGTAAAAACTTTTCACTAATTTATCTGTTACATTTTCGGGTGAAATTCACCCATTTTTGTGTGTGATATACCCCTGCTCTACTTAGTAGGCAGGTAACATTTCTCTAATTTGTCTGTAACATATTCGGGTGTAATTCACCAATTTTTGGGTGTGATATACCACAGATCTACCTAGTAGACAGGTAACATTTCATAATTTGTCTGTTACATATTCGGGTGAAATTCACCACTTTTTGGGTGTGATATACCCCGGCTGTACCTTGTAGATAGGTAAAAACATTTAACTAATTTGGCTGTTACATTTTCTGGTGAAATTCGCCATATTGTGGGTGTGACATACCCCGCTCTACCTAGTAGACAGGTAACATTTCACTAATTTGTCTGTTACATATTCGGGTGTAATTCACCAAATTTGGGGTGTGATATACCACTGATATACCTAGTAGACAGGTAAAAAAATTTCAATAATTTGTCTGTTACATTTTCGGGTGAAATTCTCCAATTTTTGGGTGTGATATACCTCTTCTCTACCTAGTAGATAGGTAACATTTTGCTAATTTGTCTGTTACATATTCGGGTGAAATTCACCAATTTTTGGGTGTGATATACGCCGGCTGTACCTAGTAGACAGCAAAGAAAAAGGGGGTCAGTCAGCACATCCCAAAGCGCAGGGGCACGTTGCTATGGCTGAGAACAAGACTGTTAAACAAAACATGCAATGCAACAGCTCACTGCAAAGCAAATAAAGTACAAAATTGCATCATAATTGCAAATGCTATACTAATAAGTTAGAGATGCTCTAACTTATTTGGGCCCGTCTGCCGCACGTCAAGGCGATCTCTAGTTAGACGGGTTCCTAACACTAAATTTTACCTGTTATGTGCCATGACGGCTACCATATAATTCAGAAAGTGCAGGTTCCACATGCATGCTGGATCCACCTGAATTTCTGTAATTTTTGGTGCCAAAATGGCCTCCATTATATCCACGGAAAGTAGTTACCAGCATGCATGCCGGGCCCACTCCACACCACCCCTGGCGCCAAAAGGTCACCAAAGACTGCAATGAGAGTCCAAAAACTCTGTACCTAGTAGACAGGTAACATTTCTCTAATTTGTCTGTTACATATTCGGGTGAAATTCTCCAATTTTTGGGTGTGATATACCCCTGCTCTACCTAGTAGACAGGTAACATTTCATAATTTGTCTGTTACATATTCGGGTGAAATTCATCACTTTTTGGGTGTGATATACCCCGGCTGTACCTAATAGATAGGTAAAAACATTAAACTAATTTGGCTGTTAAATTTTCTGGTGAAATTCACCAATTTTTGGGTGTGATATACCACTGCTATACCTAGTAGACAGGTAAAAAAAAATCACAAATTTGTCTGTTACATATTCGGGTGAAATTCACCAATTTTTGGGTGTGATATACCCCGGCTGTACCTAATAGATAGGTAAAAACATTTAACTAATTTGTCTGTTACATTTTCGTGTTAAATTCACCAATTTTTGGGTGTGACATACCCCTGCTCTACCTAGTAGACAGGTAACATTTCACTAATTTGTATGTTACATATTCGGGTGAAATTCTCCAATTTTTGGGTGTGATATACCCCTGCTCTACCTAGTAGATAGGTAACATTTCACTAATTTGTATGTTACATATTCGGGTGAAATTCACCAATTTCTGGGTGTGATATACCCCGGCTGTACCTAGAAGACAGGTAAAAACATTTCAGTAATTTTATATTATGTAGTATGAGACTGGCACTCCCTCGCATGGAAATAGAGCAATAGTAATAGGGTTGTTACACAATATTTAATTGGCAAAATATATTAAAATACAACATCACAATACAATATTAAAATAACAATCGCTGCAGCGGAGACAATATCAGTCCCTAAAAATACCTAAAATCTAAAACTTCAATAAAAACTCAAAAAAAGTCCAAAAAAGAAGGGGACCATACGTCCTGAATGTGCAAAAATATCGCAAGCCAAAAGTGTCAGTCTATTCCTTATAATAGTATTGGCATTCCTTTCTTGTATGCAATATAACATGCAAAATCCATGCAAGGCACCTTTTCAAATATTCAGAATTGTCCGATATAAATATTCAATAAAGTATCCAATCGGACACCAAGTTGTTACTCACAGGTGAATGTCGATTATACTGCAGTCCCAATATTCAATCCTTTTAATTTTTACTCACGGTATTTATTCACGTGGTTCTCAGTGTTTAGCGTCCCACCTGGTTCGTTCGTCTCTGGTCTCTCTCGATCGTTATCCACAAATCTCAGATCCGGTTGAGGAAGGGGAAATGAGATCCCCGAAAAGCGTTTGGTGCTTTTCAAAGACATCCCCAACAAGTGACCCCCACTGGAAGTTCGTCTACTAATATACGGAGATACACAAAGAAATTGGAGCGCTCCAAAGACAAAGACCCGGATTTTCAGCCATTTAAACTGGTCAGTACAAGTATAAGATCACCTCTCGCGATATTACACCCTGTTCGTATAACCGGATCTGAGATTTGTGGATAACGATCGAGAGAGACCAGAGACGAACTAACCAGGTGGGATGCTAAACACTGAGAACAACGTGAATAAATACAGTGAGTAAAAATTAAAAGGATTGAATATTGGGATTGCAGGATAATCAACATTCACCTGTGAGTAACAACTTGGTGTCCGATTGGATACTTTATTGAATATTTATATCGGACAATTCCGAATATTTGAAAAGGTGCCTTGCATGGATTTTGCATGTTATATTGCATACAAGAAAGGAATGCCAATACTATTATAAGGAATAGACTGACACTTTTGGCTTGCAATATTTTTGCACATTCAGGACGTATGGTCCCCTTCTTTATTGGACTTTTTTTGAGTTTTTATTGAAGTTTTAGATTTTAGGTATTTTTAGGGACTGATATTGTCTCCAA
This sequence comes from Bufo bufo, assembly GCF_905171765.1. Classification (NCBI taxonomy): domain Eukaryota; kingdom Metazoa; phylum Chordata; class Amphibia; order Anura; family Bufonidae; genus Bufo; species Bufo bufo. The sequence continues at coordinate 650,425,925 of NC_053390.1, read as the reverse complement.
TGCAGCGATTGTTTTTTTAATATTGTATTGTGATTTTGTATTTTAATATATTTTGCCAATTAAATATTGTGTAACAACACTATTACTATTGCTCTATTTCCATGCGAGGGAGTGCCAGTCTTATACTACATAATATATACTTTTTATTACGCCTTTGTTGATTTGAGTGAATCAATTTGAGACTAGAGCACCCAATCCAGAATTGTAAGGGGAGTGAGCGGTTTGTCTATACTACTAGTTCACTAATTTATCTGTTACATTTTTGGGTGAAATTCACCAATTTTTGTGAGTGATATACCCCTGCTCTACTTAGTAGACAGGTAACATTTCTCTAATTTGTCTTTTACATATTCGGGTGTAATTCACCAATTTTTGGGTGTGATATACCCCTGCTCTACCTAGTAGACAGGTAACATTTCACTAATTTGTCTGCTACATATTCGGGTGAAATTCACCAATTTTTTGGTGTGATATACCCCGGCAGTATCTAGTAGACAGGTAAAAACATTTCACTAATTTATCTGTTACATTTGTGTGTGAAATTCACCAATTTTTGTGTGTGATATACCCCTGCTCTACTTAGTAGACAAGTAACATTTCTCTAATTTGTCTGTAACATATTCGGGTGTAATTCACCAATTTTTGGGTGTGATATACCACAGTTTTACCTAGTAGACAGGTAAAAAAAATTCATTAATTTGTCTGTTACATATTCGGGTTAAATTCTCCAATTTTTGGGTGTGATATACTCCTGCTCTACCTATTAGACAGGTAACATTTCATAATTTGTCTGTTACATATTCAGGTGTAATTCACCAAATTTTGGGTGTGATATACCACTGCTATACCTAGTAGACAGGTAAAAACATTTTACTAATTTGTCTGTTACATTTTCTGGGGAAATTCACCAGTTTGGGTATAATATACCCCTGCTCCACCTAGTAGACAGGTAACATTTCACTAATTTGTCTGTTTCATATTCGGGTGAAATTTACCAATTTTTGGGTGTGATATGCCACTGTTATACCTAGTAGAAGGGTAAAAAAAATTCATTAATTTGTCAGTTACATATTCGGGTGAAATTCACCAATTTTTGGGTGTGATATAACCCTGCTCTACCTAGTAGACAGGAAACATTTCATTAATTTGTCTGTTACATATTCTAGTATAATTCACCACTTTTAGGGTGTGATATACCCCGGCTGTACCTAGTAGACAGGTAAAAACATTTCACTAATTTGTCTGTTACATTTTTGGGTGAAATTCACCAATTTTTGGCTGTAATATACCACTGCTATACCTAGTAGACAGGGGAAAAAAATTAATTAATTTGTCTGTTATATATTTGGTGAAAATTCACCAATTTTTGTGTGTTATATACCCCTGCTCTACCTAGTAGACAGGTAACATTTCTCTAATTTGTCTGTTACATATTCGGGTAAAATTCACCACTTTTCGGGTGTGATATACCCTAGCTCTACCTAGTAGATAGGTAAAAATATTTACCTAATTTGGCTGTTACATTTTCTGGATAAATTGACATACCCCTGCTCTACCTAGTAGACAGGTAACATTTCACTAATTTATCTGTTACATATTCGGGTGTAATTCACCAAATTTTGGGTGTGAAATACCACTGCTATACCTAGTAGACAGGCAAAAACATTTCACTAATTTGTCTGTTACATTTTCGGGTGAAATTCTCCAATTTTTGGGTGTGATATACCCCTTCTCTACCTAGTAGATAGGTAACATTTCACTAATTTGTCTGTTATATATTCGGGTGAAATTCACCAATTTTTGGGTGTGATATACCCCGGCTGTACCTAGTAGACAGGTAAAAACATTTTACTAATTTGTCTGTTACATTTTCTGGGGAAATTCATAAATTTTTGGGTATAATATACCCCTGCTCCACCTAGTAGACAGGTAACATTTCACTAATTTGTCTGTTTCATATTCGGGTGAAATTTACCAATTTGTGGGTGTGATATTCCACTGCTATACCTAGTAGACAGGTAAAAAAAATTCATTAATTTGTCAGTTACATTTTCGGGTGAAATTCTCAAATTTTTGGGTGTGATATACCCCTGCTCTACCTAGTAAATAGGTAACATTTCACTAATATGCCTGTTACATATTCGGGTGAAATTCACCACTTTTTGGGTGTGATATACTTTGGCTGTACCTAGTAGACAGGTAAAAACGTTTCACTAATTTTTCTGTTTCATATTCGCGTGAAATTTACCAATTTTTGGGTGTGATATAACCCTACTCTACCTAGTAGACAGGTAAAAAAAACCATTAATTTGTCTATTACATATTCGGGTGAAATGCTTAAATTTTTGCGTGTGATATACCCATGCTCTACCTAGTAGATAGGTAACATTTCATAATTTGTCTGTTACATATTCGGGAGAAATTCGCCACTTTTTGGGTGTGATATGCCCCGGCTGTACCTAGTAGACAGGTAAATTTTTTTTTACTAATTTATGTGTTACATTTGTGGGTGAAATTCTCCAATTTTTGTCTGTGATATACCCCTGCTCTACTTAGTAGACAGGTAACATTTCTCTAATTTGTCTGTAACATATTCGGGTGTAATTCACCAATTTTTGGGTGTGATATACCCCTGCTCTACCTAGTAAATAGGTAACATTTCACTAATATGCCTGTTACATATTCGGGTGAAATTCACCACTTTTTGGGTGTGATATACTTTGGCTGTACCTAGTAGACAGGTAAAAACGTTTCACTAATTTTTCTGTTTCATATTCGCGTGAAATTTACCAATTTTTGGGTGTGATATAACCCTACTCTACCTAGTAGACAGGTAAAAAAAAACATTAATTTGTCTATTACATATTCGGGTGAAATGCTTAAATTTTTGCGTGTGATATACCCATGCTCTACCTAGTAGATAGGTAACATTTCATAATTTGTCTGTTACATATTCGGGAGAAATTCGCCACTTTTTGGGTGTGATATACCCTGGCTGTACCTAGTAGACAGGTAAATTTTTTTTTACTAATTTATGTGTTACATTTGTGGGTGAAATTCTCCAATTTTTGTCTGTGATATACCCCTGCTCTACTTAGTAGACAGGTAACATTTCTCTAATTTGTCTGTAACATATTCGGGTGTAATTCACCAATTTTTGGGTGTGATATACCACAGTTTTACCTAGTAGAAAGGTAAAAAAAATCATTAATTTGTATGTTACTTATTCGGGTGAAATTCTCCAATTTTTGGGTGTCATATACCCCTGCTCTACCTAGTAGACAGGTAACATTTCATAATTTGTCTGTTACATATTCGGGTGAAATTCACCACTTTTTGGGTGTGATATACCCCGGCTGTACCTAGTAGATAGGTAAAAACATTTAACTAATTTGGCTTTTACATTTTCTGGTGAAATTCACCATATTGTGGGTGTGACATACCCCGCTCTACCTAGTAGACAGGTAACATTTCTCTAATTTGTCTGTTACATATTTGGGTGTAATTCACCAATTTGTGGGTGTGATATACCACAGCTCTACCCAGTAGATAGGTAAAAAAAAATATATAATTTGTCCGTTACATTTTCGGGTGAAATTCTCAAATTTTTGGGTGTGATATACCACTGCTCTACCTAGTAATAGGTAACATTTCACTAATATGTCTGTTACATATTCGGGTGAAATTCACCACTTTTTGGGTGTGATATACTTTGGCTGTACCTAGTAGACAGGTAAAAACATTTCACTAATTTGTCTGTTTCATATTTGGGTGAAATTTACCAATTTTTGAGTGTGATATACCCCGGCTGTACCTAGAAGATAGGTAAAAACATTTAACTAATTTGGCAGTTACATTTTCTGCTAAAATTCACAAATTTTTGGGTGTGACATACCCCGCTCTACCTAGTAGACATGTAACATTTCACTAATTTGTCTGTTACATATTTGGGAGTAATTCACCAAATTTTGGGTGTGATATACCACTGCTATACCTAGTAGACAGGTAAAAAAAATGCAATAATTTGTCTGTTACATTTTCGGGTGAAATTATCCAATTTTTGGGTGTGATATACCCCTGCTCTACCTAGTAGATAGGTAACATTTCATAATTTGCCTGTTACATATTCGGGTGAAATTCACCACTTTTCGGGTGTGATATTCCCTGGCTGTACCTAGTAGATAAGTAAAAACATTTAACTAATTTGTCTGTTACATTTTCTGGGGAAATTCACCAATTTTGGGGTATAATATACCCCTGCTCCACCTAGTAGACAGGTAACGTTTCACTAATTTGTCTGTTTCATATTCGAGTTAAATTTACCAATTTTTGGGTGTGATATTCCACTGCTATATCTAGTAGACAGGTAAAAAAAAAACATTAATTTGTCAGCTACATATTCGGGTGAAATTCACCGATTTTTGGGTGTGATATACCACTGCTATACCTAGTAGACCGGTAAAAAAAAATCTATAATTTGTCTGTTACATATTCGGGTGAAATTCTCCAATTTTTGGGTGTGATATACCCCTGCTCTACCTAGTAAATAGGTAACATTTCACTAATATGTCTGTTATATATTCAGATGAAATTCACCACTTTTTGGGTGTGATATACTCTGGCTGTACCTAGTAGACAGATAAAAACATTTCACTAATTTGTCTGTTACATTTTATTTGGAAAATCACCAATTTTTGGGTATAATATACCCCTGCTCCACCTAGTAGACAGGTAACATTTCACTAATGTGTCTGTTTCATATTCAGTTGAAATTTACCAATTTTTGGGTGTGATATACCACTGCTATATCTAGTAGACAGGTAAAATAATTTCATTCATTTGTCTGTTACATATTCGGGTGAAATTTACCAATTTTGGGTGTAATATAACCATTCTCTACCTAGTAGACAGGTAACATTTCACTAATTTGTCTGTTACATATTCTGGTAAAATTCACCACTTTTAGGGTGTGATATACCCCGGCTGTACCTAGTAGACAGGTAAAAACATTTCACTTATTTGTCTGTAACATTTTTGGGCGAAATTCACCAATTTTTGGCTGTCATATACCACTGCTATACCTAGTAGACAGTAAAAAAATTCATTAATTTGTCTGTTACATATTTGGGGAAATTCACCAATTTTTGGGTGTGATATACCCTTGCTCTACCTAGTAGACAGATAACATTTTATTTATTTGTCTGTTAGATATTCAGGTAAAATTCACCACATTTAGGGTGTAATATACCCCAGCTATACCTAGTAGACAGGTAAAAACATTTCACTAACTTGTCTGTTACATTTTCTGGTGAAATTCACAAATTTTGGGTGTGATATACCACTGCTATACCTAGTAGACAGGAAAAAAATTCATTAATTTGTCTGTTACATATTTGGTTGAAATTTACCAATTTTTGTGTGTGATATACCCCTGCTCTACCTAGTAGACAGATAACATTTTATTAATATGTCTGTTAGATATTCGGATAAAATTCACCACTTTTAGGGTGTAATATACCCCTGCTCTACCTAGTAGACATTTCACTAATTTGTCTGTTACATATTCGGGTGTAATTCACCAATTTTTGGGTGTGATATACCACTGCTATAGCTAGTAGACAGGTAAAAAAATTTCATTAATTTGTCTGTTACAAATGGGGTGCAATTCTCCAATTTTTGGGTGTGACATACCCCTGCTCTACCTAGTAGACAGGTAACATTACACAAATTTGTCTGTTACATATTCGGGTGAAATTCACCAATTTTTGGGTGTGATATACCCCAGCTGTACCTAGTAGACAGGTAAAAACATTTTACTAATTTATCTGTTACATTTTTGGGTAATATTCACCAATTTTTGGGTGTGACATACCCCTGCTCTACCAAGTAGACAGGTAACATTTCACAAATTTGTCTGTTACATATTCGGGTGTAATTCACCAATTTGTGGGTGTGATATACCACAGCTCTACAAAGTAGACAGGTAAAAAAAAAACATTAATTTGTCTATTACATTTTCTGCTGAAATTCACAAATTTTTGGGTGTGACATACCCCGCTCTACCTAGTAGACATTTACCTAATTGATCTGTTACATATTCGGGTGTAATTCACCAAATTTTGGGTGTGATATACTCTGCTCTACCTAGTAGACAGGTAAAAAAAAAACATTCATTTGTCTATTACATATTCGGGTGAAATTCTCCAATTTTTGCGTGTGATATACCCCTGCTCTACCTAGTAGACAGGTAACATTTCATAATTTGTCCTCAAAAGGACGCATGAGCCTACAGGCATTGCGCATGAGCGTCCAGTAACGTGGCAAAGTCCTAGCACCCCGGTCATACAAATACTCGTTGACGGCTTTTTCTTGTTTGAGCAGGCGGTCGAACATTAGGAGTGTTGAATTCCAATGTGTCGGGCTGTAGCAAATCAAGCGCCTCACTGGCATGTTGTTGGATATCTGAAAAGTGCGCCATGGCCGTGTAGGAACGCCTGAAATGGCCACACACCTTCCTGGCCTGCTTGAGGACGTCCTATAAGCCTGGGCACTTATGCACAAAGCGTTGTACGATCAGATTACACACATATGCCATGCACGGCACATGTGTCAACTTGCCCAAATTCAATGCCGCCAACAAATTGCTTCCGTTGTCACACACCACTTTGCCAATCTCCAGTTGGTGCGGAGTCAGGCACTGATCCACCTGTGCGTTCAGGGCGGACAGGAGTGCTGATCCGGTGTGACTCTCTGCTTTCAGGCAAGTCAACCCTAAGACGGCATGACACTGTCGTATCCGGGATGTGGAATAGCCCCTGGGGAGCTGGGGGGTGCCGTTGATGTGGAGCAAGACGCAGTAGCAGATGAGGACTCAGCCGAGGAGGTTATGGAAGAGGATGGAGTAGGAGGAGTAGAGGAGGTGGCAGCAGGCCTGCCTGCAAGTCGTGGCGGTGTCACCAACTCCTCTGCAGAGCCACGCATTCCATGCTTGGCAGCCGTCAGCAGGTTTACCCAATGTGCAGTGTAGGTGATATACCTGCCCTGACCGTGCTTTGCAGACCAGGTATCAGTGGTCAGATGGACCCTTGCCCCAACACTGTGTGCCAGACATGCCATTACTTCCTTTTGCACAATCGAGTACAGGTTGGGGATTGCCTTTTGTGCAAAGAAATTTCGGCCGGGTACCTTCCACTTCGGTGTCCCAATAGCTACAATTTTTTTGAAGGCCTCAGACTCCACCAGCTTGTATGGTAAAAGCTGGCGGGCTAAGAGTTCAGACAAGCCAGCTGTCAGACGCCGGGCAATGGGGTGACTTTGTGACATTGGTTTCTTACGCTCAAACATGTCCTTGACAGACACCTGACTGTAGGCAGATGAGCAGGAACTGCTCAAGGCGAGAGACGGAGTGGTGGATGGTTGAGAGGGGGCAAGGAGGACAGCAGTGGTTGACATGGCTGAAGATGCTGGACCAGGAGGAGGATGGCGGCTTTGAGTATGTGTTGATCCCATAGGCGTTTGTGATGTGCGATCATGTGCCTTCGCAAAGCAGTTGTACCTAGGTGGGTGTTGGACTTCCCACGACTCAGTTTCTTTTGGCACAGGTTGCAAATGGCATCGCTGTTGTCAGAGGCAGACACACAAAAAAAAATGCCACACTGCTGAGCTCTGCAATGACGGCATTCTGGTGGTGGCAACAGCATGCGTTGATTGGCGTGCTGTCTGGCTGACCCCGGGTGCCGATGCATGCTGTCTGACTGTGCCACTAGCTCCTTGCGACGACCTCCCCCTGCTTCCAACTCGTCTCCTCCTCCTCTCTGTCTCCCCATCTAAACTTTCACATCGTCATCATCAACCGCTTCACTTGTATCTGACAACTCAGCAAAGGAAGCAGCAGCGGGTACAACATCATCATCATCATCACACCGTACGTCCATGTGCGTAATGCTGCCTGACTAAGACATATCCCTGTTATCTATAGCCTATGGCAATAATGGTTGCGCATCACTCATTTCTTCCAACTGATGTGTAAATAACTCCTCTGACAGATCAAGTGAAGCGGCTGTGGTGCAAGTGTTAGTGGTGGCGGCAGGCGGGTGAGTGGTAACTTGAGAGGTGCCCGAAGCTGAGCTGGAATAGGATGGTGCGTCAAGGTTCCGAGCGGAAGCTGTAGAAGATTGGGTGTCCTGTGTTAGCCAGTCAACTATGTCCTCAGAACTTTTCGAGTTCAGGGTACGCGGCCTCTGAACACTGGGCATTATTCTAGGGCCAAAGGGAATCACAGCACCACGACTACGACGGCCCCTGCGGGGTGGCCTGCCCCTGCCTGTCATTTTTTTTAGATTCGTTAAGTTGTACTATGCGTGCAAGCTACTGTGACACCAGATATGAGTTGCGCTGGTGACACTATGCACTTGCAGCTGGGCCTTAAACACACAAACACGTGTGTGCAACTGACTGCTATTTATTAACAGTCAAAATTGTTGTTTTTATTTAAATGGAATCGAATGTGACACCAGATATGAATGGCGCTGAAGTGACACTATGCGCTTGCAGCTGGGCCTTAAACACACAAACACGTGTGCAACTGACTGCTATTTATTCACAGTCAAAATTGTTGTTTTTCTTTAAATGCAATCGAATGTGACACCAGATATGAGTTGCGCTGAAGTGACACTATGCGCTTGCAGCTGGGCCTTAAACACACAAACACGTGTGTGCAACTGACTGCTATTTATTCACAGTCAAAATTGTTGTTTTTCTTTAAATGCAATCGAATGTGACACCAGATATGAGTTGCGCTGAAGTGACATTATGCGCTTGCAGCTGGGCCTTAAACACACAAACACGTGTGTGCAACTGACTGCTATTTATTTACAGTCAAAATTGTTGTTTTTATTTAAATGGAATCGAATGTGACACCAGATATGAGTTGCGCTGAAGTGACACTATGCGCTTGCAGCTGGGCCTTAAACACACAAACACATGTGTGCAACTGACTGCTATTTATTCAGTCAAAATTGTTGTTTTTCTTTAAATGGAATCGAATGTGACACCAGATATGAGTTGCGCTTTTGACACTGTGCACTTGCAGGGCATGAAACACACGCGTGTGCTGGCAACTGACTGCTATTATATTACAGTCAAAAAAGTTGTATTTTTTTTTTTAATGCAAGCCACTGTGACACCAGATATGAGTGGTGGCACTGGGCAAGTGGGCACAGTATACGCTGTGAGCCTGACACACACGCTGGCAGGCAGGCAACTGCAATTAGATTACACAGGGCTTTTTGGGGTGCTGTCTGGACGCTGTCCTTACAGCAGAGATCAGATGAGTCTTTCAGGACTGTAGTGGACACTGAATACACTAGCCTAGCTATCAATTTCCCTATTAACCCCTTAAGGACCGGGCTCATTTTCACCTTAAGGACCAGGCTCATTTTCACCTTAAGGACCAGGCCATTTTTTGCAAATCTGACCAGTGTCACTTTAAGTGCTCATAACTTTAAAACGCTTTGACTTACCCAGGCCGTTCTGAGATTGTTTTTTCGTCACATATTGTACTTCATGACACTGCTAAAATTGGGTCAAAAAAGTTAATTTTTTTGCATAAAAAAATACAATTTTTACCGTAAATTTTGAAAAATTAGCAAATTTCAAATTTTCAGTTTCTCTACCTCTGTAATACATAGTAATACCCCCAAAAATTGTGATGACTTTACATTCCCCATATGTCTACTTCATGCTTGAATTGTTTTGGGAATGATATTTTATTTTTTGGGGATGTTACAAGGCTTAGAAGTTTAGAAGCAAATTTTGAAATTTTCAGAAATCTTCAAAATCCCACTTTTTATGGACCAGTTCAGGTTTGAAGTCATATTGTGAGGCTTAGATAATAGAAACCTCCCAAAAATGACCCCATTCTAGAAACTACACCCCTCAAGGTATTCAAAACTGTTTTTTCAAACTTTGTTAACCCTTTAGGTGTTCCACAAGAGTTAATGGCAGATGGAGAAACAATTTTGAAATTTATATTTTTTGGAAAATTTTCCAATATAATCAATTTTTTCCAGGAGTAAAACAAGGGTTAACTGCCAAACAACACTCAAAATGGGTTGCCCTGATTCTGTAGTTTGCAAAAACACCCCATATGTGGTCGTAAACTACTGTTTGGCCGAACGGTAGCACATAGAAGGAGGGGAACACCATATGGGTTTTGGAAGGCAGATTTGGCAGGACTGGTTTTGTTTATACCATGTCCCATTTGAAGCCCCCTGTTGCACCCCTAGAATAGAAATTTCAAAAAAGTGACTCCATCTAAGAAAGTACACCCCTCAAGGTATTCAAAACTGGGTTTACAAACTTTGTTAACCCTTTAGGTGTTCCACAAGAGTTAATGGCAGATGGAGAAACAATTTTGAAATTTCTATTTTTTGGAAAATTTTCCAATATAATCAATTTTTTCCAGGAGTAAAACAAGGGTTAACTGCCAAACAACACTCAAAATGGGTTGCCCTGATTCTGTAGTTTGCAAAAACACCCCATATGTGGTCGTAAACTACTGTTTGGCCGAACGGTAGCACATAGAAGGAGGGGAACACCATATGGGTTTTGGAAGGCAGATTTGGCAGGACTGGTTTTGTTTATACCATGTCCCATTTGAAGCCCCCTGTTGCACCCCTAGAATAGAAATTTCAAAAAAGTGACTCCATCTAAGAAAGTACACCCCTCAAGGTATTCAAAACTGGGTTTACAAACTTTGTTAACCCTTTAGGTGTTCCACAAGAGTTAATGGCAGATGGAGAAACAATTTTGAAATTTCTATTTTTTGGAAAATTTTCCAATATAATCAATTTTTTCCAGGAGTAAAACAAGGGTTAACTGCCAAACAACACTCAAAATGGGTTGCCCTGATTCTGTAGTTTGCAAAAACACCCCATATGTGGTCGTAAACTACTGTTTGGCCGAACGGTAGCACATAGAAGGAGGGGAACACCATATGGGTTTTGGAAGGCAGATTTGGCAGGACTGGTTTTGTTTATACCATGTCCCATTTGAAGCCCCCTGTTGCACCCCTAGAATAGAAATTTCAAAAAAGTGACTCCATCTAAGAAAGTACACCCCTCAAGGTATTCAAAACTGGGTTTACAAACTTTGTTAACCCTTTAGGTGTTCCACAAGAGTTAATGGCAGATGGAGAAACAATTTTGAAATTTCTATTTTTTGGAAAATTTTCCAATATAATCAATTTTTTCCAGGAGTAAAACAAGGGTTAACTGCCAAACAACACTCAAAATGGGTTGCCCTGATTCTGTAGTTTGCAAAAACACCCCATATGTGGTCGTAAACTACTGTTTGGCCGAACGGTAGCACATAGAAGGAGGGGAACACCATATGGGTTTTGGAAGGCAGATTTGGCAGGACTGGTTTTGTTTATACCATGTCCCATTTGAAGCCCCCTGTTGCACCCCTAGAATAGAAATTTCAAAAAAGTGACTCCATCTAAGAAAGTACACCCCTCAAGGTATTCAAAACTGGGTTTACAAACTTTGTTAACCCTTTAGGTGTTCCACAAGAGTTAATGGCAGATGGAGAAACAATTTTGAAATTTCTATTTTTTGGAAAATTTTCCAATATAATCAATTTTTTCCAGGAGTAAAACAAGGGTTAACTGCCAAACAACACTCAAAATGGGTTGCCCTGATTCTGTAGTTTGCAAAAACACCCCATATGTGGTCGTAAACTACTATTTGGCTAAACGGCAGGACATAGAAGAAGGGGAACGTCATTTTTGGAAGGCAGATTTTGCTGGACTGGTTTATTGACACCATGTACCCTTTCAAGCCCCCTGATGCACCCCTAGAGTAGAAACTCCATAAAAGTGACCCCATCTAGGAAACTACGGGATAAGGTGGTTGTTGTTTTGGGACTATTTTTGGGGTAAATTTGATTTTTGGTTGCTCTATATTAGTCTTTTTTGAGGCAATGTAACAAAAAAATGTAATTCTAAAATTGTTTCTACATTCACTATTTGGTTTTGTGGAACACCTAAAGGGTTAACATAGTTTGTAAAGTAACTTTTGAATACCTTGAGGGGTGTAGTTTCTTAGATGGGGTCACTTTTTTGGAGTTTCTAGTCTAGGCTACATCAGGGGGGGCTTCTAATGGGACATGGTGTCAAAAAAAAAACTGTCCATCAAAATCTGCCTTCCAGAAACCATATGGAGTTCCCTTCGTTCTATGCCCTGCCGTGCGGCTATATAGCCATTTACGACCACATATGGGGTGTTTCTGCAAACTACAGAATCGGGGCAATAAATATTTAGTTTTGTTTGGCTGTTAACCCTTGCTTTATTACCGGCAAAATGGATTCAAATTGAAATTTTGCCCAAAAATTGGTGTTTTGGCACAGTTTTTATTTTATATTTTTAACACCGTTCATCCGAGGCGTTTGGTCAAAAGTTATTTTTATAGCGACGACTTTTACGCACGCGACGATGCCCAATATGTATGGCTCTCAGACTTTGGAGACACTAAGCAGGCATCCTAAAACTGCGGCCCTCCAGATATTGTAAAACTACAATTCCCACCATGCCCTGCTGATGGCTGTAGGTTGTCTGGGCATGCTGGGAGTTATAGTTTTACAACATCTGGAGGGCCGCAGTTTGAGGATGCCTGCTCTAAAACTAATATTTTTTGGGGAAAGAAAAATTGTTTCCGTGTCTCCAAAGTCTGAGAGCCATAGTGTTTTATGTTCTCTAGTGGACTGTTGAGGATTATAAAAATTTAGTACTCCATGGAAGTGTGATACTCCCTGAAGCAATTGATAATGCAGAGGCCCGGATGATCGGGGCAAGTGTCACATTGAGTAGTGGTGTCCTTCCGTATCCCCCTCTTGTGACACACTCTGCACTTTTTTTGGGTTCGTCCCTTCTTTCCAGTATGGGGGACCACACCTGGAAAGTGTTGGCCAGGGACGATCCGGGCGCCTCCAATTCCCGAGGTACTCCGGCCTGCTCTTTCCCGGTCCGAAAAGATCAGGTCTTTGAGGACTGCCTCATAGAACTGGAGGAATGTCCCTGTGCTGCCAGCGCTTCGGGATAGTACAAAAGAGTTGTACATGGCAACCTGTACCAAGTAGACCGCAACTTTTTTGTACCATGCCCGGGTTTTGCGCATGGCGTTATATGGCGTGAGGACTTGATCAGAGAGATCAACTCCTCCCATATACCGATTGTAGTCGACGATACAATCGGGCTTGAGGACCGTTGCCGCGGTACCTCGCACAGGGACAGGGGTGGTGCCGTTACCGTGGATTGTGGACAGCATAAGGACATCCCTCTTGTCCTTATACCTGACCAGCAACAGGTTTCCACTGGTAAGGGCACGGGTCTCACCCCTGGGGATAGGTACCTGGAGGGGGTAGGCAGGGAGGCCGCGTTGATTTTTCCGCACGGTCCCACAAGCGAACGTGGATCTGGCGGCAAGGGACCTGAACAAGGGAATGCTGGTATAAAAGTTATCCACGTACAAGTGGTAACCATTATCCAGCAGTGGGTACATAAGGTCCCACACGAGTTTCCCGCTAACACCCAGAGTGGGGGGACATTCTGGGGGTTCAATACGGGAATCTCGCCCCTCGTACACACGAAATTTGTAAGTGTACCCTGAGGCACTCTCACAAATTTTGTATAGCTTCACGCCATACCTCGCCCGCTTTGTGGGAATGTATTGGCGGAAACTGAGTCTCCCCTTGAACGCAACGAGAGACTCATCAACCGCGACCTCCCTTCCAGGTACGTAGGCCTGCTGAAATGTGGCCCCAAAGTGATCGATGACCGGCCGTATCTTATACAGCCGGTCATAGGCAGGATCACTTCGGGGGGGACATGCTGCATTATCGGAATAATGCAGACATTTCCGGATGGCCTCAAACCGGTGACGTGTCATGACCATACTGTACAGTGGGGTCTGGTAGAGTATGTCCCCACTCCAGTATTGCCTGACACTGGGTTTTTGGACTAGACCCATATGCAGCACGAGGCCCCAAAATGTCCTCATTTCGGCTGCACTGACCGGCGTCCAGCCACCGGGTCTAGCCAAAACTGAGCCTGGGTTTTGAGCGACGAACTGTTGGGCGTACAGATTCGTCTGCTCCACCATCAAATTCACCAGTGAGTTACTGAAAAAAAAACTAAAATAGTCTATTTCAGTAAACCCCACTGTGGGAATCTGGATTCCAGGATTGCCAGCAAAATCCGGAATCTCAGGCTCAAAGTCCACTGGGGGACACCAGCTAAGTTCATCGGCAGGGGGCTCCGGTGGACTTATTTGGTGGGCCGGGAAACCAGTACGAACCCCAGGGCGGCTCGTACTAGGGTGGGCCACAGGATCCCTAGCATGTGGGGCCCCTGGCTCCGCCTGGCGGCGTCTCCGCCGCCTTGGTGGCTCATCGTCATCAGATGATGATGAGGAGGATGCGGATGACAAAAGGAATGTGGGGTCATCCTCATCCTCACTGGGGCTCTCAGAGTCGGAGGCAATCTGGGCGTATGCCTCCTCGGCCGAGAACATCCGGTGGGCCATGGGTGTGTGTGCGTGTAGGTGTGCGTGTGTGGCAAACTTTATTATATGTGCGTGTGTGTGGGGGCAACGGGTGTTCGCGTACTAAAAAGTCCAGGCAAAAAAATGGGCAAGTGTTAGAAAAAAAAAAAGTTAAAACTTGCTGATCAGCGGTACAACGCTGATCAGCGGTCGGTGGGGTGGTGGGGCGGGCGATGCGCTAACAGTGGACGGACGCTAAAAAGTGCCGGCCAGTCAGCGCACGCAGAAAAAAAAAAGTGGTGGTGAGTGGGGGGTGGGGGGTGCTGGTGGGGGGTGGGTGGGGGGGGAGGCAGGTGGGGGGGGGGGGGAAGTGGCTGGTGGGGGGTGGGTGGGGGGGCAAGTGGCAGGAGGGGTCTGGGTTAGGGTTAGATGGAAGTTTGGAAGTTTGGAATAAAAGTACTTTTTTTTTTTTTTTCTAACTTACTTTTCCCTTCTTTCCCTGCCTAACGGTGCCTCTCCCTCACTGACCCTAACCTACCTGGGTGGCGATGGGTGCAGGAGGGTGATGGATGCCGATTAGGGGGACACAGGAGCTCGTTCTGGACGGTGCTGCACGGTCAGGGTGCTGGACAGGAAGAGGAGGGGAGAGAGGAGCGCAGGAAGTTTGAATCTCGCGCCTCTCTCCCCTGCACCAATCAGCACCCTGGACAGCGGCATTCAGCACCAGGGCCAGCACCGCCTCTCCAAATCCTCGGACTGCGATAGGTGGTGTATAATTACGCCACCGATCGCAGTCTTTTTCCGGTTCATCGGGTCACAGGACACCCGAATGGACCGGAAACGCAGAAAACCGCAGGTCTGAATTGACCTGCGGTTTTCTGCGATCGCCGATACGGGGGGGTCAAATGACCCCCCCCTGCATTGTTACGGGATGCCGGCTGAATGATTTCAGCCGAAATCCCGTTCCGATTAACCCCTGCGGCGCCGGAGTTCCGATTTTAAGTCAGGACGTACCGGTACGTCCTCGGTCCTTAAGGACTCGGGAAATAGGGCGTACCGGTACGTCCTAGGTCCTTAAGGACTCGGGAAATAGGGCGTACCGGTACGTCCTAGGTCCTTAAGGGGTTAAATCAGCAGCAGCTACACTGTCCCTCCTCTCACTAAGAATGCAGCTTCCGAATGAATCTAAAATGGATGCTGTCCAGGAGGTGGGAGGGTCTGGGAGGGAGGGTACGCTGCTTATTGGCTGGAATGTGTCTGCTGACTGTGAGGTACAGGGTCATTATGAACCCAGCTCTAAGTTGAATTCGCAATGCGATTAATATAACCTGTATTAATCGCATTGCGATTACAACTTAGATCTGAGTTCCTAATGGTTGTATTGCTAGAATTGACGAATATATAACGAATAGAGCACTATATTCTCAATCTTCGTTATATTCTAGCAATACAACAACCATTAGGAACCCAGCTCTAAGTTGAATTCGCAATGCGATTAATATAACCTGTATTAATCGTATTGCGATTACAACTTAGATCTGAGTTCCTAATGGTTGTATTGCTAGAATTGACGAATATTACGAATATAGCACTATATTCTCAATCTTCGTTATATTCTAGCAATACAACAACCATTAGGAACCCAGCTCTAAGTTGAATTCGCAATGCGATTAATATAACCTGTATTAATCGCATTGCGATTACAACTTAGTCAAATTTGTGACACTGCAGCTTCCGAATGAATCTAAAATGGATGCTGTCCAGGAGGTGGGAGGGTCTGGGAGGGAGGGTATGATGCTGATTGGCTGGAATGTGTCTGCTGACTGTGAGGTACAGGGTCAAAGTTTACACAATGATGACGAATAGGGGGCGGACCGAACATTGCATATGTTCGCCCGCCGCGGCGAACGCGAACAAGCGATGTTCGCCGGGAACTATTCAGTTTGGGACATCTCTATTAACTAAAAGTTACATTTTCTGGGGAAATTCACCAATTTTTGGGTGTGATATACCACTGCTATACCTAGTAGACAGGTAAAAAAATTAATTAATTTGTCAGTTACATATTCGGGTGAAATTCACCAATTTATGGGTGTGATATAACCCTGCTCTACCTAGTAGAGAGGTAACATTTCACTAATTTGTCTGTTACATATTCGGGTAAAATTTACCAATTTTTGGGTGTGATATACCACTGCTATACCTAGTAGACAGGTAAAAAAAAATCATTAATTTGTCAGTTACATATTCGGGTGGAATTCACCAATTTTTGGGTGTGATATAACCCTGCTCTACCTAGTAGACAGGTAACATTTCACTAATTTGTCTGTTACATATTCGGGTAAAATTCACCACTTTTATGGTGTGATATGTACCTAGTAGACAGGTAAAAACATTTCAATAATTTGTCTGTTACATTTTTGGGTGAAATTCACCAATTTTTGGCTGTCATATACCACTGCTATACCTAGTAGACAGGGGAAAAAAATTCATTAATTTGTCTGTTACATATTTGGGGGAAATTCACCAATTTTTGTGTGTGATATACCCCTGCTCTACCTAGTAGACAGATAACATTTTATTAATTTGTCTGTTAGATATTCGGGTAAAATTCACCACATTTAGCGTGTGATATACCCCGACTGTACCTAGTAGACAGGTAAAAATATTTCACTAACTTGTCTGTTACATTTTCTGGTGAAATTCAGAAATTTTTGGGTGTAATATACCCCTGCTCTACCTAGTAGACAGGTAACATTTCACTAATTTGTCTGTTACATATTCAGGTGTAATTCACAAAATTTTGGGTGTGATATACCACTGCTATACCTAGTAGACAGGTAAAAACATTTCACTAATTTGTCTGTTACATTTTCTGGGGAAATTCACCAATTTTTGGGTGTGATATACCCTTGCTCTACCTAGTAGACAGGTAACTTTTCACTAATTTGTCTGTTACATATTCGGGTGCAATTCACCAATTTTTGGGTGTGATATACCACTGCTATAGCTCGTAGATAGGTAAAAAAAAAACATTAATTTGTCTGTAACATATTCGGGTGCAATTCACCAATTTTTGTGTGTGATATACCCCTGCTCTACTTAGTAGACAGGTAACATTTCACTAATTTGTCTGTTGCATATTCGGGTGAAATTCACCAATTTTTGGGTGTGATATACTACTGCTATACCTAGTAGACAGGTAAAAAAAAAAACATTAATTTGTTGGTTACATATTTAGGTTAAATTCACAAATTTTTGGGTGTGATATACCCCTGCTCTACCTAGTATACAGGTAACATTTCACTAATTGGTCTGTTACATATTTGGGTGAAATTCACCAATTTTTGGATGTCATATACCTCTGCTCTACCTAGTAGACAGGTTAATAAATTTCACAAATTTTTCTGTTACATTCTTAGGTGACATTTTACCATTTTTGCTGTGAATAAACCCCTGCTCTGCATAGATGACAGGGACCGAAATTTTAAAAAAATCATCTCTTCCATTGGTGGGTGACATTAACCCATTTCTGGCGAAGAAAAACCCCTGCTCTGCATAGCTGACAGGGAATTTAATTTGTAAAATTCATCTTTAATTGGCCCTTTCATTCGATCCTTCTGCTTTAATATCTTGTCCTACATTTCAACTCGATCACATTGCAATCATTGACCTCCCTTGGATGTGGTCTCCCTTTCTCACGCTCCCTCTCCGGCGTTTAACCCTGATTCGCCGATAACCGTGATCAACATGGTAGGCTCAGAAAAGAACATTGAAAGTTTATATCCAAATAGATCGTGGACGATCAGGCAGAAGTTATCTACAGTCAACAAAGCAGCAGCAGGGCCTCTCCTAACGTTTCCAAATCTAAAATACCTCAGTGACATTTCCTATAATTTTTTATTAATCATTCCAATAACAGTGCATCTTAAGAGTCCTGTATTGTTATTTATCGTCACTACCTCGCTGAGTTAGGAGTGGATAATTGCCGCGCGCCCCCTCCTTTCCTTCAATTCTTCCATTTTAATAGCTTCTCCCACATTTCCGCCCGATCACAATTAAATTTCATCCATTGATCTTCCTTGGATGTGGTCTCTGTTTCTCACGGTTCCTCTCCGGCATGGAACCCTGAATTGCCGCTAACCGTGATCAACATGGTAGGCGCAGAAAAGAACATGGAAAGTTGATAGAGCAGATATCCAATTGGATCGTGAACATCACGGGGACGTGCGACATGGTGGAGCAGTATGTTTGCACACACCTACACGAACTGACTGATGGGTTTGCCTCTGCAACTTCTGGGTCTCCAAATTGAGCACATGGCCTGAGCTTGCCCTTTACGCCTTGGAGGTGCTGGCCTGCCCTTCAGCCAGTGTATTGTCTGAACGTTTGTTTAGCACGACTGGAGGGGGTTATCACAGGTTATATTTCCCAATGTTTTGGGGTGTACCCTAATTAAAAAAATTAAAAATAAATTTAAAACCAAAAATCAGTGTAGGCTACCTCCTCCTCCTCCACCGCCGCTTACACCTACACTGCCACATCCACTGCCTCTTCAACCTCCTACTCCATCTCGTCCTCCTAGATCAAGATTATAATTTTTTATTTTTACGTATTTTATGTTATTTAAAGTCATTTCCCTATCCGCATTTGTTTGTCTTTACTGCAAAGACACAGGTTGCAAACTTGTATTACGTCTCTTCCCCATTATCAATATAACAATGCATAAGACTCCTTTGCTTTTTAAAATGTAGGTAAAAAAAGAAAAAAAAATGTTATTGTTAAGACATATGTTGCAAACTTGTAATCTGATTATTCCCTCCCCACCAAAACCACTAATATAACGATGCAGGAAAGGTAGTAATATTCCTGTCTTTGGTCCAATTTGTGTTTAATTACTGTAGAATAAAAATGGCATTATTGCCATAAAATGCATTTTTATATACTAAAGCACAAAAAAGAAAAAGAAAAACTAAGAAAAAACATAACTTTATTTTTCTCTCTTATTCATAGCTTTCCCTGATCTAAGACACTCTTTTATGTCGTTCTACTTTTTTATTTGACGAAAATATATGCTTGATTTTGATTCTGTATACTGTATAAAATCTTTTTCTGTAAAACCCTGCATAGACCCATCCACCTTCATCAACAGATCAACACAAAATGACTTCTGCTTGTTCTACACAGGCATCATTCTGTCTGCTGCCACCCCTGATTGGATGAAGAAGCTGATTTTAAGACTATGAGCTAATCAGAGCCAGTCCTCCCTACTTCTTATGAGCATCTTTCTTCCAACTAACTTGTGGTTTTGTACACCAATATTTGCAGTAAAATAGTACTGTGCCACGTTTTACTGGATTTGTCAAAAGCAAACCTGAAAAGCTTCGGTTTCGTTTGGTAGACAAATGTTTGTGAAATTTGGAACATCCCCAGTTGTAGAGTGATATATTCATGTATCTAGCATATTTTCCCCCTTAGAATATGCACCTAGGTTTTGGAGGAGGAAAAAAAGAAAAAAATATTTTTCATTAGGCCTCAGCTCACAGCCCCAATCAGACCCCCAATGTTAATAAGACCCTCAATCAAACCTCACATCAGACCCCCAATGTTAATAAGACCCCAATAAGATGTCAGATGAGACCACCATATCTCAGATCATCCCCCATGCCTCATATAAACCCCATACCTCAGATCAGCCCCCATGCCTTTTATCAGCCCCCATGCCATATATCAGCCCCCCATGCTATTTATCAAGCCCCCTTGCCATATATTACCCCCCTTGTGCCATTTATAAGCCCCATGCCTGATATCAATCAGCCCCCATGCCTTTTACCAATTAGATTTATCAGCCCCCATGCCATTTATGAGCCTCCATGCCATTATGAGCCCCATGCCATTTATCAACCCTCATGCCATTTATGAGCCCCCATTATGAGTCCACATGCCAATTATGAGCCCCAATTACGATCCCCCATGCCATTTATGAACCCCCAGGCCTCAGAGCAAATAAAATAAAAAAACACTTACCTCTCCTGCTCCAGACGCTATCGCTCCTCACCTTCTTCCTGCCGCAGCTGTGCTGTGACCCAACGCACACAGCATGAGGTCACAGAGCGTCCTCACGCTGTGTGCAGCCACAGCATAACCGACAGCCCAGGACCAGGTAGCGGTCAGTACAGAGCCTTTACTGATTCCCGGTCCTCTGGTACTAATGAGCATTTCAATAATGGAAGTGCTCATTAGTATTCACCCTATAAGACGCAGGGACATTTTTCCCCCACTTTGGGGGAAAAAACTGCATCATCTGGGGTGAAAAATACGGTATGTTGATTTTAATTGGGTTTCTTAGTCTGTGATTTTTGACTTTTCAAACAGTGATGTACCAAGGATGTACTTAGTTCACCCCGCAATATCAACACAGAGAATTTGTTTTAGCAGTATATGAAAGATGTGAAATTGCTTTGGGGAAAAAGGAAATATAACACAGGTGACTTTTTGCTATATAGGAACAAGTAAAAATTCTACCAAATGTATTTAGCATTGGAAGTGTGCAAACACAGATAATAATTAATGAAAAGTTTCTGGTGCTAGACGAAATAGGAGATAAAAGTTGTCTGCAAGTTTAATTTTGTAGTGTAATATGAAAAATATAGCATCGTGGAGTGAAAATGCTTTGAACTAATTTTAATATATTTAATAGTAGAAGAATGTGAGTGGCCGGAAGTGCTTAACTGCACTCCATCTTCTATGCCATGTTCATCTCAATACACAGTAAATGACCTCTCAGCCAATCACTCCATGAGGAGGAATATTGCTGTAGCAGAAGCCCGGCTCAATATTATGGCTGGCTCCTGCTACAGAATGTAAGTAGAAAGCTCCTTGGTCATCATCTTGATGTAATATTATTATTAATAAGATGATAGTAATAATACACTGAAATCCAAGGAACATACCGTATTTTTCGCCTCATAAGACGCAGTCTCCCCCCCCCCCAAAGTGGGGGGGAAATTCCCCTGCGTCTTATGAGGTGAATACTAATGAGCGCTTCCATTATGGAGGATCAGGAAGCAGTGAAGGCTCTGTACTCACTGTTTCCTGGTCCTCCACTGTTGGCTGTGCTGTGGCTGCGCACAGCATTAGGGGGCTCTGTGACCTCAAGCTGTGCACGCCAGTTCACAGCACAGCCGACGGAGAAGAAGGAAGAAGAGTGCTGGTGGTGCGGAGCGGCGGTGCCCGGAGCAGGAGAGGTAAGTGATTTTTTTACTTTATTTCATCTGAGGCATGGGGCACATCTGAGGCAATAGGGGCTGATCAAAAGAGGCAATGGGGGCTGATCAAAAGAGGCAAGGGGCTGATCAAAATAGGCTTGGGGGCTAATATGAGATTGGGGCTAGTCAAAAGAGGCATGGGGGCTAATATAAGACTGGGCTGATCAAAAGAGGCATGGGGCTAATATGAGACTATGGGCTGATCAAAAGAGGCATGGGGCTAATATGAGACTTTGGTCTGATCAAAAGAGGCATGGGGGCTGATCAAAAGAGGCTTGGGGGCTAATATGAGGCTGGGGCTAGTCAAAAGAGGCATGGGGCTAATATGAGACTGGGGGCTGATCAAAAGAGGCATGGGGGTCTGATTTGAGACTGAGAGTCTGATCTGAGGTCTGAATGGGGTCTTATTTATATTGGGGCTCATATCTGAGGTCTGATTGGGGGTCATTCACTTTTGGGTGTGAGCTGAGGTCTGATTGTGGTCTTATTAACATTAGTGATCTGATTGGAGCTGTGATCTGAGGTCTGATTAACTTTGGGGGTCCGATTGCTGGTCTGACCTTAGGTGTAATGAAAAATATTTTTTCTTATTGTCCTCCTCTAAAACCTAGTTGCGTCTTATGGGCCGGTGCATCTTATACGGTATGTCAATGGGAACAATCACTGTACACTCCTTCAACAGGAAATAAATAAGCACTTGCCAACAATAGATGGCATCATTGAAAAATATGCAGATATTATATAGAGAACGGACATTTGACTCAAGAATTTCAATCAATACACATCATATTCAAAGGGACTTATTATACATATAAGAAATGAATGGTTATTAGAAGTATGCATAAAGAGGGTAGTTTCGACATTTAACCCCTTCTTGTCTCTTGGATTGACCTTTTTATTTATACATTCACAAAGCCATAAGGATGAGGATTTGTTATGGATAGATCATCAGCATCTGTGGAGGGTCCGACACCCAGGACCTAAGGCGATCAGCTGTTTGAGAAGGCATCATTGCGCAAAGTAGCATCACAGCCTTCTCACTGTTTCCCGCAGGCCAGTAATGTCATGATTATAAGTAGAGATTAGTGAATCGTCAAAGGAATTGATTTCAATCCGAATTTCAGGAAAAATTCAATTAGCCACAAAGCCAAATTTCCTGGCGCTCCGCGATAGCGAATCATTTATTTCTGAAATACAAAAAAATATACTCACCTCATCCATTTGAAGAAACTGCATGAAATCTTGTGCACTATGATATCATCAATGATGATCTCACAGCACCTGGCCAGCATGATGACGTGATAACTTTGCTCATCACTAATTATAAGTCATGTGGTCAGTTTAACTCCATTCACTTTAATGGGCTGAGCTGCGCCCATGCCACCGGACCTATAAATATGATGTCAATGGCTTGTGGGAAGGAGCAAGAAGGCTCTACTGTGAGTGCTACTGCCTTCTCGAACAGCTGATCGTCGGGGATCTCGGGTATCAGCCTCCGCCGATCAGATGCTGATGACCTATTCAAAGGATATAATCATCAGTAAGAAAAAGGCAGCTAACCCCTTTAAGATCTAAGCATTATCTCAGACCATAATCATTAGCAATCAAGTTATCCACTAATCACCATATATATATATATATATATATATATACTGAATATATAAAATTACACTGGTTAATGCAATTAAAAAACATAAACTTGAATTAAAAGTACACATTTTCCTCATAGCTTATTAGGGAAAGCTTTTGGAGTCTATGGTAGAACCTCACAATTGCATGTTTAAGTCCCCTAGAATGCCTGAAAATAAAATAAAAAAAGTGAGAATATTTTTAAAAAAATTAAATCACCAGCCTTTTACCAAATTATATAGGACAGGGATGCTCAACCTAAAGCCCTCCAGCTGTAAAACTACAACTCCCACAATGCCCTGCTGTAGGTTGATAGAATTTCAAATGTCTTGATGCTGCAAGGGCGCAACAATTTTGTATTTTGCTCAAAAAAGGGTGTTTTATTAATAGAAGAATATAACCCCTGTATATAAAGGGTGTATCTCACACGCCTTGACCCACACTAGGCCGCAATTAAAGATTTGTGCCAAAAATGGCTGTATTTCAAAGAACTCAATATAACCCAAATATATTTAGGGTGTATCTCATAATTACATCTGCAGCAAAGGCGGCCAAATTTTATTTTTTTGGCCAAACGGGTGTTTGTTTAATAACTGAATATGACAGCAGTATATAACCCTGGAATTTTAAACGTCTTGATGCTGCAAGGCCTGAAAAATTGTGTATTTTGCACAAAAAAGGTGTTTTATAAATAAAAGAATAAAACCTCTGTATATAAAGGGTGTATCTCACACGCCTTGACCCACACTAGGCCGCAATTAAAGATTTGTGCCCAAAATGGCTGTATTTCAAATAACTCAATATAACCCAAATATATTTAGGGTGTATCTCATAATTACATCTGCAGCAAAGGCGGCCAAATTTTATTTTTTTGGCCAAACGGGTGTTTGTTTAATAACTGAATATGACAGCAGTATATAACCCTGGAATTTTAAACGTCTTGATGCTGCAAGGCCTGAAAAATTGTGTATTTTGCACAAAAAAGGTGTTTTATAAATAAAAGAATAAAACCTCTGTATATAAAGGGTGTATCTCACACGCCTTGACCCACACTAGGCCGCAATTAAAGATTTGTGCCCAAAATGCCTTTATTTCAAATAACTGAAAAGAACACCTGTATATAAAGGGTGTATCTCACACGCCCTGACCCACACTAGGCCGCAATTAAAGATTTATGCCCAAAATGGCTGTATTTCAAATAACTGAATATAACCCAAATATATAAAGGGTGTATCACACAATGACATCTGTAGCAAAGGCTGCCAAATTTTTTTTTTTTTGCCCAAACGGATGTTTGTTTAATAACTGAATATGACAGCAGCATATAACCCTGGAATTTCAAACGTCTTGATGCTGCAAGGGTGCAACAATTGTGTATTTTGCCCAAAAAAGGGTGTTTTATTAATAGAAGACTATAACCCCTGTATATAAAGGGTGTATCTCACACGCTCTGACCCACACTAGGCCGCAATTAAAGATTTGTGCCCAAAATGCCTTAATTTCAAATAACTGAATAGAACACCTGTATATAAAGGTGTATCTCACACGCCCTGACCCACACTAGGCCGCAATTAAAGATTTGCGCCAAAAATGGCTGTATTTCAAATAACTAAAAAATTCCAGGGTTATATACTGCTGTCATATTCAGTTATTAAACAAATACCCATTTTTGGCACAAATCTTTAATTACAGCCTAGTGTGGGTCAGGGCGTATGAGATACACCCTTTAAATACATGGGTTCTATTCAGGTATTTGAAATACAGCCATTTTGGGCACAAATCTTTAATTGTGGCCTAGTGTGGGTCAGGGCGTGTGAGATAAACCCTTTAAATACAGGGGTTCTATTCAGGTATTTGAAATACAGCCATTTTGGGCACAAATCTTTAATAGCGGCCTAGTGTGGGTCAGGGCATGTGAGATACACCCTGTATATACAGGGGTTATATTCTTCTATTAATAAAACAGCCTTTTTTGGGCAAAATACACAATTGTTGCGCCCTTGCAGCATCAAGACATTTGAAATTCCAGGGTTATATACTGCTGTCATATTCAGTTATTAAACAAACACCCGTTTGGGCAAAAAAATAATTTGGCAGCCTTTGCTGCAGATGTCATTGTGAGATTCACCCTTTATATATTTGGGTTATATTCAGTTATTTGAAATACAGCAATTTTGGTCACAAATCTTTAATTGAGGCCTAGTGTGGGTCAGGGCGTGTGAAATACACCCTTTAAATACAGGGGTTCTATTCAGGTATTTGAAATACAGCCATTTTGGGCACAAATCTTTAATTGCGGCCTAGTGTGGGTCAGGACGTGTGAGAAACACCCTTTAAATACAGGGGTTCTATTCAGGTATTTGAAATACAGCCATTTTGGGAAAACAAATTTAATTGAGGCCTAGTCTGATTCAGGGAATGTGAGATACACCCTGTACATACTGTTGTTCTATTCTACTATTAATTAAACACCCAGTTAGGGCAAGATTCTAAATTCGAGAAATATGAGGAGAGCGTCAACTAAGGGACGTGGCCCTGGTCGTGGTGCTGCTGGTGGAGCTCCTGTTGCAGGGAGAGGACGTGGTCGATCTGTGCCAGCTACACGCACAAGTGAAACCCCTTCCTCAGGTGTGAGTAGGTGACAGAACCTGCAGCGGTATTTGGTCGGGCCTAATGCGGCTCTACAAATGGTGAGGCCTGAACAAGTACAGGCGATAGTAGATTGGGTTGCTGACAGTGGCTCCAGTTCATTCACATTGTCTCCTACCCAGTCTCCTGCTGAAAGATCAGAGTTGGCACCTGCAGCCGATGTGGAGTATCAGCTTCAGTTCGCACGGTTGAGTCACTCGGCGGAACAGCACCACTTCACCACCAATAACTGGGCCTCCATGCGAGACCTGTGTTCAGTGTTGCGCTGTTTCGAGTACTCCACCAACATGGCCAGTGCCGATAACGCCGTTCTCAGAGTAACTATCCCACTTCTATGCCTCCTTGAAAAAACACTGCTGGCGATGATGGAAGAGGATGTGGCACAGGAGGAGGAGGAGGAGGAACAGTTATCATTTCATAGGGTTTCCGGCCAGTCATTTACAAGTGGCTCCGAGGGTAAATTTCTGCACCCACAAATGCCAGGTACACAATTGTCCAGCCAGGGCACAGTTCTGGAGGATGACGAGGTGGAACATGAGGAGGAGGAGATGGAGGAGGAGGAACCATGTTCACAGCAGGGTGGCACCCAGACCAGTTCATGGACATCACTGGTGCGTGGCTGGGGGGATACAGAGGACACAGACGATACACCTCACACAGAGGACAGCTTTTCATTGCCTCTGGGCAGCCTGGCACACATGAGCGATTACATGCTGCAGTGTCTCCGCAATGACCGCCGAGTTGCCCACATTCTAACTTGTGCTGATTACTGGGTGGCCACGCTGCTGTATCCCTGTTACAAGGACAATGTACCGTCCTTAATTCCATCAATGGAGCGTCATCGTAAGATGCGAGAGTACAAGCGCACGCTGGTAGATGCGCTGCTGGTGGCATTCCCACCTGACAGCGGGGGCACAGTGGAAGCACAAGGCGAAGGCAGATGAAGAGGAAGAAGTCGCCAACGCAGCTGGGGCACCGCCAGCACCTCAGAAGGCAGGGTTAGCATAGCTGAAATGTGGAAAAGCTTTGTCAGCACGCCACAACAACCAGCACCACCAGCTGATATGGAACGTCTTAGCAGGAGGCAGCATTTCACCAACATGGTAAAGCAGTATGTGTGCACACGCCTACACGTACTGATTGACGGGTCTGCCCCCTTCAACTTCTGGGTCTCCAAATTGGGCACATGGCCTGAGCTTGCCCTTTACGCCTTGGAGGTGCTGGCCTGCCCTGCAGCCAGTGTATTATTTGAACGTGTGTTTAGCACGGCAGGGGGCGTCATCACAGACAAGCGCAGCCGCCTGTCCACAGCCAATGTGGACAAGCTCACGTTCATTAAAATTAACCATGTATGGATCCCACAGGACTTGTCCGTACATTGTGCAGAATAGACATAATACCGGCCTTAACCAGCCATTGTTATACTGCAGCGCAATTGCTCATTCTTGTATTTTGGATATTTCACACTCATTTGGAGTGCACCCTAATTAAAAAAAATAAAAAAAAATTAAAACCAGTGTTGGCTACCTCGTCCTCCTCCATCGCCGCTTCCACCTACACCGCTACTTCCACCGCCTCCTCAAACTCCTACTCCATATAGAACTCCACGTCATGAATCAAATTTTTATTTTTTTATTTGTACGTATTTTAGTTTATGTCATTTCACTACTTTGTCAGTTACATTTTCTGGTGAAATTCTGCTATACCTATTAGACCGGTAAAAAAAAAAAAAAATTGTCAGTTACATATTCGGGGGGAAATTCACCCATTTTTGGGTGTGAAATACCACTGCTATACCTAGTAGACAGGTTAAAAATAAATAAATCATTTGTCAGTTACATTTTCAGGTGAAATTCACCAATTTTTGGGTGTGAAATACCACTGCTATACCTAGTAGACAGGTAAAAAAAAAATACCGTATTTTTCGCCCTATAAGACGCACCGGCCCATAAGACGCACCTAGGTTTTTGAGGAGGAAAATAAGAAAAAATATATTTTGAACCAAAAGGTGTGCTTTTGGTGGGTTTTGAACTAATTGTGGTCTGTGGATGGCACTGTTATGGGGGATCTGTGGATGGCGCACTGTTATGGGGGATCTGTGGGTGACACTTATGGGGGATCTGTGGGTGACACTTATGGGGGATCTGTGGGTGACACATATGGGGGATCTGTGGGTGACACTTATGGGGGATCTGTGGGTGACACTTATGGGGGATCTGTGGGTGGCTCTTGTTGGGGTCTCTGGATGGAACTGTTATAAGGATCTGTGTATGACAGTTATGGGGGGGATCTGTGGATGACACATATATAGCATCTTATGCTATGTGTCATCCACAGATCCCCTCCATAAGTGTCCCTGTAGTGAATGACCCTCAATACACGCTGGGGGCCGGCATCTGCATTTATAATGACAGCGGGGCCCGTGCAGTGACTGTATTCTACTACACGGGCCCCGCTCACTGTATAATCCTATGTCTAATAGTTAATTGTAATTGTATGTAATCACATAAGGAGCGCTGTGTATTACCGGTACTTACAACTACAAGCGCTCGCCTGCTCGGTAGGTAGCAGAGAGGAGGGAGGAGGCAGGCCGGGAGGACGGACGCTGGCAGTGTGAGTCATACGTCATGCGCCCACGCCGCCTGCTTCATTCATAAAGTGGGCGGCGCATGATGTATGACTCACACTGCCAGCGTCCGTCCTCCCGGCCTGCCTCCTCCCTCCTCTCTGCTACCTACCTAGCGGCGAGCGCTTGTAGTTGTAAGTACCGGTAATACACAGCGCTCCTTATGTGATTACATACAATTACAATTAACTACTAGACATAGGATTATACAGTGAGCGGGGCCCGTGTAGTAGAATACAGTCACTGCACGGACCCCGCTGTCATTATAAATGCAGATGCCGGCCCCCAGTCCCGCCTCCCTCACAGCTGATACACCCGCCGCACGGCATCGCGGCGGGTGTATCATTGAAAACTCAGCAAAATCAGCAGCATTCGCCATATAAGACGCACTGCTATTTTCCCCCCACTTTTGGGGCGGAAAAAGTGCGTCTTATATGGCGAAAAATACGGTATATAATTTGTCAGTTACATTTTCGGGTGAAATTCATCCATTTTTAGGTGTGAAGTACCACTGCTATACCTATTAGACCGGTAAAGATTTTTTTTTTATTTGTCAGTTACATTTACGGGTGAAATTCACCCATTTTTGGGTGTGAAGTACCACTGCAATACCTAGTAGACAGGTTAAAAAAATAATAATTTGTCAGTTACATTTTCGGGTGAAATTCAACCATTTTTGGGTGTGAAGTACCACTGCTATACCTAAAAGACAGGTTAAAAAAAAAATTGGCAGTTACATTTTCAGGTGAAATTCACCAATTTTTGGGTGTGAAGTACCACTGCTATACCTAGTAAACAGATAAAAAAAAATATTTGTCAGTTACATTTTCTGGTGATATTCACCAATTTTTGGGTGTGATGTACCACTGCTATACCTAGTAGACAGGTTAAAAAAAAAATTGTCAGTTACATTTTCTGGTGAAATTCACCAATTTTTGGGTGTGATGTACCACTGCTATACATATTAGACCATTAAAAAAAAAAAAAATTGGTCAGTTACATTTTCGGGTGAAATTCGGCAATTTTTGGTGTGAAGTACCACTAGACAGGTTAACAAAAATAAATTGTCAGTTAGATTTTCAGGTGAAATTCATAAATATTTGGGTGTAATATACCCCTCCTCTACCTAGTTGACAGCTTAATAAATTTCAATAATTTTTCTGTTACATTCTTGGGTTGACAATAAACATTTTTAGACGTGAATAAACCCCTGCTCTGCATAGGTGACGGAATAAAATTTCAGAAATTCTTCTTTAATTGATGCGCACCACATCTTTTGATTAGCTTAAACTTTAACAAGTAGTACCACATTTGCGCTTCAATACTTTGCCCCACATTTCCGCTTTAATCTTTTGGCCAACATTTGCGCCTTAATAGCTTTTCCCACATTTCCGCTTTACTCTTTTGGACCACATTTGGGCTTCTGCAATTTGTCCCACATTTGCGCCTCAATAACTTTTCCCATAATTTTGCTCGATCCAAATTTTTTTTTATAAATTTATCTCCCTTAAATTTGGTCTCTTTTTCTCACACTCCCTCTCCGGCGTGGAACACCCGATTCGCCGATAACCGTGATCAACATGGTAGGCTCAGAAAAGAACATCGAAAGTTGATAGTGAAGATATCCAAATGGATGGTGGATGTTACTGGGGCACCTCTACATAGGTGACAGGTACATAAATTTAAAAAAATCGTCAATTACATTGTCAGGTGACATTTTTCAAATTTTGCCGGATAGAAACCCCTGCTCTGCATAGTTGACAGGGAATAAAATTTAAGAAATTCTTCATTAATTGATGCGCGACACATTCTTTCATTCAATGCTTAAACTTTAAAAAGTTGTCCCACTTTTACGCTTTAATAATTTGTCCCATATTTCCGCTCTATAATTTTAAATTAAAAAAAATAAATCCTCACTTGGATGTGGCCTCTCTTTCTCACGCTCCATCTCTGGCCTGGAACCCGGATTCCCCGCCACCCGTTATCACCATGGTAGGCGCATAAAAGAACATCAAAAGTTGATAGAGCAGATATCAAATTGGATCGTGAACATCACGGGGACGTGCGACATGGTGGGGCAGTAAGTATGCACACGCCTACACGAACTGACTGACAGGGGTCAACGCCTGCAACTTCTGGGTCTCCAAATTGGGCACATGGCCTGAGCTTGCCCTTTAACACCTGGAGGTGCTGGCCTGCCCTGCAGCCAGTGTATTGTCTGAACGTGTGTTTAGCACGACTGGAGGGGGTTATCACAGGTTATATATCTCAATGTTTTGGGGTGTACCCTAATTTAAAAAAATAAAAATAAATTTAAACCCAAAAAGCAGTGTAGGCTACCTCCTCCTCCTCCACCACCACTTCCACCTACACCGCCACATCCACCGCCTCCTCAACCTCCTACTCCATATGTACCTCGTCCTCCTAGATCAAGATTATTATTTTAGTGCTCAAAAGTTCGGGTCCCCATTGACTTCAATGGGGTTCGGGGTCAAGTTCGGGTCCCGAACTCAAATTTTTTTCTGAAGTTCGGCCGAACCCGTCGAACCTGAACATCCAGGTGTCCGCTCAACTCTACTTATAACATTCTAGAAAAGTTATGTTTGCAAGCTTCCAGAGGATAGAAATTCCTTCATCAGGCTGTATACAAATGAATGACTGTCAGAAAGAAACCTCACTCAAAAGATGTTACATACATTTTACATGAAGTCATACTGTACTTCCTTAGGATAAGATGTAGCAATAAAGCTAATTGTTATAGATGGACAAGTGATATACATTAATTTATCTAGGATTGTCAGCAAGTTCCATGACTTGTTTCCTAGGTACAGTCAGGTCCATAAATATTGGGACATCGACACAATTCTAAGATTTTTGGCTCTATACACCACCACAATGGATTTGAAATGAAACAAACTGGATGTGTTTTAACTGCAGACTGTCAGCTTTAATTTGAGGGTATTTACATCCAAATCAGGTGAACGGTGTAGAAATTACAACAGTTTGCATATGTGCCGTCCACTTGTTAAGGGACCATAAGTAATGGGACAATGGCTTCTCAGCTGCTCCATGGCCAGGTGTGTGTTATTCCCTCATTATCCCAATTACAATGAGCAGATAAAAGGTCCAGAGTTCATTTCAAGTGTGCTATTTGCATTTGAAATCTGTTGCTGTCAACTCTCAAGATGAGATCCAAAGAGCTGTCACTATCAGTGACATTGCTTGAGAAAGATCACACAGATCGAAACGTTGCATTGTATTGGTGAATAAAGTTTGGAATACCAAGGCTGGAGAGTGCTGCAGTTTCTTTTATGATTGCATCTGAAGTTTGGGAAGCTCAAGACTGGCTTCTGACACAGCGGGCACCACCACAGTAAGGAACAATATATATATTTTTTTGTTCAATATTGGTCCGTATTTTGTTAAAAAAAGACCGCTGTAGGAAAAAAGAGACCATAGGTGTTCACATGTAGGTTCCTAGAAGGAAAGAAAATGGAAATCCTTTTTGGTTCTGTCCCGGATATGGGCAGACAATGCGAGATGATGTTCGCTAGAGTAAAGTCAATATTATATTGTAAATGACTGTCTCTTTTCCATATAGGTATCGCTTGGCGATTAACAATCAATTGCGCCTGGTGATCACCCACTATGTGGGCTTACCTTCCCTTCGTGCCGGTCAGTCGGTCAAATTCCTCGGGGCTCGCTGGGAGCCGGCGTCCCGGCTGTTGCGCTGTCAGCGTCCCACGTGGATTTGGAGGGAGAGTTTGTCGCTCCGGAAGTGATGTATCGGCATGTAGGATGGTATTCAGTAGTTTGCTCAGGCTCGGCTATTCGTTGTGACGGCTGAGGTAAAACTTACAGTGCACTGTAGTTGAAGTTTTTGCTTCTCACAGATGGGTCATGTTCTGATCTCCAATTTGGATCTCTTAGTACCAAACGCGTTTCGGGAAACATTCTTCCCTTCTTCAGTGGTGATGACCCTCCTTCATGTCTGATTGGTTTTTATACCCTCCATTGGTAATTGCCAAGAACAGACATGGAATCTGTCCATTTTTTTTCTTTGTCTATTTTTAGTCATTTACAACACAATTGTTTGGTATCTATTGTATTTAACATCTCTTTTCTACATAGTTCTTCTCATGTGTTCAGTATTTTTTCATTTTTTCACTTGCGGTTGTATTGCGTTTTTAGTGCGTTTTATTTTTGACATCTGCGTTTATTTGTCAAAAGTTGCAATTTACCCTATAGTACAAAATCCATAAAGGGTTTTATTGCACGGACCATGGTTAACCTTATATATAATTTATTATGATCTATTGTGTGTATATGTGCAGATGAGCATATATTTACATCTAACAATATATTTAAAATATTTCCGTCCCTTTTTATTCTCGATATTAAAAATTGGGAACATAAAAACAAAAAGACAAGATAAAATTGTGAGTTGCTGATATACTACATTTTGGATCTTCATATTTTGTTGATTATTATATATCAACATACAACATTATATGTATTTTTCTATCTATATATTTTGTCCTAGAATATAAAGGCAATCACAGAGTGTCATATATTAGTGGTACGCTATCATCAATAAAAATATCACAGAGTTATATAGCTACCTATTAAAAAATAACTTTTATTCAGTAATAATAAAAAAGCAACATTCCAATTTTTCCTATGATATTGGTTAGTATGCCAGATGTAATTACAGGCAGACCTATCCTGAACATTAAGGTAAAGAGGTTCAATTGATATAGAAGAAGGTAAAGCGTCAGCACTTACGTTTGGATGATATATGCAAGTGTGGAGGGTTCAATATCCTGGAGGATATGTGATGACTACCCCTTTACTTACCCCTAACATGACCCTAATGCTCACTCAAGTTCCTCAGGTAGGCTGCTGGTAAATAGGACAAGAGGGATTGTCCTGTTGATGGTGACTTCCGATATGGAATGTCCAAAAAGAAGTGTCCCGACGCGTTTCCCCAAGTACAAAAGCTTGGTTCGTCAGGGGACTATGATGATAATCCGTAGCCGAAGGATGGTGGCTATACGTTCTGGCGGTAACAGAGGCTGATGATACGCAACCTCTACTGTCTTCTGGCAGAGTTTAAATAGCAGGCTTTTTGGCGCCATCTGTATAGTAACGCCCCCCCTCCGGTGGGTGTGTAGGTGTGCCGGTGTGCTTATTGGTGCATGAGCGCTGTCCCTCACGCAGTATAGCACACCTCTAGCCGGCCTCGCTATCCTCTGTCTCTCCGATGCTCTGCGTCATGTCCGATCACATGATCGGGGGCCCTAGTCGTCACATGATCATGGTTTCCTGTCTGTGGAACGCATATGCGTGCCATATGCATGACACGCACAGCCCACCACTGATCCTCCTTCTTCACACGGACGCTTGGGTATCGGAGTGTTATTATCTTATCTAAACTATAAGTGGAGACTCTGCAACTAGAGGCCAGTACAGAGAAATATATTGGAATCAATATTTACTCGATAATTTAGAAATCGGTAATTAATAGTAAGATGTCTTAAGACTATTTGAGCCTATTCTGGCTCTGATAATAGCTGGATTCATAGTCATATCTAATTTATTAGTGGATCCTACGTCTATGGTACAGAGAACATAGAGGCATAACTGAAAAGAAAAGAGGGGGGGGGGGAACTGATTTAGATAAAGCAAATGTAAGAGATTTGTTCATTCAATCCCAAGGGATGGGTGGTTTTAAGTCTATAGATCCACTGGGCTTCCTTTCTTAAGATTCTGTTGTCCCAGTCTCCACCCCTAGGTGATTGCTTTACCACCTCCACCACTTGAAATTTCAGGGTTTTTGCATCCCCATTGTGGTATTCATTTACATGACGTGCTATTGGTTTTTCACGTTTATTCCTGATATCCCCCAGATGTTCACAAACTCTTCTTCTAAATTTGCGCTTGGTTTTCCCAATATAGTTTAATGGGCAGGTACAGGAACACATGTATACTACTCCTTGGGTGCGGCAGTTAGCGAAATCATAGTTTCGATAAACCCTGCCCGTACTCGTACTAGAGAAGGAGTTAGATTTATATATAAATGGGCAGCACACACAGTTGTTGCCACATCTAAAAGTTCCTGGGGGTCTGTTTCCAAGCCAAGTAGGGTCACTAGGTGGTTTTTGATAGTGGCTATGTGTTAATCTATCCCGTAGTGACCTACCGCGTCTATATGTGATGGTGGGGGTGGTTGGTAGAAACTCAATTATATCAGGATCAGAGAGTAGAATACCCCAGTTGTTATTCAGTATATCTCTTACCCTCTGACTCTGCTTGTCAAATGTGCCAATAATCCTGGTTTTGGTGTCAGTCTGACACTGGGGGACCTTTTTAACAAGTAACGAATGCCTATCTCTTTGGTCGGCATACTGAAATGCCGCCCTTAGTATCTGGTCGGGATAGCCCCGTTCTTGAAATCTGCCACGTAGGTCTGCGTATTGGCCTCTGGGAATACCTTGTTTAAGGCTCAATGGATGGTAGCTATCCCATTGAAGCAGACTATTAGTAGAGGTCGCCTTCCTATATGTCTCAGTATGTAGTGCACCCATATGCTTGGTTATACGTACATCCAGGAATGCCAGGGTGTCATGGTCAATCTCAGATGTAAATTTCAGACCTATCTCGTTTACATTAAGGTGTTTGACAAAGTCCGAGAACTCTTCTCTGCTGCCGTCCCATAAAATGAACACGTCATCAATGTATCGGCCCCAATATAATATATTGGGGGCCCATTGATGACATGACTCATTGAATACCAGCGTGTCCTCCCACCAGCCCAGGAACAAGTTAGCGTAACTGGGCGCACAATGGCTACCCATCGCTGTGCCCCTGAGCTGGTGGTAGAAACGTGTTTCGAATAGGAAGTAGTTGTGGAATAGGATAAATTCCAACACTCTGATGATAAATTCAGAGTGACGCTGGTATTGGACACCACGTGTACTCAAAAAATGTCTTGTCGCGGTAACCCCCCAGTGATGTGGAATGCTGGTGTATAGAGCCTCCACATCAATGGATGCCATGTAGATGGTATCCGCAACCTCAACACTCTCAATTTTGAGTAATAAGTCTGTGGTGTCTCTAATATGGGACGGCAGAGATACTAAGGGCGGCATTTCAGTATGCCGACCAAAGAGATAGGCATTCGTTACTTGTTAAAAAGGTCCCCCAGTGTCAGACTGACACCAAAACCAGGATTATTGGCACATTTGACAAGCAGAGTCAGAGGGTAAGAGATATCCTGAATAACAACTGGGGTATTCTACTCTCTGATCCTGATATAATTGAGTTTCTACCAACCACCCCCACCATCACATATAGACGCAGTAGGTCACTACGGGATAGATTAACACATAGCCACTATCAAAAACCACCTAGTGACCCTACTTGGCTTGGAAACAGACCCCCAGGAACTTTTAGATGTGGCAACAACTGTGTGTGCTGCCCATTTATATATAAATCTAACTCCTTCTCTAGTACGAGTACGGGCAGGGTTTATCGAAACTATGATTTCGCTAACTGCCGCACCCAAGGAGTAGTATACATGTGTTCCTGTACCTGCCCATTAAACTATATTGGGAAAACCAAGCGCGAATTTAGAAGAAGAGTATGTGAACATCTGGGGGATATCAGGAATAAACGTGAAAAACCAATAGCACGTCATGTAAATGAATACCACAATGGGGATGCAAAAACCCTGAAATTTCAAGTGGTGGAGGTGGTAAAGCAATCACCTAGGGGTGGAGACTGGGACAACAGAATCTTAAGAAAGGAAGCCCAGTAGATCTATAGACTTAAAACCCCCCATCCCTTGGGATTGAATGAACAAATCTCTTACACTTGCTTTATCTAAATCAGTTCCCCCCCTCTTTTCTTTTCAGTTATGCCTCTATGTTCTCTGCACCATAGACGTAGGATCCACTAATAAATTAGATATGACTATGAATCCAGCTATTATCAGAGCCAGAATAGGCTCAAATAGTCTTAAGACATCTTACTATTAATTACCGATTTCTAAATTATCGAGTAAATATTGATTCCAATATATTTCTCTGTACTGGCCTCTAGTTGCAGAGTCTCCACTTATAGTTTAGATAAGATAATAACACTCCGATACCCAAGCGTCCGTGTGAAGAAGGAGGATCAGTGGTGGGCTGTGCGTGTCATGCATATGGCACGCATATGCGTTCCACAGACAGGAAACCATGATCATGTGACGACTAGGGCTCCCGATCATGTGATCGGACATGACGCAGAGCATCGGAGAGACAGAGGATAGCGAGGCCGGCTAGAGGTGTGCTATACTGCGTGAGGGACAGCGCTCATGCACCAATAAGGACACCGGCACACCTACACACCCACCGGAGGGGGGGCGTTACTATACAGATGGCGCCAAAAGGCCTGCTATTTAAACTCTGCCAGAAGACAGTAGAGGTTGCGTATCATCAGCCTCTGTTACCGCCAGAACGTATAGCCACCATCCTTCGGCTACGGATTATCATCATAGTCCCCTGACGAACCAAGCTTTTGTACTTGGGGAAACGCGTCGGGACACTTCTTTTTGGACATTCCATATCGGAAGTCACCATCAACAGGACAATCCCTCTTGTCCTATTTACCAGCAGCCTACCTGAGGAACTTGAGTGAGCATTAGGGTCATGTTAGGGGTAAGTAAAGGGGTAGTCATCACATATCCTCCAGGATATTGAACCCTCCACACTTGCATATATCATCCAAACGTAAGTGCTGACGCTTTACCTTCTTCTATATCAATTGAACCTCTTTACCTTAATGTTCAGGATAGGTCTGCCTGTAATTACATCTGGCATACTAACCAATATCATAGGAAAAATTGGAATGTTGCTTTTTTATTATTACTGAATAAAAGTTATTTTTTAATAGGTAGCTATATAACTCTGTGATATTTTTTTTTTTTTCTAGAATATAAAGGACATTCAGTGGTTTATGATATGATAAAGATACGGCCGCAAATTAATGCGGATGTACCTATAAGTTTTGCTTCGCATCATGTTTGCAAAATTTTAAAAGATGGTTTCCTGGGACATTTCTTTCTTTCCCAAGAAGCATTTTATTTGGATGGAAGAAGGGTGCGTGCGCCTTTCCCCGAGGGAGGGTCGCAGTGCCGATAAACAGCCAAACATGCGACTCTCCATCGGAAAAAAGGCGAACGACCCATAAACTCAAAGGAAGCCAAAAATCTCTAGGTCAGCATTTAGTCCCTTAGGTATGAGACTTCCAAAGTCATATATTCTTTTAGACTCTGCCCTTGACATTTTTTCGATGTGGTTACCTCCTCTCCAATCGTGATCTATCTGTTCCAGCGCTGAGAAGGACAGGCCATCACAGTTTTTGTTGTGGACCTCTTTAAAGTGTCTTGATAGGGCATTGTTTTCACAGCCCTTAGCTATATTATTAAGATGTTCAGATATTCGTACTTTAAGTTGTCGTTTTGTCCTTCCAATATATTGTTTAGTGCATGGGCACTGGATCAAATAGATCACGCTGGAGGAATTGCATGTTAAGAGGCCCTTAATTGTCATTGAGAACAAATTCTGGGTTGAAGAGACTTTTATAGTTTTTTTAGGAAATTTGGTTTTTCTACAGCCAATACAGGATCCGCATCTAAAGAAACCATCCGGTTTCAGCCAACTTTGATTTGTTGTTTTTTTGCCCTTTTTTTTAACAGTTGGTGCTATTTGGATCCCTAGATTTGGTGCCTTAGTATATGTTATGAGGGGATTTATTGGTATTAGTGGGCCTATTATCTTGTCTTGGAAGAAATGGTGCCAGTGATGTTTAATGATTCCATTTATTTGTTTGGAGCGGACGCTATATGGTAGGATCATTCTAAATTCGGAATTTTGATTTTGTTTTTGTGTCTTTACTTCGTCAAAAAAGGGTTTTCGGTCTAATTTTCTTACTTTATCAAGTGCCTCTCCCAGTATTTTTTCTGGGTAGATTTTTTCTCTAAATTGTGTTTTCATTATGGACGCTTCCTTTTCGAATTGGCTATCTTCCGTACAGTTTCTCCTAATGCGGCAAAACTGTCCGAAAGGAATGTTAGTAAGCCAATTCGGCAGGTGACAACTTGAAAAAAGTATAAATCCATTTTTGGTTGTAGGTTTGTGATATGTGTTGCAGACATATTTATTTCCATTTTTAGTGATCTGGATGTCTAAAAAATCTACTGTTTCTGTCCTTGGTCCAGATGTGAAACGTAAATTGTATATATTGTTATTTAGATCATCCAAAAATTTTAAAAGGCTAATTTCATCTTTACGCCAAATGAAAATGATGTCGTCAATATAGCGTCGCCATAGGACCAGGTCCTCCCCCAGCCTAGGGCCGATGGTATCCTGTTCCCACTGAGCCAGAAATAAGTTGGCATAGCTGGGGGCGAACCTGGTCCCCATGGCGGTGCCCCTTAGTTGTAAATAAAACTCCTCCTCAAACATGAAATAATTATGGTGTAAAATATGGTCCACACCTTCCAAAATAAAATCTATCTGTTCCGATTTTAGAGAAATATTTCCGTTCAATTGGTTTTTAAGGGCCTCTATTCCTTGTTTATGGTCGATAACAGTGTATAGGGACTGGACGTCCAATGTATTTATGATCCATTCTGATTGGACGTCCAGATCCTCTAAAACACTGATAATTTGTGTTGTGTCTCTAATATAAGACCTGTTTTTTTTGACAAATGGTTGGAGTAAAGTATCCAAATACTGCGACAGATTGGACGTCAGGGAGCCTATTCCTGATATGATAGGGCGACCAGGGGGATTAATTGGATCCTTATGTACTTTTGGTAAGCAGTAAAATATTGGTAATCTCCCTGGTGTGCCCATAATAAATTTGTGTTCATAATCTTTGAGGACTCCCTGCTGTAAACCCCTGTCGCAGTATTCCAATAAGGAGGCCCTAAATGTTGATAACGGATCTCCTTTGATAAGTTTATATGTGGACTGATCTGTAAGTTGTTTCATACATTCATTATAATATTCCTCTTTGCCCCAGATAACTATGGCACTCCCCTTATCCGCAGGGCGGATTATGATATTATTTTCTTTCTGGAGTTCTTGTAAAGCTTTAATTTCTCCTTTGGTTAGGTTGTTTCTACTATACTTTTTTTCTTTTATTTTTTCTAAATCTGCCTCAACATTTTTTTGAAAAGTCATCATTTCATGACTTATTTCCGCTCTAGGGAATTTCTTTGACTTACATTTTAGTTGGGTATGTATAAATAATTCTTTTGTTTCTTTATCAGAGGTTACCGGATTTTTAAAAAAATATTTTTTTAGACATAATTTTCTAATAAATTTCTGGATCCCTATGTATACATTAAACTTATTTAGTTTAGTGGTGGGAGCAAATTTGAGTCCCTTATTTAGTAAAGTGATCTGTTGTGAACTAAGGTTAATTGTGCTAAGATTAATGATATTATTTAAATCAGTGTTTAATAGTGTCTTCTGTAATCCAACTTTCTTCTTTCCTCTTCGTGTCTTTTTGATTTTGGAGGATGTTGTTTGTGGTGTTGTTGCTGACTGTCTTGTGCATAATTGTTCTGTGCACTGTGCTCGTGTTTCCGTAAGTGTGCTTTCGCATATGTGGGTTTCCTCTGTTCTTGGGGTGAAGTTCGGTGTCTCAAGTTGTATGGTGGCCTGTGTGG
Source organism: Bufo bufo (assembly GCF_905171765.1). Taxonomy (NCBI): domain Eukaryota; kingdom Metazoa; phylum Chordata; class Amphibia; order Anura; family Bufonidae; genus Bufo; species Bufo bufo. Next base: position 650,385,487 of record NC_053390.1, on the reverse strand, counting down.
AGTTTGTGTTGTGTTCTGTTCCGGTGAACGTGACTGTCTCCGTCGAATTTTTGGTGGATGGTGAGGGGGAGTTTGGTCTAAAAAAGAGTGCTGTGTTAAGGTTTCATAACGATTTTGGGTAGGGATATTATATCTGTTATGTTCTAATTCTTCTTCTTGAACATAGTCATATATTTCTTTTATTGGTTCCACTCTGTTTGTTTGGTTCTCATATTTATTAGGCCTAGATGTATTTTTGTATTTTTTGGCTTTCTTTAAGATTATTTCTTGTTCCATTCTATCCAACCCTTTGCAAAGCTTTTCTTGCCACATATTGTATATTTCATTTTTAGGCAATTTATCTAGAACAACTTTAAGTTCAGAGACCTTTTCGGAGAGATTTGCCAGGATTTCGGATCTCCTCTTAATAATCAGTTCCACAAGTGCGCGTGACTGTTTCATAAGGAGCTCTCCCCATTCCCTATCAAATTCCTCTTCCAAAAGGTCTTGTGCTGGTGTTTTATTTAATTGTAATCCTTTTGGGATTTTATTATAGGTCAAATATTGAGTTAAGGAACGTATTTCCCAAATTTGCCTCAGTTGTTTTTGCATAACCCACTCAAGTTCTTTAAATGTATCCGAAATAGATATTTCCCCCGTTGAATTATGGGGGTTTTCTTCTGTTGTATCAAACATGAAAGTTTCTGCTTTTTGTTTTTTACTCTCCATATGGCTCCATATGTCCATGGCTGTGAGATGGGGAGCTAAATTTCCTCAATGGGTGAATATATAAAGTGCAAAACGAGATAGAAAAAGGGAAATAGCTCACCCTCTCACAGTCACAAAAAGGTGCTCTGGTCTAAAATGATTCACCCTTCACAAATGCAAGAAAACGTATATAACTAAAAGACCGGCACTCTCAACACACGGGATCATATGATTAAATGCAGATCACAATGTTTTATTAATACATATATAAAAGAATAAAAAGATAAAAATATACACTAACACTGGATAATTGTTAAATGGTTTCACACAGTATTGTGTTAATCCTACAGTGGTATCATAAATCCACAAACATCCAATGTTCAATATTGGTCCGTATTTTGTTAAAAAAGACCGCTGTAGGAAAAAAGAGACCATAGGTGTTCACATGTAGGTTCCTAGAAGGAAAGAAAATGGAAATCCTTTTTGGTTCTGTCCCGGATATGGGCAGACAATGCGAGATGATGTTCGCTAGAGTAAAGTCAATATTATATTGTAAATGACTGTCTCTTTTCCATATAGGTATCGCTTGGCGATTAACAATCAATTGCGCCTGGTGATCACCCACTATGTGGGCTTACCTTCCCTTCGTGCCGGTCAGTCGGTCAAATTCCTCGGGGCTCGCTGGGAGCCGGCGTCCCGGCTGTTGCGCTGTCAGCGTCCCACGTGGATTTGGAGGGAAAGTTTGTCGCTCCGGAAGTGACGTATCGGCATGTAGGATGGTATTCAGTAGTTTGCTCAGGCTCGGCTATTCGTTGTGACGGCTGAGGTAAAACTTACAGTGCACTGTAGTTGAAGTTTTTGCTTCTCACAGATGGGTTATGTTCTGATCTCCAATTTGGATCTCTTAGTACCAAACGCGTTTCGGGAAACACTCTTCCCTTCTTCAGTGGTGATGACCCTCCTTCATGTCTGATTGGTTTTTATACCCTCCATTGGTAATTGCCAAAAACAGACATGGAATCTGTCCATTTTTTTTCTTTGTCTATTTTTAGTCATTTACAACACAATTGTTTGGTATCTATTGTATTTAACATCTCTTTTCTACATAGTTCTTCTCATGTGTTCAGTATTTTTTCATTTTTTCACTTGCGGTTGTATTGCGTTTTTAGTGCGTTTTATTTTTGACATCTGCGTTTTTTTGTCAAAAGTTGCAATTTACCCTATAGTACAAAATCCATAAAGGGTTTTATTGCACGGACCATGGTTAACCCTATATATCATTTATTATGATCTATTGTGTGTATATGTGCAGATGAGCATATATTTACATCTAACAATATATTTAAAATATTTCCGTCCCTTTTTATTCTCGATATTAAAAATTGGGAACATAAAAACAAAAAGATAAAATTGTGAGTTGCTGATATACTACATTTTGAATCTTGATATTTTGTTGATTATTATATATCAACATACAACATTACACTGCGTGCAGAATTATTAGGCAAATGAGTATTTTGACCACATCATCCTCTTTATGCATGTTGTCTTACTCCAAGCTGTATAGGCTCGAAAGCCTACTACCAATTAAGCATATTAGGTGATGTGCATCTCTGTAATGAGAAGGGGTGTGGTCTAATGACATCAACACTCTATATCAGGTGTGCATAATTATTAGGCAACTTCCTTTCCTTTGGCAAAATGGGTCAAAAGAAGGACTTGACAGGCTCAGAAAAGTCAAAAATAGTGAGATATCTTGCAGAGGGATGCAGCACTCTTAAAATTGCAAAGCTTCTGAAGCGTGATCATCGAACAATCAAGCGTTTCATTCAAAATAGTCAACAGGGTCGCAAGAAGCGTGTGGAAAAACCAAGGCGCAAAATAACTGCCCATGAACTGAGAAAAGTCAAGCGTGCAGCTGCCAAGATGCCACTTGCCACCAGTTTGGCCATATTTCAGAGCTGCAACATCACTGGAGTGCCCAAAAGCACAAGGTGTGCAATACTCAGAGACATGGCCAAGGTAAGAAAGGCTGAAAGACGACCACCACTGAACAAGACACACAAGCTGAAACGTCAAGACTGGGCCAAGAAATATCTCAAGACTGATTTTTCTAAGGTTTTATGGACTGATGAAATGAGAGTGAGTCTTGATGGGCCAGATGGATGGGCCCGTGGCTGGATTAGTAAAGGGCAGAGAGCTCCAGTCCGACTCAGACGCCAGCAAGGTGGAGGTGGAGTACTGGTTTGGGCTGGTATCATCAAAGATGAGCTTGTGGGGCCTTTTCGGGTTGAGGATGGAGTCAAGCTCAACTCCCAGTCCTACTGCCAGTTTCTGGAAGACACCTTCTTCAAGCAGTGGTACAGGAAGAAGTCTGCATCCTTCAAGAAAAACATGATTTTCATGCAGGACAATGCTCCATCACACGCGTCCAAGTACTCCACAGCGTGGCTGGCAAGAAAGGGTATAAAAGAAGAAAATCTAATGACATGGCCTCCTTGTTCACCTGATCTGAACCCCATTGAGAACCTGTGGTCCATCATCAAATGTGAGATTTACAAGGAGGGAAAACAGTACACCTCTCTGAACAGTGTCTGGGAGGCTGTGGTTGCTGCTGCACGCAATGTTGATGGTGAACAGATCAAAACACTGACAGAATCCATGGATGGCAGGCTTTTGAGTGTCCTTGCAAAGAAAGGTGGCTATATTGGTCACTGATTTGTTTTTGTTTTGTTTTTGAATGTCAGAAATGTATATTTGTGAATGTTGAGATGTTATATTGGTTTCACTGGTAAAAATAAATAATTGAAATGGGTATATATTTGTTTTTTGTTAAGTTGCCTAATAATTATGCACAGTAATAGTCACCTGCACACACAGATATCCCCCTAAAATAGGGTTAAAACTAAAAACAAACTAAAAACTACTTCCAAAAATATTCAGCTTTGATATTAATGAGTTTTTTGGGTTCATTGAGAACATGGTTGTTGTTCAATAATAAAATTAATCCTCAAAAATACAACTTGCATAATAATTCTGCACTCCCTGTATATGTATTTTTCTATCTATATATTTTGTCCTAGAATACATCTTGGTACTATTCAGTGGTTTATGATATGATAATGATACGGCCGCAAATTAATGCACCCTTCTTCCATCCAAATAAAATGCTTCTTGGGAAAGAAAGAAATGTCCCAGGAAACCATCTTTTAAAATTTTGCAAACAAGATGCGAAGCAAAACTTATAGGTACATCCGCATTAATTTGCGGCCGTATCCTTATCATATCATAAACCACTGAATAGTACCAAGATATGTCCTTTATATTCTAGGACAAAATATATAGATAGAAAAATACATATAATGTTGTATGTTGATATATAATAATCAACAAAATATGAAGATCCAAAATGTAGTATATCAGCAACTCACAATTTTATCTTGTCTTTTTGTTTTTATGTTCCCAATTTTTAATATCGAGAATAAAAAGGGACGGAAATATTTTAAATATATTGTTAGATGTAAATATATGCTCATCTGCACATATACACACAATAGATCATAATAAATGATATATAAGGTTAACCATGGTCCGTGCAATAAAACCCTTTATGGATTTTGTACTATAGGGTAAATTGCAACTTTTGACAAAAAAACGCAGATGTCAAAAATAAAACGCACTAAAAACGCAATACAACCGCAAGTGAAAAAATGAAAAAATACTGAACACATGAGAAGAACTATGTAGAAAAGAGATGTTAAATACAATAGATACCAAACAATTGTGTTGTAAATGACTAAAAATAGACAAAGAAAAAAAATGGACAGATTCCATGTCTGTTCTTGGCAATTACCAATGGAGGGTATAAAAACCAATCAGACATGAAGGAGGGTCATCACCACTGAAGAAGGGAAGAGTGTTTCCCGAAACGCGTTTGGTACTAAGAGATCCAAATTGGAGATCAGAACATGACCCATCTGTGAGAAGCAAAAACTTCAACTACAGTGCACTGTAAGTTTTACCTCAGCCGTCACAACGAATAGCCGAGCCTGAGCAAACTACTGAATACCATCCTACATGCCAATACGTCACTTCCGGAGCGACAAACTTTCCCTCCAAATCCACGTGGGACGCTGACAGCGCAACAGCCGGGACGCCGGCTCCCAGCGAGCCCCGAGGAATTTGACCGACTGACCGGCACGAAGGGAAGGTAAGCCCACATAGTGGGTGATCACCAGGCGCAATTGATTGTTAATCGCCAAGCGATACCTATATGGAAAAGAGACAGTCATTTACAATATAATATTGACTTTACTCTAGCGAACATCATCTCGCATTGTCTGCCCATATCCGGGACAGAACCAAAAAGGATTTCCATTTTCTTTCCTTCTAGGAACCTATATGTGAACACCTATGGTCTCTTTTTTCCTACAGCGGTCTTTTTTAACAAAATACGGACCAATATTGAACATTGGATGTTTGTGGATTTATGATACCACTGTAGGATTAACATAATACTGTGTGAAACCATTTAACAATTATCCAGTGTTAGTGTATATTTTTATCTTTTTATTCTTTTATATATGTATTAATAAAACATTGTGATCTGCATTTAATCATATGATCCCGTGTGTTGAGAGTGCCGGTCTTTTAGTTATATACGTTTTCTTGCATTTGTGAAGGTTGAATCATTTTAGACCAGAGCACCTCTTTGTGACTGTGAGAGGGTGAGCTATTTCCCTTTTTCTATCTCGTTTTGCATATATATTTTTTTGTTGTGCTGCTACATTTTTTCTTTTTCTATCAGTGAAGCAATCCATCATTAGGCTGACAAAACACAACAAACCCATCAGAGAGATAGAAAAAACATTAGGCGTGGCCAAAACAACTGTTTGGAACATTCTTAAAAAGAAGGAACGCACAGGTGATCTCAGCAATACCAAAAGACCCGGAAGACCATGGAAAACAACTGTGGTGGATGACCGAAGAATTCTTTCCCTGGTGAAGAAAACACCCTTCACAACAGTTGGCCAGATCAAGAACACTCTCCAGGAGGTAGGTGTATGTGTTTCAAGGTCAACAATCAAGAGAAGACTTCACCAGAGTGAATACAGAGGGTTCACTACAAGATGTAACCCATCGGTGAGCCTCAAAAACAGGAAGGCCAGATTAGAGTTTGCCAAACGACATCTAAAAAAGCCTTCACAGTTCTAGAACAACATCCTATGGACAGATGAGACCAATATCAACTTGTACCAGAGTGATGGAAAGAGAAGAGTATGGAGAAGGAAAGGAACTGCTCGTGATTCTAAGCATACCACCTCATCGGTGAAGCATGGTGGTGGTAGTGTCATGGCGTGGGCATGTATGGCTGCCAATGGAACTTGTTCTCTTGTATTTATTGATGATGTGACTGCTGACAAAAGCAGCAGGATGAATATCAAATGATTCAGAACTCACTGGACGGCGCTTCACAGTGCAGATGGACAATGACCCAAAGCATACTGCAAAAGCAACCAAAGAGTTTTTTAAGGGAAATAAGTGGATTGTTATGCAATGGCCAAGTCAATCACCTGACCTGAATCCGATTGAGCATGCATTTCACTTGCTGAAGACAAAACTGAAGGGAAAATGCCCCAAGAACAAGCAGGAACTGAAGACAGTTGCAGTAGAGGCCTGGCAGAGCATCACCAGGGATAAAACCCAGCGTCTGGTGATGTCTATGCATTCCAGACTTCAGGCTGTAATTGACTGCAAAGGATTTTCAACCAAGTACTAAAAAGTGAAAGTTTGATTGATGATTATTATTATGTCCCATTACTTTTAGTCCCTTAACAAGTGGGAGGCACATATGCAAACTGTTGTAATTCCTATACCATTCACCTGATTTGGATGTAAATACCCTCAAATTAAAGCTGACGGTCTGCAGTTAAAGCACATCTTGTTTGTTTAAATTCAAATCCATTGTGATGGTGTATAGAGCAAAAAATTTTAGAATTATGTCGATGTCCAAATATTAGTGGACCTGACTGTATGTAGAATGCATACATACTACTTACTTACTCTTTTAGAGTTGCCTTTTTCATGGACTGGATATCTATTAGAGGAGTATAAAACTTTCAGACTCTTTATCTCTAATTGCAACAGCATAAAATGACAAGTCCATGATGGATAACAGATGCACCATTTCATATGTTTCATCGGGGTTCATTGGGACAATGTTGGTGTCTGTTTTGTTGATAATGGAAATGTGAATGCAGATTTGCCGCTGTATTAAACTTCAGCTGTGTATTAAAAGTCTCCCCGTTCACAGTAGACTCTCCTAGTTTACAAGTAAAAAATCCCCAAAACAGTCAAAACCTTGAGATTGAAACAACAATCTGGTAGATGTGGTAAGCATGTTTCTATAAAATTGACCCCATATTTTTGGACTATTAGAAGCACCTGACAATAAGATGCATGATAAGTTTAGGTAAAAGAAAATTGAAAAAATAAATAAAATATTTACAACTTATTAAACCTTCCCTGGTGGTTTAATGAAGTGGAGGGGTGTATTGTTTAGAGGAGGATAATAGTTCAGGTCATTTTGCAGAAAAACCTTCCCCCTTCCCCCTTCCCACTTTTATCCTATAACGGAATTATATCCTCAGGCAATTTAATGTTACAACTACTATTTATCTTTCACTATAGGCGTGAAAACTGTCTGTTAGATTGCCAACAATGAAGTTATGTGTTGTTTGCTGTTCTATGGGGATGTGATTTCTTCCAAGAACATCAGACTCCACCTTCTGTTCCCTCCTAAGAATAAAGATGTGCAAAGCATAGTATGATGAAATAGTGTACACATGACACATAGATATACATGTGCCCATTCTGTGTTTAACTTTTCTTGGAATCTTCACTACAATACAGCTTTTCAATGTCGTATGCCATCTGTTACATTTGGAGTTGTATATTGACTTTGGACAGTTTTCTGATTTAAATTCTAAGCCCAAAAAAAACGAATGCTGTCTTTTGGCCTTCACTCGGTCAGCATTTGGTCAATAATCCCTGATGGATTGCTAAGACTATAAAAAACAGGAGTGGACCCAAAACAGAGATGTCACTTGAATGGAATATTTGCATATCTTCTATGCTTTGTACCCATTCCTGCTTTTGGCTACCAAATCATTAGCCAATCTTGATGCAAAATTGGAAGCATGGGAAACAGGCCTTACGGCTGCTCCATAGACAGTATCCGTTGTGTGTCTAATTTTTCCATCATTCTGAGAGATCTAAAGAAGGGTTTAGCAAATGGTGATGTCAACAAGGCCAAACAGGAAAAATAGTGTCTCTGTCATTGAGTAGGGAGGATGGCAACAGCATGAGGAGTCAACATAGTGACAGAGTGGTTAGGTGGCAACAGCATTAGAAGTCAACATAGTAGCCTAGTGACAGAGTGCTGAAGTGTCAAAAGCATGAGGAGTCCACATAATAGTTCAGTGACAGAGTGCTGAGGTAGCAACAGCAGGAGGAGTCAACACAGTAGCCCAGTGACAGAGTGCTGAGGTGGCAACAGCATAAGGAGTCAACATAGTAGCCCAGTCACAGAGTGGTAAAGTGGCAATAGCATGAGGGGTCAACATAATAGCCTAGTGACAGAGTGGTGAGGTGGCAACAACATGACGAGTCCACACAGAAGCCCAGTGACAGATTAGTGAGGTGGATACAGCATTAATAGTCATCAGAGTGGCCCAGTGACAGAGTGGTGAGGTGGTAACAGCATTAGGAGTCAACACAGTAGCCCAGTGACAGAGTGGTGAGGAGGCAACAGCATAAAGAGTCAACAGAGTGGCCCAGTCACAGAGTGATGTGGTGGCAACAGCATGAGAAATCAACACAGTAGTCGAGTGACAGAGTACTGAGGTAGCAACAGTGGGAGGAGTCAACACAGTAGCCCAGTGACAAAATGCTGAGGTGGCAACAGCTCGAGAAGTCAATATAGTAGCCCAGTGACAGAGTGGTGAGGTGGCAACAGCATGACGAGTCCACACATAGGCCCAGTGACAGAGTGGTGAGGTGGCAACAGCATGAGGAGTCATTAAAGTGGCCTAGCAACAGAGTGGTGAGGTGGCAACAGCACAAGGAGTCAATATAGCAGCCCAATGATGGAGTGGTGATGTGGCAACAGCACGAGGAGTCAACAGAGTGGCCCAGTCACAGAGTGATGAGATGGAAACAGCATGAGAAGTCAACACAGTAGTCCATTGACAGACTGCTGAGGTGGCAGCAGCATGAGAAGTCAACACAGTAGCCCAGTGACAGAGTGCTGAGGTAGCAACAGCAGGAGGAGTCAACACAGTAGCCCAGTGACAGAGTGCTGAGGTGGCAACAGCATGAGGAGTCAATTTAGTAGCCCAGTGACAGAGTGGTGAGGTGGTAACAGCATGAGGAGTCATTAGTGTGGCCTAGTAACAGAGTGGTCAGGTGACAACAGCATGACGAGTCCACACAGTGGCCCAAGTAACAGAGTGGTGAGGTGGCATCAGCATAAAATGATACCAAATCATTAGCCAATCCTGATGCAAAATTGGAAACATGTGAAACAGGCATTACAGCTGTTCCATAGACAGTATTCGTTGTGTGTCTCATTTTTCAGTAATTTCTGAGAGACCCAAAGAAGGGTAAAATAAATGGTGATGTCAACAAGGCCAAACAGGAAAAATAACGTCTCCGTCAATGAGTGGGGAAGGTGGCAATAGCAAGAGGAGTTAACATAGTGACAGAGTGGTGAGGTGGCAACAGCATGAGGAGTCATCAGAGTATCCCTGTGACAGAGTGCTGAGGTGGCAACAGCACGAGGAGTTCACACAGTGGCCCAGTGACAGAGCGGTAAGGTGGCAACAGCATAACAAGTCATCAGAGTGGCCTAGTAACAGAGTGGTGAGGTGTCAACAACATGACAAGTCCACACAGTGGCACAGTGACAGAGTGGTGAGGTGGCAACAGCATGAATAGTCATCAGAGTGGCCCAGTGACAGAGTGGTGAGGTGGCAACAGCATAAATACTCAGCATAAATACAACAGAGTGGCCCAGTCAGAGTAGGGAGTTGGGGGGCAAAAGAAGTGGCAGTACCAGCACAAGATGGCGGGTAGCAGAAGGAGCACCTGGCAGCAGGTGTTTGGCATCAGACAGGTGGCAGCATCAGAACATGAACCAGTGGAATGACGTCATTCATCCCGTAGTCCTGGTGACTGACAAATAAAATGTCCTCCTCAAAGGGCCTGATCAAACGGCAGGTGTCACGCATGAGATGCCACTGTCTAACGTCAAAGTTACACAGGGGAGTGCTCCTGTCTGCCTGCCTGCATCATCAAGAAATCTTATATGGCCTTCCTCTGCTCATAGTCAGTCTAACATGTGGAGGCTGGAGTTTCAACGGTTGGAAACATCACATATCAGCCGATGTTGGGGAATACCATTCTGCCTCTGCAGCTCAAGAAGAGTGTGTTTTGCAGTGTAAGAGTGGCTGAATTGCATGTACAGTTTCCTGGCTATTTTCAGGATGTCTTGCCGATGAATGGATGAATGCAGGAACTGCTTTACAATCAGATGAAATACATACGCCAACAGGGCGCATCGCTCAGCCCTCCATGATGCAGAGCGGACACTATGTTCTGCCTGTTGTCGGTGACCATGGTTCGCATTTTCAGTTGGCAAGGAGACAGCTAGGATTCAATTTCTTGATGGAGCATGCAGAGCAGTTCCTTGCCTGTGTGACTCCGTTCAACTAGGCAAACCAGGTACAGAAAAGCGTGACACCACCGTGCTCTGCATATGTGGTATGCTGGAGGAGCACTACAAATTGTGCCTGCAGTGGAGGATGAGGAGACGGTGGAGGATGAGGAGGCAGAAGCGGACATTGGCACAGGAACCACCGCTTAATAACGTGGAGGCAGCAGTGGCGTCACCTGGCCAAGTTGCTGGTGTGGCTGGGCAGAAACCACATCTACCCAGTGGGCTGTGAATGACATACATTGTACTTGACCATAGTTAAAGCTCCACACGGCGCTGGCATAAACTTTTACAGACACCGACAGGCTCAAGGACTGGCCCACTTTCTGTTCAACATACGTGTGCAGGGCAGGTACTGCCTTTTTCGCAAATTTATGACAGCTTGGGACTCTACACCTTGGCTCAGCACAAGCCATCAGTTCTTGTAAGAAGTAGAGTCCACCACATGGAAAGGGAGGGACTGCAGTACCAACAATTTGGCCAGGAGCACGTTCAGTTGGATGAGTGCATGCATACTGTTGTCTTTTTGCAATTGCCTCTGGGATCGATTGCTGACAAAATAAGTGACAAAAAGTAGAAGGAGGAGGAGCTTTAGGACCAGTAGATCGTAGGAAGGAAACACATCCCCCTTCTGCTGAGGTGGTGGAGCCTTGACTGCAGGAAAATAAGTGCTGGCTCCTGGGTGATACAGCGGCTGCTGCATCAGGCTGTGCAACTACATTAGCACCACAGTTTTTCCAGGCCACTTTATAGTGACACTGCATGTATTGATGCAGGGCCATCATGCCAACATCGGCACCCTAGCAACGCTTCACCTCCTTCCCACAGATTTTATAAATGGCCGTGCTGATGTGACGTCCTCCGGCAGCTTTATGAAAAACTACCAAACCAATAAATATAGCATTTTCCCCAACACCACTCCAAGCTGACTGCCTGCTACCTCTGCCTCTGTGAACCCGTGCTACTTCTTTCCAGACAGGTAGGCTCCTGCGTGGCAGAAGGTGTACCCCGGTCACATTTGGATCCAGACCTCCCACTGCTGCCTCCCTGCTGACTCATGGCCACGCTACCATCCTACTGGCTCAGCCGCTGCCTAACACACAAGCTGCCACCCTCTTCTCCTGATAATGATGAAGCCCACTCTTCACCCGACTCCCATGTGCAATTGGCTACATCATCATCCACTACTGTCTACACATAATTGATGTCACATTCACTAGTCTCAGGGCCATGTGCCAGACCGCTCGCAATGCCAGATCCCCTGCGACTCTCATCATCACTACTTGCCCGTCTATTGGAGTAAGCAAGGAATCTTCCTTCCTCATCTGTCCATCCGACATTGCTTACTTTAACCCCTTCTACCCCGGGCCAGTTTTCGCTCTTCTGCACAGGCCATTTTTTGCAAATCTGACATGTGTCACTTTATGTGGTAATTTGGAACTTACTTATCCAAGCCATTCTGAGATTGTTTTCTCGTGACACATTGCACTTAATGATAGTCATAAATTTTTGTCAATATATTTCACCTTTATTTAAAATAAGTCACAGGGGCCTGATGGGATACACCCAAAGCTATTAAAATAGCTTAGCGGTGAACTAGCAAAACCATTAACAAATTTATTTAACCAATCACTGGTAACAGGAGTCGTCCCAGAAGATTGGAAATTAGCAAATATTGTGCCCATTCACAAGAAAGGTAGTAGGGAGGAATCGAGCAACTATTGGCCAGTAAGCCTGACATCAATAGTGGGGAAATTAATGGAAACCATACTTAAGGAGAGGATTGTGGAACATCTAAAATCCCATGGATTGAAAGATGAAAAACAGCATGGGTTTACTTCAGGGAGATCATGTCAAACTAATCTTATTGATTTTTTTGATTGGGTGACTAAAATAATAGATGGTGGAGGTGCAGTAGACATTGCTTATCTAGACTTTAGTAAGGCTTTTGATACTGTCCCACATAGAAGGCTTATCAATAAATTGCAGTCTTTGTGCTTGGACTCCCATATTGTTGAATAGATTAGGCAATGGCTGAGGGACAGACAACAGAGAGTTGTAGTCAATTGAGTATATTCAGACCATGGTCTTGTTACCAGTGGGGTACCTCAGGGATCTGTTCTGGGACCCATATTGTTTAATATCTTTATCAGCGAAATTGCAGAAGGCCTTGATGGTAAGGTGTGTCTTTTTGCTGATGACACCAAGATTTGTAACAGGGTTGATGTTCCTGGAGGGATACACCAAATGGAAAAGGATTTAGGAAAACTAGAGGAATGGTCAAAAATCTGGCAACTAAAATTTAATGTTGATAAGTGCAAGATAATGCACCTGGGGACGTAAAAACCCAAGAGCAGAATATAAAATCAGTGATACAGTCCTAACCTCAGTATCTGAGGAAAGGGATTTAGGGGTCATTATTTCAGAAGACATAAAGGTAGGCAGACAATGTCATAGAGAAGCAGGAAATGCTAGCAGAATGCTTGGGTGTATAGGGAGAGGCATTACTAGTAGAAAGAGGGAGGTGCTCATGCCGCTCTACAGAGCACTAATGAGACCTAATTTGGAGTATTGTGCTCAGTACTGGAGACCATATCTCCAGAAGGATATTGATACTTTGGAGAGAGTTCAGAGAAGAGCTACTAAACTGGTACATGGATTGCAGGATAAAACTTACCAGGAAAGATTAAAGGACCTTAACATGTATAGCTTGGAAGAAAGACGAGACAGAGGGCATATGATAAAAACTTTTAAATACATGAAGGGAATCAACAAGGTAAAAGAGGAGAGAATATTTAAAAGAAGAAAAACTGCTACAAGAGGATATAGTTTTAAATTAAAGGTTTAAAAGTAATATCAGGAAGTATTACTGTATAGGGAGCCCCGTGCAGCCTTTAATGCACTGCATGTTACATCCTGTATCCAATATATGCATTATATACAAGCGATTCCACTGATGTCATAGTCTTTAAAATATGTGCAGCGCCTGAATGGCATAAACACTTTGGTCACCTTGGTGACTGACACACCCCTGTCTCTGATTAGTGGGGCCGTAGTCACGGGGCTTGTCCTCTCCCTCGGACGCAGGGAGCTCCCTCTTGCCGGCACGTCCTCTGTCATGTGGGCGCTGCTGGGGTGGAGCTGCGGCGTCCGTGGGAGTGAATTGATCCTATTGACTTGGTGCCTGCGCAGTGGCTATAGGGGAACGCCGATTCCATGCGGACACATCGAGTCTCTAACGGTACGCTGATTTGTTACTACTCTATACTGAATATAGGTCAGCTGCGTTTGTTCAGCTGAGCCTATCCTCTTTTTAACCCTCACTTACCTGATGCACTAGCACTTTATATGTTTATATTTATATTGATATGAAATATGTATTTTAAACACGTCTGCAATCATGGAAATACTGTATGTATACATTGTAATCATGCACTTTCACATGTCTGTTATGATGGATTGTAGTATTATTAATTGTGAACACTGAGACTCTGAATTGTTAAATGACACATTTTTATCACATGACTGTATTCGTGTATTTATACCCATGTGTTACACTATTGTAATTGCTTGACAAAGGCCCCAGTGTGTGGGCTGAAACGTTGCCTGGGAATAAACGGGTCATCACCTTTTATCATTTTTGGAGTGCTGCCTATTCTTTGGATACACTATACTAGAGGAAAGGTCGTCCACCTTTTCAGAGGATTTTGCACCCTAACTACTTTTAGTACACTGTGCTGCTGTTACTATCTGTTTTTTCTACTTTTATAATATATAGTGATACCTCATATAATAGTTATTACTTTACATTTCCCATATGTCTACTTCATGTTTGGATCATTTTGAAAATGACATTTTATTTTTTGGGGATGTTAGAAGGCTTAGAAGTTTCGAAGCAAATCTTGAAGTCACTTTGTGATGCTTAGGCTACATGCACAAGACCATATGTGTTTTGCGATCCGCAAATTTCAGATTGGCAAAAAAAAACAGATGATGTCCGTATGCCATCCGTTTTTTGCGGACCCATTGAAATAAATGGGTCTGCATCCTATCCGCAAAAAAAAAAAGGAACGGACATGGAAACAAACAACGTTCGTGTGCATGTAGCCTTACATGATAGAAACCACCCAAAAATGACCCCATTTTAGAAACTGTACCCCTCAAGGTATACAAAACTGATTTCACAAACTTTGTTAACCATTTAGGTGTTCCACAAGAATTAATGGAAAATGGAGATGAAATTTCTGAATTTAAAATTTTTGGCAGATTTTACATTTTAATAAATTTTTTCCAGTAGCAAAGCAAGGGTTAACAGCCAAACAAAACTTAATATTTATTACCATGGTTCTGCAGTTTACAGAAACACCGCACATGTGGTCGTAAACTGCTGTATGGTCACACGGCAGGGCGCAGTAGGAAAGTAATGCTATATGGTTTTTGGAAGGCAGATTTAGCTAAACTGGTTTTTAGATGCCATGTCCCATTTGAAGCCCCCGTGATGAACCCCTACAGTAGAAACTCAAAAAAGTGACCACATTTTGGAAACTACGGGATAAGGTGGCAGTTTTATTGGCACTATTTTGGGGTACATATGATTTTTAATTGCTCTATATTACGTTTTTTGTGAGGCAAGGTAACCAAAAAATGGATGTTTTGGCACCGTTTTTATTTTTTATTTTTAACAACATTCATCTGACAGGTTAGATCATGCACTATTTTTATAGAGCAGGTTGTTATGGACGCAATGACATCAAATATGTCTACTTTCTATGATTTTTGTTTCAGTTTTGCATAATAAAGCATTTTTGAAAACAAAAATGTGGTTTTTGTATCTCCATTTTCTGAATGCCCTATTTTTGAAATTTTTCTGCCGATCGTCTCATTTTTTGCGGGATAAGGTGACGGTTTGATTGGTATTATTTTGGTGGTATATGCCTTTTTGATCGCTTGGTGTTGCAATTTTTGTGATGTAAGGTGATAAAATTTTTATTTATTTTTTTACGGTGTTCACCTGAGGGGTTAGGTCATGTGATATTTTTATAGAGCTGGGACGTGGCGATACCTAGTATGTATATTTTTATTTATTTATTTTAACTTTAGCACAATAATAGCAGTTTTGAAACAAAAAAATTATGTTTTAGTGTCTCCATGTTCTGAGAGCTATATATTCTTTTTTGGGTGATTGTCTTAGGTAGGGGCTCATTTTTTGCGGGATGAGGTGACGGTTTTATTGATATCATTTTGTGGGACATATGCCTTTTTGATCTCCTGGTGCTGCACTTTTTGTGATGTAAGGTGACAAAAATATTATTACACCGTTTTTATTTTTATTTTTTTATGGTGTTAATCGGACAGGGTGGATCATGTGATATATTTATATAGTCGGTCATTACAGACGCGGTGATACCTAATATGTGTGGGGGTTTTTTCTTCAGTTTTTTATTATAAAATAAGGGGAAAGGGGAGTATTTTTCTTTTTTTACTTTATTCATTTTATTACTTTATAAATTTTATTACTTTATACATTTTATTACTTTATTAATTTTATTAAAAACACTTTTTTAACTTTTTTTCTTTACTTTATTTCTGATGTTCACTTTTGGGGGTCTGATCCCCTCTGCAATGCATTACAATACATCTGTATTGTAATGCATTGCCTGTTCGTGTAGTACAGTGAGTAGTACACGAACAGATTGCCTAGGAGACCTAGCCTGAGGCTGTATCTCCTCAGCACCCGTAGAAGGCAGGTCCCGATGCTGTGCAAGGCATTGGGCAGCCTCTGCATGGCATCAGGCTGCCTTCTGACACATTAAGTCCCTGCCACAGCAGCTCGGGGACTCGATGCACTTACTCACCAGACACAAATTCCTTCTATGTCGCGGTCAGCGTGGACCACGGCATAGAAGGGGCTAATCTACCAAGGACTGCCGGGCCCCTGCAGTGATCACGCACGCACCGCCGCTTGATCACCATGGACTATTACGTCAAATTGCGGGAACGCAGTGGCTTCCATTACGTTATAGTGTGGTCACCTGTTGTGTCTCTCCTTTTTTTTTTTTTATGCCCCAGGAGCGTGCTTTCTTCACCCATGCATCAAAATCGTGCAGCATGCCAGATAGCACCAACATTACTTTTATATCTCATACATCTCCTATCTGAGGACCATATGTTAAAAGAATTTCTAATCCTAGAACAGTTAGACGTTTAAACGGCTGTTCTGAAATTATTAATAAAATTTTTCTTTTTTGCTTTTTGCATAACGAATATACCCCAAAACATTTTGTATCAGACAGCCCTTTCTTCTTAGAAGCAAGGATGGATGGATGTACTTATATATAAACTAAATACACCCTAAAACTGCTTGTATCAGACCCCACTTCCATCCCAGAAGCAGGGATGGATGGATGCACTTATGTCAACTAAATACACCCCAAAACTGTTTGTACCATACCGCACCCAACATCAAGCGTGAATAGAACTAATTATATATCAAATAATTACACCTCAAAACTGTTTGTATGAGACTGCAAATTCACCCAGAAGGATGAATGGAAGTAGTTAGGTTTCAAGTAATTACACTCCACAACTGGTTGTATCAGAATGCACTTTCAGTACAGAAGCAAGGATGATTGGAAGTAGTTATTTTCTAACTAAATACACCCCAAAACTGTTTGTATCAGACTGTAATTTCACTGTAGAAGCAAGGGTGAATGGACGTACTTATATTGAAAATGAATGCACCCCAAAAATGGTTGTATCAGACGGCAAATTCACCCCACAAGCAAGGAAGAATGAAAGCAGTTATTAGGGATGAGTGAATCAAAGTTGATGAAGTGGAATTCGATTAGAATTTCAGGAAAAATTCGATTTGTATCGAATCCGAATTTCCTCACGCTTCGTGGTAACTAGAGTTGAGCGAATTTCTGAAAGATTCGATTCGACCGGTTCGTTGCATTTTCCGAAAAAATTTGCTTTGATCCGAATATAATTGGGGGCGAATCGCAATAAAAAACGTCTATTTCCGGGCTGCATAGAGCCTTTATATGGGTATAGAACACTGTGCCTTGCAGTAACACACATAGGGAGTGTGCTGGGGTAGTGAAATAATACTGTTAGTCAGTATGACATGCAGATGACAGACGTCACTATTAGAATCACTGCACACTTCAGTTATTTGGGCAGTCACGGGGGCAAAACTGACCAAATAACTCAAGTATTAACTCAACAGGTCTATGTTAGTGTAAAGAAGAAGAACTCCTTTTACACCCTCGTCAGCTGATTCCACATAGATGTCTATAGAACCTGTTCTATTAAACGCTTATACAAGTAGAGCCTCCCCCAACAGAGTGGAGAGAGTGTCAGCAGTAAGTTTGTGTTGACGTCACTGATTAATTTGCCCTTCCTCTGATCCGTCAGAGCAATAACCCACAAAAAACGGATCCTGTCTGTGGAGCATACGCCTTCACTTAGTCAGCATTTGCTCAATAATCAATTTTTGGCATTAGCAATACTGCTAATGCCAAAAAACAAAAAACAAAAACAGGAGTGGATCTAAAACAGAGATGACACGTGAACAGAATATTTGCATGTGTTCTGTGTTTTGTACCAACTCCTGCTTTTGGCTATCAAATCATAAGCCAATTCTGATACAGCTGCTACATAGACAGGATCCGTTCTGCGTCTCATTTTTCCTTCCTTCTGACAGATCAGAAGAAAGGTCAAATAAATAATGATGTCAGCCAGCCGAAAGCCAAAATAGTGGACCAGTCATGAAGTGGGGAGGGTGGGAACAGCATGAGAAGTCCATAGAGTGGACCTATGACAAAGTGGTGAGGTGGAAGCAGCATGAGGAGACCACAGAGTAACCCAATGACAGGGTCTGGAGGTGGAAGCAGTATGAGGAGGCCAACGAGTGGCACAATGACAGAGTCTGGAGGTGGTGGATGCAGCAGCAGCATCATGAGAAGGCCACCGAGTGGCACAATGACAGAGTCTGTAGATGGCAGCAGTAAGATGAGGCCAGCAAGTGGCAAGGTGACATAGTGTGGATATGGCAGCAGCATGAGGAGACCACAGAGTGGCAAGGTGATGTAGTGTGGAGATGGCAGCAGCAGGAGGACACCATAGAGTGGCAAGATAACATAGTGTGCAGATGGCAGCAGCAGGATCCCACAGAGTGGCAAAGTGACATACTGTAGTGTGGAGATGGCAGTAGCAGCAGCAGAAGTAACAGTAGGATACCATAGAGTGGCAACGTGACATAGTGTAGAGATAACAGCAGCAGGATCCCACAGAGTGGCAAGGTGACATATTGTGGAGATGGCAGACGGAGGACATCACAAATTGGCAACGTGACATAGTGTAGAGATGGCAGCAGCAGGAGGAGACCACAGAGTGGCAAGTTGACATAGTTTGGAGATGGCAGTAGCAGCAGCATAAGGAGACCAGAGAGTGGCAAGTTAACATAGTGTGGAGATGTCAGCAGCAGCATGAGGAGACCACAGAGTGGCAAGTTGACATAGTGTGGAAATGGCAGCAGCATCAGCAGCATCAGGAGGATACCATAGAGTGGCAAGGTGACATAGTTTGGAGATGGCAGCAGCAGGAGGTGACCGCAGAGTGGCAAGGTGACATAGTTTCGAGATGGCAGCAGCAGCTGCATCTGGAGACCTGAAAGTGATCCGGTAACAGAGTGGGGCGGTGGGTGGCAATACCAGTACCCGCTGACGAAGGTGGGTGAAATCAGGAGCTCTTGGTATCAGATGTGTGGCATCAGGTGGCTTGCAGCATCAAAGTAGTAACTGAGGCAGGTAGTCAGAAAAAAACGGTCTCTTGTATCAAAGTGTTGGTGTGGCACCATGGATGATCTAGTTTGATGCATCAGGAATTGGTGGTTGGAAATCCTGGCTGAACCATGCCTGATTCATCTTGACAAAGGTCAGTCTCTCCACATTTTTGGCGGACAGACGAGTTCTCCTTGGGCTAACTATGGCCCCCGCCGCACTAAACACCCGCTCTGATGCCACACTACTGGCCGAGCAGGACAGCTTTTCCAGGGCAAACTCTGCTAGTTGCAGCCACAAATCCAGTTTGGCTAAGCAGTACTCCAGCGGATCCTAAATGTGGGGTGGCAGGGTGCTGTCCAAGTATGCCACCACCTGCTGGTTCCGGTCGTGCCCCAGGTCTAGCTGCTGCTGCTTGTGAGTAGTTTCTTAACTATGCTGGTTAATAAAGATACTTATCATCGACTCTAGACTCAGGCGGCTGCTGATGGAGCTGGTACTGCTCCTGACACCCCACCCCTCCCCAGCAGCCATTGCAGTGGAACGTGAGTGCAGAGGGCCCCCAGTCAGACCTGCGAGAGGATGGACAATGGGTCCGATAGGCAGCGGCCAACTGACTACATAAGATGTCTCTGTAGTATTTTAGTTTGTCCTCCCTCTCGGTGGGTGTAAAAAAGGCCCCAATTCTGGAATGGTAGCGAGGGTCCAACAAGGTGGAGAGCCAGAATTCATCCCTCTGCCGAGTGGTGACAATTCGGCTGTCACTACGCAAGAAAGTGAGCATGCAGCGGGCCATTTGTGCAAGTGACTAGGAGGGACTCCCTGTCTCCATCTCCACTGCATACTGCCACGGTGTGTCCAGGTCCTCTGTCTCATCTTCCTCATCATCCACGGTGTGTCCTCTGGCTGTTCCTGCTCCTCCTGTCCTGTCAGCTCAATAGAAAAACCACCAATTTGGATACACATTGCCTGTGCTCCAATGTCCTCCTCCCTCTCCTCTTCCAGTTCAGCCTCCACAGGGCTCATGTGGCCATGAGTTCGAGGCGCCACGTCTCCTGTCCCCTGACCAGCCAGTGTTACCGCCATTTATTCCAGGACATGAAACAGTGGAATGACGACGTTCATCCCATAGTCCTGGTGACTGACAAATAAGGTGGCGTCCTCAAAGAGCCTGAGCAAACGACAGGTGTCAAGCATGAGCTTCCACTGGCTGACATTGAAGTTACACAGGGGAGTTTATCTATCCGCTTGCATCATCAAGAAATGATTGATGGCCTTTCTCTGTTCATATAATCTGTCCAACATATGGAGGGTGGAATTCCAACCGGTGGAAATGTCGCAGATCAGCCTATGTTGGGGACTGCCGTTCTGCTGCTGCAACTCAAGGAGGGTGTGCTTTGCGGTATACGAGTGGCTGAAGTGCATGCAAAGTTTCCTGCCCATTTTTAGGATGTCTTGCAGATGGGTGGAAGACTTCAGAGACCACTGGACAACCAGATTGAACACCTGTGCCATGCAGGGTGCATGGCTATCCTTCCTTGACGCAGCACAGACACAATGTTCTTCCCATTGTCGGTCACCATAGTTCAGATTTTGAGTTGTCGGGGAGAAAGCCAGGTTTCTATTTCTTGATGCAGCACACAGAGCAGTTGCTCCCCTGAGTGACTCCGTTTGCCGAGGCAAGCCAGGTGCAGAAGAGTGTGACACTGCCGTGCCCTGCACATGTGGTATACTGAAGGGGAACTGTGACTTGTTCCTGCAGTGGAGGCTGAGGACATGGTGGAGTATGAGGAGGCAGAGGCGGACATTGTCGCAGGACCAACGGCGTGACAACGTGGAGGAAGAAGCGGCGTGACCTGTCCAAGTTGCTGGTGTAGCTGTGCAGGAACCACATTCACCCAGTGGGCCGTAAAGGACATGTATTGTCCCTGACCGTAGTTACAGCTCAACACGTCGGCGCTGCTGTGCACTGTGGCAGACACCGACAGACTAAAGGACTGTCCCATCTTCTGTTCTACATGTGTATGCACGGCTGGTACTGCCTGTTTCGCAAAGAAATTACAGCTTGGGACTCTCCACCTCAGCTCGGCACAAGCCATCAGTTCTCTGAAAGGTGCAGAGTACACCACTTGGAAAGGGAGGGACTGAAGCACCAGCAACTTGGGCAGCAAAACGTTTAGCTTCTGCTCAGTTGGTCGCATGCACTCATACTGTTGTCTCTTGGCAATCGCTTCGGTGATCGATTGCTGACAAAATTAAGCATCTGGACCAGCAGAAGATGGAATTGAGAGACAGCTCCCTTCGGCTGAGGTGATGGAGCCTTGACTGGCTGAAACTGGGTGCTTGCCACTGGGTAATGTAGCAGTTGCTGCGGCAGGCTGGACCACCACATTGGAGCCACAGTTCTCCCAGGCCACTCTATGGCAACGCTGCATATGTTGACGCAGGGCTGTAGTGCCAACATTGGCACCCTGGCCACGCTTCACCTTCTGCCCACAGATGCGACATATGGCCACATTCACCTCCTCTGGCGCTTTGAAAAAAAAACTGACCACTCGCAGCACAAGCTCCCGTGCCACTCTCCTCATCACTACTTGCCCGACTAGCGTAGGAAGCAGTGGATGTCTCCTTCAGATCTTGGCTGGGCAGTAGCTGCTGACTTTCCTCTAGTAGCTGTTCCTCGCTGAAAAGTGGAGCAGAGCCTACAGCATATACTACTTCTCGCGGTGAGGGTACCGAAAAGGACAGAGGCAGGTTGAGGACAGGTGAGGGCATGCCAACTAAGGGTTTTGTCTGACGAACCCACCGACTGTTGGCTGGGGGTGTCTGATGTTGTAACATCCTGAAGTATGTCACTAAACTTCTTTCACCCTGCTTCATAATGTTGAGTGTATATGTGTATTGTCATCTGGTGTAAGCTAACTGTGCATTGCCTTTTTATATATATTTCTATGCCTGTTTTATATATATATGCTGTAATTCTTAATTTACACCAGCAGGTGGCAGAAGTATGCAGCAGGTCAGAGTTAGCTTCTAGGCTGGAATAGACCATTCCAGGCTAACCCCCCCCCCCCCCTTTCTGAGGAGGAGTGGAATGTTCCCACATCCTACTTCAGGGGGAGGAAGGAAAGTTCTAGTCAGTGTGTGAGCCACCCCCCTGTTGGGGTAGGCTGTGTTAGTAGGAGCTCCCAGAAACAGGGATCCCAACCTAGGATCCAAGCCTCGGCTGAGGCCCAAGCACAACCTTCCCAGCCTGAGTCCCCTACCTCAGCTGGTGGACAAGGAAAGCAGCTCTTCACAGACATATAGATCTCCAGGAAGACAACACCATTCCGTGCGAGCAGTCCTGTAAGTACAGATCCAAAGACAAAGAGAAGATAAGTACCTCATCAGCTAGTCAGACCCATATCAAGCAGACTAAAAACAGAGCAGAAGATAGATACCTGCCAGATTCTACTAGGCGTATGTACAAGAAGCAGAATAGATATAAATTCCTGCCACATATTGCCACTACCTGCTGGGATCCTAGACTATTGCTGTACCTGTATGGATCAAAGCTGCATACCACCAAGTAAAAACAATTTGGACCCTATTATCTGTGTGGATTCCAATTATTCCTCAATTGCTCCTGCTAACCACACTCAATTTATTGCATGTGAGCCAGGATACAGGAGTCCAGCCGTACCAAGGTAGGAGACACCGTTGACACTACCATATCTGCTATACAGAGATATTATCCCCCTCTGGCATTCCTCACCTGGTACGTGAGCTTATAACATCTTAAAGGGCCCTGCTACAGTACCTGCAATTGGCGTCACAAACTTATACACATACCTATACGGACCCACTGCATAGCATACCAACTGACCCAGTGTCCTGCTCATTGCAATGTCACTTGGGATGACCGAGTTAACCAATCAAGAACCGCTGGGTTGTTAGTCAAGACACGACTGGTAGATGACACCGGGAGCTCAGGCCTCTCGCTGCGACTACTGCTGCCATGACCCCTTACTCTGCTGCGACCTCTGCTTGCACCAGAAACATTCATGCCTCTGCCACTCCTCTGTGCATGGCCTGGCACTTCTCAGCCTGACATACTTGTAGCTGAACTAAACAAATGAAATGGAAATTAAAGCACCCCTAAAAGCAACTAATATATTTTTCTTTTTGTACTAAAATAGGCCACTAAATTATTTCTGCGCAAATAACAGCAAACGTGAACTGAGTATATATTTCTCGTATTGTACTGAAATAGGCCACTAAATTATTTCTGAACAAATACAAGCAAATGTGACCTGCGTATATATTTCTCGTATTGGACTAAAATTGCCACTAAACTAATTCAGAGTAAATAACAGAAAAAGTGAACTGCATATATTTTTCTCTTTTTCTACTGAAATATGGCAATTAACGCTTTTAGCGCAAATAACACCAAATGTGAACTGTGTCTATTTTTCTGATATTGTAGTGAAATATGACAAGAAACGATTTTAGCGCAAATAACACCAAATGTGAACTGCGTTTATTTTTCTCGTATTGTAGTGAAATATGACAAGAAATGCTTTTAGTGCAAATAGCAAATATGAACTAAGTATGTTTTTCTCTTTTTCTCTAGAAATATGGCAATAAACACTTTTAGCGCAAATAACAGCAAATATGAACTTAGTCTATTTTTCTCTTTTTCTCTAGAAATATGGCAATAAACGCTTTTAGCGCAAATAACACCAAATGTGAACTGTGTCTATTTTTCTCATATTGTAGCGAAATATGACAAGAAACGCTTTTAGCGCAAATAACACCAAATGTGAACTGTGTCTATTTTTCTCGGATTGTAGTGAAATATGACAAGAAATTTTTTTAGCGCGAGTAACAGCAAATATGAACTTAGTCTATTTTTTTCTTTTTCTCTATAAATATGGCAATAAACGCTTTTAGCGCAAATAACACCAAATGTGAACTGTGTCTATTTTTCTGGTATTGTAGTGAAATATGACAAGAAACGCTTTTAGCGCAAATAACACCAAATGTGAACTGTGTCCATTTTTCTCGTATTGTAGTGAAATATGACAAGAAACGCTTTTAGCGCAAGTAACAGCAAATATGAACTAAGTATGTTTTTCTCTTTTTCTCTAGAAATATGGCAATAAATGCTTTTAGAGCAAATAACACCAAATGTGAACTGCGTCTATTTTTATTGCATTGTAGTGAAATATGACAAAAAAACACTTTTAGCACAAATAACAGCAAATATGAACTTAGTCTATTTTTCTCTTTTTCTCTAGAAATATGGCAATAAACGCTTTTAGAGCAAATAACAACAAAAGTGACCTACGTAAATATTTCTCGTATTGGATTGAAATAGGCCACTAAATAATATCAGCACAGTTAACAGCTTTTCAACATAGCACTTGCACCCCAATAACTAATTGCTGGAATGATAGAGTTGTATTATGAGACTTTCCGGATCCCCATGTAATGTTTCCCTGCACTTGTAAATCGTTTTTTTTTACAATGAGGATTTTCCTATGACTCTTCCTTCCACATCTGCACACGTCTCTCCCTGCCTCTGAAATGATTACTCTCACTATCCTTTCCCTGCACTAGTAAATCGCATCTTTCCTTTTTTTTTACAATTACT
Organism: Bufo bufo; assembly: GCF_905171765.1. Classification (NCBI taxonomy): domain Eukaryota; kingdom Metazoa; phylum Chordata; class Amphibia; order Anura; family Bufonidae; genus Bufo; species Bufo bufo. Next base: position 650,360,604 of record NC_053390.1, on the reverse strand, counting down.
TTTTATTTCACTCTCCCTAGTGCCTGCATACACGTCTGTCCCTAAAAAAAAGTACATTACTGAATGGCAGACTCTAAGATGGCCGCCGTATTTATAGGGCTGTGACAACACCGGGCTGGCTGGCTGCTGATTGGCTGCATGCATGGCATTTTGGGTCATCCCGCCTTCCCAGAGTTCCTTGCCCCATGTCCTCAAACATGTAGCTGCCATTTTAGCCGTCATTGTAGCCGGCTAACCGCCATGTTAGGAAAAAATTCCGATTTGTTACCACGAAGCGTGAGGAAATTCGCATTAGTTTAGAATCAAATTTTTCCTGAAATTCAGAATGAATATGACTTAGTCAGCTTCAATTCACTCATCTCTAGTGGTAACGAATCACATTTTTTCCTAAAAAGACTGCTGCATGTGTTAGGACATGGAGCAAGGAACTCTGGGAACGAGGGATCACCCACAATGCCATGCATGCAGCCAATCAGCAGCCAGCCAGCCCTGTGATGTCACAGCCCTATAAATAGCCTCCGCCATCTTGGATTCAGCCATTTTCCAGTGTACTTAGTGCAGGGAGAGACGTCAGAAGGCGCTAGGAACAGTGGTAGAAAAGACTTTAAAACTTTTATTTTGCTGTATAGATGTTCAGGGAAAGGATAGGGAGGAATCATTCCACAGTATTGAAGCAGAACAGGGTTCAGTAGGGGAGTTTACAGCCTGGGTAATAGGAACAATCCTATTACACCTTGCTGCACTGACTGTGGATCCAAATTGCCATTAAACAGCTCTAATTCCAGCAAACCGTTCTTGTAATTGGGGTGCAAGTGCTGTTTAAAACAGCCATTAACAGGGTTTATTACAAGGAAATATTTATACAGTTGTGTTCAAAATTATTCAACCCCCAATGCTGTAAAGGGTTTTAGGGAATTTAGCGTACATTTGTAATTGTGTTCAGAATGAAATCTTACAAGGACTTTATAAAGAACCAAATGCAACTAAAATGACATCAATTGTTTTTGTAATACAGTATTAAATGTTTTTTTTGTGATTTCTTCATTGACACAATTATTCAACCCCTTAAAGACTACCACTCTTAAGAACAGAGGTTCATTCAAGTGTTTTCGATCAGGTATTGAAAACACCTGTGGATGTCACGGAGCAGCAATCAAGCATAATAAGCACCAATTAGGCAGATTTAAAAGGACTGTGATACTCAGATCCTTCTAGACATTTACTGGTGTGTTTACAAACATGGTGAAGTCAAGATAATGGTCCAGGAAGACAAGAGAAGAGGTGATTTCTCTTCACAGGAAGGGCAATGGTTATAAGAAGATTGCAAAGATGTTAAACATACCAAGAGACACCATAGGAAGCATCATTCGCAAATTCAAGGCAAAGGGCACTGTTGAAACGCTACCTGGTCGTGGCAGAAAGAAGATGCTGACTTCGACTGCTGTGCGCTACCTGAAGCGCAAAGTGGAGAAAAGTCCCCGTGTGACTGCTGAGGAACTGAAAAAAGATTTGTCAGATGTGGGTACTGAAGTTTCAGCTCAGACAATAAGGCGCACACTGCGTAATGAAGGCCTCCATGCCAGAACTCCCAGGCGCATCCCCTTGCTGTCTCCAAAGAATAAGAAGAGTCGACTGCAGTATGCCAAAAGTCATGTGGACAAACCACAAAAGTTTTGGGATAGTGTTCTGTGGACTGATGAAACAAAATTAGAACTGTTTGGGCCCATGGATCAACGCTATGTTTGGAGGAGGAAGAACAAGGCCTATGAAGAAAAGAACACCTTGCCTACTGTGAAGCATGGCGGGGGGTCAATCATGCTTTGGGGCTGTTTTGCTTCTACAGGTACAGGGAAGCTTCAGTGTGTGCAATGTACCATGAATTCTTTTCAGTACCAGGAGATATTGGATGAAAATGTGATGCAGTCCGTCACAAACCTGAGGCTTGGGAGACGTTGGACCTTTCAACAGGACAATGATCCCAAGCATACCTCCAAGTCCACTAGAGCATGGTTGCAGATTAAAGGCTGGAACATTTTGAAGTGGCCATCGCAGTCACCAGACTTGAATCCGATTGAGAACCTCTGGTGGGCCTTAAAGAAAGCAGTTGCAGCGCGCAAGCCTAAGAATGTGACTGAACTGGAGGCTTTTGCCCATGAAGAATGGGCAAAGATACCCGTAGATCGCTGCAAGACACTTGTGTCAAGCTATGCTTCATGTTTAAAAGCTGTTATAACTGGAAAAGGAAGTTGTACTAAGTACTAAGATTGAATGTCATTTGGGGGTTGAATAAAACTGATAATGATGTGGGCACAGAAAAGACATTTGTGGTTATTTCATTATAAATGTTATGTTATATTTGTCTGACTTACAAGTGCCTCTTTGATTTAATTGTAAACAAGATGACTGAAATGATCAAAATCAATGTCAAACTGGCCAAAACACTCAATTTCAGTGGGGGTTGAATAATTTTGAACACAACTGTATGTCTTATTTGCCCTTGTGCAGTGCAGTTATATGTTCTAAAGCATTTTGTGGCTTGTATTAGCGGGGAAAAAATATATTTGCCGTTCAGCGGTGCAGTTATATTTTCTAAAGCCTTTTGTGGCGTGTATAAGTGGAAAAAAATAAGGCCCTATTTGCCATTCTGCTGTGCAGTTGTGTGTTCTAAAGCCCTTTTTGGCATGTATTAGTGGCAAAAAATATATATTTGCCATTCAGCGGTGCAGTTATATGTTCTAAAGCCCTTTTTGGCGTGTATAAGTGGGATAAAAGGGGCTTATTAGCCGTTGTGTGGTGAAGTAAAAAAATTACAGACTTTTTTGGGGTGTTTTAATTTCCTTTTTATTTATTTATTTATTTATTCTAACAGTATGTCAGACAGAGAAGTGCCAGGCCCTGCACAGGGTAGTGCCAGAGGCCTAAATGTTTCTGGGCGTGGCAACAGGAGTTGCAGCAAGAGGCCTGAGCTCCCGGTATCATCTAGCAGTTGTGTCTTGACCAGCAACCCAGCGGTTCTTGAATGGTTGACTCGGTCATCCACTTCGTCCCAATTGACATCAGACACCCCCAGCCAAGAGTTGGTGGGTTTGTCAGACACAATCCTTAGTTGGCATGGCACGGGAGCAGGCCTTGTGCCCTCAATTGTCCTCAAACTGCCTCTGTCCTTTGTATGCTGTGGGCTCATCTCCACTATACAGCGAGGAACAGCTACTTGAGGACAGTCAGCAACTACTGCCCAGCCAAGATCTGGAGGAGACATCTGCCGCTTCCTCCGCTGGGCGGGAAAGTAGTGATGAGGAGAGTGGCATGGGAAGTGGTGTTGCGAGCAGTCAGGCTCCTGACTCAAAGGCCGTTGAGGAGGACATTTGTGACGTGCAGACACTACTCAATGATGATAAAGCCGATCGCACTTGGAAGCCGGGTGCAGAAGGGGCTTCATCATCATTGCAGTGGTGGTGGAACAAGCAAGTTGCTAGCGGTGCCGGGAGTCAGCAGGGTGGCAGCAGTGGGAGGTCGGAAGCCAAAAGTGCCCGGGATAGATCACCCTCTTCGCAGCAGCCTACCTGCTCAGAAAGTAGTGGTTTAGGGGTTCATGAAAGCAGCGGCGGTAGCAGTCAGTTAGTGCGGAGTGTTAGGGGTAAAATCACTTACTAGGCGGTGTAGCAGTTTTTTGTTAAGCCGACGGAGGAAGTGAACATGGCCAATTATAGAATCTGTGGGCAGAAGGTGAAGCGTGGCCAGGGTGCCAATGTTGGCACCACGGCCCTGCGTCAACATATGCAACATCACCATAAAGTGGCCTGGGAGAACCATGGCTCTGATGTGGTGGTCCAGACAGCCATAGCAACCGCTGCATCACCCAGTGGCACGCACAAAATTTCAGGCAGTCAAGGCTCCACCACCTCAGCCGAAGGGAGCTGTCTGTCCTTCCTATCATCTGCTGGTCCTGGTACTCCTGCTCCTTCTTCTACTCCTCGTCAGTCATTCTGTCAGCAATCGATCACCGAAGCGATTGCCAAGAGACAACAGTATGCGTGCACTCATCCAACGGCGCAGAAGCTAAATGTGCTCCTGGCCAAGTTGTTGGTGCTGCAGTCCCTCCCTTTCCAAGTGGTGGACTCTGCATATTTCAGAGAACTGATGGCTTGTGCCGAGCAGTGGTTGAAAGTCCCAAGCCATCATTTCATTGCCAAAAAGGCAGTACCAGCCCTGCACATGTATGTAGAACAGAAGTTAGGCCAGTCCTTGAGCCTGTTGGTGGGTGTCAGCGCTGACCTGTGCAGCTGTAACTATGGTCAGGGACAATACATGTCCTTTAAGGCCCACTGGGTGAATATAGTTCCTGCACAGCCACAACAGCAACTTGGCTTCCGCCTCCACGTTCTCACGCCGTTGGTCCTGCGACAATGTCCGCCTCTCCCTCCTAATCCTCCACTGTGTATTCAGCCTCCACTGCAGGGACAATTCACAGTGCCCCTTCAGCAAACCACATGTGCAGGGCACTGCGGTGTCACACTGTTCTGCACCTCGTTTGCCTGGGCGAACAGAGTAACACAGGGGAGGAACTGCTCCGTGTCCTTTATCAAGAAATCGAATAATGGCTTTCTCTGCGACAATTCAAAATCAGGACTATGGTGACCGACAATGGGAAGAACATGGTGGCGGCGCTGCGTCAAGGAGGGTTTAGCCATACGCCCTGTATGGCACACGTGTTCAATCTGGTTATGAAGTGGTTCCTGAAGTCTTCCACCCATATACAGTACAAGACATCCCAAAAATTGCCAGGGAACTTTGCATGCACTTCAGCCACTCATACACCGCAAAGCACACCCTCCTTGAGCTGCAGCGGCAGAATGGCATCCCCCAACATAGGCTGATATGCGACGTTACCACCCATTGGAATTCCACCCTCCATATGTTGGACCGTCTATATGAACAGAGAAAGGCCATAAACGATTTCTTAATGATCCAAGTAGACAGGAGTACTCCCCTGTGTAACTTCAATGTCAGCCAGTGGCAGCTCATGCGTGACACCTGCCGTTTGCTCAGGCCCTTTGAGGAGGCCACGTTATTTGTCAGTCACCAGGACTACGGGATGAACGTCGTCATTCCACTGCTTCATGTCCTGGAACAGATGCTGGTAAGTCTGGCTGGTCTGGGGACTGGAGACGTGGCGCCTAGATCTCATGGCCACATGAGCCATGTGGGGGCTGAACTAGAGTAGGACGACATTAGAGCACAAGCAATGTGTAACGAAATGGGTGTTTTTTCCCACAGGTGACAGGAGATGAGGAGCAGGAGCAGCCAGAGGAGCTACAGGGTGATGAGGAAGACGTGGCAGAGGACCCAGACACACTGGGGCAGTATGCAGTGGAGGTGGAAGCAGGGAGTTTCTCTGAGTCACTTGCATAAATGGCCCGATGCATGTTTACTTGCAAATTGTCACCATTTGGAAGAGAGATGACTTCTGGCACTCCACCTTGTTGGACCCTCGCTACCGGTCCAAAATGGGGGCCTTTTTTACACCCTCTGAAAGGGAGGACAAACTGAACTACTATAGAGACATCCTATCTGCGCATTGTCCATCCTTTCTCAGGTCTGACCGGGGGACCCTCGGTGCTCATGTTCCCTTGTTATGGCTGTTGGGGAGGGGTGGGGTGGCAGGAGAAGTACCACCTCCATCAGCCTGAGTCTAGAGTTACTGATAATCAGCTTAGACCTGCCTAGGGAAGAAACTACTCTCCAGCAGCTAGACATAGAGCAGAACCTGAACCAGCAGGTGGTGGCATACTTGGAGTGAACCCTGCCAGCCATCATTAAATATCCGCTGGACTTCTGGGCAGCCAAACTGGATTTGTGGCCACAACTGGCCGAGTTTGCTCTGGAAAAGCTGTCCTGCCCGCCAGTAGTGTGGCATCAGAGCGGGTGTTTAGTGCAGCGGGGGACATAGTTACCCCAAGGAGAACTCACCTGTCCACCCAAAATGTGGAGAGACTGACCTTTGTCAAGATGAATCAGGCGTGGATCAGACAGGATTTCCACCCACCAATGCCTGATGCATCAGATTAGATCATCCATGCTGCCTCACCCAAACCTTGACAAAAGAAATCGGTTTCTTCTGGCTACCTGTCTCAGCTTCTATTCTGATACTGCCACTCACCTGATGCCACAAATCTGATGCCAAGTGCTCCTTTTTACACCCACCATTGTCAGCAGGTACTGTTAGTGCCACCCACCTCCCCACTCTATCACCTTGCCACTCTGTGGTCTCCTCATGCTGCTGCCGCCTCCACACTATGTCACCTTGCATTCTGTGGTCTCTTGATGCTGCTGCTTCCTCCTCCTCCACACTGTCATTATGCCACCCTGTGGCCTCCTCCTGATGCTGCTGCCACCTCCACACTCTGTCATTGTGCCACTCTGTGGTCTCCTCAAGCTGATGCTGCTGCTGCCACCTCCACACTGTCATTGTGCCACCCTGTGGCATCCTCCTGATGCTGCTGCTGCCGCCACCTCCAGACTCTGTTATACAGAAGCAAGGGTGAATGGACATAGTTATATATCAAATAATTACATGCCAAAAACTGGTTGTATCAGATAGGACTTTCAACAAGCAAGGATTATTGGAATTACTGATGTATCAAATAGTGCAAACAACCTAGAGGGACGGCCATACTGGACTTAGTATTAACCAATAGACCTGACAGAACAACAGACGTGCAGGTCGGGGGACACCTGGGAAATAGTGACCATAAAGTAATAACCTTCCAATTATCATTCAAAAGAGCGTTTCTACAGGGAGGAACAAAAATACCAAACTTCAAAAAAGCTAAATTTAGCCAACTAAGAGAGGCCATAGGCCAAACTAACTGGGACAAAGTCCTCACAAATACAGACACAAAATGGGATATCTTTAAAAACATCCTAAAAACTCATTGTCAGAGGTACATACCGTATGGTAATAAAAGGTTAAGGAACAAAAATAAACCAATGTGGATAAATAGAACTGTAAAGAAAGCAATAAATGACAAAAAGAAAGCATATAAAACACTAAAACAGGAGGGTTGCACGGAAGCACTGAAAAACTATAAGGAAAAAAATAGAACATGTAAAAAACAAATAAAAGCGGCCAAACTAGAGACCGAGAGATTAATTGCCAAAGAGAGTAAAACCAACCCAAAAATGTTCTTCAATTATATAAATGTTAAAAAGTATAAAGCTGAAGGTGTTGGCCCTTTAAAGAGTAATGAGGGGGGAGTCGCAGAGAGCGACGAGGAGAAAGCAAAGCTGTTAAATATTTTTTTCTCCAATGTATTCACTGAGGAAAATAAATTGTCAGATGACATGCAGAATGCAAAAATAAATTCCCCATTAAAAGTGTCCTGTCTGACCCAGGAAGAAGTACATCAGCGGCTTAAAAAGATTAAAATAGACAAATCGCCAGGACCGGATGGCATACACCCCCGTATCCTAAAGGAATTAAGTAATGTCATAGCCAGACCCTTATTTCTGATATTTGCAGACTCTATACTGACAGGGAATGTCCCACAGGATTGGCGCGTGGCATATGTGGTGCCAATATTCAAAAAGGGGCCAAAAACAGAGCCTGGAAACTATAGGCCGGTAAGTTTAACATCTGTTGTGGGTAAACTGTTTGAAGGTTTTCTGAGAGATGCTATATTAGAGCATCTCAACGGAAATAAGCAAATAACGCCATATCAGCATGGCTTCGTGAGGGATCGGTCATGTCAAACTAATTTAATCAGTTTCTATGAGGAGGTAAGTTCTAGACTTGACAGCGGCGAATCAATGGATGTCGTATATCTGGACTTCTCCAAAGCATTTGACACTGTACCGCATAAAAGGTTAGTATATAAAATGAGAATGCTCGGACTGGGAGAAAACATCTGTATGTGGGTAAGTAACTGGCTGAGTGATAGAAAACAGAGGGTGGTTATTAACGGTACACATTCAGATTGGGTCACTGTCACTAGTGGGGTACCTCAGGGGTCAGTATTGGGCCCTATTCTCTTCAATATATTTATTAATGATCTTGTAGAAGGCTTGCATAGTAAAGTATCAATTTTCGCAGATGACACTAAACTGTGTAAAGTAATTTACACTGAAGAGGACAGTATACTACTACAGAGGGATCTGGATAGATTGGAGGCTTGGGCAGATAAGTGGCAGATGAGGTTTAACACTGATAAATGTAAGGTTATGCACATGGGAAGGAAAAATGCAAGTCACCCGTACATACTAAATGGTAAAACACTCGGTAACACTGACATGGAAAAGGATCTAGGAATTTTAATAAACAGCAAACTAAACAGCAAAAACCAGTGTCAGGCAGCTGCTGCCAAGGCCAACAAGATAATGGGTTGCATCAAAAGGGGCATAGATTCCCGTGATATGAACATAGTCCTACCACTTTACAAATCGCTAGTCAGACCACACATGGAGTACTGTGTACAGTTCTGGGCTCCTGTAAACAAGGCAGACATAGCAGAGCTAGAGAGGGTTCAGAGGAGGGCAACTAAAGTAATAACTGGAATGGGGCAACTACAGTACCCTGAAAGATTATCAAAATTAGGGTTATTCACTTTAGAAAAAAGACGACTGAGGGGAGATCTAATTAATATGTATAAATATATCAGGGGTCAGTACAGAGATCTATCCCATCAGCTATTTATCCCCAGGACTGTGACTGTGACGAGGGGACATCCTCTGCGTCTGGAGGAAAGAAGGTTTGTACACAAACATAGAAGAGGATTCTTTACGGTAAGAGCAGTGAGACTATGGAACTCTCTGCCTGAGGAGGTGGTGATGGTGAGTACAATAAAGGAATTCAAGAGGGGCCTGGATGTGTTTCTAGAGCGTAATAATATTGCAGGCTATAGCTACTAGAGAGGGGTCGTTGATCCAGGGAGTTATTCTGATTGGAGTCGGGAAGAAATTTTTTATTCCCCTAAAGTGGAGAAAATTGGCTTCTACCTCACAGGGTTTTTTGCCTTCCTCTGGATCAACTTGCAGGATAACAGGCCGAACTGGATGGACAAATGTCTTTTTTCGGCCTTATGTACTATGTTACTATGTTACTATGTTACTAACCTAAAATGAGTAGTATTAGAGCAATTCGGATCTCCAATTAGTAAAGCAAGGTGTAATAGAATCACTCCTATTACTGAGGCTGTACACTCCCATATTACTACCTGCTCTCTCCCCACAGTGTGAATAATGCCTCTATATCCTTTCCCTACACTACGAATAATCTTTCACTGAACTGCTCAATTGTTTTTGTTTTTTTTTGTGGGGGGGGGGGTTTTGCGAATAAAGTCTTTCCTAAACACTGTCCCTAGTGCCTGTCACGTCTGTCCCTGTACTAAGTTCACTGGAAAATGGTGGAAACCAAGATGGCTGATGCTGTTTATAAGGCTGTGACATCACAGGAGCTGGCTAGCTGCTGATTGGCTGGCTGGTTGCATGCATGGCATTGAGGGTGATCTCTCATTCCCAGAGTTCTTAGTTCCTCATTCTAACATGTGCAGCAGCCACAATACGATTTGTTAACACGAAGTGCAAAGAAATTCGACTTTGGGATTAATTAAATTTTTCCTGAAATTCGGATCGAATTCCACTCCATCAACTTCGATTTGCTCAACTCTAATCATTATACAATTATTATACTATAATTATTATAGTGAGACATATAGCTTGGTACATCTTGCCCATAGTCTCATAGTCTGCATGTCTATCTATCTATCTATCTGGATTTAGGTGGGCCATCGAAATTTGTCTGCTTGTACTCTAACCCCGCTGCAACAGTAGTTGTATCTGTTTGTATGTCCTTCAGAATAATAAATGGCACCAGTAAATAGTGTCTACTGCCCCTCTTGTATTTACCTTAATAATGGAACTGTCGGTGAAGAAACTCCGCACTGACTGGAGTGAGCAGGGTTATCAGATGGGTGCACACTCTCATGATGTTGGTCCTATGCTCTATGCTGACTATGTCATTTTGTTCCTCATTCATCCAGTAGCTTTCTTTGCAAGAGTATTTAAAAATTTCATACAATTTTCTAAAGCTTTCCCCTATAAAATTAATATAACTAACTCAAATTTGCTGCTAGTGCTAGAAAATTTTAAAAACTTAACTTGTGTCCTGACTATATCCTATATATATATTAAGGCTGTTCACAGCCTGTAATTGTGGGAGGGGCAGAGGCTTATAAATTCTCTGAGCCTCCCCCTCCCATTGCGGGTGCTAGCGGTGCCGTTCGTTTGTCCTACGTCGTCACTTCCGGTTCCCGTCTGGGTAAGTCTTCCACCATGCCATCTCCCTACCTGGCCGCAGGTCCACGCGCTCCCCGGCATCGCAGCCGCCGTTGCCGCTACGCTCTCTTCACCCTCCAGGGCTTCCGCCCACCACCCGTCGCCAGGACAATGTACTTGCCGGCTCCACTTCACCTGGCCACCTCCGTCATCCCGCGGGATCTCCATTCCGCGCCCCGCCCCCCCACATCCCTCCCGGTGCGGCTGCCAGCACTTCCGGGAGCATTGCAGGGCACATCCACCTCCGGATCCGGCAATTCATCCGGGCCGGAGGCTCGGCAATTCATCCGGCAATTCATTCGGGCCGGAGGCTCCATCTGCCGGCAGAGGGGGGAGAGAGCAGAGGAGAATGGAAAAAATAAATAAATAAAAATTTATATTTATAATTCACATGTGGTTTAAATTCTCTCCAATACTCCAGTCATTCCGTTGCCAGTCCGTCACATTCGCCGTCGGGTTTTCAGCCTTGCTAACCTCTATCTGCTTGAAGCCTGAAAATCACCTTTCCAGATCCGTATTTTGACCAGTCGGCATCTTCATCTTACGTCATGGACAGAGTTCGGAGGAGGGGAGGGCAAGAGAAGGGGAAGGGAAAGGAAAAAATAAATAAATAAACAAAGGGGGGGGGGAGTTATTTATTTTATTTATTTTCCCTTTTCATTATCAATTTAACTTTATTCACTTCTCGGTTGTCATTTCATAACTGTTCATGTAATCAGGTAAATTCAGCGCCTCCGGTATCCAGCGGCGTTACCCGGGCTATCGTTTTCTTCATCGATTCCTCCATCAGCACGGTAAGTCGCTCATCTCCGATTCGCAGCATCATCTTCACGTGTTCCTTCCAGACCCCGTCGCCCTCTACTTCCACGTCTGTCTTCATCTTCTCGATCTCTTTTCACGCTTCACGTAGACTTACCTTCCTCTGTCCCCTTCGTCCTCCTCATTCCTTCAGCTCTCTTTCACGCCTGTTACGTCCCTCAGGCCTTCCGTTGTCCTTGTTGCACGCCTGGTTATGTTTTACTCAGGCCTCCCTTTTCGTACATGTTTCACGCCGTTTGTTTCCCAGGTCTCCTTCTTGTACATGTTTTCACGCCTGTTTACGTTACTCAGGCCTCCTTTCCGTATATGTTTCACGCCTGGTTACGTTACCCAGGCCTCCTTTTCATACATGTTCCACGTACATGTTTCACGTCCGGTTTCATTTACTCAGGCCTCCCGTTCATACATGTCTCACGTCCGTTCATGCCACCAGGTCTCCTTTTGTACTTGTTTTATGTCTGTCCACGTTACTCTGGCCTCCTGTTCGTACATGTCTCACGCCTGTTTTCGCCAATCAGGCTTCCCCTTCGCATATGTTTCAAGCCTGTCTACGTTACTCAGGTCTCTTTTCCTACATGTTCCACGCCTGTTTACGTTACTCAGGCCTCCACTTCGTACATGTTTCACGCCTGTTTACGTTACTCAGGCCTCCATTTCGTATATGTTTCACGCCTGTTTACGTTACTCAGGCCTCCATTTCGTATATGTTTCACGCCTGTTTACGTTACTCAGGCCTCCATTTCGTATATGTTTCACGCCTGTTTACGTTACTCAGGCCTCCATTTCGTATATGTTTCACGCCTGTTTACGTTACTCAGGCCTCCATTTCGTATATGTTTCACGCCTGTTTACGTTACTCAGGCCTCCATTTCGTATATGTTTCACGCCTGTTTACGTTACTCAGGCCTCCATTTCATATATGTTTCACGCCTGTTTACGTTACTCAGGCCTCCATTTTTTCACGCCTGTTTACGTTACTCAGGCCTCCTTTCGTTCATGATTTCCACCTATATACGTTACTCAGGTCTCCATTGTCATATGTTTTACGGCTGTTCACGTTACCCAGGCCTCCTTTTCCGTCCATGTTTTATTCCCGCACTCAACCAGGCCCTGCGTCTTTCATGTATCTCGCCGGTCACCTCCGTCTAAATCGTCTTTCCTATTCACGGTCCAGGTCTCGCCCGGTCACGTCCCATAGGCTTGCGTACCCTCTTTCTGTAAGGTTACAGGTTCGTCCCGTTCACTCTGTCAGGGGAAGCCCCTCCATCGGGGCACGGCCCACCCACCCCTTTTTTCGACCAGCCATTTACTTGTCTTGATTTCTTCAAGCTCGATCACGGTCCATTCCTACGGAACAGGAACTTTCCAAGACGGGTCTCAAATCCAGGAGCTCCAAACCACCAGGTACGTTAGTCTCTTAAAACCCCGGGCACATGCGGTGACATAGCTCCCCACACCTCCCTTCTTCCGGGCGGTTTTCTTTCCACAAGCATCGGCTCCACAGCACTCGCACGGTTCCTGGGTAAAAAATCCTTCAGACAGTAACTGTAAGCCTTCCAAATTCCAGCATGTCTCATCTGGACAACATGGGGGAGACTTCCTCAATTCCAGAGACCCTCGCCTCAGAGCACGCCAGCGTCACTTCCCTTAGGAGTTGGACCATCCCTAAACTGATCGCCAAGCTCAATAGAAGAGGAATTCCTCATCCGGCCTCCGCCAGAAAGGCGGAATTATTCAGACTTTTGATGTCCGGGTAGCCATCCCCACCCAGGGAGAATGTGTCAATGGCCACCATTCATCTGTCATTGACCCAGTTACATGCCACCACCCACAGCCTGTCCTTTTCGCTTCTGGACGTTCAAAATAGACTTTCAGCAGTGGAAAACTATAACCAGTGCAGGGCTCTACATATCTGCTCCTCCTGCTTCCGGGCTCACCCCATCTCAGTATGCCCACAGAGAACGGCCAAGCACAAATGACTAAGCGGGGTCAATGTGGAGCTTCTGGGCAGGCTGCTCCAGGATCACCACAGCCCCGACCAGGTCGAATTCTTACTTTCAGGTTTCAGTAAGGGCTTCCACACGGGTCTCATCGCCCTTCCTTAGTGCACCTGGGAGGGTCCCAATTTACTGTCCGCAGTCCAGGATGCCGACGCGGTGGATTCCCTCATCCAGTCGGAAGTTGAGAAGGGTTTCCTTATCGGCCCCTTCCCTCACGTTCCCTTCAACTCCGGGAGGGTTAACCCCGTCGGCATTGTTACCAAGAAATTCACCAATTAAAAACGACCGATTTATGACCTGTCAGCACCTCATGGTTCACATATCCCCAGTCTAAATTCCCTCATCCCATCGGAAGAATTCTCCATGAAATATTCTTCACTCCAGGAGGTCATTTCCCTCATTCTGTTAGTGGGCAAAGGAGCTTGGTTGTTTAAAGCCGACATTGCTGACGCATTTAAACTGCTGCCCATTGACCCCCAGCTTCGGAAATTCCATGGCATCAAGTGGCAGGACAGTTATTATTTTGCTACCCGTTTAACATTTGGTTGAAAAAAGCAGTCCCTGGCTTTTCGATCGGTTCACCCAAGCCCTCCACTGGATCTTGGTCAATCGCTGCAAGTGTCCTATGGCACTACATTACCTCGACGATTTTCTCCTGATCGAACCTCCCAGTGTTAAACTGTGCAAACTTAATAACTTCCTGGGCATTCTCAAAGATCTCCAGGTTCCGGTAGCCCCATCCAAAATCGAGGGACCTGCCACGGTAGTCACCTTTCTCGGTATCGTGCTCGATACAGAGAAAATGGAAGCTAGACTGCCAGCAGACAAGCTTCTCAAAATCAGATCAATCATTGAGCAGTTCTCAGGCTCTCACGTCCTCACCAAGCGTGAGCTGCAGTCACTCCTCGGCATGTTAAATTTCACCACCAGGATCATGCCCCAAGGGAAGCCTTCATGTCCGGGCTTCTAGATTTGTTACCATCAGCGCCCGAGCAGGACTCCACGGTGTTCCTGGATGCCCAGGCAATGGCTGATTTGGCCATGTGGAATTCCTTCATTGCCTACTGGAACGGGGTTTCTCTGTTCATCCCCAATGGAGTCCCGATTTCCCCATGGTCTACTCAGATGCCGCAGCATCCAGAGGTTTCGCGGCCATCTACAACACGCAGTGGTTTGCTGCACCATGGCCCCCCGCAATTTCCTCCTTACCTGAGTCCCTTAGGTCTTCTTCCCTGTTGGAAATCTACCCTATAGTGGCGGCGGCTCAGGTATGGGGCAACCAATGGACAGATTCCCCAGTTGCTTTCATCACGGATAACCAATCCGTGGTGGATATCCTCAGTAAAGGGCGCTCCAATGTCCTCACATCATGTCCTTCGTTCGCAGGCTAGTATGGCTATCTTTACGTCACAACTTCCATATTTCAGCCAGGCCCATCCCGGGCATTCGAAATACAGCCGCCGACGCACTATCCCATTTTAACCTTGATCTTTTCTTCCAGATTATGCCAGAGGCGGAATCAATGAGTCTTTCGCCTCCGGATTACCACACCCTACGCATGGACTAGGACATTTCATCTCCACAGCCAAGTCCCTCATGCACAGCTCTCTTTCCGCCAACACGGTCAGGAACTACAGGACCGGTTGGAACATCTACAAACAGTTTTCCCGTCTCCATCCTAGAACCAACACAGATAAGTCCACATATTCAATAGCCTTTCTTGCATATCGTCACTCACACCTCAAGCTATCCTACAACTCCATAAAGCTGTACTCGTCAGGGGTTCAGCACCACTCCATGCTGAGGGACCCAGGTAGCAAGTCAGCCTTCATTTCCCCAGTAGTCAAAGCCACCCTCAGGGGCATCCTCAAGAACAGCCAGAGCAGCACGCCCAGCAGGCAACCAGTGTCAGGGGAGCTGTTCAGAAAGCTCTCAGACTCTTTAGACGGTAGTCCTTTTGGCCTTCTCCCTTCCATGGTCATTAAAGCCGCCATGTATCTGAGCTTTTATGGTTTCCTACGCCCAGGAGAATTCCCCGTAGTATCATCCAAAACCAAAGGTTTAACCAAAAGCCAGTTAGTCTGTTACCCAGATCACCACGTACTAAATCTGCCATCCACTAAAACTTCGCAATCCGGGCCGCCTGTCCAAATCAAATACTTCCGAACCTTCAACAAGTGGTGCCCGGTCCAGGTTCTTAACAAGCTATTGGCCCTGCTGGCTCATTCCTCCGAGAACGAACCACTTCTACCATTCAAAGGAACTTTTCTCACCACGGCCCGGTTCATCCACCATATCCGCATCCTGGCCAAAGGGTTGGGCCACGATCCCAGAACCATATCTGGTCACTCCTTCCGCATAGGTGCCGCCTCGGCAGCTTCAAAACACAATGTCCCATGCCACATCATCCGCAAAATGGGCCGCTGGCAGTCCTCCTGCTTCACCCGAAACATTCCCAATCCGCACAAGGAAATCTCTCACGCCTTCTGTAACCTCGTGTTGTAACCTCAATGAATATCGTTAAACGCTAATTCCAACCTAACCGTCTCTTTTGCCCCCTTATAGGCCTACCCTCGGACATGGCTTCGGGCACACCTCAGGCCAACCATACCAGGTCACCCATGGCCACGTAGTCATATCTCGTTCTCTTCAGTATCCGTAGCCACGACCACAAATAGTTTTTAATATCTTTTTGGAGTATGAATGTCTTGTTTGATCACTAATTTATTAAAATTTTTAGGTAGACCAAATGACCATAAAATGGCTATTCATCCATGTAATTTTTTTAATTCTATTAAAGAGTTCATCATAAGGGATACATACTTTCATATTTCTTTATTTATTGTTCTTTATTTGCAGAGCACTTGCCATGCTCTTAACCACATTTTGATGCCATTTGCAGCCCTTTCCATGACATTTTTACAGCCATTTTAGTACTCAAAAGTTTGGGTCCCCATTGACTTCAATGGGGTTCGGGGTCAAGTTCGGGTCCCGAACTCAAACTTTTTTGGGAAGTTCGGCCGAACCCGTCGAACTCGAACATCCAGGTAACTGCTCAACTCTACTTACTGACATATTTGCATTAAAAAAAAAAATTAAAAATAGATCTTTGTTTACTATTAAGACACACTTTACAAACTTACAGTATAATGTCATTATTCCCCCCCCAAAACAAGCACTATAACGATATAAGAAAGGTAGGTAACTGATTTCCGTCTACTTTGTTATTTGGAATTAAAAAGTGCTAGTACCATAAAAGACCATTTTTATTATTAAGATATATGTTGCAAACTTGCAATGCATTTATTCCCCTCCCCCACGAAGCCACCAATATAACGATGCTGGAAAGGCCGGTAACTGATTATGGATAGATTTAAACTTGGCCTGATACAGCAGAAAACAATTATTTAGGGAATTGCTAAGTTGGGAATTGTATTCAACCCAGAACAAAAACTGTGCTTTGGTGGACACTAAATAACTTTGCCAGGCACAGCAGTAACCACAGATTTAGCTGAGTATAAATTGGAGGCCTAGTATTTTGGCGGTGGATGACAGGTATAAGTTTACGGACAGAATTAGACTTGGTGATGCACGGTAGCGTTGGAAGTTATTGAGAATGACCCTATCCACACCTTCAATCTAATATACCCCTTTATGGATAGATTTAAACTTGGCCTGATACAGCAGAAAACAATTATTTAGGGAATTGCTAAGTTGGGAATTGTATTCAACCCAGAACAAAAACTGTGCTTTGGCAGACACTAAATAACTTTGCCAGGCACAGCAGTAACCATAGATTTAGCTGAGTATAAATTGGAGGCCTAGTATTTTGGCGGTGGATGACAGGTATACGTTTACGGACAGAATTAGACTTGGTGATGCATGGAAGCGTTTGAAGTTATTGAGAATGACCCTATCCGCACCTTCAATCTAATATACCCTTTTATGGATAGATTTAAACTTGGCCTGATACAGCAGAAAACAATTATTTAGGGAATTGCTAAATTGGGAATTGTATTCAACCCAGAACAAAAACTGTGCTTTGGCAGACAGCAGACAGTATTACAATTGGCTAGCCACAGCTGAAACACCAGATTTAGGGTACTGCTATTTTGGCAATTGTATTTTACCCCTCAATAAAGTAGCAAGCACAGCCAAGCCCCTGCTGTAGGATATAGCAAAAAAAAAAAAAAAAACACTATTGATGGTTAAAAATGGACTTGGTGGCAGCTTGTGCTGGCGCACCACAAGACACAAGATGGCCGCCGATCACCCCAGAAAAAAGTGACTGAAAAACGCTCTGGGCAGCCTTAAAACAGTGAGCAATTGAATTGCAGAGGTTGTATGATACACAGCTGTACATCGATCACTTCAGTAAGTAAATCCCTGCCTAATCTGGCCCTAACAGCAGCAGCTGCATCCTATCCCTACACTGATCAGAGCAGAGTGACGTGCGGCGCTACGTGACTCCAGCTTAAATAGAGGCTGGGTCACATGGTGCACTGGCCAATCACAGCCATGCCAATAGTAGGCATGGCTGTGATGTCCTCTTTGGCCAAGTAGTATGACGCTTGTTGATTGGCTGCTTTGCAGCCTTTCAAAAAGCGCCAAGAAAGCGCCGAACACCGAACCCGAAACCGGACTTTTACGAAAATGTTCGGGTTCGGGTCCGTTTCACGAACACCCCAAAATTCGGTATGAACCCGAACTATACAGTTCGGGTTCGCTCATCTCTAATCATGTTATCACTGCAAACTGCCCTGCTTTCCCTCACTCTTATTCTTTGGTCTATAAAATTTTAAGTCAGATGTTTTTGGTTTTGTCTGATAGTTCAGCATGCAACAGTGTCTCTGGAAAACAGGCATTTCACTAGTGGGACACTTGTGTAGAAGTTGTCAAGGTACAAGTTGCACCCTTGACCTAGCAGGGGGTGAATCAAGTCTCATACTATTTTGCCTGCTATTCCAAAGACAGGGGGGCACTCTAGGGGTTCGATTTTTTGAATCTTTTCCCTCGTAAACTCTGAATTTATGTGTATAGCCACTTCGTCTTTCACATAGTTTGTAGATTTTGATGCCATATCTGGCCCATTTTTTGGGCAGGTATTGGTGAAAATGCAGTCTGCCCTTGAAGTGCACAAGGGATTCATCAATGGACAGATGCTTTTGGGGGGTGTATACCTGGCCAAACTTTAGATTATAATGATCTATAATGGGCCGAATTTTGTATAAACAATCATATCCAGGATCATTAGGGGGTGGACAATCTGCATTATTGTTATAATGTAGAAATTTCAGGAGAATCGGGTGCTGGACATAATGGTGCGGTATATTGGCGTCTGATGCAAAAGGTCATTACTCCAATATGACCGTAGCGATGGTTTTTTAATTATCCCCATATTAACCACTTAAGGACCACAGGTTTATACCCCCCTAGTGACCAGGCCCTTTTTTACAAATCGGCTCTAAACAACTTTAACGGTTTATTGCTCGGTCATGCAACTTGGCACCCAAATGAATTTTACCTTTACCTTTTCTTCTCACAAATACAGCTTTCTTTTGGTGGTATTTGATTGCTGCTAAGATTTTTTGTTTTTCCGATATTAATCAAAATAGGCCGCAATTTTCTCAAAAAAAGTGTATTTTTAACTTTCTCTGGTTAAATTGTTCAAATATAATTACATTTCTATACAAGTTTGTGTCAGAATTTATTGTGCTACATGTCTTTGATAAAAAAAATCCAATAAGTGTATATTTATTGGTTTGCACAAAAGTTATAGTATTTACAAACTATGGTACAAAAATGTGAATGTCTGCATTTTGAAGCAGCTCTGACTTTCTGAGCACCTGTCATGTTTCTTGAGGTGCTAGAATGCCAGGATAGTATAAATACCCCCCAAATGACCCCATTTTAGAAAGAAGACACCCCAAAGTATTCGCGGAGGGGCATGGTGAGTTCATGTATGATTTAATTTTTTTTCACAAGTTAGCGGAAAATGACACTTTCTGAGAAAAAAATAAATAAAAAAGTTTCCATTTCTGCTAACTTCTGGCAAAAAAAAAAAAAAAATCTCCCACGGACTCACTATGCCCCTCAGTGAATACCTTGGGGTGTCTACTTTCTGAAATGGGGTCATTTGTGGGGTGTCTTTACTGTTCTGGCATTTTGGGTGGGGCTAAATTGTGAGCAACCCTGTAAAGCCTAAAGGTACTCGTTGGACTTTCGGCCCCTTTACACACCTAGGCTGCAAAAAAGTGTCACACATGTGGTATCGCCGTATTCAGAAGAAGTAGGGCAATATGTTTTGGGGTGTCTTTTTACATATACCCATGCTGGGTGAGAGAAATATCTCTGTAAATTGACAACTTTGTATAAAAATTCTTTAAAAGTTGTCATTTACAGAGATATTTCTCACACACAGTATGGGTATATGTAAAAAGACACCCCAAAACACATTGCCCTACTTCTCCTGAGTACGGCGATACCAAATGTGTGACACCTTTTTTGCAGCCTAGGTGCGCAAAGGGGCCCAAATTCCAATGAGTACCTTTTAGGAGGGCATTTTTAGACATTTGGATTCCAGACTTCTTCTCACGCTTTAGGGCCCCTAAAATGCCAGGGCAGTATAAATACCCCACATGTGACCCCATTTTGGAAAGAAGACACCCCAAGGTATTCCATGAGGGGCATGGCGAGTTCATAGAAGATTATTTTTTTTGGCACAAGTTAGTGGAAATTGCTTTTCTTTTGCTTTTTCTCACAAAGTCTCCCTTTCCGCTAACTTGGGACAAAAAGTTAAATCTTTCATGGACTCAATATGCCCCTCAGCGAATACCTTGGGGTGTCTTCTTTCCAAAATGGGGTCATTTGTGGGGTGTTTGTACTGCCCTGGCATTTGAGGGTCTCCACAATCATTACATATATGGCCAGCATTAGGAGTTTCTGCTATTCTTCTTATATTGAGCATACGGGTAATGAGATTTTTTTTCCGTTCAGCCTCTGGTCTGAAAGAAAAAATGAACGGCACAGATTTCTTCATTCGCATCGATCAATGTGGATGAAAAAATCTCTGACAAAAAATGTGAAAAAAAAAAGGGGGAAAGGCGTCTTCCAGGACATAGGAGCTCCGCCCAACATCCAAACCCACTCAGCTCGTATGCCCTGGCAAACCCGATTTCTCCATTCACATCAATCGATGTGGATGAATAAATCATTGCCGGAATTTTTATTTATTTTTATTTTTATACAAAGTGTTTGCCAAAGCATATGAACACCGCCCCTCAGCTCATAAGCCTCGGCAAACGTATTTTTTTTACTGCAGAGGAGAAATCTCGTCTTGCAGCAACGCATACACCGACTTTTGTGTAATCTGACAGCAGCGCAATGCATCTGTCAGAATGCACATCAGTGCTGCAGCTGGTTGATCGCTTGGTCCACCTAGAAGGTAAAACAGGCCGCAACGCAATAAATTTATTAACATTAACTTTATATAACATTTGAACAGAACATTAACTTTTATAAACTTTATTGAACTTTTGAAACAGAACATTAACTTTTTTGCTTACCTGTGATTTTTATTTTTTTTTACCTTTAGAGGATAAACCTCTCCTTCCCCATGGGCCAATGTGCAAAGCGCAAATCGCCCAGAGATGTGGCGAAGTACACTGCTCAAAAAAATAAAGGGAACACAAAAATAACACATCCTAGATCTGAATTGATTAAATATTCTTCTGAAATACTTTGTTCTTTACATAGTTGAATGTGCTGACAACAAAATCACACAAAAATGGAAATCAAATTTTTTAACCCATGGAGGTCTGGATTTGGAGTCACACTCAAAATTAAAGTGGAAAAACACACTACAGGCTGATCCAACTTTGATGTAATGTCCTTAAAACAAGTCAAAATGAGGCTCAGTAGTGTGTGTGGCCTCCACTCACCTGTATGACCTCCCTACATGACCTCCTGATGAGGTGGCGGACGGTCTCCTGAGGGATCTCCTCCCAGACCTGGACTAAAGCATCTGCCAACTCCTGGACAGTCTGTGGTGCAACGTGACGTTGGTGGATAGAGCGAGACATGATGTCCCAGATGTGCTCAATTGGATTCAGGTCTGGGGAACGGGCGGGCCAGTCCACAGCATCAATGCCTTCGTCTTGCAGGAACTGCTGACACACTCCACCCACATGAGGTCTAGCATTGTCTTGCATTAGGAGGAACCCAGGGCCACCCGCACTAGCATATGGTCTCACAAGGGGTCACAGGATCTCATCTCGGTACCTAATTGCAGTCAGGCTACCTCTGGCGAGCACATGGAGGGCTGTGCGGCCCTCCAAAGAAATGCCACCCCACACCAATACTGACCCAATGCCAAACCGGTCATGCTGGAGGATGTTGCAGGCAGCAGAACGTTCTCCACGGCGTCTCCAGACTCTGTCATGTCTGTCACATGTGCTCAGTCTGAACCTGCTTTCATCTGTGAAGAGCACAGGGCGCCAGTGGCGAATTTGCGAATCTTGGTGTTCTCTGGCAAATGCCAAACGTCCTGCACGGTGTTGGGCTGTAAGCACAACCCCCACCTGTGGATGTCGGGCCCTCATATCACCCTCATGGAGTCTGTTTCTGACCGTTTGAGCAGACACATGCACATTTGTGGCCTGCTGGAGGTCATTTTGCAGGGCTCTGGCAGTGCTCCTCCTGTTCCTCCTTGCACAAAGGCAGAGGTAGCGGTCCTGCTGCTGGGTTGTTGCCCTCCTACGGCCTCCTCCACATCTCCTGATGTACTGGCCTGTCTCTTGGTAGCGCCTCCATGCTCTGGACACTACGCTGACAGACACAGCAAACCTTCTTGCCACAGCTCGCATTGATGTGCCATCCTGGATAAGCTGCACTACCTGAGCCACTTGTGTGGGTTGTAGACTCTGTCTCATGCTACCACTAGAGTGAAAGCATCGCCAGCATTCAAAAGTGACCAAAACATCAGCCAGGAAGCATAGGAACTGAGAAGTGGTCTGTGGTCACCACCTGCAGAACCACTCCTTTATTGGGGGTGTCTTGCTAATTGCCTATAATTTCCACCTGTTGTCTATCCCATTTGCTCAACAGCATGTGAAATTTATTGTCACTCGGTGTTGCTTCCTAAGTGGACAGTTTGATTTCACAGAAGTGTGATTGACTTGGAGTTACAAGTGTAACTGTGTGCCTGTCCTGTGTCACGCAATCCCTACACTAATAGCGTACCTGTGTGTGGTACTTGCGGAAACACTCCCCTATGCATAGGGCAGGCTGGTCAGGACAGTCAGGACAAAAAAAGGTTGTGTCACTCCTTATTCCACCCCTGCTACAAACACAACATCTTTTTCTTGGGGAACGTTGAGTTGGGGTACCAGGATAGACACTCGGGAAGTGTCTGCCATGTAGCCGGCTCACTACATCAGGGACTCTCCTGGATACAGGATTTCCGAAATGATCTCTTTCTGGAATTTTAGGAAGGATCCTGTTCTCCCAGCCTTACTGTAGAGAACAAAACTATTATAGACAGCCAATTGAATTAAATATACAGACACCTTCTTATACCAGCGTCTGGTGCGGCGGGACACTAAATAGGGAGCCAACATCTGGTCATTGAAGTCCACCCCTCCCATGTGAAGGTTATAGTCGTGGACAGAGAGGGTTTCACAATGACTCCAGTTGCCCTTTCAATTTGGACAGTCGTGTCTGTGTGAATGGTGGACAGAAGGTAAACGTCCCTCTTATCCCTCCACTTCACCGCAAGCAGTTCTTGGTCACACAAGGCAGCCCTCTCCCCCCGTGCAAGTCGGGTATTAACGAGCCGTTGGGGGAAGCCCCGGCGACTAGGTCGCGCTGTGCCACAGCATTGAATTCCGACTAGATGTAAGTGCCGAAAGAGGGCCACGCTTGAGTAAAAATTGTCCACGTATAAGTGGTACCCCTTGTGGAGTAAGGGTGACACCAAGTCCCAGACAATTTTGCCACTGCTCCCCAGGTAGTCAGGACATCCGACCGGCTCCAGTTTTGAGTCTTTTCCCTCATAGACCCTAAAACGATATGTATAGCCTGTGGCCCTTTCACAGAGCTTATACAGTTTGACCCCATACCAAGGCGCCCGGTAAAATGTACTAGGGACTCGTCTATGCAGATGTTCTGATTGGGGGTATACGCATCTGCAAATCTGGATGACAAATGGTCTATGAGGGGCCGAATTTTGTGGAGCCGGTCATAAGCAGGGTGGCCTCTTGGATGACAGGTTCTATTGTCAGCGAAATGCATAAAGCACATGATGACCTCAAAATGTGCCCTGGACATTGCAGCAGAAAACATGGGCATGTAATGTATTGGGTCTTTAGACCAATAGGACAGCAATACATTTTTTTTGTTAGACCCATGCTGAGGATAAGGCCCAAAATTTTTTTTCATTCGGAAACTGTGACTGGTTTCCACCGGTAAGGCTGGGCATAGTAGCTTTCCAGATTGGCGGTAATATACTGTGTGGCATAGCGGTTGGTTTCTGCCACAACTAAGTCATAGAGATCCGTGGTGAAGAACAGCTCAAAAAACTCGAGGGCTGGTCCTAAATGAGCTGTCTCCACGCGAACTCCAGACTGGGCGGTGAAAGGGGGCAATACGGGAAGCAGGGGGAGTGCCAATTAGGATTTGCCAGCACCTCTGGGAGACTAAGGGCTCTACGGGCCTGTGAACGTGGTGGATGCGACGGGGGAGTTACTGCACGAGCCACCGTACCAGCTGGAACTGCCCTTCTGGTGCTCGCCACTTCACCAGGGAATACGGCAGTGCTGGTAGAAGGTCCAGGATGTGCTGCGCTGCTGGTGTATGCCGCACCATAAAAAAGATCAGCGCTATCACCACTCTGCTGCAAATGAGGCTCATCATGCGGGGTATGCAGAACACTGACATGGGATCGGGTACGCCTGACCGTAGCAGGGACCTCAACCTCGTCATCTTCACTAGCGGTTAGAGTGCCACTGCTGTCTACAGGTTCATATTCTGAACCACTGGATTCATCGGATGAGGCGTCCCCATCGCTTTCATCCATCACAGCCAGAATCCTGTAGGCCTCTTCAGCGGAATACCCCTTGTTTGACATTTTGGGCTCACTAAATTTAGGGGGTATTCCTCTGAGACTACCCAGGAAAAAGAGCAAACCTACCTAGTAAAAAGGAGTGCTTGCGAAGTAAAGCTGCGATCGCTAATAAAGATCCAAAAAGCTCAAAAGTTATCTTTATAGCGGCGCAGCAATTTTACAGTGTTTTTGCAGTGATCAGAAAAAAAATATTCTGTCACTGCGGTGGGGCGGACTGAACGCAAGTGTGCGCACAAGATCAGGCCTGATCGGGCAAACACTGCGTTTTTTGTAGAGCCTAAGGTGACCCTAATGTACTGATATACACTCATCTAAAGAATTATTAGGAACACCTGTTCTATTTCTCATTAATGCAATTCTCTAGTCAACCAATCACATGGCAGTTGCTTCAATGCATTTCGGGATGTGGTCCTGGTCAAAACAATCTCCTGAACTCCAAACTGAATGTCAGAATGGGAAAGAAAGGTGATTTAAGCAATTTTGAGCGTGGCATGGTTGTTGGTGCCAGACGGGCCGGTCTGAGTATTTCACAATCTGCTCAGTTACTGGGATTTTCACGCACAACCATTTCTAGGGTTTACAAAGAATGGTGTGAAAAGGGAAAAACATCCAGTATGCGGGAGTCCTGTGGGCAAAAATGCCTTGTGGATGCTAGAGGTCAGAGGAGAATGGGCCGACTGATTCAAGCTGATAGAAGAGCAACGTTGACTGAAATAACCACTCGTTACAACCAAGGTAAGCAGCAAAGCATTTGTGAAGCCACAACACGCACAACCTTGAGGCGGATGGGCTACAACAGCGGAAGACCCCACCGGGTGCCACTCATCTCCACTACAAATAGGAAAAAGAGGCTACAATTTGCACGAGCTCACAAAAATTGGACTGTTAAAGACTGGAAAAATGTTGCCTGGTCTGATGAGTCTCGATTTCTGTTGAGACATTCAAATGGTAGAGTCCGAATTTGGCGTAAACAGAATGAGAACATGTATCCATCCTCTGATGGCTACTTCCAGCAGGATAATGCACCATGTCACAAAGCTCGAATCATTTCAAATTGGTTTCTTGAACATGACAATGAGTTCACTGTACTAAAATGGCCCCCACAGTCACCAGATCTCAACCCAATAGAGCATCTTTGGGATGTGGTGGAACGGGAGCTTCGTGCCCTGGATGTGCATCCCTCAAATCTCCATCAACTGCAAGATGCTATCCTATCAATATGGGCCAACATTTCTAAAGAATGCTATCAGCACCTTGTGGAATCAATGCCACGTAGAAATTAAGGCAGTTCTGAAGGCAAAAGGGGGTCCAACACCGTATTAGTATGGTGTTCCTAATAATTCTTTAGGTGAGTGTAGATCTGGGCGCTAACTACCTAGCAAGTAGCTAACTACCTGGCGGTGATGAGGGACCCTTACAGGGGGGTGATCAATGACAGGGGGGTGACAGGGGGGTGATCAGGGAGTCTAATATGGGTGATCAGGGGTTAATAAGGGGTTAATAAGTGACGGGGGGGGGGGTGTAGTGCATGTGTGGTGATTGGTGCTACTTACAGAGCTGCCTGTGTCCTCTGGTGGTCGATCCAAGCAAAAAGGACCACCAGAGGACCAGGTAGCAGATATATCAGACGCTATTTTGTAAATAGCGTCTGACATACCTCTTTGATTGGATCTTTTAAAAATTTACAGCCTGCCAGCCAATGATCGCTGCCGGCAGGCTGTAGATGAACTTCTGAACTGCGCGATCCTGTGAACGCGCGCTCCTGTGAGCACGCGTTCACAGGAAATTTCGGGTCTCACGAGATGACGCCTTTCGGCGTTAGTATGACCTGAGAGAGCCGCCGCACTCACGCCTTTCGGCGTTAGTGTGACGGCAAGCGGTTAAATATTAGACCCCACATTTTTTATTTCCAAAGGGGTCGTGCGAGTCCACTGAAGGGGTCTTGCATAGTATGAGATGGGGTGGGCGGCTAAAAATTGATTGGCATAAAGATTAGTTTGCTCCACCATCATGCCTATTAATTCATCAGAAAAAAAGAAATTGAAAAAATCTGCATCCGTGAACCCTGCAGTGTTCACATGAATGCCTGTAGTGGCCGTAAAGTCCGGCACCTGATGTACAACGTTAGGCCTCTTGCACATGAACGTGTGCGCCCCGTGGCCATGATGCGGCCCGCAAATTGCGGGCCGCAATGCACGAACACCCACCGTGGGGCAGCCGCAGCGGATCGCGGACCGCCCGTTACGCAAAAAGATGGGACATGTTCTATCTTTTTCCGGAATGGAAGTACGCGACAAAACCCCACCAAAGCACTCCGTAGTGTTTCCGTAAAGTTCCGTTCCGTGCTTCCGTTCCGCACCATTCCGCATCTCCGGATTTGCGGACCCATCCGTGATGCAGAATACCCACAGAACCGCGCCTGTGTATTGTGGATCCGCAAATGTGGTCCGCAATACGGCCACGGAGCGCACACGTTCGTGTGAAAGAGGTCTTAGTAGCAGAAGTCCAGCTAGGGTCATTTGTAGAAGCTGATGCGCTGCTAACTCTACTATCATAATACTCCCCTGAGTATAAGCTCTTGTAAGAGCTTGTTCCTGGTTCCTGTCTCTGCATTTAGGAGAGGTTCACCCACTGGAGCCTGGAGCCTTGGCGTAGGTCCAGGGTGGGTAGGAGACGGCGAGACTTCCTCCAGTCTCTTCGGCGGTTCGTGGGGTCTGCAGTGCTGATGGTGTCAAGTGGAGTGCTTGGAGTCCTCTGGAAGCACTAGGAGCATCTATCAACGGAGGTACCCGGTCGGGGTGCTAGGCGTTCCGTTACAGTCAGGAATGGACCAATCACAATGAATTATGTACAGAAAGCTATTTATCATCTGTGATCCTCTCATTTCAGTGAGAGCTGGATGGGACAAGAGGAGGAGATGTGTGCACGCATGCGCACACGAGCACAATTACTTGCAGGGAGGAACAGATGTGCCACAGTGATCTGTGGCTGGTCCCTGGCCGTCAAGCGGGAGTTGTTCAATCCCCGACACAGTGGGTTAAGTTGCGCTTCAGATGCACGATCTCGGCTGCGGAGCATTTAATGAACGCCGTGCATGTACGGCAGAATGCGTTCTGGGACAGCTTCCCCCGGCGTTCATGCACAGAGTTTTGCGTTAAGGTGAGCCACCAAAATTATTCAGACTCTAAATCAGCCCCAATATTTATGCAGACCCCCAACTCAGCCCTCAAATTTATTCAGACCCCAAATTTACACATACCCCCAGATCAGACCCCAAATTTATACATACCCCAAATTAAACTCCTATCGCCCCCTATAACCTCCCACCTCACTTCTTGGTCCACTAAATGCAGACTTGAAACGAGAAAAAAATATATACTCGCCTCTTCCGCTCCTCTTTTAGGTGTCATTGCTCTTGGTTTAGCACTGTGCCCTGGCGTCAGTGCTGCACTATGTCCTGACATCACACAGCATCAGATCATTGTGTGACAATATATCCTTAAACTGTGTGCACTGCAGCACTGGAGCCGCCACATTATCTCCCCTCATACACTGGGCACCTCCACAGAATCTGACCCTCATACTGACAGCACCGCCTGACAGTATCTTCCCCTGTATGCTGGGCACCCCCCCTCAGTATCAGCCCCTCATACACTAATCACCCCCAACAGTATCAACCCTCACAGGTGGAGATCTTGTTATGATACACAAATTGATGCGTCCGAATAGATTTGCTCATCGCTGGAAGAAATCTTTCAAATCAATCATTCAATTGAAGACAGGTAGTGGTCTCAGTATGCTATTTTTACCATTCATCATTTAGGCACAGACTGTGCAGTGAGGAGGAAATTGAGTTTATTGTAGTGATTGGTGGGGTCCCAGAGAAGTTAATCACTTATCCTGTGTTTTTGGCCTCCATCAGAGTGGTATGTGTCACTGCAGGAAGGTGCAAAATTCTCCCAATATACAGTTGCAAGAAAAAGTATGTGAACCCTTTGGAATTATATGGATTTCTGCACAAATTGGTCATAAAATGTGATCTGATCTTCATCTAAGTCACAACAATAGACAATCACAGTCTGCTTAACCACCTCAGCCCCCAGTGCTTAAACACCCTGAAAGACCAGGCCACTTTTTACACTTCTGACCTACCCTACTTTCACCGTTTATTGCTCGGTCATGCAACTTACCACCCAAATGAATTTTACCTCCTTTTCTTCTCACTAATAGAGCTTTCATTTGGTGGTATTTCATTGCTGCTGACATTTTTACTTTTTTTGTTATTAATCGAAATTTAACGATTTTTTTGCAAAAAAATGACATTTTTCACTTTCAGTTGTAAAATTTTGCAAAAAAAAACGACATCCATATAGAAATTTTGCTCTAAATTTATAGTTCTACATGTCTTTGATAAAAAAAAAATGTTTGGGTAAAAAAAAAATGGTTTGGGTAAAAGTTATAGCGTTTACAAACTATGGTACAAAAATGTGAATTTCCGCTTTTTGAAGCAGCTCTGACTTTCTGAGCACCTGTCATGTTTCCTGAGGTTCTACAATGCCCAGACAGTACAAACACCCCACAAATGACCCCATTTCTGAAAGTACACACCCTAAGGTATTCGCTGATGGGCATAGTGAGTTCATAGAACTTTTTATTTTTTGTCACAAGTTAGCGGAAAATGATGATTTTTTTTTTTTTTTTTTTCCTTACAAAGTCTCATATTCCACTAACTTGTGACAAAAAATAAAAAGTTCTATGAACTCACTATGCCCATCAGCGAATACCTTGGGGTCTCTTCTTTCCAAAATGGGGTCACTTGTGGGGTAGTTATACTGCCCTGGCATTCTAGGGGCCCAAATGTGTGGTAAGGAGTTTGAAATCAAATTCTGTAAAAAATGACCTGTGAAATCCGAAAGGTGCTCTTTGGAATATGGGCCCCTTTGCCCACCTAGGCTGCAAAAAAGTGTCACACATCTGGTATCTCCGTACTCAGGAGAAGGTGGGGAATGTGTTTTGGGGTGTCATTTTATATATACCCATGCTGGGTGAGAGAAATATCTTGGCAAAAGACAACTTTTCCCATTTTTTTATACAAAGTTGTCATTTGACCAAGATATTTATCTCACCCAGCATGGGTATATGTAAAAAGACACCCCAAAACACATTCCTCAACTTCTCCTGAGTACGGGGATACCAGATGTGTGACACTTTTTTGCAGCCTAGGTGGGCAAAGGGGCCCATATTCCAAAGAGCACCTTTCGGATTTCACTCCTCATTTTTTCCTGAATTTGATTTCAAACTCCTTACCACACATTTGGGCCCCTAGAATACCAGGGCAGTATAACTACCCCACAAGTGACCCCATTTTGGAAAGAAGACACCCCAAGGTATTCCGTGAGGGGCATGGCGAGTTCCTAGAATTTTTTATTTTTTGTCACAAGTTAGTGGAAAATGATGATTTTTTTTTTTTTTTTTTTTTTTTTCATACAAAGTCTCATATTCCACAAACTTGTGACAAAAAATAAAAACTTCCATGAACTCACTATGCCCATCAGCGAATACCTTGGGGTCTCTTCTTTCCAAAATGGGGTCACTTGTGGGGTAGTTATACTGCCCTGGCATTCTAGGGGCCCAAATGTGTGGTAAGTAGGTAAATGACCTGTGAAATCCGAAAGGTGCTCTTTGGAATGTGGGCCCCTTTGCCCACCTAGGCTGCAAAAAAGTGTCACACATCTGGTATCTCTGTATTCAGGAGAAGTTGAGGAATGTGTTTTGGGGTGTCTTTTTGCATATACCCATGCTGGGTGAGATAAATATCTTGGTCAAATGCCAACTTTGTATAAAAAAATGGGAAAAGTTGTCTTTTGCCAAGATATTTCTCTCACCCAGCATGGGTATATGTAAAATGACACCCCAAAACACATTCCCCAACTTCTCCCGATTACGGAGATACCAGATGTGTGACACTTTTTTGCAGCCGAGGTGGGCAAAGGGGCCCATATTCCAAAGAGCACCTTTCGGATTTCACAGGTCATTTTTTACAGAATTTGATTTCAAACTCCTTACCACACATTTGGGCCCCTAGAATGCCAGGGCAGTATAACTACCCCACAAGTGACCCCATTTTGGAAAGAAGAGACCCCAAGGTATTTGCTGATGGGCAAAGTGAGTTCATGGAAGTTTTTATTTTTTGTCACAAGTTAGTGGAATATGAGACTTTGTATGAAAAAAAAAAAAAAAAAAAAAAAAGCATTTTCCACTAACTTGTGACAAAAAATAAAAAATTCTAGGAACTCGCCATGCCCCTCACGGAATACCTTGGGGTGTCTTCTTTCCAAAATGGGGTCACTTGTGGGGTAGTTATACTGCTCTGGCATTTTCCAGGGGCCCTAATGTGTGGTAAGTAGGTAAATGACCTGTGAAATCCTAAAGGTGCTCTTTGGAATATGGGCCCCTTTGCCCACCTAGGCTGCAAAAAAGTGTCACACATGTGGTATCGCCGTATTCAGGAGAAGTTGGGGAATGTGTTTTGGGGTGTCATTTTACATATACCCATGCTGGGTGAGAGAAATATCTTGGCAAAAGACAACTTTTCCCATTTTTTTATACAAAGTTGGCATTTGACCAAGATATTTCTCTCACCCAGCATGGGTATATGTAAAATGACACCCCAAAACACATTCCCCAACTTCTCCTGAGTACGGCGATACCAGATGTGTGACACTTTTTTGCAGCCTAGATGCGCAAAGGTGCCCAAATTCCTTTTAGGAGGGCATTTTTAGACATTTGGATACCAGACTTCTTCTCACGCTTTGGGGCCCCTAGAATGCCAGGGCAGTATAAATACCCCACATGTGACCCCATTTTGGAAAGAAGACACCCCAAGGTATTCAATGAGGGGCATGGCGAGTTCATAGAAATTTTTTTTTTTTTGGCACAAGTTAGCGGAAATTGATATTTTTAATTTTTTTCTCACAAAGTCTCCCGTTCCGCTAACTTGGGACAAAAATTTCAATCTTTCATGGACTCAATATGCCCCTCACGGAATACCTGGGGGTGTCTTCTTTCCGAAATGGGGTCACATGTGGGGTATTTATACTGCCCTGGCATTCTAGGGGCCCTAAAGCGTGAGAAGAAGTCTGGAATATAAATGTCTAAAAAATTTTACGCATTTGGATTCCGTGAGGGGTATGGTGAGTTCATGTGAGATTTTATTTTTTGACACAAGTTAGTGGAATATGAGACTTTGTAAGAAAAAAAAAAAAAAATTCCGCTAACTTGGGCCAAAAAAATATCTGAATGGAGCCTTACAGAGGGGTGATCAATGACAGGGGGGTGATCAATGACAGGGGGGGTGATCAATGACAGGGGGGTGATCAATGACAGGGGGGTGATCAATGACAGGGGGGGTGATCAGGGAGTCTATATGGGGTGATAACCACAGTCATTGATCACGCCCGTGTAAGGCTTCATTCAGACGTCCGGATGCGTTTTGCGGATCCGATCCATCTATCAGTGCATCCGTAAAAATCATGCGGACATCTGAATGGAGCTTTACAGGGGGGTGATCAATGACAGGGGGGTGATCAATGACAGGGGGGTGATCAGGGAGTCTATATGGGGTGATCACCACAGTCATTGATCATGCCCCTGTAAGGCTTCATTCAGACGTCCGGATGCGTTTTGCGGATCCGATCCATCTATCAGTGCATCCGTAAAAATCATGCGGACATCTGAATGGAGCTTTACAGGGGGGTAATCAATGACAGGGGGGTGATCAATGACAGGGGGGTGATCAGGGAGTCTATATGGGGTGATCACCACAGTCATTGATCATGCCCCTGTAAGGCTTCATTCAGACGTCCGGATGCGTTTTGCGGATCGGATCCATCTATCAGTGCATCCGTAAAAATCATGCGGACATCTGAATGGAGCTTTACAGGGGGGTAATCAATGACAGGGGGGTGATCACCACAGTCATTGATCATGCCCCTGTAAGGCTTCATTCAGACGACCGGATGCGTTTTGCGGATCCGATCCATGTATCAGTGCATCCGTAAAAATCATGCGGACATCTGAATGGAGCTTTACAGGGGGGTGATCAGGGAGTCTATATGGGGTGATCACCACAGTCATTGATCATGCCCCTGTAAGGCTTCATTCAGACGTCCGGATGCGTTTTGCGGATCCGATCCATCTATCAGTGCATCCGTAAAAATCATGCGGACGTCTGAATGGAGCTTTACAGGGGGGTAATCAATGACAGGGGGGTAATCAATGACAGGGGGGTGATCAGGGAGTCTATATGGGGTGATCACCACAGTCATTGATCATGCCCCTGTAAGGCTTCATTCAGACGTCCGGATGCGTTTTGCGGATCCGATCCATCTATCAGTGCATCCGTAAAAATCATGCGGACATCTGAATGGAGCTTTACAGGGGGGTAATCAATGACAGGGGGGTGATCACCACAGTCATTGATCATGCCCCTGTAAGGCTTCATTCAGACGACCGGATGCGTTTTGCGGATCCGATCCATGTATCAGTGCATCTGTAAAAATCATGCGGACATCTGAATGGAGCTTTACAGGGGGGTAATCAATGACAGGGGGGTAATCAATGACAGGGGGGTGATCAGGGAGTCTATATGGGGTGATCACCACAGTCATTGATCATGCCCCTGTAAGGCTTCATTCAGACGTCCGGATGCGTTTTGCGGATCCGATCCATCTATCAGTGGATCCGTAAAAATCATGCGGACGTCTGAATGGAGCTTTACAGGGGGTTGATCAATGACAGGGGGGTAATCAATGACAGGGGGGTGATCAGGGAGTCTATATGGGGTGATCAGGGGTGATTAGGGGTGATCAGGGGCTAATAAGGGGTTAATAAGTGACGGGGGGGGGGGGTGTAGTGTAGTGTAGTGGTGCTTGGTGCTACTTTACTGAGCTACCTGTGTCCTCTGGTGGTCGATCCAAACAAAGGGGACCACCAGAGGACCAGGTAGCAGGTATATTAGACGCTGTTATCAAAACAGCGTCTAATATACCTGTTAGGGGTTAAAAAAAACACATCTCCAGCCTGCCAGCGAACGATCGCCGCTGGCAGGCTGGAGATCAACTCTCTTACCTTCCGTTCCTGTGAGCGCGCGCGCCTGTGTGCGCGCGTTCACAGGAAATCTCGCGTCTCGCGAGATGACGCGTATATGCGTGACTGTGCGCAGCGCTGCCACCTCCGGAACGCGATCCTGCGTTAGGCGGTCCGGAGGTGGTTAAAGGGTATTCTCATCTTAATGATCACTGTTAAATCTGTTAATGATTTAACAGTGATCATTTTTCTAAATATATTTAATTAACTAATTCCCACCCCTTAGAAGAAAATAAACATATACTTACCTGACTGTTGTATTCCGTCTCCTCTGGTTACGGCCACCGCTCTTCTCAGGAATAGCGGTGGCCGCGCTTGCGCAGACAACTTCTTCTCTTCTCCCGGCCGCGTGCAGTCCCGAAAGCGCACGCCGAGGCCGCCCATGCGCTATGGTAATTTCTTCCTGGCCAGTATAGTATAATTGCCAGGAAGAAGTCACCAGAGCGCATGCGCGGCCTCGGCGTGCGCGTTCAGTCCAGCCCGCGGCCCAGAGAAGACTTCAATCAAGATGGAGCCCGCCCCCTGCCGAGAGCCGAAACCAGGAAGTGGAAAGCGCACCGGGAGCAGGTAAGTATGAAACGGCGTGTTGATAATACCCCTTTAAACACACAAAGAATTAAATGTTACCATGTTTTTATTGAACACACCATGTAAACATTCACAGTGCAGGTGGAAAAAGTATGTGAACTCCTAGACTAATGACATCACCAAGAGCTAATTGGAGTGAAGTGTCAGCCAACTGGAGTCCAATCAATGAGATGAGATTGGAGGTGGTGGTTACAGCTGCCCTGCCTTATAAAAAACACACACCAGTTCTGGGTTTGCTTTTCTCAAGAAGCATTGCCTGATGTGAATGATTCCTCCCACAAAAGAGCTCTTAGAAGACCTACAATTAAGAATTGTTGACTTGCATAAAGCTGGAAAGGGTTATAAAAGTATCTCCAAAAGCCTTGCTGTTCATCAGTCCACGGTAAGACAAATTGTCTATAAATGGAGAAAGTTCAGCACTGCTCCTACTCTCCCTAAGAGTGGCCGTCCTGTAAAGATGACTGCAAGAGCACAGTGCAGACTGCTCAATGAGGTGAAGAAGAATCCTAGAGTGTCAGCTAAAGTCTTACAAAAGTCTCTGGCATATGCTAACATCCCTGTTAGCGAATCTATGATACATAAAACATTAAACAAGAATGGATTTCATGGGAGGATACCACAGAGGAAGCCACTTCTGTCCAAAAAAACTGTTTGCACAGGAGCACCTGGATATTCCACAGCAGTACTGGCAAAATATTCTGTGGACAGATTAAACCAAAGTTGAGTTGTTTGGAAGAAACACACAACACTATGTGTGGAGAAAAAGAGGCACAGCACACCAACATCAAA
Source organism: Bufo bufo (assembly GCF_905171765.1). Lineage (NCBI taxonomy): Eukaryota > Metazoa > Chordata > Amphibia > Anura > Bufonidae > Bufo > Bufo bufo. Next base: position 650,325,807 of record NC_053390.1, on the reverse strand, counting down.
ACCTCATTCCAAATGTGATGTATGGTGGTGGGGGCATCATGGTTTGGGGCTGCTTTGCTGCGTCAGGGCCTGGACGGATTGCTATCATTGAAGGAAAAATTTATTCCCAAGTTTATCAAGACATCTCAACAAAAGATGGGTGTTGCAACAGGACAACGACCCAAAGCATAGAAGTAAATCAACAACAGAATGGCTTAAACAGAAGAAAATATGCCTTCTGGAGTGGCCCAGTCAGAGTACTGACCTTAACCCGATTGAGATGCTGTGGCATGACCTTATGAAAGCGATTCACACCAGACATCCCAAGAATATTGCTATATATATAGAGGAATGGTCAAGAATTACTCCTGACCATTGTGCACGTCTGATATGCAACTACAGGAAACGTTTGGTTGAAGTTATTGCTGCCAAAGGAGGTTCAACCAGTTATTAAATCCAAGGGTTCACATACTTTTTCCACCTGCACTGTGAATGTTTACATGGTGTGTTCAATAAAAACATGGTAACATTTAATTATTTGTGTGTTATTAGTTTAAGCAGACTGTGATTGTCTATTGCTGTGACTTAGATGAAGATCAGATCACGTTTTATTACCAATTTGTGCAGAAATCCATATCATTCCAAAGGGTTCACATACTTTTTCTTGCAACTGTATACCTCTGACATATACCATTAGTGTCATGTGAACAGAGCCTTAATTGAAATTAGAGAATACATGGGAAAAACAATGAGGAAATCAGATTTATTAAGACAGTTCTCCCAATACATTGAACAGGAATACCTTGTTGTTTAATGTCAAAGTTGAGTGCAAAGAAGCTGTTTTCTACATTGCTGGGCTTTTTGTACACTGCATCACAGCACTAGGGTATGGCCACATATTCAGTTTTCTGCATCAGATTTGAAAGAGTGAATTCAAAAAAATAAAGAAAAACTCCTGCCACATACACCAATAGGTCTCTTTTCATTTGACGGACACCAAAGGAATGCTGTTCTTGCCTCTGGTGTGATGATATTTGTTGACATCCTGTTTTAACTGTATAGGATATAAAGCGGGCCACCACAAAAAAAGTGTGCCGCATGGTATATGTTTTTAAACTACTGGAGTCTAATGACGACATATGCCACTTTATGCCTATACAGAGGCATATGTCAGAGCCTTCTGTTATAGGAGAACATGGGGTGCTCTTCCCCACGTAGGAGTAAAGACTATAAACAATTCTTGTACAGGGAGAATAGACGGTCTGGTATGATTATAGATAAATATTAAGGAATATCTAATAAAGCAATTCTCCTCTAACATACAAAATGATATGTTTGTCTGATTGTATTTTTTGAAAACCTCTGACATGAACTGCAAATACTCTCATTAAATAACATTTGGGTTGCTTTATTATATACTGTATGTCAGCCAGAAAGAAAAAAGCTTGAAGCTAAACTGGCAGAGCAAGTGCAACTGAGAAACGTTGGTTTCATACCTACCAAAATCATTGTGGAGTTGGCAAATTTCAAGGTACCTCAATTTTACTTAACAGATGGATCTTCCTTTCTACCTCTTGGCACTTAAAGCTCATAAAAGAATGTTCACACTTTTAGAACAATTAAGTCAAATTACAAAGCAACATTATTTATTATGTTATTATTTATTATTGTTATTATATATACACTGGGAATCCCTGCGTTCTCAACATACAGGTGAAACTCGAAAACTTAGAATACCGTGCAAAAGTCAATTTATTTCAGTAATGCAATTTAAAAGGAATTGCATTAATGCAGCTTAAAATTAGAATTTTCTGAAAAGGTTCAATATTCTAGGCTCAAAGTGTCACACTCTAGTCAGCTAATTAATCCATACCCCCTGAGCAAAGGGTACCCCAAAATTGTGACTTTGGGGTTTCATAAGCTGTAAGCCATAATCATCCAAATTATAACAAATAAGGCTTGAAATATCTCGCTTTGCATGTAATGAGTCTATCTCATATGTTAGTTTCACTTTTTAAGTTTGCACAATATTCAAATTTTTCGAGTTTCACCTGTATATGAACATGTTTGTACAGTAGATTGTTTTTCTATACATTTTTATGTCATGGAGGATAGAGCGGAACACTTTTAACTCAATAATGGTTAAAAAACTCAGTGGTTAAAAAACTCGGTTCCTGTACACGGTATGGTCCAGCTGCAGAATCCACATGTAGCTTAGCGTGAGTACACATCACGTTTTATGCCTCCATTTGACGTACAGTATACGTTTAAAAAAAAAGACACAAAAACACAGCTCACCACATTCTTGTACAGTCCATTAAAAAAACGTATACATTTTTATTACAATTGAACTCCATGGTGAAAGGGTGCCACTGTATTGCATCAGTCTGAGGCATTCGTTTTGTACAGGTTAAACGGATGGGAAAAACGTGATGTAAACTAGAGATGTCACGAACATAAAATTTTCCGTTCGCGAATGGCGAACGCAAATTTTTGCAAATGTTCGCGAACGGACGAACCGCCATTGACTTCAATAGGCAGGCGAATTTTAAAACCCACAGGGACTCTTTCTAGCCACAGTAGTGATGGAAAAGTTGTTTCAAGGGGACTAACACCTGGACTGTGGCATGCCGGAGGGGGATCCATGGCAAAACTCCCATGGAAAATTACATAGTTGACGCAGAGTTGGGTTTTAATCCATAAAGGGCATAAATCACCTAACAATCCAAAAATTTTTTGAACAATGTGGTTTAAAACATCCAGTGTGTATATACAATCAGGTATGATGTTGTATCGATCAGGTAGTGTAAGGGTTACTCCCGCTTCACAGACATTGACAGACCAAACTCCCCTTTTAATGCACCGCAAACAGTTCATTTGCCCAACCGCAAACTCCCCATTTGCATAAGGTTGGATACCAAGCTAGCCATGTCCCTTTGATGTCATTGAAGGTTTCTTTCTCCACCCAGCCACGTACAACAGCAAGGGTCCTCGAAAGGTGAATTGAATTGATTTTTCGAACGGGGAGATGGTTAAAAAAATGCTGGCTCCCTCCCCTTTGTTTGAATCCACGGTCACTGCATCTGCGCTGTGCAATTTACTCTCACACCCGATATGAGTGTTATTTTCTGTAGTTCTCTTCTCATCAGTTTAATCCCTGTTACGTCCCCAATCTGGGGTCCATTTATTGAATTGATTTTTCGAACGGGGAGATGGTTAAAAAAACGCTGGCTCCCTCCCCTTTGTTTGAATCGATTATATCACAGAGAAAAAATAAATTGACTTTTTTTTATCTGCAAGGTATTGTGACACCCTGTAACGGTATGAGTGGTGGCCTGGCCAGTGGACACAGTACAGTCTGTGAGCCTGCAGCCTCTCACTGTCTGGCAACTGTGATTATATCACAGAGAAAAAATAAATTGTCTTTTTTTTATCTGCAAGTTATTGTGACACCCTGTAACGGTATGAGTGGTGGCCTGGCCAGTGGCCACAGTACAGTCTATGAGCCTGCAGCCTCTCACTGTCTGGCAACTGCGATTATATCACAGAGAAAAAATAAATTGGCTTTTTTTTATCTGCAAGGTATTGTGACACCCTGTAACGGTATGAGTGGTGGCCTGGCCAGTGGACACAGTACAGTTTGTGAGCCTGCAGCCTCTCACTGTCTGGCAACTGCGATTATATCAAAGAGAAAAAATAAATTGGCTTTTTTTATTATCTGCAAGGTATTATGACACCCTGTAACGGTATGAGTGGTGGCCTGGCCAGTGGCCACAGTACAGTCTATGAGCCTGCAGCCTCTCACTGTCTGGCAACTGCGATTATATCACAGAGAAAAAATAAATTGGCTTTTTTTTATCTGCAAGGTATTGTGACACCCTGTAACGGTATGAGTGGTGGCCTGGCCAGTGGACACAGTACAGTCTGTGAGCCTGCAGCCTCTCACTGTCTGGCAACTGTGATTATATCACAGAGAAAAAATAAATTGGCTTTTTTTATTATCTGCAAGGTATTATGACACCCTGTAACGGTATGAGTGGTGGCCTGGCCAGTGGCCACAGTACAGTCTATGAGCCTGCAGCCTCTCACTGTCTGGCAACTGCGATTATATCACAGAGAAAAAATAAATTGGCTTTTTTTTATCTGCAAGGTATTGTGACACTCTGTAACGGTATGAGTGGTGGCCTGGCCAGTGGCCACAGTACAGTCTATGAGCCTGCAGCCTCTCACTGTCTGGCAACTGTGATTATATCACAGAGAAAAAATAAATTGTCTTTTTTTTATCTGCAAGTTATTGTGACACCCTGTAACGGTATGAGTGGTGGCCTGGCCAGTGGACACAGTACAGTTTGTGAGCCTGCAGCCTCTCACTGTCTGGCAACTGCGATTATATCAAAGAGAAAAAATAAATTGGCTTTTTTTTTTATCTGCAAGGTATTGTGACACCCTGTAACGGTATGAGTGGTGGCCTGGCCAGTGGACACAGTACAGTCTGTGAGCCTGCAGCCTCTCACTGTCTGGCAACTGCGATTATATCACAGAGAAAAAATAAATTGGCTTTTTTTTATCTGCAAGGTATTGTGACACCCTGTAACGGTATGAGTGGTGGCCTGGCCAGTGGCCACAGTACAGTCTGTGGGCCAGACACTCGCTTGCAACCGCGATTATATCACAGAGAAAAAATAAATAGATTTTTTTTATCTGCAAGGTATTGTGACACCCTGTAACGGTATGAGTGGTGGCCTGGCCAGTGGACACAGTACAGACTGTGAGCCTGCAGCCTCTCACTGTCTGGCAACTGTGATTATATCACAGAGAAAAAATAAATAGACTTTTTTTTATCTGCCAGGTATTGTGACACCCTGTAACGGTATGAGTGGTGGCCTGGCCAGTGGCCACAGTACAGTCTGTGGGCCAGACACTCACTGGCTTGCAACTGCGATTATATCACAGAGAAAAAATAAATAGATTTTTTTTATCTGCAAGTTATTGTGACACCCTGTATGAATGGTGTGCACACAGTACAGTCTGTGAGCCTGCAGCCTCTCACTGTCTGGCAACTGCGATTATATATATATAAAAAAAAATATTTACTTTTTTTATCTGCAAGGTACTGTCTGTGACACCCTGTATGAATGGTGTGCACACAGTACAGTCTGTGAGCCTGCAGCCTCTCACACACGGGCAGGCAACTGCAATATATGTATATATATATATATATATATATATATAAAAAAAGCAGACTGATGTACCAGCCCTAAAAAGGGCTTTTTGGGGTGCTGTCAGGACGCTGTCCTTACAGCAGATGAGTCTGTGGACACAGAACACTGCCCTAGCTAACGCTTTCCCTATTAAATCAGTAGCAGCTGCACTGTCCCTCCTCTCACTAAGAATGCAGCTTCCGAATGAATCTAAAATGGATGCTGTCCAGGAGGTGGGAGGGTCTGGGAGGGAGGGTCTGCTGCTGATTGGCTGGAATGTGTCTGCTGACTGAGGTACAGGGTCAAAGTTTACACAATGATGGCGAATAGGGGGCGGACCGAACATCGCATATGTTCGCCCGCCGCGGCGAACAAGTCATGTTCGCCGTGAACTGTTCGCCGGTGAATAGTTCGGGACATCACTAATGTGAACCCACCCTTACTGCTAATTGCTGGGCCAAATCTGTACTTGCTATATGAAATAATAATAAGTACAGGTGCAGCCCAGCAAAGTAAAGGCGGCTCTCACAGCCAGAGACTGCCTGAAATTGCCATATCCGACATAGCCGGATACTGCATCACACTGCCAGATCTCCATTAACTATAGTGGAAGGGGATCCAGACAGTTTCCGTCATAAATACCGGCTTCCAGCCAGACAAATATCACTGCAATGCCAAGTACCGGCATATATGCTGGAAACTGTCTGGAACCCCTTTAGATCCCATTATAGTCAATGGGGATTCGGCAGTGTGCGGCAGTTTCTGGGTATGCCAGAAACTCTAGTAGTCTGTTCCCCTATTTGAACAGTCTACCGGAGTTCGGCTGCATATGTAAATGTACCCTAAAATGTTTTTTGCAAGTTAGTAATTTTATCACAATGCAATGCAATGCAAAGCACTTTCTTATTGAAAGTTTGATTCATATCCAGTTGAGTTATATGAAATTTCTTCAGTAAATAATTGACATTATTCAGCATTGAGGTAGGGTTACAGATAAGTAAATTGACTCTAAACTAATAGTATTCTTAACAAATTGGATTTGTAACAAATTTAACAAAATTCTTATTCCGAAAGAATCCAAAGTTTTGGCAAATCACTTTGGATGAATAGCACAAAAGGCGACTGTTATTTTACATTTGAAATTCAGCACACCAGTGAGGGAAACAGGGCAGGGAACATGAAGATAGAGGATCACATAAATCCTAGGCGGGTCTCTGGTCAGCGGGCTTGCCCAAAATGCTTTGCAGTCAGCCTGACAGCCAATCAGGAGGGAAGGTATTGGCTGGTCTATAAGGCTCTATATTTTCTCTGAAGCACAGATGCCATTATAAGCACAGCCACTAATGTGATAGGACGTGTCTGCCATGTCTCTGACAGACACACATAAGCCAGTCATTTTAGCGTCCTGCAGAGACGGTATAGGGATTGTGAAGAAGATACATTTAGTTGGGCAGATTGAGTTACTAGGTAGAAAGTCAGCTTCTATCATTTGGGACAGGATAGGGGCAATTATTGTATTGTGTGTCTGTAGCCAGAGCTGGAGCTGTTCATAATATTATGTATTGCACAGCAAAAGACAAGCTTTTAACCGCTTGCCGCCACTGTAACGCCGATAGGCGTCCTGAATAGGACATGTTCTATATTTTTGCGGAACGGAAGTGCGGACCCGGAAGTGCAGATCCGCAATTCCGGATCTGAGTGGGACAAAGTCTGTCCCCATAGAAATGAATAGGTCCGCAATTCCGTTCCGCAAGATGCGGAACAGAATTGCAGACGTGTGGATGGGGCCTAAGGGTCCCTTATCACCGCCAGTTAGTTAGCTACTTGTTAGGTAGTTAGCGTCCACCGCACCGCAGTCACTGATTAGTCGCTGATTAGCGTCATCACTAGTACTATATAGTATCTGTAAGTAATCAAGACTGATCGCAATCAGATCTATATCAGTACATTAGGGTCACCTTAGGCTCTACAAAAAACGCAGTGTTCGCCCGATCAGGCCTGATCTTGTGCGCACACTTGCGTTCAGTTCGCCCTACCGCAGTGACAGAATTTTATTTTTTCCTGATCACTGCAAAAACACCGTAAAATTTCTGCGGCGCTATAAAGATCACTTTTGAGCTTTTTGGATCTTTATTAGCGATCGCAGCTTTACTTCGCAAGCACTCCTTTTAACTAGGCAGGTGTGCTCTTTTTCCTGGGTAGTCTCAGAGGAATACCCCCTAAATTTAGTTAGCCCAAAATGTCAAAAAAGGGGTATTCCGCTGAAGAGTACTTTTAGGATTTCACAGGGCATTTTTACGCATTTGGATTCCAAACTACTTCTCACGCTTTAGGGCCCCTAAAATGCCAGGGCAGTATAAATACCCCACAAGTGACCCCATTTTAGAAATAAGACACCCCAAGGTATTCCGTGAGGGGTATGGTGAGTTCATGTAAAATTTAATTTTTTGTCACAAGTTAGTGGAATATGAGACTTTGTAAGAAAAAAAAAGAAAAAAAAAATCAATTTCCACTAACTTGTGCCCAAAAAAAATCTATGAACTCGCCATGCCCCTCACGGAATACCTTGGGGTGTCTTCTTTCCAAAATGGGGTCACTTGTGGGGACCAAAAAATGTTGTTAGGTCAGCACTACTCACTGGTATCCCAGCTTTCCAATTCGTGGTGGTGCCTGCAGCGTTGGATCCCGGTCTGTGGGTTCCCGTGGTAGGTAACAACAGAAGAAGCCGCGGCACTCAAAAGGATAAATTCCAATTTCTTTATTTCCACAAGAGGTGAAATAAAGAAATTGGAATTTATCCTTTTGAGTGCCGCGGCTTCTTCTGTTGTCACTTGTGGGGTATTTATACTGCCCTGGCATTTTAGGGGCCCTAAAGCGTGAGAAGTAGTTTGGAATCCAAATGCGTAAAAATGCCCTGTGAATTCCTAAAGGTACTCATTGGAATTTGGGCCCCTTTGTGCACATAGGCTGCAAAAAAGTGTCACACATGTGGTATCGCCGTACTCAGAAGAAGTAGGGCAATGTGTTTTGGGGTGTATTTTTACATATACCCATACTGTGTGTGAGAAATATCTCTGTAAATGACAACTTTTTAAAAATTTTATACAAAGTTGTCAATTTACAGAGATATTTCTCTCACCCAGCATGGGTATATGAAAAAATACACCCCAAAACACATTGCCCTACTTCTTCTGAGTACGGCGATACCACATGTGTGACACTTTTTTGCAGCCTAGGTGCGTAAAGGGGCCGAAAGTCCAATGAGTACCTTTAGGCCCCTTTCACACGGACGAGTATTCCGCGCGGATGTGATGCGTGAGTTGAACGCATTGCACCCGTACTGAATCATGACCCATTCATTTCTATGGGGCTGTGCACACGAGCGGTGATTTTCACGCATCACTTGTGCGTTGCATGAAAATCGCTGCATGTTCTATATTCTGCGTTTTTCACGCAACGTAGGCCCCATAGAAGTGAATGGGGTTGCCTAAAAATCGCAAGCATCCGCAAGCAAGTGCGGATGCAGTACGATTTTCACGCACGGTTGCTAGGTGACGATCGGGATGGGGACCCGATCATTATTATTTCCCCTTATAAATACATTTTTTTTTATGGTCCGCAAAAACGGTTTCCGTTGTTCCGTGATCCGTGTCCGTTTTTTCTTCCGTGGTCTTCCTTGATATTTGGAGGATCCACGGACATGAAAAATGAAAAGAAAATCTAAGTCAAGTTTGCCATTGAAATGACACGGATCACGGACACGGATCACGGACGCGGATGACAATCTTGTGTGCATCCGTGATTTTTCACGGATCCATTGACTTAAATGGGTCCGCGAACCGTTGACCGTGAAAAAAATAGGACAGGTCATATTTTATTCACGGCCAGGAAACACGGATCACGGATGCGGCTGACAAACGGTGCATTTTCCGATTTTTCCACAGACCCATTGAAAGTCAATGGGTCCGCGGAAAAAAACGGAAAACGGAACCACGGACGCGGATGCACACAACGGTCGTGTGCATGAGGCCTTTAACTGTGAGCAATAGGACCTTTGATGATGTCACTACGCTCATCACATGATCCATTACCATGGTGATGGATCATGTCATGGACCAGTTGATGAATGCAGTGACATCATCAAAGGTCCTATTGCTCACAGTTAAAGACAGAAGAGATGCTGAACAGGTGGATTAAGGTGAGTTAAAAAATTATAATTTTTTTTTTAACCCCTCCAGCCCTATTTTACTTAGCATTCTGTATTCAGGTTTGGGTATCAAACATTCGCGTTTTTTCTCACGCGAGTGCAAAACGCATTACAATGCATGTTCCCGCAACGCACCTGCACCTTTTTCCGCAACGTCCGTGTGAAACCAGCCTCAGGCTTTACAGGGTTGCTCACAATTTAGCCCCGCCCAAAATGCCAGAACAGTAAACACACCCCACAAATGACCCCATTTCGGAAAGTAGACACCCCAAGGTATTCACTGAGGGGCATAGTGAGTCCGTGGGAGATTTTTTATTTTTTTGCCAGAAGTTAGCAGAAATGGAAACTGTATTATTATAATTTTTTCCTCAGAAAGTGTCATTTTCCGCTAACTTGTGAAAAAATATTTAATCATACATAAACTCACCATGCCCCTCCGCGAATACTTTGGGGTGTCTTATTTTTAAAATGGAGTCATTTGGGGGGTATTTATACTATCCTGGCATTCTAGCACCTCAAGAAACATGACAGGTGCTCAGAAAGTCAGAGCTGCTTCAAAATGCGGAAATTCACATTTTTGTACCATAGTTTGTAAACGCTATAACTTTTGAGCAAACCAATAAATATACACTTATAGGATTTTTTTTATCAAAGACATGTAGCACAATAAATTCTGACACAAACTTGTATAGAAATGTAATTATATTTGAACAATTTTACCAGAAAAAGTTAAAAATACACTTTTTTTAGAAAATTGCGGTCTATTTTGATTAATATCAGAAAAACGAAAAATCTCAGCAGCAATCAAATACCACCAAAAGAAAGCTGTATTTGTGAGAAGAAAAGGAGGTAAAATTCATTTGGGTGCCAAGTTGCATGACCGGACAATAAACCGTTAAAGTAGTGAAGTGCCGATTTGTAAAAAAGGGCCTGGTCACTAGGGGGGTATAAACCTGTGGTCCTTAAGTGGTTTTAAAGAGACAGTATTCTTTTTTTTATGTGAAAACTTGTTGCAAAGCTTCTACAGTTTGTAAGCCTAGTGGTTCAAGAGCAGTGTACTGTTTATTTTGGTCACAGCCAGGGGAATTCCAATTATGCCTGTGTTTTTCACACAACCTGATGCAATTTTTCTATAGTTTGTAAGTGATCATTGTAATAAGCATATTTTAGTGCATCAACAGCAGTGTATTATATATTTTGGTCACAATCAGGGAATGTCCAATTGTGCCTGTTTTTTCCACAAACCCTGTTGCAATTTTTCTGCAATTTATAAGGCCCCTTTCACACGGGCGAGTATTCCGCGCGGATGCGATGCGTGAGTTGAACGCATTGCACCCGCACTGAATCCCGACCCATTCATTTCTATGGGGCTGTTCACATGAGCCATGATTTTCACGCATCACTTGTGCGTTGCGTGAAAATCGCAGCATGCTCTATTTTGTGCGTTTTTCACGTAACGCAGGCCCCATAGAAATGAATGGGGTTGAGTGAAAATCGCAAGCATCCGCAAGCAAGTGCGGATGTGGTGCGATTTTCACGCACGGTTGCTAGGAGACGATCGGGATGGAGACCCGATCATTATTATTTTCCCTTATAACATGGTTATAAGGGAAAATAATACAATCTACAGAACACCAATCCCAAGCCCGAACTTCTGTGAAGAAGTTTGGGTTTGGGTTCCAAACATGCGAGATTTTTCTCACGCGCGTGCAAAACGCATTACAATGTTTTGCACTCGCGCTGAAAAATCGCGCATGTTCCCACAACGTACCCGCACCTTTTCCCGCAACGCCCATCTGAAAGAGGCCTAAGGGAGAATTGCAATAACCATATTTTAGCGCATCAACAGTAGAGTTGAGCGAACACCTGGATGTTCGGGTTCGAGAAGTTCGGCCGAACTTCCCGGAAATGTTCGGATTCGGGATCCGAACCCGACCCGAACTTCGTCCCGAACCCCATTGAAGTCAATGGGGACCCGAACTTTTCGGCACTAAAAAGGCTGTAAAACAGCCCAGGAAAGAGCTAGAGGGCTGCAAAAGGCAGCAACATGTAGGTAAATCCCCTGCAAACAAATGTGGATAGGGAAATGAATTAAAATAAAAATAAAATAAAAATTAACCAATATCAATTGGAGAGAGGTCCCATAGCAGAGAATCTGGCTTCACATCAGCAGAGAATCAGTCTTCATGTCATAGCAGAGAATCTGGCTTCACGTCACCCACCACTGTAACAGTCCATTGTCATATATTTAGGCCCCGGCACCCAGGCAGACGAGAGAGGTCCCGTAACAGAGAATCTGGCTTCATGTCAGCAGAGAATCAGTCTGCATGTCATAGCAGAGAATCAGGCTTTACGTCACCCAACACTGGAACAGTCCATTGTCAGATATTTAGGCCCAGGCACCCAGGCAGAGGAGAGAGGTCCCGTAACAGAGAATCTGGCTTCATGTCAGCAGAGAATCAGTCTGCATGTCATAGCAGAGAATCATGCTTTACGTCACCCAACACTGGAACAGTCCATTGTCAGATATTTAGGCCCAGGCACCCAGGCAGAGGAGAGAGGTCCCGTAACAGAGAATCTGGCTTCATGTCAGCAGAGAATCAGTCTGCATGTCATAGCAGAGAATCAGGCTTTACGTCACCCAACACTGGAACAGTCCATTGTCCGATATTTAGGCCCAGGCACCCAGGCAGAGGAGAGAGGTCCCGTAACAGAGAATCTGGCTTCATGTCAGCAGAGAATCAGTCTGCATGTCATAGCAGAGAATCAGGCTTCACGTCACCAAACACTGGAACAGTCCATTGTCAGATATTTAGGCCCAGGCACCCAGGCAGAGGAGAGAGGTCCCGTAACAGAGAATCTGGCTTCATGTCAGCAGAGAATCAGTCTGAATGTCATAGCAGAGAATCATGCTTTACGTCACCCAACACTGGAACAGTCCATTGTCAGATATTTAGGCCCAGGCACCCAGGCAGAGGAGACAGGTCCCGTAACAGAGAATCTGGCTTCATGTCAGCAGAGAATCAGTCTGCATGTCATAGCAGAGAATCAGGCTTTACGTCACCCAACACTGGAACAGTCCATTGTCAGATATTTAGGCCAGGCACCCAGGCAGAGGAGAGAGGTCCCGTAACAGAGAATCTGGCTTCATGTCAGCAGAGAATCAGTCTGCATGTCATAGCAGAGAATCAGGCTTCACGTCACCCACCACTGTAACAGTCCATTTTCATATATTTAGGCCAGGCACCCAGGCAGAGGAGAGAGGTCCCGTAACAGAGAATCTGGCTTCATGTCAGCACAGAATCAGTCTTCATGTCATAGCAGAGAATCAGGCTTCACGTCACCCACCACTGGAACAGTCCATTGTCACATATTTAGGCCCAGGCACTCAGGCAGAGGAGAGAGGTCACATAACAGAGATTCAGGCTTCATGTCAGCAGAGAATCAGTCTTCATGTCATAGCAGAGAATCAGGCTTCACGTCACCCACCACTGGAACAGGCCACTGTCAGATATTTTTAGGCCCCGGCACCCAGACAGAGGAGAGGTTCATTCAACTTTGGGTTGCCCCGCAATATAATGGTAAAATGAAAATAAAAATAGGATTGAATGAGGAAGTGCCCTGGAGTACAATAATATATTGTTAAGGGGAGGTAGTTAATGTCTAATCTGCACAAGGGATGGACAGGTCCTGTGGGATCCATGCCTGGTTCATTTTTATGAACGTCAGCTTGTCCACATTGGCTGTAGACAGGCGGCTGCGTTTGTCTGTAATGACGCCCCCTGCCGTGCTGAATACACGTTCAGACAAAACGCTGGCCGCCGGGCAGGCCAGCACCTCCAAGGCATAAAAGGCTAGCTCTGGCCACGTGGACAATTTGGAGAACCAGAAGTTGAATGGGGCTGAACCATCAGTCAGTACGTGGAGGGGTGTGCACAGGTACTGTTCCACCATGTTATTGAAATGTTACCTTCTGCTAACAGGTTCCGTATCAGGTGGTGGTGCAGTTAGCTGTGGCGTGGTGACAAAACTTTTCCACATCTCTGCCATGCTAACCCTGCCCTCAGAGGAGCTGGCCGTGACACAGCTGCGTTGGCGACCTCTTGCTCCTCCTCTGCCTTCGCCTTGGGCTTCCACTTGTTCCCCTGTGACATTTGGGAATGCTCTCAGTAGCGCGTCTACCAACGTGCGCTTGTACTCGCGCATCTTACTATCACGCTCCAGTGCATGAAATAAGGTGGGCACATTGTCTTTGTACCGTGGATCCAGCAGGGTGGCAACCCAGTAGTCCGCACACGTTAAAATGTGGGCAACTCTGCTGTCGTTGCGCAGGCACTGCAGCATGTAGTCGCTCATGCGTGCCAGGCTGCCCAGAGGTAAGGACAAGCTGTCCTCTGTGGGAGGCGTATCGTCATTGTCCTGCGTTTCCCCCCAGCCACGCACCAGTGATGGGCCCGAGCTGCGTTGGGTGCCAGCCCGCTGTGAACCTGCTTCATCCTCATCCTCCTCCACCTCCTCATCATCCTCGTCCTCCTCGTCCTCCAGTAGTGGGCCCTGTCTGGCCACATTTGTACCTGGCCTCTGCTGTTGCAAAAAAACTCCCTCTGAGTCACTTCGAAGAGACTGGCCTGAAAGTGCTAAAAATGACCCCTCTTCCTCCTCCTCCTCCTGGGCCACCTCCTCTTCCATCATCGCCCTAAGTGTTTTCTCAAAGAGACATAGAAGTGGTATTGTAACGCTGATAACGGCGTCATCGCCACTGGCCATGTTGGTGGAGTACTTGAAACAGCGCAACAGGGCACACAGGTCTCGCATGGAGGCCCAGTCATTGGTGGTGAAGTGGTGCTGTTCCACAGTGCGACTGACCCGTGCGTGCTGCAGCTGAAACTCCACTATGGCCTGCTGCTGCTCGCACAGTCTGTCCAGCATGTGCAAGGTGGAGTTCCACCTGGTGGGCACGTCGCATATGAGGCGGTGAGTAGGAAGGCCGAAGTTACGCTGTAGCGCAGACAGGCGAGCAGCGGCAGGATGTGAACGCCGGAAGCGCGCACAGACGGCCCGCACTTTATGCAGCAGCTCTGACATGTCGGGGTAGTTGTGAATGAACTTCTGCACCACCAAATTCAGCACATGCGCCAGGCAAGGGATGTGCGTCAAACCGGCTAGTCCCAGAGCTGCAACGAGATTTCGCCCATTATCGCACACCACCAGGCCGGGCTTGAGGCTCACCGGCAGCAACCACTCGTCGGTCTGTTGTTCTATACCCCCCCACAACTCCTGTGGGGCCTGTCCCCCAAACATATGAGTTTCAGAACGGCCTGCTGACGTTTACCCAGGGCTGTGCTGAAGTTGGTGGTGAAGGTGTGTGGCTGACTGGGTGAGCAGGTGGAAGAAGAGGAGGAGGAAGCTGAGTAGGAGGAGGAGGAGACAGGAGGCAAAGAATGTTGCCCTGTGATCCTTGGCGGCGGAAGGACGTGTGCCAAACAGCTCTCCGCCTGGGGCCCAGCCGCCACTACATTTACCCAGTGTGCAGTTAGGGAGATATAGCGTCCCTGGCCGTGCTTACTGGTCCACGTATCTGTGGTTAGGTGGACCTTGCCACAGATGGCGTTGCGCAGTGCACACTTGATTTTATCGGATACTTGGTTGTGCAGGGAAGGCACGGCTCTCTTGGAGAAGTAGTGCCGGCTGGGAACAACATACTGTGGGACAGCAAGCGACATGAGCTGTTTGAAGCTGTCTGTGTCCACCAGACTAAATGACAGAATTTCATAGGCCAGTAGTTTAGAAATGCTGGCATTCAGGGCCAGGGATCGAGGGTGGCTAGGTGGGAATTTACGCTTTCTCTCAATTGTTTGTGAGATGGAGAGCTGAACGCTGCCGTGTGACATGGTTGAGATGCTTGGTGACGCAGGTGGTGGTGTTGGTGGTACATCCCATGTTTGCTGGGCGGCAGGTGCCAACGTTCCTCCAGAGGCGGAGGAAGAGGCCGAGGCGGCGGCAGCAGCAGAAGAGGCCGAGGCGGCAGCAGCAGAAGAGGTAGCAGGGGGAGCCTGAGTGACTTCCTTGTTTTTAAGGTTTTTACTCCACTGCAGTTCATGCTTTGCATGCAGGTGCCTGGTCATGCAGGTTGTGCTAAGGTTCAGAGCGTTAATGCCTCGCTTCAGGCTCTGATGGCACAGCGTGCAAACCACTCGGGTCTTGTCGTCAGCACATTGTTTGAAGAAGTGCCATGCCAGGGAACTCCTTGAAGCTGCCTTTGGGGTGCTCGGTCCCAGATGGTGGCGGTCAGTAGCAGGCGGAGTCTCTTGGCGGCGGGTGTTCTGCTTTTGCCCACTGCTCCCTCTTTGTCTTTTGCTACGCTGTTGGCTCGGTCTCACCACTGCCTCTTCCTCCGAACTGTGAAAGTCAGTGGCACGACCTTCATTCCATGTGGGGTCTAGGACCTCATCGTCCCCTGAATCGTCTTCCACCCAGTCTTGATCCCTGACCTCCTGTTCAGTCTGCACACTGCAGAAAGACGCAGCAGTTGGCACCTGTGTTTCGTCATCATCAGAGACGTGCTGAGGTGGTATTCCCATGTCCTCATCATCAGGAAACATAAGTGGTTGTGCGTTAGTGCATTCTATCTTTTCCACCCCTGGGGAAGGGCTAGGTGGAGGCCCTTGGGAAACCCTGCCAGCAGAGTCTTCAAACAGCATAAGAGACTGCTGCATAACTTGAGGCTCAGACAGTTTCCCTGATATGCATGGGGGTGATGTGACAGACTGATGGGCTTGGTTTTCATGCGCCATCTGTGCGCTTTCTGCAGAAGACTGGGTGGGAGATAATGTGAACGTGCTGGATGCACTGTCGGCCACCCAATTGACTAATGCCTGTACCTGCTCAGGCCTTACCATCCTTAGAACGGCATTGGGCCCCACCAAATATGGCTGTAAATTCTGGCGGCTACTGGGACCTGAGGTAGTTGGTATACTAGGACGTGTGGCTGTGGCAGAACGGCCACGTCCTCTCCCAGCACCAGAGGGTCCACTAACACCACCACGACCATGTCCGCGTCCACGTCCCTTACTAGATGTTTTCCTCATTGTTACAGTTCACCACAATAAAAAAAACATTATTTGGGCCAATGTATTGAATTCAATTTCAGGCCTTTTTTACAGACACCTAACACTATCTGGCTATCTATTTAGGTACCGTATTACACTAATACAGGCACACCAGTAATGACAGATTTAGCTGAATATAAATTTGAGGCCTATTTTTTAGGCGCTGGGTGACAGGTATACGTTTAATCACAGAATTAGACCTGGATCTGCACTGTAGCGTGTGTGTGAAGTTCTTGAGAATTACCCTATCAGCACCTTGGATCTAATATACCCTTTTAGGGATAGATTTAAAGTAGGCCTGATACAGCAGAAACCACTAATTTTGAGAATTGCAAAATTGGGAATTGATTTTCAACCCAGAACAAAAACTGTGCTTTGACGGACACTAAATAACTTGACCAGCTAAAACAGTAATGACAGATTTGGATGAATATAAATGTGAGGCCTATTTTTTAGGCGCTGGGTGACAGGTATACGTTTAATCACAGAATTAGACTTGGATCTGCACTGTAGCTTGTGTGTGTGAAGTTCTTGAGAATTACCCTATCAGCACCTTGAATCTAATATACCCTTTTAGGGATAGATTTAAAGTAGGCCTGATACAGCAGAAACCACTAATTTTGAGAATTGCAAAATTGGGAATTGTTTTTCAACCCAGAACAAAAACTGTGCTTTGACGGACACTAAAAATAACTTGACCAGCTAAAACAGTAATGACAGATTTGGATGAATATAAATGTGAGGCCTATTTTTTAGGCGCTGGGTGACAGGCTCAACTTGCCCCTGATGTAGTATATGGCCAAAAAATAACCACACTATTGATGGTTAAATGCACTTTGTGACAGGCTCAACTTGCCCCTGATGTAGTATATGGCCAAAAAATAACCACACTATTGATGGTTAAATGCACTTGATGAAAGCTTGACCCTGATGTAGGATATAGCAAAAAATAACCACACTATTGATGGTTAAATGCACTTGGGGGACAGGCTCAGCTTGCCCCTGATGTAGTATATGGCCAAAAAATAACCACACTATTGATGGTTAAATGCACTTGATGACAGCTTGACCCTGATGTAGGATATAGCAAAAAATAACCACACTATTGATGGTTAAATGCACTTGGGTGACAGGCTCAGCTTGCCCCTGATGTAGTATATGGCCAAAAAATAACCACACTATTGATGGTTAAATGCACTTGATGACAGCTTGACCCTGATGTAGGATATAGCAAAAAATAACCACACTATTGATGGTTAAATGTACTTGGTGGTAGCTTGTGCTGGCGCACCACAACACACAAAATGGCCGCCGATCACCCCAGAAAAAAGTGATATAAAAACGCTCTGGGCAGCCTAAAAACAGTGAGCAATTGAATAGCAGCAGTTCAATGATTCACAGCTGTAGATCCATCACTGAATGAAGTCTTTTGGAGGAGTTAATCACTGCCTAATCTCGCCCTAACGTCGCAGCTGCAACCTCTCCCTACACTTGTATCAGCAGAGTGACGTGCAGCGCTACGTGACCCAAGCTTATATAGAGACTGGGTCACATGCTGCACTGGCCAATCACAGCCATGCCAATAGTAGGCATGGCTGTGATGGCCTCTTGGGGCAAGTAGTATGATGCTTGTTGATTGGCTGCTTTGCAGCCTTTCAAAAAGCACCAAGAAAGCGCCGAACACCGAACTCGAACTTTTACGAAAATGTTCGGGTTCGGGTCTGTGTCACGGACACCCCAAAATTCGGTACGAACCCGAACTATACAGTTCGGGTTCGCTCATCCCTAATCAACAGTTCTCCAGGCTTAATATTTTTTTCCTACAGTATTTAGTACTCTTATTCATTAAGATTAAGAGGGTTTTTCAGTCACTTCTTAAAATAAAACAAGACCTCTGAACAGTGCTATTTGACACCTGAACATTCTATAGAAAGAGTGTACCTTCAATGTGCAACGAGACTGAGAGAGAGTGGGCTATGCACAGAACGGAATGTAATCACAATGACCATAGGAATGGAGAAAGGGACTTTTTTTTTAAAGTCCTCTCTTTCTCACGGTTTTTATGGTCTGCAAATCGGCGAACTGCAAAACTCGGCTGAGTGCATGCTACCATTTATTTTTTAACTTCTGTAAAAATGTCCTATCTTTGTCCACAAAATGGACAAGAGTAGGACATGTTCTATTTATTTTGCAGGGCCGCGGTACAGATGTACAGATGCGGACAGCACATGGTGTGCTGTCAGCATCTTTTTCAACCGCATTGAAATGAATAAGTCCGCATCCGATCCACAAAAATATGGATTGGATGCAGAGAAAAAATATGGCTGTGTACATGAGCCCTCAAAGAGGTTTTCTGGGACTTTACTATTGATACTCTATCTTCAATAGTAAAGGTCATCAGTACAAGCGGTCATCTATATTAGATCAGAGGGGTCCAAATATCAACACTCCACTAATTTGCTGACTGATGGAGCCACCCGCTCATGCACTGGAACAGGCACACCTACGTACATTGGTTAGTGGTCAAAAATGGTACTGCACTGCTCTCCCATTTAATTGCAATGTTAAAAGGAAAGGCTTGCAGTAATACAAATAAAAAGGTAAAAGGATTCTGCATATATCAGATAAGTTGGAATGTATTCTTATTTAATGATCAATGATCCAGTCTCCAGAAATATCAGCATGCCGGTCATATCACCAGAAAATTAATACTAGCATTAACAGACTTAGGCCCCAATCACAGGACAGTTTATTTGGTCCTCATCGGATTTCGGCATTTTTTGTGAATTGGATGCGAACCCTTTCATTTCAATGGGGACGCAAAAAATGCGGACAGCACACTGTTTGCTATCCGTATCGTTATGTCTGGTCCCACAAAAAGCTAGAACATGTTCTATTCTTGCCTGATTCGTGGAAAACATAGGCATTGTTACAATGGGTCTACATAAACAACAGATGCAACACAGATGTCATCCGTATTTTCTGTGGATCCATGTTTTGCGGATCACAAAATGTATACAGTCGTGTCACTGCACCCTTAGGCACACACCTAGTATCCATTTGGTAAGTACTGCTCTGGGTATAGTACAAGTTAAAAACCAACCTCCTGGAAATGTAAATATAAAATCATTAACTCCTAAGGGCAGGCTATAAATGTCTTAATCCTTCAACATGTACATTTAATACAAGTAAATAAAATTCACACATTTTGGTGGCCACTTGGGAGGCAGTGCTGCAGCTTGTAGGCTGGCAATTTAGCAGGGATGGTGTGCGGAGAGATGAAGCAGCGGCAGTTGTTCATTAGCAGCTTACCCCCTTAATAGAGTAAGCTATGACATCACCGTTCTCAGGACAGCGATACAGATTAATGCTGCAGCAGGGCAGGGGAGAGGCGTCTCCCTTCCCCATTCCTTTGAGGCAGCAGAAAAGGTAGGTGCACCCCTGAGTAAGCCACAAAGGGTATGTGTGCTGAAGCACTTAAGAATCATCTCCATTATATTATCACCAGATAGATCCAAAAATGACTAATCTAATCCAAATGTGACAGGAACACTCAATATATAATATATTAACCAATAAATGCGAGTGTCAAAACGTTGCAAAATCAAGACGGGTGCCACAGGATCAAAACATGCAACCAAGCACTATAAAGGAGAAAGAGAACCTATGTGTCTACAAACAAAGGCTGGATGCATACCGTATGTAACACTGCTTAACTTTACAAGACCCAATACTGTGTTAACCTGAATGCGGGGGGGTGACGATACAATATAATCTATTAAACATAATCAACAAGGCATACCTAAAGTGCTGTATTGCAAGCAAAGCAAATCCTCAATGCGCGTTTCGCGTTATGTGCTTCCTCAAATGCGCGTTGAGGATTTGCGCCACTTGCAATACAGCACTAGGTATGCCTTGTTGATTATGTTTAATAGCTTATATTGTATCGTCACCCCCCCGCATTCAGGTTAACACAGTATTGGGTCTTGTAAAGTTAAGCAGTGTTATATATGCATCCAGCCTTTGTTTGTAGACACATAGGTTCTCTTTCTCCTTCAGGCTAAGTCTACACGACGACATTTGTCGCGCGACATTTTGTTGCACCAATGTCGGGCGACAATTTTTATAATGGCAGTCTATGGTGTCGCACTGCAACATGCGACATGCTGCGACTGCGACGTGACAGTCGCAGAAAAATCCATCTCAAATGGATTTTCTGCGACTGTTGCGTCGCAGTCGCAGCATGTTGCATGTTGCAGTGCGACACCATAGACTGCCATTATAAAAATTGTCGCGCGACATTGGTGCAACAAAATGTCGCGCAACAAATGTCGTCGTGTAGACCTAGCCTTATGCCGCTTGTACATTGGCCGAGTATTTGTGCAATTTTTAGGGACGAAAGTTCATATGCACATTTTTTTCTGATAATTGCCCTGTGGCAAGGTGCTTCCGATCACCCTATGAACATGCAATGAGTGAGTGCTTACTCATTCATAAAGTAATAGTGCTCTGAGTATTGGCCTGTGTAAAATGGCCCTTACTACAGGTGAATGCAAATGAGTAAAAAGATAAAAAAAATACCTGAATCTATGTCTTTTAAGCTATCCAGCCATTCCCTAGTGACAGATTCACTTTAATTTCCATAGCTTTCTTACTTTATGCTCGTTACATTCAAGCTAAAGAGTAAAAAAAAAAAAAAGAATAAATGTTCACTTTAAAAAAGTTTTAGCTTCTGTGTAGTATCTCGAGAAATGAACTAAATATTTCCAGTAGAGTTGACCACTAAATATTTCAGATAGTACCACTGAAAAGATCTATTTTGAACAACCATTATACTTCTGTAAAATAATTCATCATGAGAACCATCATTAAAGGCCATGCTAAAACAATCTTAACTTTTGTAACCACTTTTTGTTCCTTGGAGCTTATTATGAAGTCAGATGAATAGTAGACATATATGTACACTCAGCATTCCCACTGTTCCTTGGCTGCTGAGATAATTGAAACCCGAATATGTCTAGAAACTCTACAAAGCCTTAGACTGAAGACAATTTAGAAAATTTCACCATGTAGTGCTTCTGGCTACATGAAAAGCAGTGGTATAAATAAATTTTCATTTAACACTTCTCGACAGAATCAATATACTTTGCAGTACAGTTTTAATTTAAAATATCAGTTGTGATTAAAACTCTCAGTAAGTCCTCTTATAAATGTATGCTTATATTCACCAGTGAGCCCATACTTAGCAATAGCCAAATGAAAATATGAAAAGGAAAACATTAGATAAAAGTGGAATAAGGCACAGACAGAAGAGATTTCAAATCACAAGATTAATATTACTGTTACATTTCATAAACAAACTAGAGATATTGCTGTTTCTTTTCATGAATGACATTTTGCACATACAATATAGGCTACTTTCACATTTGCATTTTAGAATCCGTTTGAAGCGGATCCGTCCTGCAAAAAAGAGAAAAGGTGGCTAACGGAAATCATTTAAATGGATCCGTTCGAGCGGATCCGTCTGTAAAGCGGATCCGTTGTTCATGTTTCCTCTTCCGTTTGAACGGATCTGTCTGTAAAGCAGTGTACAGTGTATTTAAGCAGTGAAACCTCCATTTAGGCTCTTTGTGTTTTAGGACCATGTTGCCTGCACACTAACGTCTGCGATTGAGGTTTATAATCCTTAGGCCTATTGCACACGGACGTTTTTTTTTCCCGTTTACTGGCCGTTTTTTGCGTTCCGTATACGGAACCATTCATTTCAATGGTTCCGCAAAAAAATGTACTCCGTATGCATTCCGTTTCCGTATTTCCAATTTTCCGTTCCGTTTTAACATAGAACATGTCCTATTATTGCCCGCAAATCACAGTCCGTGGCTCCATTCAAGTCAATGGGTCCGCAAAAAAACGGAACACATACGGAAATGCATCCGTATGTCTTCCGTTTCCGTTCCGTTTTTTGCTGAACCATCTATTGAAAATGTTATGCCCAGCCCAATTTTATCTATGTAATTACTGTATACTGTATATGCCATACGGAAAAACGGAATGGAAAAACGGAACAGAAACGGAAACACAACGGAAACAAAAAACCGAACAACGGATCCGTGAAAAACGGATCGCAAAACACTGAAAAAGCCATACGGTCGTGTGCAATAGGCCTTAAAGCGAGATGGAGAAGACGTGCCCAGGAAAGAAGAAGACGCCTGTATTGGATCCACCCGATAACCAGAGGTGTATTTTCCGTCCTGAATTCGGAGCTTCATGAGCATCCAGAATTTTTTTTCATCTACTGTATATGCGCATGACCATTGAGAGTTATGACAAGCTACTGCAACGCATTTCTTCACGCATAGAAAGACAGGATACCTGATTCAGAAGGTCAATTTCTCCTGCTGAGCGGCTAATGGTGACCATATGGTAAGGATTGTCCTAATTTTTGGGGGTATAGCAGTATATATGATTTATTTATTTTTCTTTATATTTTTCCTTTTTTAACAGATTTCTTGCTACGGGGGAAAGTTTGTCATCTCTGCATTATCAGTATCGGATGGGAATTTCTCAATATAGTCTGTGATACTTGTCGTTCCTTGTGGAGGTATTGCGTGACGATTACATCCCACATCCAACCATTCTGCTTCAGAATGCAGAAAAGTTCATGGAAACCAGCTAGTTCCCTCATTGTGTTAGTGCTGTGGATGGGAAGTACATGCAAATTGTAAAAACTTCTGGCAGCAGCTCAGAATGTTTCAACTACAAGACAAACTTTTCTATAATCCTAATGGCCATTGCGGATGCCGATTACAGGTTTGTTGCAGTTGACATTGGAGCTTATGGCCAAACAAATAAATCAATGGCTTTAAAAAATTAATCAATGGGACACCTCCTATATTCCAAAGACTGGGAATATAGAATGGGGAGTTCTTTATCTATGTGTGGGACAACAAACTCCTCATCTTCGCTGGTGGAGACTGTGGAACCCTGGAAGAAACAGAAAAACAAAATTTAGTGAAAGTCCATGTAAGATCCTCCCCTGCTTTGCACTCCAGGGGAACCAAGAGGGGTCCTCGTGGAGTTGCGGGACAGGTTATGCGTGTCTCTGATGCACCAGCGCTGACCCCTTTGCGAGCCAGTGCGGGGATGCGTTCGCGTGGACATCGGAGGGGAGGACCGTCGGAGTCCCGGGGACAGAGTGGCCAGGCGAGTGACAAGACGCCGCGGCCAGGGTTGTCTCCGGTGTCTCCTGCGACTTCCGTTTCCGCATCTGGGTCCACGCGCTCGCATACTCGCGCTGAGTCAATCATGCGTCCGTGCGTACGCACGAGGGCAGGTTCGCAAAGGGATACACGGTCGCGAGTACGCGCTTCTTATGCGCTTCGTCGACCAGTGGCGCATAATATACTGACTCACAAGAGCAAAGTGGATTAGGGAGCCAGCCATGGGTTAATCAACTTGTGATTGCCTTAGGCCATGTACTCAGGTGCAGGGCAATTTGTTCACCTATGGTAGTGGACACTTGGCACCCTGGGATTGGTCAGCAGGCATTTAAAAGGAGGTCTCTCAGGGTGATCAGTGCCCACTGTTATTTTCCCTCAACCAGGTATAGGTCACAACTGCTAGTGACTGAAGACTGCCAGGAACTTTGTCCTTTGCAGCGGACCCAAGATCTGGAGTGACTCGACTGCCAAGTGCACAGCATCATTCAGCACTGGTTGGGACTATTCCTGGAATCTCCTTGCCTGGTTTTTGTTATTATTCCTTGTTACCAGCAAGTGTCCTGGACGTTTATGTTTCTGGTGAATAAACACCTTTTTGCTTTCATCACTGGTCTGTTTGTTGGTGCCTTGCATTACAGAACAGTGGGCCCAACTAACAGTTGCCATGGACAAGATCCAGCAGCAGCTGAGTGAATTAACGGGAGCCGTTAACCTGCTGTTCCAACGACGCCCAAATATACCAGCAGCCGCTGCAGCGCAAATCCAAGAGCAACTGACAACTGTGATGGAGGAGGTTCAGCAGCTGATCCAGGGAGCCTCAGCACTACCCGTCACTATCGCAAGGCATCAAACAGAACCTAAGATCCCTCTGCCTGACCCCTTCACAGGAGAGCGACAGGAGTTCTTAAACTTCAGGGACTCCTGTTTCCTTTATTTCCAGTTGCGTCCGATGGCTTCTGGCACTCTCAGGCAGAGAATTGGGATTGTAATGTCACTGCTACGTGGAGACCCCCAACGTTGGGCATTTAATTTGCCTCAAGACCATACAGCTTTTTCGTCAGTGGACGCCTTCTTCGAGGCTATGGCTGTGATTTACGATGACCCGGATCGTACTCGCACCGCAGAGACCAATCTTGAGCATATTCAACAAGGCCGCCGCCCAGCTGAAGAATACGCTGCAGAATTCAGGCGATGGGCAGCTTTCACCACCTGGGGCGACGCAGCCCTACGCCATCGCTTCCGTTTGGGACTTTCGGATGCGGTCTGGGATCTTCTTTTGGCCTTGCCTACCCCCTTCTCGTTGGAAATGGCTATCTCTCAAGCAATCGATGCCGACAGGCGAATCCGTGAGAGGCGAGTGGAGCGGTCGTCTCGGTTTTCATCCTCTCGACCACATCCAGGGCCTCTTAAATTGGCCGAAGAGCCAATGGAGGTTGGATCCTCCCATCTCACACAGAAAGGCCTGTGCCTATTTTGCGGAAAGTCTGGACACCTCGTTAAAACCTGTCCCCTCCTGCCGGCGGGAAACGAATGAACCTAGGGGGCATAGAGGAGAACCCCCTAGGTGCTATTATCCCTCCTCCAAGCCGGGTGATGGTATCCATATCCTTACGGTGGCAAGACAAGGTCCATGAGTTTTCAGCACTAATCGATTCTGGGGCCGCTGGGAATTTTGTGGACTCAACCTTGGTTCGTCGACTTGGCATCCCGTTGATCCAGCCGAAAACCACCATGTCAGTGACCGCGATTGATGGTTCCCCTCTTCAAGATGGTCGTGCAGTGTGGATGACTCCGGGAATACAGGTAACGGTGGGGGCTGATCATCGGGAGACCTTAAGCCTTTTTGTCCTTGACATGCCATCCACTCCCGTGATTTTGGGTCTCCCTTGGTTAAGGCTCCATAATCCAGTAGTGGACTGTCGCTCGGGTCTTATTTGTCAGTGGAGTACAGAATGCCTTACTAAGTGCATTCGTCCCGACCTGTCACTAGCCTCCATGGAAGTATTAAGTACTTTACCACAGCAGTATCATAATTTCCGAGATGTGTTCAGTCCTCAGGGGGCTGATGTGTTACCTCCCCACAGGTCATATGATTGTCCTATAGACCTGTTGCCAGGTACCATGCCACCACGAGGGCATCTTTATAATCTCACTGGGCCTGAGGTTCAGGCTCAGCGGGAGTATATTAAAGAGAACCTTGAGAAGAATTTCATTCGTCCATCCACTTCCCCTGCTGGAGCTGGATTCTTCTTTGTGGAGAAGAAGGATGGAGGCTTGAGACCTTGCATCGATTATCGTGCCCTTAATCGGATTACGGTGAAGAATCGGTATCCACTGCCTCTGATTGATGATCTGTTTTCTCAGGTGGCAGGGGCCCGAGTCTTCACCAAACTCGATTTAAGGGGTGCTTATAATTTAGTTCGCATTAGAGAGGGTGACGAATGGAAGACCGCATTTAATACCAGAGATGGGCATTACGAGTATCTTGTGATGCCTTTCGGTCTCTGTAATGCTCCCGCGGTCTTCCAGGAGTTCATCAACGATGTTCTCAGAGATTTCTTGGATAGATGTGTTGTTGTCTATCTAGATGACATACTAATCTACTCTTCGGATCTGGTCTCTCATCGGAGACACGTGTGTCAGGTTTTCCAGAAGCTGAGGGAGAACCGCCTCTATGCCAAACTTGAGAAGTGTCTGTTTGAGGTGAAGGAGTTGCCTTTCCTGGGGTACATTATCTCAGAAAAGGGATTGGCTATGGACCCATCCAAACTTTCTGCTGTCTTGGATTGGCCTCAGCCTAAGGATCTTAAGGGGTTGCAGCGTTTCTTAGGCTTTGCCAACTTCTACCGCAAGTTTATTAAGAATTTTTCTGCGATAGTAGTACCTCTCACCAACCTCACTAAGAAGGGAGCTAATCCTTCTGAGTGGACGAGAGAGGCAGTCAGAGCCTTTGAGACGCTGAAACAGGCCTTTTGCACGGCACCAATTCTTACTCATCCAGACACCTCCAGACCTTTTGTTCTCGAGGTCGATGCCTCAGAGGTCGGTGTAGGGGCAGTTCTCTCACAGTATTCTGGGGACCCTGAGAGGTTACATCCCTGTGCCTTCTTCTCTCGGAAGCTCTCTCCAGCCGAGTGTAATTATGATATCGGCAATAGAGAGCTTCTGGGAGTAAGATTGGCTTTTCAAGAGTGGAGACATTGGCTAGAGGGTGCAGAACATCCCATCACGGTTTACACTGACCACAAAAATTTGGAGTATCTAGACTCAACTCCCGACAAGCCCGGTGGGCATTGTTTTTCACCCGCTTCAATTTCCGCCTCACTTATAAACCGGGTTCCAAAAACGTGAAGGCAGATGCCCTGTCCCGCTGCTTCCCCGAGGCTGCTTCCACCCTGGACTCTGAGCCAGAAACCATTCTCCCAACTAAATGTTTTCTTGCTGCCCTGGGGGCCGCAGAAGTAATGGAGGACTTGTCCTCTCTTCTTGAGCCTTCACAGGCAGAGAGTCCACCTGACGACAAACCCGAGGGTCGATGGTTTGTACCCATTAACCTTCGATTGAAGGTCATCCAACAGCTTCATGACTCAAAGTCTGCCGGGCATTTGGGTGTTAAGAAAACACTTGCCCTTGTTAAACGTCACGTGTGGTGGCCCAACATGTCCGTGGATGTTAAGGCCTATATCCAGGCATGTACTGTTTGTGCCAGATGTAAACCGTCCCGGTCTGCCCCTTCTGGGACTTTACTCCCACTGCCAATTCCCCAGGCTCCATGGACTCACATTTCCATGGATTTCATCACAGATTTGCCAAGGTCCTCTGGAAGTACGGTAATCTGGGTAGTGGTGGACCGTTTTAGTAAGATGGCCCATTTTATCCCACTCCCTGGATTGCCCTCGGCCAGAGAATTGGCCGATCTGTTCTTGAATCATGTCTTTCGATTACACGGAGCGCCGGATGACATTGTTTCAGACAGAGGAGTGCAATTCATCTCTCGCTTCTGGCGTTCTTTCTGCTCCCGATTGGGTATTAATTTGTCTTTTTCTTCTGGTTTTCACCCAGAGACCAACGGTCAGACGGAAAGGACTAAACAGACCCTGGAGCAATATCTCCGGTGCTTCGTGTCAGACTGCCAGGAGGAATGGGCAGCGTATCTACCCTTTGCGGAGGTGGCTTATAACAACTCTGAGCATGCTTCCACTAAGATGTCTCCGTTCAGGTGCGTGGGGGGCAGGGATCCAAGACTCTCTTCTTTGGCCGGACCCTCCACTGACTCACCGGTGGTGGATCAATGGTTCGAGGATAGACATCCCATTTGGTCGTCGGCCCAGCGGAATCTCCGCAGTGCGGTGGCGCAACAGAAGAAGTTTGCTGATCGTCATCGCACTGTAGAGCAAAAGTTTAAGGTGGGAGATCAGGTGTGGGTCTCCACCCGGAACATTCTGCTGCGTCAGCCATCTTCCAAGTTGGGTCCTCGATTCATTGGCCCATACCCAGTGACACAAAAGATCAACCGAGTTACGTACAAGGTTGCTCTTCCACCGTCGATCCGAGGAGTGAACACCTTTCATGTTTCACTTCTCAAATCGGCAGCCGACTCCGCTCCCTTCATTCAGACCCCATCCCCGCTGGAGGTCCAAGGGGTACCGGAGTTCGAGGTGAACAGAATTTTGGACTCTCGTTTTGTCCAAAGGTCTCTTCAATACTTGGTGGACTGGAAGGGTTTTGGTCCAGAGGAGAGATGTTGGATACCTGCTCGCCAGGTGCATGCGGATGAGTTGGTGGCAGCCTTTCACCGGGATAATCTGGGGAAAGCTTGCTTGGAGTCTTCAGAGCCGCCTCCTCGAGGGGGGGGGTAATGTAAGATCCTCACCTGCTTTGCACTCCAGGGGAACCAAGAGGGGTCCTCGTGGAGTTGCGGGACAGGTTATGCGTGTCTCTGATGCACCAGCGCTGACCCCTTTGCGAGCCAGTGCGGGGATGCGTTCGCGTGGACATCGGAGGGGAGGACCGTCGGAGTCCCGGGGACAGAGTGGCCAGGCGAGTGACAAGACGCCGCGGCCAGGGTTGTCTCCGGTGTCTCCGGTGTCTTCCGCATCTGGGTCCACGCGCTCGCATACTCGCGCTGAGTCAATCATGCGTCCGTGCGTACGCACGAGGGCAGGTTCGCAAAGGGATACACAGTCGCGAGTACGCTCTTCTTATGCGCTTCGTCGACCAGTGGCGCATAATATACTGACTCACAAGAGCAAAGTGGATTAGGGAGCCAGCCATGGGTTAATCAACTTGTGATTGCCTTTGGCCATGTACTCAGGTGCAGGGCAATTTGTTCACCTATGGTAGTGGACACTTGGCACCCTGGGATTGGTCAGCAGGCATTTAAAAGGAGGTCTCTCAGGGTGATCAGTGCCCACTGTTATTTTCCCTCAACCAGGTATAGGTCACAACTGCTAGTGACTGAAGACTGCCAGGAACTTTGTCCTTTGCAGCGGACCCAAGATCTGGAGTGACTCGACTGCCAAGTGCACAGCATCATTCAGCACTGGTTGGGACTATTCCTGGAATCTCCTTGCCTGTTTTTTGTTATTATTCCTTGTTACCAGCAAGTGTCCTGGACGTTTATGTTTCTGGTGAATAAACACCTTTTTGCTTTCATCACTGGTCTGTTTGTTGGTGCCTTGCATTACAGTCCAAAACAAAAAACATGCAAAATTAGAACTATGTTTTCAATACTTACACATCCCCGACTGCCACAGGCTCTCCCACACACTCTGGATGAAAATGGGGGATCCTGCCTAGTGGCTCTAGGTTCATGTTCCTACTACAAATAAAAAAATTAAATAAAAAAAAAGATATTATCTTATTATAGTTTTCTAAAGAGAATATAGATAAATATACTAACTTCTTACCGGCCCAGGTCTGTGCTCGGTCCACCTCCCCTTGGCGATGCTGAGGTCCCTGCAGGTGATGCAGCAGTTGATGATGATGATGAAGACTAGAATAAAGCACTGCAAAGAATCCAACAGTAATCCTACACTCCAAGAGTTGCTTGTTATACTTACCGGCTGCTGAATTCTACGGCGCTTTCTGGGTGAGCTTCTCTGCTCTGATCATGAAGACATCTGTACGAGACATAATACAAGACAAAATTTTGAATGAACACACTATATGAACATGTTTGTAAAGGGAGAGCACCATTGACAGAGATATTGCATGCACAATATTTATTTCACAAATTTACTTTTGAGTACAGAATTTTTCACCTGCCCAACACAGATATTCCTCTTTAAAACTTTGTTTTTTTTAAAGATGCTAAAGAAAAAACAATGACAAAATGACAACAATGACAAAACATTAACATTAAAATCATGTGTTTTAAGGAGAAAAAAAAAAAAGGGAGTGTGGATGACAGGCATGGTGGCTGATATGAGGCATAGTGGCTGAGGGGAGGCATATGGCGGCTGAATAGAAGCATATGGTGGCTAATGACAGGCATGGTGGCTGATATGAGGCATGGCGACTGCAGTGGCATGCCCAGGGGGGGTGGGGGGGCGCTCCGCCCCAGGTGCTGGCTCTCAGGGGGTGCCAGAGCCTAGAAGCAATGAGCGCTTCCATCAATATGGAAGCGTTCATTGCAGGAGCACAGGGAGCTGTGGTCCTGTCACTCAGCTCCCTGCGCTCTGTCTTTCCCGCACTGAATGGTGAAGCAAGAAGACTTCTCCCTGCTCCACCATTCAGCCTGCAGACACAAATCGCGCTACCGGTCTGTGTGGGCGGAGCCTGCAGCCCAGAAATCTGCATAAGCTCTGCCCACACCGTGCTGCAGAGCGATCTGTGTCTGTAGGGGAGACGACTGTGAGCTTCAGGAATGGGACAAGGTGAGTAGGTACTGTGTTTTTATTTATTTAACAGAAGGCATTTCTACCATGGTGGGGGTACAGAGGGTATTTCTACCATAAATGGGGCACAGAGGGCAAAATTACTACAAAGGGGGCACAGAGGGCATTATTACTACTACAAAGGTAGCACAGAGAGCATTATTACTACAAAAGGGGAACAGAGGGCAATACTACGACAAAGGGGGCACAGAGGACAATACTACTACAAAGGCCATTACTAGTATTAGGGGGGCACAATGGGCATTACTACTATGGAGGGGGCACAATGGGCATTACTACTATAAATGGGATACAATGGGCATTATAACTATGAAGTGGGCACAATGGGCATTACTACTGTGAAGGAGGCACAGTGGGCATTAATACTATGAAGGGAGAACAGATGGCATTACTACTGTGAAGGAGGCACATTACACTTGTAAAGTGGGTGGGCATAACTGTTATGGGGCACTGAGTGGGCATTATTACTATGAAGGGGCACAGAGGGCATTATTACTGTTATGGGGCACAGTGAGGGCATAACTACTCTGAAGGGGCACAGAAAGGGCATTAGAACTGTGAAGGCGCACAGATAGGGCATTACTACTTTGAAATGGGCACAGAGAGTGCATAACTACTGTGAGGGAGGCACAAAGAGGGCATTACAACTGTGAAGGGGGTACAATGAAGGGATAAGTACTTTAAAGGGGCACAATGTGGGCATAACTACTGAGAAAGTTGCACAGTGAAGGCATAACTACCTTGAAGGGACACAATATGGGCATAACTGCCATGAGAGGGCACATATCTGGACAAAACTACTGTGAAGGTTGTACAATGAGGGCAATACTACTGTAAGAGGGTACAATTTTTTTAAAGTATTGTTGGGGGTGCCAGAGAAAAGACCAGCCCTGGGTGCCAAACACCCTAGGTATGCCACTGGGTGACTGAGGAGAGGCATATGGCGGCTGAATAGAAGCATATGACAGGCATGGTGGCTGATATGAGGCATGGTAAGACCTTTTTTAATTGCACCACAATAATAACACAAAGTGTGTGCACACCATCACAACTTCCAACCTATAGCGTACAGATTCCCAGATATAAAAGGAACAATCTTACCGGTAGGCAGGAGTTGTCAGAGATCAAACTTGAAATTTAATGTGAAACTCACTTCAGAGAAGATAATGGACAGGGTCCTGATATTGAACACTGTCCCTAGACTGCCCTGTGAGATCTAGTATGCCTTTTGTGTTTGTGGCACGTGTGATGGTGTGCACACACTTTGTGTTATTATTGTGGTGCAATTAAAAACGGTCTTACCAATTTATTTTTATTTTTTTGATTAAATGTTAAGTTTTAAGAAAGTTACTACCTTCATTCCATTTTTGGAAAGTTGAGTTGCTTCTCATTTCTTAAACAACCATGTCGAAAGACACATCTCATGGTCGTGGAAAAGATGTTAGTCTGTTTGAGAAGGGTCAAATCATTGGCATGCATCAAGCAGAAAAAACATCTAAAGAGATTCAGAAACTATTAAAATCGGATTAAGAATAGTTCGAATATAGTTCCATATATTCGCAAAATCGAATATTCTTTTTTTTTTTTTTTTTTTTCATCTGAAAATATATGATTCCTCCCTGCTTCTTGCTTGTGGGTCAATGAGCCATTGGCCCACAAGCAACTGAATTGAAGCTGGAAGGAATCACGTTTTCAGATGGACCAAATATGATGAATATTCTAAATAAAGAATATATTGCTGTATATTCGATTTTAGAATATTCATCCTATTCTAATCTAAACCAATAATCTCGGTTATAATA
This sequence comes from Bufo bufo, assembly GCF_905171765.1. Lineage (NCBI taxonomy): Eukaryota > Metazoa > Chordata > Amphibia > Anura > Bufonidae > Bufo > Bufo bufo. The sequence goes on along the minus strand of NC_053390.1, from coordinate 650,293,390 downwards.
TTCGAGTTCACGAATATTAGAACAGAAAAATCGTAATGGTTAATACGTGTGCCCGAGCGCATGACAAAATCGTTATTTAATCAACTTCAGCATACACCTCCCCGACAAGCGTCCCCGTCACCATGGGAACGCCTGTGGGTGAGAAAATACCATCGGATCTGAGTTTTCCCTGAGATCGTAAAACCTCAGATCCGATGGTATATTCTAACCCACAGGCGTTCCCATGGTGACGGGGACGCTTGTCGGGGAGCAGTATGCCAAAGTGGAATATTATTGCTCTAACTTCGTCTTTTAGAATATTAGTAATATTGCTCTAACTTCGTCTTTTAGAATATTCGTAATATTGCTCTAACTTTGTCTTTTAGAATATTACGAATTTTCTAAAAGCTGAAGTTAGAGCACTATTAAGAATATTCGTAAAAAATACACATAGATTGTAATTTAGCTAATATGGTGATAAAATCCTTTTTTTTTTGTCAAATTTTTTTTGCCTCTTCTGAACTTCAGTTTTGGAAAATATGTACACTATTAAAAAAATTACTATAGCAGTATATTAGCTAATATTACAATCTATATGTGTATTTTACGAATATTCTTAATATTGCTCTAACTTCGTCTTTTAGAATATTCATAATATTCTAAAAGACGAAGTTAGAGCAATATTACGAATAGTCTAAAAGACGAAGTTAGAGCAATATTAAGAATATTCGTAAAATACACATAAAGATTGTAATTTAGCTAATATACTGCTATAGTCATTTTTTTAATAGTGTACATATTTTCCAAAACTGAAGTTCAGAAGAGGCAAAAAAAAATTTGAGAAAAAAAAGGATTATAGCACTATATTAGCTAAATTACAATCTTATTGTGTATTTTACGAAAATTCGTAATATTGCTCTAACTTCTTCTTTTAGTTTAGTTTGTAAAATGTTTTATTGTACATATCAAAAAGAATGTCATACTTTGATGATAACAATGGCATCATATTGTACATCCGTACAATGCAAGATAATATTGACATTTACATATACAGAAGTTCAGTGATTTGTATAGCAAAAAGAAACCATGAACCTTAACATAAAACAGATTATTACGAATATTCTAAAAGACGAAGTTAGAGCAATATTAAGAATATTCCTAAAATACACATATTAGCCTAGCCATAGTCAATTAGTCATAGGAACGTTGCCTTACTGTCAAAAGAAAAATCGCAATACGCGATTAATTAAATCGCATATTATTCGCGATAAATGAAATAATTACGAATATTCGATTTCGACGAATATAACATAAATATTCAATCGAATATTTGCAAAATATCGCGAAATCGAATATGGCACCTCCCGCTCATCACTAATTAAGAACTGTCCAACGCATTATTATTAACTGGAATGATAGTGGGTACCCATCGTATTCGAGGAAGAAATGTGTCTGGAAAAAAATCCTGAATGATCCTGATCGGCGATCACTAGAGATGGCCCGAACTATCCGACGGCGAACAGTTCCCGGCGAACATAGCTTGTTCGCGTTCGCCTCTGCCGGGCGAACACATGCGATGTTCGGTCCGCCCCCTATACATCATCATTGAGCAAACTTTGACCCTGTACCTCACAGTCAGCAGACACATTCCAGCCAATCAGCAGCATACCCTCCCTCCCAGACCCTCCCACCTCCTGCACAGCATCCATTTTAGATTCATTCTGAAGCTGCAGTCTTAGTGAGAGGAGGGAGACTGTAACTGCTGCTGATTTAATTGGGAAATCGATAGCTAGGCTAGTGAATTCAGTGTCCACTCCAGTCCTGAAAGACTCATCTGATCTCTGCTGTAAGGACAGCGTCCTGACAGCACCCCAAAAAGCCCTTTTTAGGGCTGCAACATTAGTCTGCTTTTTTTTTTTCCTTTATATACATATTGCAGTTGCCTGGCCTGCCTGTGTGTGAGGAGCTGCAGGCCCACAGACTGTAGTGTGCCCACTGCCAGTGCTCACCCCTGTCATTCCGTGTGGCACAGGACTTTGCTTAAAAAAAGGCACTTAATTTTTACACTTTAATCTAAGGTTAGTTGCCTGCCAGTGTGTGTCAGGCTGACTTCCACTGACTGTAGTGTGCCCACTGCCAGTGCCCACCACTCATACCGGCTGGCACAGACTTTGCATAAAAAAGGCATTTAATTTTTACACTTTAGTGTAATTTCAGCTGCTTGCCTGCTGCTAGTGTGTGTCAGGCCGACTTCAACTGACTGTAGTGTGCCCACTGCCAGTGCCCACCCCTGTCATCCCGTGTGGCACTGGACTTTGCTTAAAAAAAAGGCACTTAATTTTTACACTTTAATCTAAGGTTAGTTGCCTGCCAGTGTGTGTCAGGCTGACTTCCACTGACTGTAGTGTGCCCACTGCCAGTGCCCACCACTCATACCGGCTGGCACAGGACTTTGCATAAAAAAGGCATTTAATTTTTACACTTTAGTGTAATTTCAGCTGCTTGCCTGCTGCTAGTGTGTGTCAGGCCGACTTCAACTGACTGTAGTGTGCCCACTGCCAGTGCCCACCCCTGTCATCCCGTGTGGCACAGGACTTTGCTTAAAAAAAAAGGCACTTCATTTTTACACTTTAATCTAAGGTTAGTTGCCTGCCAGTGTGTGTCAGGCCGACTTCAACTGACTGTAGTGTGCCCACTGCCAGTGCCCACCCCTGTCATCCCGAGTGGCACAGGACTTTGCTTAAAAAATAGGCACTTAATTTTTACACTTTAATCTAAGGTTAGTTGCCTGCCAGTGTGTGTCAGGCTGACTTCCACTGACTGTAGTGTGCCCACTGCCAGTGCCCACCACTCATACCGGCTGGCACAGGACTTTGCTTAAAAAAGGCATTTAATTTTTACACTTTAATGTAATTTCAGCTGCTTGCCTGCTGCTAGTGTGTGTCAGGCCGACTTCAACTGACTGTAGTGTGCCCACTGCCAGTGCCCACCCCTGTCATCCCGAGTGGCACAGGACTTTGCTTAAAAAATAGGCACTTAATTTTTACACTTTAATCTAAGGTTAGTTGCCTGCCAGTGTGTGTCAGGCTGACTTCACTGACTGTAGTGTGCCCACTGCCAGTGCCCACCACTCATACCGGCTGGCACAGGACTTTGCTTAAAAAAGGCATTTAATTTTTACACTTTAATGTAATTTCAGCTGCTTGCCTGCTGCTAGTGTGTGTCAGGCCGACTTCAACTGACTGTAGTGTGCCCACTGCCAGTGCCCACCCCTGTCATACCGAGTGGCACAGGACTTTGCTTAAAAAATAGGCACTTAATTTTTACACTTTAATCTAAGGTTAGTTGCCTGCCAGTGTGTGTCAGGCTGACTTCCACTGACTGTAGTGTGCCCACTGCCAGTGCCCACCCCTGTCATACCGAGTGGCACAGGACTTTGCTTAAAAAATAGGCACTTAATTTTTACACTTTAATCTAAGGTTAGTTGCCTGCCAGTGTGTGTCAGGCTGACTTCCACTGACTGTAGTGTGCCCACTGCCAGTGCCCACCACTCATACCGCTGGCACAGGACTTTGCTTAAAAAGGCATTTAATTTTTACACTTTAATGTAATTTCAGCTGCTTGCCTGCTGCTAGTGTGTGTCAGGCCGACTTCACTGACTGTAGTGTGCCCACTGCCAGTGCCCACCCCTGTCATACCGAGTGGCACAGGACTTTGCTTAAAAAATAGGCACTTAATTTTTACACTTTAATCTAAGGTTAGTTGCCTGCCAGTGTGTGTCAGGCTGACTTCCACTGACTGTAGTGTGCCCACTGCCAGTGCCCACCACTCATACCGGCTGGCACAGGACTTTGCATAAAAAAGGCATTTAATTTTTACACTTTAGTGTAATTTCAGCTGCTTGCCTGCTGCTAGTGTGTGTCAGGCCGACTTCAACTGACTGTAGTGTGCCCACTGCCAGTGCCAACCACTGATACCGGGTGGCACAGTAGCTTGCCGATAAATAAGGCATTTAATTTTAGACAGTAGTCTAAATTCAGTTGCTTGCCTGCTGCCAGTGTGTGTCAGGCCCGCTTCCACTGACTGTAGTGTGCCCACTGCCAGTGCCAACCACTGATACCGGGTGGCACAGTAGCTTGCCGATAAATAAGGCATTTAATTTTTAGACAGTAGTCTAAATTCAGTTGCTTGCCTGCTGCCAGTGTGTGTCAGGCCCTCTTCCACTGACTGTAGTGTGCCCACTGCCAGTGCCAACCACTCATACCGGGTGGCACAGTAGCTTGCCGATAAATAAGGCATTTAATTTTTACACTTTAGTGTAATTTCAGTTGCTTGCCTGCTGCCAGTGTGTGTCAGGCCCGCTTCTACTGACTGTAGTGTGCCCACTGCCAGTGCCAACCACTGATACCATCTCCCCGTTCGAAAAATCTATTCAATAAATGGCACCCAGATTGGGGACGTTAGAGGGATTAAACTGATGAGAATAGTACTACAGAAAATACCACTCATATCGGGTGTGACAGTAAATTGCACGGCGCAGACGCAGTCACCGTGGATAAAAACAAAGGGGAGGGAGCCAGCGTTTTTTAACCAGCTCCCCGTTCGAAAAATCAATTCAATTGACCTTTCGGGGACCCTTGGTGTTGTACGTGGCTGGGTGGAGGAAGAAACCTCAATGACATCACCGGGACGTGGCTAGCTTGGTATCCAACCTTGTGCAAATGGGGAGTTTGCGGTTGTGCAAATGAACTGTTTTGCGGTGCATTAAAAGGGAGTTTGGTCTGTCAATGTCTGTGATGCGGGCGTAACCCTTACACTACCTGATCGATACAACATCATACCTGATCGTATACACACACTGGATGTTTTAAAGCACGTTATTCAAACAATTTAGGAATGTTAGTTGATTTATGCCCTTTATGGATTAAAACCCGACTCTGCGTCCACTACGTAATTTTCCATGGGAGTTTTGCCATAGATCCCCCTCCGGCATGCCACAGTCCAGGTGTTAGACCCCTTGAAACAACTTTCTCATCACTATTGTGGCCAGAAAGAGTCCCTGTGGGTTTTAAAATTCGCCTGTCTATTGAAGTCTATGGCGGTTCGCCCGGTTCGCCAGTTCGCGAACATTTGCGGAAGTTCTCGTTCGCTGTTCGCGAACTGAAAATTTTATGTTCGCGACATCACTAGCGATCACTTAAACGTTTGGTGAAATCAAATGAAAGAAAAGCAACAGTAGAATCAGGGCTATGTTAACTAGTGAAAGTAAGAGCATTTCCACACCCACAATGCGAAGGGAACTCAAGGGATTGGGACTGAACAGCTGTGTAGCCATAAAAAAAACACTTATCAGTGAGGCAAACCAGAAAAAAAGGCTTTAATTTGCTAGGGACCATAAAGATTGGACTCTGGAGCAATGGAAGAAAGTCATATGGCCTGATGAGTCAAGATTACCCTGTTCCAGAGTGAAGGTCGCATCAGGGTAAGAAGAGAGGCAGATGAAGTGATGAATCCATCATGCCCAGTGCCTACTGTACAAGCCTGTGGGGCAGTGCTATCATCTGGGGTTGCTGCAGTTGATCAGGTCTATTTTCAGCAATAGTATGTGCTCCAAGAATGAGGTCAGCTGACTACCAGAACATACTGAATGACCAGGTTATTTCATCAATGGATTTTTTCTTCCCTGATGGCACGGGCATATTCCAAGATGACAATGCCAGGATTCATCAGGCTCAAATTGGTGAAAGAGTGGTTAAGGGAGCATGAGACATCATTTTCACACGTGGATTGGCCACCACAGTGTCCAGACATTAACCCCATTGAGAATCTTTGGGATGGGCTGGAGAAGGCTTTGCGCAGCAGTCAGACTCTACCATCAATCAATGCAAGAACTTGGTGAAAAATTTATGCAACACTGGAGGAAATAAATCTTGTGACATTGCAGAAGTTTATCGAACAATGCCACAGCGAATGTGTGCCGTAAAGCTGGTCAAACGAAATACTAGAGTGACCCCTAGAGGGCTGCAAAAGGCAGCAAAATGTAGGTAAATCCCCTGCAAACAAATGTGAATAGGGAAATGATAAAAATAAAAATAAAATAAATAAAAATTAACCAATATCAATTGGAGAGAGTCCCATAGCAGAGACTCAGGCTTCATGTCATAGCAGAGATCAGGCTTCCTGTCACCCACCACTGGAACAGGCCATTGTCAGATATTTTTAGGCCCCGGCACCCAGACAGAGGAGAGAGGTCCCATAAGCAGAGATTCAGGCTTCATGTCATAGCAGAGAATCAGGCTTCACGTCACCCAACACTGAACAGGCCACTGTCAGATATGTTTAGGCCCCGGCACCCAGACAGAGGAGAGAGGTCCCATAGCCGAGAATCAGGCTTCATGTCATAGCAGAGATCATGCTTCATGTCACCCAACACTGAAAAGGCCACTGTCAGATATGTTTAGGCCCCGGCACCCAGACAGAGGAGAGAGGTCCCATAGCAGAGAATCAGGCTTCATGTCATAGCAGAGAATCAGGCTAACTGTCACCCACCACTGGAACAGGCCATTGTCAGATATTTTTGGCCCCGACAACCCAGACAGAGTAGAGAGGTTCCCATAGCAGAGATTCAGGCTTCATGTCATAGCAGAGAATCAGGCTTCATGTCACCCAACACAGGAACAGGCCACTGTCAGATATTTTTAGGCCCCAGCACCCAGACAGAGGAGAGGGTTCATTCAACTTTGGGTTGCCCCCGCAATATAATGGTAAAAAGAAAATAAAAAGAGGATTGAATGAGGAAGTGGCCCTGGAGTACAATAATATATGGTTAAGGGAGGTAGATATAATGTTTAATCTGCACAGGGATGGACAGGTCCTGTGGGATCATGCCTGGTTCATTTTTCTGAACGTCAGCTTGTCCACATTGGCTGTAGACAGGCGGCTGCGTTTGTCTGTAATGATGCCCCCTGCCGTGCTTAATACATGTTCAGACAAAACGCTGGCCGCCGGGCTGGCCAGCACCTCCAAGGCATAAAAGGCTAGCTCTGGCCACGTGGACAATTTGGAGACCCAGAAGTTGAATGGGGCCGAACAATCAGTCAGTAGGTGGAGGGGTGTGCACACATACTGTTCCACCATGTTAGTGAAATGCTGCCTCCTGCTAACACGTTCCAAATCAGGTGGTGGTGCAGTTAGCTGTGGCGTGGTGACAAAACTTTTCCACATCTCTGCATGCTAACCCTGCCCTCAGAGGAGCTGGCCGTGACACAGCTGCGTTGCGACCTCTTGCTCCTCCTCTGCCTTCGCCTTGGCTTCACTTGTTCCCCTGTGACATTTGGAATGCTCTTAGTAGCGCGTCTAACCAACGTGCGCTTGTACTCGCGCATCTTCCTATCACGCTCCAGTGCAGGAAGTAAGGTGGGCACATTGTCCTTTGTACCGGGGATCCAGCAGGGTGGCAACCCAGTAGTCTGCACACGTTAAAATGTGGGCAACTCTGCTGTCGTTGCGCAGGCACTGCAGCATGTAGTCCCTCATGTGTGCCAGGCTGCCCAGAGGTAAGACAAGCTGTCCTCTGTGGGAGGCGTATCGTCATCGTCCTGCGTTTCCCCCAGCCACCACACCAGTGATGGGCCCGAGCTGCTTTGGGTGCCACCCCGCTGTGAACATGCTTCATCCTCATTCTCCTCACCTCCTCTCTCGTCCTCCTCGTCCTCCAGAGTGGGACCTGTCTGGCCACATTTGTACTGGCCTCTGCTGTTGCAAAAAAACCTCCCTCTGAGTCACTTCGAAGAGAATGGCCTGAAAGTGCTGAAAATGACCCCTCTTCTCCTCCTCCTCCTCCTGGGCCACCTCCTCTTCCATCATCGCCCTAAGTGTTTTCTCAAGGAGACATAGAAGTGGTATTGTAACGCTGATAACGGCGTCACCGCCACTGGCCATGTTGGTGGAGTACTCGGAAACAGCGCAACAGGGCACACAGGTCTCGCATGGAGGCCCAGTCATTGGTGGTGAAGTGGTGCTGTTCCGCAGTGCGACTGAACCGTGCGTGCTGCAGCTGAAACTCCACTATGGCCTGCTGCTGCTCGCACAGTCTGTCCAGCATGTGCAAGGTGGAGTTCCACCTGTGGGCACGTCGCATATGAGGCGGTGAGCGGAAGGCCGAAGTTACGCTGTAGCGCAGACAGGCGAGCAGCGGCAGGATGTGAAAGCCGGAAGCGCGCACAGACGGACCGCACTTTATGCAGTAGCTCTGACATGTCGGGTAGTTTGTGAATGAACTTCTGCACCACCAAATTCAGCACATGCACCAGGCAAGGGATGTGCGTCAAAGCCGATAGGCCCAGAGCTGCGACGAGATTTCGCCATTATTGCACACCACCAGGCCGGGCTTGAGGCTCACCGGCAGCAACCACTCATCGGTCTGTTGTTCAATACCCCGCCACAACTCCTGCGCGATGTGGGGCCTGTCCCCCAAACATATGAGTTTCAGTATGGCCTGCTGACGTTTACCCCGGGCTGTGCTGAAGTTGGTGGTGAAGGTGTGTGGCTGACTGGATGAGCAGGTAGAAGAAGAGGAGGAGGAAGCCGAGTAGGAGGAGGAGGCTACAGGAGGCAAAGAATGTTGCCCTGCGATCCTTGGCGGCGGAAGGATGTGCGCCAAACAGCTCTCCGCCGGGGGGCCCAGCCGCCACTACATTTACCCAGTGTGCAGTTAGGGAGATATAGCGTCCCTGGCCGTGCTTACTGGTCCATGAATCTGTGGTTAGGTGGACCTTGCCACAGATGGCGTTCCGCAGTGTACATTTGATTTTATCGGATACTTGGTTGTGCAGGGAAGGCACGGCTCTCTTGGAGAAGTAGTGGCGGCTGGGAACAACATACTGTGGGACAGCAAGCGACAGAGCTGTTTGAAGCTGGTCTGTGTCCACCAGCCTGAATGACAGCATTTAATAGGCCAGTAGTTTAGAAATGCTGGCATTCAGGGCCAGGGATCGAGGGTGGCTAGTGGAATTTACCGCTTTTCTTTCAAATGTTTGTGAGGTGGAGAGCTGAACGCTGCGTGTGACATGTTTTGACATGCTTGGTGACGGAGGTGGTGGTGTTGGTGGTACATCCTCTGTTTGCTGGGCGGCAGGTGCCAACGTTCCTCCAGAGCGGAGGAAGAGGCCGAGGCAGCAGCAAAGAGGCAGCAGGGGGAAGCCTGAGTGACTTCCTTGTTTTAAGGTGTTTACCTCCACTGCAGTTCATGCTTTGTATGCAGGTGCCTGGTCATGCAGGTTGTGCTAAGGTTCAGAATGTTAATGCCTCGCTTCAGGCTCTGATGGCACAGCGTGCAAACCACTCGGGTCTTGTCGTCAGCACATTGTTTGAAGAACTGCCACGCCAGGGAACTCCTTGAAGCTCCCTTTGGGGTGCTCGGTCCCAGATGGCGGTGGCCAGTAGCAGGCGGACTCTCTTGGCGGCAGGTGTTCTGCTTTTGCCCCCTGCTCCCTCTTTTGCTACGCTGTTGGCTCGGTCTCACCACTGCCTCTTCTTCCGAACTCTGAAAGTCAGTGGCACGACCTTCATTCCATGTGGGGTCTAGGACCTCATCGTCCCCTGCATCGTCTTCCACCCAGTCTTCCTCCCTGACCTCCTGTTCAGTCTGCACACTGCAGAAAGACGCAGCAGTTGGCACCTGTGTTTCATCATCAGAGACGTGCTGAGGTGGTATTCCCATGTCCTCATCATCAGGAAACATAAGTGGTTGTGCGTCAGTGCATTCTATGTCTTCCACCGCTGGGGAAGGGCTAGGTGGATACCCTTGGGAAACCCTGCCAGCAGAGTCTTCAAACAGCATAAGAAACTGCTGCATAAGTTGAGGCTCAGACAGTTTCCCTGATATGCATGGGGGTGATGTGACAGACTGATGGGGTTGGTTTTCAGGCGCCATCTTGTGCGCTATCTGCAGAAGACTGGGGTGGGAGATAATGTGAACGTGGCTGGATCCACTGTCGGCCACCAATTGACTAATGCCTGTAGCTGCTCAGGCCTTACCATCCTTAGAACGACATTGGGCCCCACCAAATATCGCTGTAAATTCTGGCATCTACTGGGACCTGAGGTTGTTGGTTCACTAGACCGTGTGGCTGTGGCAGAACGGCCACGTCCTCTACAGCACCAGAGGGTCCACTAACACCACCACGACCATGTCCGCGTCCCTTACTACATGTTTTCCCTCATTGTTACCGTTCACCACAATAAGAAAAAAATTATTCGGCCCAATGTATTGAATTCAAATTCAGGCCTTTTTTTACAGACGAAACACAGGGAGAGATGCACCAAAACCGATATACTACTGACTATACTGGCAATTCAAAAATACAGGTATTAAAAGCTGAGACTTTCGCCAATATATTCCTATTCAGGAAAAATCGGAGCCCATCATCACCACGTCACGGTCACTCACCATGGCAGAGGGTCCTAACCGCTGCTCTAACTATGGTGTGAACAAGGTCTGGGGGTGATATAATTCAGCGACAGCCAAGCTTCCACACCAAAGCCCAGCATGAATACTGCGGTAGTACAATGTGAACCAAGCCAGACTGTGAGCCACACCTACACCAGACCATGTGATGGAGGTTACCAGGTGCAATAGAGTGTACACACACTCAAATCTAACACACTATGGTGTGAACAAGGTCTGGGGGTGATGTATTTTTGAATTGCCAGTATAGTCAGTAGTATATCGGTTTTGGTGCATTCTCTCCCTGTGTTTTGAATGATTATTTGCTACATTCTGTGTAGTTTGCTCTTGTGGTGCATGTGGACCGCTCCGACGTCCTCCATTGTATGCATATTTTGCTGGGGATAGTCGCTTACTGCGGTCCACATGCGGTCGGGCTGCTCCCCCAATGAAAGACACACCACAGTGTTAGGGGTTGAGCAGCTCCTCCAGAATTGCCACTATATTTCTCTGTTTCTGTCTTGTTAGATTTGAGTGTGTGTACACTCTATTGCACCTGGTAACCTCCATCACATGGTCTGGTGTAGGTGTGGCTCACAGTCTGGCTTGGTTCACATTGTACTACCGCAGTATTCATGCTGGGCTTTTGTGTGGAAGCTTGGCTGTGAGCTGAATTATATCACCCCCAGACCTTGTTCACACCATAGTTAGAGCAGCGGTTAGGACCCTCTGCCATGCTGAGTGACCGTGACGTGGTGCATGATGGGCTCCGATATTTTCCTTATGGGAATATATTGGCGAAAGTATCAGCTTTTAATACCTGTATTTTTGAATTGCCAGTATAGTCAGTAGTATATCGGTTTTGGTGCATTCTCTCCCTGTGTTTCGTATGATTATTTGCAACATTCTGTGTAGTTTGCTCTTGTGGTGCATGTGGACCGCGCCGACGTCCTCAATTGTATGCATATTTTGCTGGGGATAGTCGCTTACTGCGGTCCACATGCGGTCGGGCTGCTCCCCCAATGAAAGACACACCACAATGTTAGGGGTTGAGCAGCTCCTCCAGAATTGCCACTATATTTCTCTGTTTCTGTCTTGTTAGATTTGAGTGTGTGTACACTCTATTGCACTGGTACCTCCATCACATGGTCTGGTGTAGGTGTGGCTCACAGTCTGGCTTGGTTCACATTGTACTACCGCAGTATTCATGCTGGGCTTTTGTGTGGAAGCTTGGCTGTGAGCTGAATTATATCACCCCCAGACCTTGTTCACACCATAGTTAGAGCAGCGGTTAGGACCCTCTGCCATGCTGAGTGACCGTGACGTGGTGCATGATGGGCCTCCGATATTTTCCTGATAGGAATATATTGGCGAAAGTCTCAGTTTTTAATACCTGTATTTTTGAATTGCCAGTATAGTCAGTAGTATATCGGTTTTGGTGCATTCTCCCCCTGTGTTTCGTATGATTATTTGCTACATTCTGTGTAGTTTGCTCTTGTGGTGCATGTGGACCGCGCCGACGTCCTCCATTGTATGCATATTTTGCTGGGGATAGTCGCTTACTGCGGTCCACATGGCGGTCGGGCCTGCTCCCCCCAATGAAAGACACGCCACAGTGTTAGGGGTTGAGCAGCTCCTCCAGAATTGCCACTATATTTCTCTGTTTCTGTCTTGTTAGATTTGAGTGTGTGTACACTCTATTGCACCTGGTAACCTCCATCACATGGTCTGGTGTAGGTGTGGCTCACAGTCTGGCTTGGTTCACATTGTACTACCGCAGTATTCATGCTGGGCTTTTGTGTGGAAGCTTGGCTGTGAGCTGAATTATATCACCCCCCAGACCTTGTTCACACCATAGTTAGAGCAGCGGTTAGGACCCTCTGCCATGTTGAGTGACCGTGATGTGGTGCATGATGGGCTCCGATATTTTCCTGATAGGAATATATTGGCGAAAGTCTCAGCTTTTAATACCTGTATTTTTGAATTGCCAGTATAGTCAGTAGTATATCGGTTTTGGTGCATTCTCACCCTGTGTTTCGTATGATTATTTGCTATATTCTGTGTAGTTTGCTCTTGTGGTGCATGTGGACCGCGCCGACGTCCTCCATTGTATGCATATTTTGCTGGGGATAGTCGCTTACTGCGGTCCACATGCGGTCGGGCTGCTCCCCCAATGAAAGACACGCTACAGTGTTAGGGGTTGAGCAGCTCCTCCAGAATTGCCACTATATTTCTCTGTTTCTGTGTTTTTTTACAGACACCTAACACTATCTGGCTATCTACTTAGGTACCGTATTACACTAATACAGGCACAGCAGTAACCACAGATTTAGCTGAATATAAATTGTAGGCCTATTATTTAGGCGCTGGATGACAGGTATACGTTTACGGACAGAATTAGACTTGGAGATGCACGGTAGCGTTTCAAGTTATTGAGAATGACCCTATCTGCACCTTCAATCTAATATACCCTTTTATGGATAGATTTAAACTTGGCCTGATACAGCAGAAACCACTGATTTAGGGAATTGCTAAGTTGGGAATTGTATTTCAACCCAGAACAAAAACTTTGCTTTGGCGGACACTAAATAACTTTACCAGCCACAGCAGTAAACACAGATTTAGGGTACTGCTATTTTGGCAATTGTATTTCAACCCTCAATAAAATAGCAAGCACAGCCAAGCCCCTGATGTAGGATATAGCAAAAAAAAAAAAAACACACACTACAATGCGTGCAGAATTATTAGGCAAATGAGTATTTTGACCACATCATCCTCTTTATGCATGTTGTCTTACTCCAAGCTGTATAGGATCGAAAGCCTACTACCAATTAAGCATATTAGGTGATGTGCATCTCTGTAATGAGAAGGGGTGTGGTCTAATGACATCAACACCCTATATTAGGTGTGCATAATTATTAGGCAACTTCCTTTCCTTTGGCAAAATGGGTCAAAAGAAGGACTTGACAGGCTCAGAAAAGTCAAAAAATAGTGAGATATCTTGCAGAGGGATGCAGCACTCTTAAAATTGCAAAGCTTCTGAAGCGTGATCATCGAACAATCAGGCATTTCATTCAAAATAGTCAACAGGGTCGCAAGAAGCGTATGGAAAAACCAAGGCGCAAAATAACTGCCCATGAACTGAGAAAAGTCAAGCGTGCAGCTGCCAAGATGCCACTTGCCACCAGTTTGGCCATATTTCAGAGCTGCAACATCACTGGAGTGCCCAAAAGCACAAGGTGTGCAATACTCAGAGACATGGCCAAGGTAAGAAAGGCTGAAAGACGACCACCACTGAACAAGACACACAAGCTGAAACGTCAAGACTGGGCCAAGAAATATCTCAAGACTGATTTTTCTAAGGTTTTATGGACTGATGAAATGAGAGTGAGTCTTGATGGGCCAGATGGATGGGCCCGTGGCTGGATTGGTAAAGGGCAGAGAGCTCCAGTCCGACTCAGACGCCAGCAAGGTGGATGTGGAGTACTGGTTTGGGCTGGTATCATCAAAGATGAGCTTGTGGGGCCTTTTCGGGTTGAGGATGGAGTCAAGCTCAACTCCCAGTCCTACTGCCAGTTTCTGGAAGACACCTTCTTCAAGCAGTGGTACAGGAAGAAGTCTGCATCCTTCAAGAAAAACATGATTTTCATGCAGGACAATGCTCCATCACACGCGTCCAAGTACTCCACAGCGTGGCTGGCAAGAAAGGGTATAAAAGAAGAAAAATCTAATGACATGGCCTCCTTGTTCACCTGATCTGAACCCCATTGAGAAACCTGTGGTCCATCATCAAATGTGAGATTTACAAGGAGGGAAAACAGTACACCTCTCTGAACAGTGTCTGGGAGGCTGTGGTTGCTGCTGCACGCAATGTTGATGGTGAACAGATCAAAACACTGACAGAATCCATGGATGGCAGGCTTTTTGAGTGTCCTTGCAAAGAAAGGTGGCTATATTGGTCACTGATTTGTTTTTGTTTTGTTTTTGAATGTCAGAAATGTATATTTGTGAATGTTGAGATGTTATATTGGTTTCACTGGTAAAAATAAATAATTGAAATGGGTATATATTTGTTTTTTGTTAAGTTGCCTAATAATTTATGCGCAGTAATAGTCACCTGCACACACAGATATCCCCCTAAAATAGCTAAAACTAAAAACAAACTAAAAACTACTTCCAAAAATATTCAGCTTTGATATTAATGAGTTTTTTGGGTTCATTGAGAACATGGTTGTTGTTCAATAATAAAATTAATCCTCAATAATACAACTTGCCTAATAATTCTGCACTCCCTGTATTGATGGTTAAATGTACTTGGTGGCAGCTTGTGCTGGCGCACCGCAAGACACAAAATGGCCGCCGATCACCCAGAAATAAGTGACAGAAAAACGCTCTGGGCAGCCTTAAACAGTGAGCAATTGAATAGCAGAGGTTGAATGATACACAGCTGTACATCGATCACTTCAGTAAGTAAATCACTGCCTAATCTGGCCCTAACGGCAGCAGCTGCATCCTATCCCTACACTGATCAAAGCAGAGTGATGTGCGGCGCTACGTGACTCTAGCTTAAATAGAGGCTGGGTCACATGCTGCACTGGCCAATCACAGCCATGCCAATAGTAGGCATGGCTGTGATGGCCTCTTGGGGCAAGTAGTATGACGCTTGTTGATTGGCTGCTTTGCAACCTTTCAAAAAGCGCCAAGAAAGCGCCGACCCCGGACTTTTACGAAAATTTTCAGGTCCGTGTCACGAACACCCCAAAATTCGGTACGAATCCGAACCTATACAATTCGGGTTCGCTCATCCCTAGACAGGTAGTGACCTTTTTTTTTTATGGTGTTTATCGGACGGGTGGCTCATGTGATATATTTATATACCCGGCCGTCACAGACGCGGCAATACCAAATACAGGTACAGTATGTATTTTTTCAATTTTTTCTTAATTACTTCATTGGGGATTTTTCTTTTTTTTACATGTGAAACCTTTTTTTTATTTTACACTTTATTTTTTACATTTTTTTATTTTACACTTTGCATCCCCCATAAGGTCATACAAGACCTCTGGGAGACATTAAACTTTTTTTTCCCCACTATTGATTTCTCCTGTAACTGGGGCTGACATAGTAGCACCAGTTACAGGGGAAAAACACCACCCAGAGAGGCTGTGCAGCAGTATACAGCGCTGTACAGCCTCAGTGCAGGGCTGACCGAGGTTTGTGGAAGACCAGACAGCCCCTGCACTCTCCCGGCCCCTGTGGTCACATGATCACCAGGTCGGGACAGGAAGCGCATAGAGCTTCCTGATCTGTATACACAGCGCTTGTTGAGTGCTGTGTATACAGTGATCTAAAAGGGAACTGTCCCTGCCTTCTCCCTGGGGTGTCCTGCTGTGACTGATAGCGGGCTCCCTGCTCGGCAGCTGCGTGGAGCTGCCACTCTGAATGGACGCTCTAAAATGTCCATTCAGAGATAAACAACCACTTATAGGACGTTTATAGTCTATGGGTGGTAATGAAGTGGTTAAGGACCAGGCCATTTATAGCAAATCTGACATGTGTTACTTTATGTGGTAATAACTTTAAAACGCTTTTACTTATCCAAGCCATTCTGAGATTTTTTTCTCCTCACATATTGTACTTCATGACAGTGGTAAATTTGAGTCAAAATATTTCATTTTTATTTATAAATACAAAATTTACCAAAAATTTTGGGAAATTCACAATTTTATAATTTCTATTTCTATGCTTTTAAAACAGATAGTGATAACTCCAAAATAGTTATTACTTTACATTTCCAATATGTCTACTTCATGTTTGGATCATTTTGTAAATGACATTATCTTTTTTTGGAATGTTAGAAGGCTTAGAAGTTCAGAAGCAATCTTGAAATTTTCAGAAAATTTTAAAAACCCACTTTTTAAGGACCAGTTCAGGTCTGAAGTCACTTTGTGAGGCTTACATAAAGAAACCACCGATAAATGGCCCCATTTTGGAAACTACACCCCTCAAGTTATTCAAACTGATTTTACAAACATTGTTAACCCTTTAGGTGTTCCACAAGTATTAAAGGAAAATGGAGATGAACTTTCAGAATTTTACTTTTTTGGCAGATTTTCCGTTTTAATCCATTTTTTCCAGTAACAAAGCAAGGGTTAACAGCCAAACAAAACTCAAATTTATTACCCTGATTCTGTAGTTTACAGAAACACCCCATATGTGGTTGTAAACTGCTGTACGGGCACACGGCAGGGCGCAGAAGTAAAGGAAAGCCATATGGTTTTTGGAGGGCAGATTTACCTATGATCATTTTAAGATGCCATATCACATTTGGAGACCCCCTGATGCACCCCTAGAGTAGAAATTCCAAAAAAATGACCCCAATTTGGAAACTACGGGATAAGATGGCAGCTTTGTTGGTCCTATTTTAGGGTACATATGATTTTGGTTGCTCTATATTACACTTTTTGTGAGGCAAGGTAACAAAAAATATCTCCTTTGGCACTTTTTTCTTTTTTGTTATTTACAATGTTTATCTGACAGGTTAGATCATGTGGTATTTTTATAGAACAGGTTGTTTCGGATGCAACAATACCAAATATGACTATTTTTTTTTGGATGTTTGTTTTAGTTTTAGTAAGTAAGCCATAAAAAAAAATATTAAAATATTTTTTTAGTGTCTCCATATTCTGAAAGCCATATTTTCTTTTTTGGAGACTGTCTTATGTAGGGGCTCATTTTTTTTAGGTATGAGATAATGATATGATTGGTATGATTTTGGGGTGCGTATGACTTTTTGATTGCTTGGTATTACACTTTTTGTGATGTAAGGTGACCAAAAAAAAATGTTAACACCGTTTTTATTTTAATTTTTTACGGTGTTGACCTGAGGGGTTAGGTCATGTGATATTTTTATACAGCAGGTTGTTACGGATGTGGGAATACCTAATATGTATACTTTCTTTTATTTGTTTAAAGGGGTTGTGCGGGTTCAGAGCTGAACCCGGACATACCCATATTTTCACCCAGGCAGCCACCCTGATGCTAGCATTGGAGCATCTCATGTTTCAATGCACTCCCTTTCCCTGCGCTAGATCGCGCAGGGCACGGGTGCTTTCGTTTACAACAACACACTGCCAGGCAGAAGCAGCGTGTTTGGTGATGTCACCGGCTCAGATAGGCATGCTTTACCGCTACCCTAGCCGTTTTACTGGCTAGGGCAGCGCTAAAGCCCACCCATCAGTGCCGGTGACGTCACCGGGCTTCCTGGCAGCCCCATGGAGAGCCCGGTACATCACTGGAACTCTTGAAAATGCCTTTGCCCTGCACAATTTAGCGCAGGGCAAATGAAAATATTGGAGCATGAACTGCTCCGATGCTCATGTCAGGGGGTCTGCCTGGGTGAAAATAAAGGTATGTCCCCCTTTAAGTTTTACACAATATAATTTTTGAAACAAGAAAAAATAGTCTGAAAGCCATAGTTTTTTATTTTTGGGAATTGTCTTAGGTAGGGTATCATTTTTGCGGGATGAGATGACAGTTTGATTGGCACTATTTTGGGTGCATATGACTTTTTGATCGCTTGCTATTATACTACAGGGAGTGCAGAATTATTAGGCAAATGAGTATTTTGACCACATCATCCTCTTTATGCATGTTGTCTTACTCCAAGCTGTATAGGCTCGAAAGCCTACTACCAATTAAGCATATTAGGTGATGTGCATCTCTGTAATGAGAAGGGGTGTGGTCTAATGACATCAACACCCTATATTAGGTGTGCATAATTATTAGGCAACTTCCTTTCCTTTGGCAAAATGGGTCAAAAGAAGGACTTGACAGGCTCAGAAAAGTCAAAAATAGTGAGATATCTTGCAGAGGGAAGCAGCACTCTTAAAATTGCAAAGCTTCTGAGCGTGATCATCGAACAATCAAGCGTTTCATTCAAAATAGTCAACAGGTTCACAAGAAGCGTGTGGAAAAACCAAGGCGCAAAATAACTGCCCATGAACTGAGAAAGTCAAGCGTGCAGCTGCCAAGATGCCACTTGCCACCAGTTTGGCCATATTTCAAAGCTGCAACATCACTGGAGTGCCCAAAAGCACAAGGTGTGCAATACTCAGAGACATGGCCAAGGTAAGAAAGGCTGAAAGACGACAACCACTGAACAAGACACACAAGCTGAAACGTCAAGACTGGGCCAAGAAATATCTCAAGACTGATTTTTCTAAGGTTTTATGGACTGATGAAATGAGAGTGAGTCTTGATGGGCCAGATGGATGGGCCCGTGGCTGGATTGGTAAAGAGCAGAGAGCTCCAGTCCGACTCAGACGCCAGCAAGGTGGAGGTGGAGTACTGGTTTGGGCTGGTATCATCAAAGATGAGCTTGTGGGGCCTTTTCGGGTTGAGGATGGAGTCAAGCTCAACTCCCAGTCCTACTGCCAGTTTCTGGAAGACACCTTCTTCAAGCAGTGGTACAGGAAGAAGTCTGCATCCTTCAAGAAAAACATGATTTTCATGCAGGACAATGCTCCATCACACGCGTCCAAGTACTCCACAGCGTGGCTGGCAAGAAAGGGTATAAAAGAAGAAAATCTAATGACATGGCCTCCTTGTTCACCTGATCTGAACCCCATTAAGAACCTGTGGTCCATCATCAAATGTGAGATTTACAAGGAGGGAAAACAGTACACCTCTCTGAACAGTGTCTGGGAGGGCTGTGGTTGCTGCTGCACGCAATGTTGATGGTGAACAGATCAAAACACTGACAGAATCCATGGATGGCAGGCTTTGAGTGTCCTTGCAAAGAAAGGTGGCTATTTGGTCACTGATTTGTTTTTGTTTTGTTTTTGAATGTCAGAAATGTATATTTGTGAATGTTGAGATGTTATATTGGTTTCACTGGTAAAATAAATAATTGAAATGGGTATATATTTGTTTTTTGTTAAGTTGCCTAATAATTATGCACAGTAATAGTCACCTGCACACACAGATATCCCCCTAAAATAGCTAAAACTAAAACAAACTAAAAACTACTTCCAAAAATATTCAGCTTTGATATTAATGAGTTTTTGGGTTCATTGAGAACATGGTTGTTGTTCAATAATAAAATTAATCCTCAAAAATACAACTTGCCTAATAATTCTGCACTCCCTGTAGTTGTGATGTAAGGTGACAAAAAAATGGCTTTTTTTGACACCGTTTTTATTTTATCTTTAGGTCATGTGGTATTTTTTTATAGATATATTTTTTTTATGGTTGTTATAGACACAGCAATATCTAATATGTCTACTTTTGTTATTTTTTAACATTTAACACAATAAAAGCATTTTTGAAACAAAAAAATCATGTTTTAGTGTCTCTATAGTCTGAGAGCCAGAGTTTTTTTTATTTTTTGGGCGATTGTCTTAGGTAGGGGCTCATTTTTTGCAGGATGAGGGGACTGTTAGACAAAAAAAATGTTTTTTATTTTTTGATGGTGTTCAGCTGAGGCGTTAGGTCATTTGATATTTTTATAGAGCCAGTCGATACAGATGCGCGATGCCTAATATGTCTACTTTCTTTTTTTCCCTATTACAATTTTTTTTAACTTTATTTTGGTAAAAGAACGCTTTTTTTTACTTGAAACTTTTTTTCACTTATTTTTTGTCCCACTCTGGGACTTTAACTTTTGGGAGTCTGATCCCCTTTACAATGGATTACAATACTTTTACAGTCGTGGCCAAAAGTTTTGAGCATTACATAAATATTGGAAATTGGAAAGTTGCTGCTTAAGTTTTTATAATAGCAATTTGCATATGCTCCAGAATGTTATGAAGAGTGATCAGATGAATTGCATAGTCCTTCTTTGCCATGAAAAATGAACTTAATCCCAAAAAAAACCTTTCCACTGCATTTCATTGCTGTCATTAAGAGACCTGCTGAGATCATTTCAGTAATCGTCTTGTTAACTCAGGTGAGAATGTTGACGAGCACAATGCTGGAGATCATATGTCAGGCTGATTGGGTTAAAATGGCAGACTTGACATGTTAAAAGGAGGGTGATGCTTGAAATCATTGTTCTTCCATTGTTAACCATGGTGACCTGCAAAGAAACGCATGCAGCCATCATTGCGTTGCATAAAAATGGCTTCACAGGCAAGATATTGTGGCTACTAAGATTGCACCTCAATCAACAATTTATAGGATCATCAAGAACTTCAAGGAAAGAGGTTCAATTCTTGTTAAGAAGGCTTCAGGGCATCCAAGAAAGTCCAGCAAGCGCCAGGATCGTCTCCTAAAGAGGATTCAGCTGCGGGATCGAAGTGCCACCAGTGCAGAGCTTGCTCAGGAATGGCAGCAGGCAAGGTGTGAGCGCATCTCCACGCATAGTGAGCAAAGACTTTTGGAAGATGGCCTGGTGTCAAGAAGGGCAGCAAAGAAGCCACTTCTCTCCAAAAAAAACATCAGGGACAGATTGATCTTCTGCAGAAAGTTTGGTGAATGGACTGCTGAGGACTGTGGCAAAGTCATATTCTCCGATGAAACCTCTTTCCGATTGTTTGGGGCATCTGGAAAAAGGCTTGTCCAGAGAAGAAAAGGTGAGCGCTATCATCAGTCCTGTGTCATGCCAACAGTAAAGCATCCTGAGACCATTCATGTGTGGGGTTGCTTCTCATCCAAGGGAGTGGGCTCACT
Organism: Bufo bufo; assembly: GCF_905171765.1. Lineage (NCBI taxonomy): Eukaryota > Metazoa > Chordata > Amphibia > Anura > Bufonidae > Bufo > Bufo bufo. Next base: position 650,272,293 of record NC_053390.1, on the reverse strand, counting down.
CACAATTTTGCCCAAAAACACAGCCATGAATAAAGAATGGTACCGAAACACCATCCAACAGCAACTTCTTCCACCAATCCAACAACAGTTTGGTGAAGAATAATGTATTTTCCAGCACGATGGAGCACCGTGCCATAAGGCAAAAGTGATAACTAAGTGGCTCGGGGACCAAAACGTTGACATTTTGGGTGCATAGCCTGGAAACTCCCCAGATTTTAATCCCATTGAGAACTTGTGGTCAATCCTCAAGAGGCGGGTGAACAAACAAAAACCCACTAATTCTGACAAACTCCAAGAAGTGATTATCAAAGAATGGGTTGCTATCAGTCAGGAATTGGCCCAGAAGTTGATTGAGAGCATGCCCAGTCAAATTGCAGAGGTCCTGAAAAAGAAGGGCCAACACTGCAAATACTGACTCTTTGCATAAATGTCATGTAATTGTCGATAAAAGCCTTTGAAACGTATGAAGTGCATGTAATTATATTCACTACATCACAGAAACAACTGAAACAAAGATCTAAAAGCAGTTTAGCAGCAAACTTTGGGAAACAAATATTTGTGTCATTCTCAAAACTTTTGGCCACGACTGTACATTGTAATGCATTGGCTGTAAGTGTATTACACAGTGTAATACACTTACAGCCTTCCTGCCTGGGAGATCCATGGGGCTGGATCTCACAGGTTGTCACGGAAGGCAGCCACGATTCCTAAGGAAGGCATCAGGCTGCCTTCCCTGCCATCGGGTCCCCGTCATAGCAGCGCAGGGACCCGATGGCAGCTCACTACCCATACATCGCACGTGCCGCAGTCAGTGCTGACCGCAGAAGTGCAAAGGTTAATGTGTCGGCATCTGTGTTTTCACCGATGCCGTCGTATACAGGTCCAGCTATCAGTGACTGGTCTTTAAGTCCCAGCCAGATATGACGTATATGTACGTCATGGGTCCTTATGGGGTTAATCTGTTCTGTTATACATAGACTTACTGTGCAGTAGACTTAGTCTCAACAGGTAGTCTAATATATAGTAGTGTTTACCAAGTTAATTTGCTACACCATTTATACTTAATCTCTTCTGTTATACATCAGACTCATTGTTAACAAGCAGTCTAATATATAGGTACATTTACCTAGTTCATCTGCTGCGCCTTTAATAATTAATCTGTTCAGTTATACCTATACTTAGTATGCATTAGTATGCATAGACTTACTGTGCAACAGACTCATTCTGAACAGGCGGTCTAACATATAGGCTTGTTTACCTAGTCCATCTGCTGCACCATTAATACTTAATCTGTTCTGTTATACATAGACTTGCTGTACATTAGACTCATTGTTAACAGGAGGTCTAATAAATAGGCATGATTATCTAGTTCATCTGCTGCTCCATTTATACTTAATCTGTTCTGTTTTACATAGACTTAGGGGGTCATTTACTATGCTGAAATACACCTAAATTAGGCGTATTTCAGGTGCAGATAGCTGCGCAGCGGTTAGCTGCGCCACTATCTGTGACTTTGCCCCACTCACGCCACATCTAAATTTCTGGGCATGGGGATGAATCGGCAGACCTGTCTCATTCACCATTTTCTACGCATGTTTTAGGCATAGTAAATGGCCTAAATGAAAGACAACTAGGAAGCTGTCTTACATTTAGAACTGGCACTGGATGCACCGAAGTTATGGAGAGGCCTGTGCCTCCTTATAACTTCGGTGGATCCACTGCCAGTTTAGGGCTTTATTAAAACTGGCGTCCTTAAACACCTGTCTTAATAAATATGTCCCTTACTGTGCATCAGATGCTGTCAACAGGTAGTCTAATATTAGGCACAAGTAGATAAAACTACTTTAAGATAAATGAAAAGAGAAAAACACACCCGTGGAACGCAAGGAACTTCAGGTGTGGTGGAGCGCACGGAAGTGGCTGAGCCTGAAGCGCTTCCGTGGTACGCTCGGAACAAGCGTCCGATCCTCCCTGCTGAATGGATACCATATTCTAGGAGGGAGTGGGACTATACAGTCATGTGAAAAAATTAGGACACCCTTTGAAAGCATGTGGTTTTTGTAACATTTTTAATAAATGGTTATTTCATCTCCGTTTCAACAATAAGGAGAGATTAAAGTAATCCAACTAACAAAGAAAACTGAAGAAAAGTCTTTCAAGATCTTCTGTAATGTCATTCTACAAAAATGCCTATTCTAACTGAGGAAAAAGATAGGACACCCTCACATGTATTCCCTCTTAAATTGGCTCAGATCTCACACAGGTATATCACACCAGGTGCACATAATTAGTAGATCGTTACTCTGCATGTTGAATGAGGCTTGCCTATTTAAACCTCAGACATTTAGTTTGGTGTGCTCCTGACTGTTGAAGTGAGAGTGAGCACCATGGTGAGAGCAAAAGAGCTGTCAGAGGACTTCAGAAAAAAGATTGTAGCAGCCTATGAGTCTGGGAAGGGATTTAAAAAGATCTCAAAAGATTTTGAAATCAGCCATTCCACTGTCCGGAAGATAGTCTACAAGTGGAGGGCTTTCAAAACAACTGCCAACATGCCAGGACTGGTCGCCCCAGCAAGTTCACCCCAAGAGCAGACCGCAAGATGCTAAAAGAGGTATCCAAAAACCCTAAAGTGTCATCTCGAGAACTACAGCAGCTCTGGCTACTGTTGATGTAGAAGTACATGCCTCTACAATCAGAAAGAGACTGTACAAGTTTAACTTGCATGGGAGGTGTGCAAGGAGGAAACCTTTGCTTTCCAAGAGAAACATCGAGGCCAGACTGACATTTGCCAGCGATAAAGTTGACAAAGACCAGGACTTCTGGAATAATGTTCTTTGGACAGATGAGTCCAAAATTGAATTATTTGGACACAACAGCAGAGGACATGTTTGGCGTAAACCAAACACAGCATTCCAAGAAAAGAACCTCATACCAACTGTGAAGCATGGAGGTGGAAGTGTCATGGTTTGGGGCTGCTTTGCTGCAGCAGGACCTGGTCAGCTCACCATCATAGAATCCACGATGAATTCTACTGTGTATCAGAAGGTGCTTGAAGAACATGTGAGACCATCAGTTAGAAAATTAAAGCTGAAGCGGAACTGGACCATGCAACATGACAATGACCCAAAACATACTAGTAAATCAACCAAAGATTGGCTGAAAAAGAAGAAATGGAGAGTCCTGGAATGGCCAAGTCAAAGTCCAGATTTGAATCCCATTGAGATGCTGTGGGGTGACTTGAAAAGGGCTGTACGTGCAAGAAACCCCTCAAACATCTCACAGCTGAAAAAGTTCTGCATTGAGGAGTGGGGTAAAATTTCCTCAGACCGATGTCGAAGACTGGTAGATGGCTACAAGAACCGTCTCACTGCAGTTATTTCAGCCAAAGGAGGTAACACTCGCTATTAGGGGCAAGGGTGTCCTATCTTTTTCCTCAGTTAGAATAGGCATTTTTGTAGAATGACATTTACAGAAGATCTTGAAAAGACTTTTCTTCAGTTTTCTTTGTTTAGTCGGATTACTTTAATCTCTCTGTATTGTTGAAACGGAGATGAAATAACCATTTATTAAAAATGTTACAAAAAACCACATGCTTTCAAAGGGTGTCCTAATTTTTTCACAAGACTGTATATGAGGGAGGGAAATATCTCATAATGTGGGAGTATGGGCTTTTATATGGCGTATTGGTAATTCAATAAATATATGTATGACCACAATTGGCAGTGCATAACAGACAGACCAATGTAGTGTTACAGACTGACGCAGCAACAGCTGCATCTACCAGCGGCCTGCACGCCTTCTACAGCAGGCAGAGCCTCTCAACCTCAGAAGAAGGTAGCTGTTGTTTCTTCCCTTCATCTATTGCTCCTGATGCTCCTACTCATCAATTTTTTCGCCAGAAATGAATCACTGAGGCAAATGTAAAGAGACAACAGTATGCGTGCACTCATCCAATGGTGCAGCAGCTGGAAGTGCACTCCACTGGCCAAGTTTCTGGTACTACAGTCCCTCCCTTATCATATTGTGGACTCACTCCCAAGCCATCACTACTTCTCTAAAAAAAGCTTTACCAGCCCTGCACACGTATGTTAGACAGAAGGTGTGCCAGTCCTTGAGGCTGTTGGTGTCTGGTACAGTTCTTGCCAGCGCTAACGTGTGGAACTGTAATTATGGCCAAGAACAATATATGTCCATCACAGCCTACTAGGTAAATGTGGTTCCAGCCCAGGCACACCAGCAACTTGGCCACGTGATGGCAATTCCGCCTCCACATTGTAATTGTGGGATTTCTGTGCCAATGTCCTCTGCCTCCTCATCCTCCACCTTGTCCTCAGCTTCCAATGTAGGCACAGTTCAGAGTGGTCCTCCAGCATACCATCTATGCTGATTAGTGTTGATCGAGCACCGTAGAACTCGGGTGCTCGGGCCGAACACATCGGCCGAGCACCTGAGTATAATGGAAGTCAATGGGAGAACCCAAGCATTCAACCAGGTACCCCCTGCTCTGAAGAGGGGAGGGTGCCTGGTTTATAGGAAAATTTCAGAAATTGATGGAAACACCACCGAAATAGTTCTGGAACAGCATGGGGAGGATGTCTGGATGCTTCTTGTACTTGCAGGTCGCTCCTGGAAAAGATGTTGTCCAAATAGTACGCCACTTTTACAGACTGACAATAATACTCACAAAACCGAAAAAAAAAAGAAGGAAAAATTGATAGGAAACATTCTTTCCTGTATATTTACTTGTATATAAAGTGCAAGTGCTGCCAAAAATTACAAGGAAGAGGCACTCCGATACAAGCTGTATATCCCATAAAGGAGGGCCTCATTCACATTGTGGTACAATTGTTCAGGTAGTGGGACTCCTACATTAATAAAGCCTATGCACTAAGTGAAAGGGCTGCCAAAAATTACAAGGAACCGGCACTCCAATACACCCTTTGTTACACATAAAGGAGGCATCATACACAGCCTTGAAAAATTATGATTGATGGCCTGCTGGTGACCCTCAAAAACATTTGGAGCAAGTTCTTGCTGATCTGACCATCTAAAACATTAGAGACGAGGGCCTGCTGCCGCTTTGGTGATTCTAGATAACCTGGGGACGATCACACGACCCCGTGACAGCGACGATCCATTCGGATGTCTGCCCTATCAACTTTCAATGTTATTTTCAGCCCAAACCATGTAGACCATGGGTAACGGGGGAATCATGGTTCGATTCCGGAGAGGGAGCCTGATAAACAGCTACGGCTACCACATACAAGCAAGGCATCATGTGCACAGTTTACCTATTAGGTATAATTAGGTGAGGGCCTGCAGGTGAGTGTCACAGCTGAGGATGGGGAAAACCCTCAGCCGTGCGATGCCAGGAGATGGTAGGTCGCTACTTGGCCAGGACCACAGAATTAGGGAGCAGGTCACCTCCTATCGCATCCCTAATCTGACCCTGACTCCTAGCTGCATGAGCCGACCTTGATGGTAGGAGGGCTCATGCTCCGGAACCTTGAAGTCCCTGCTAGCCCTCAGGGTGGCCCTAAACTAAGAGCAGGGTAAGACGACCTGTTCCTTCTAGATATGGAGGAACAGGCGTCTCACTGGCCAAGCTGCATGGAAGGGGGAACATATACAACTTATGGCAATGGCAGGTACATGCCACAAACACAACATTCACCAGCAACAGACACAAAGCCTGGAACCCATGTGCAAGTGCTGCTGTCCACAACAACACAAACGGACACAGCACACACCACACATCACACAGGAACCCAGGACCATAAGCTGCAAAGAATAAAGACCAAACAAACATCTTCATAACATCTTGTAACATAAACCTAACATCACATAATAACATTTATGACCACAAGGGTGGCCCTCACTGGCAGATGGTATAAGGGACCAGGAGGGTGCCTCCAGCTTACAAACAAGGATGGAGTACCCCTCAGACATCAGGTCTCAACTGAGGCTATATAGCCCAAAGTGGCCACACCCACACAGACACACCCAGTGTTCACACACACAGAAGGGAATTAACCCTTCTCACACCAGGGAAGGGAAGACAGCCACTTAAAGGAGAAAGTGCACACATAACTAAAACCCTGTGCACACCAGACATACAAAAGACACACCTAACAAAGATAGATTGCCAGGTGCAACCGCATGCACATTGCAGCAAGCTGCCTAGCACCAGCTCAGGCTGCTAAACTGCAAAATAACTACATGTTGCCAGCGGCAACCACAAGTGAGGCAACACACTAGCGGCCCCCACCTGTGGTTGAACAACCAAACCAGACCACAGGCAACAGCATTCGGATATAGGAGTCACGACCATGACCATGGTCGTGACAGTGTGCTGACCCTGTAAAAGATTTTAGGTGCGGGCCTGCAAGTGAGCTGACCCTGTAAAAGATTGTAGGTGTCACCGCCAGTTCTGTGAGAAGGTCTGGCAGACGTTCTTCTCTACCTCTTGTATGATGTTCTTTGTTTTGGTTTCACTTTCTCATCTCCTTTCCTTTTGCCAGGTGTCACTTATTTAGACTAATCGTCTTCCTTTATATTTCCTCCCATAATGCCTCACTTTGCGGTTTATACTACTTCCTGGATAAAGTGTTCACTGCTGGAGGCTGCTTCTGCTGTTTGCTCAGATAAGTCCTTTACTTTATTGTGTTTCCTTGCTGGCTTGATTCTAGGTGACCCTGACTCCGTCCGTATTAAGTGCAGGGAGCCGGTGGTCGTGTCCCCTCACTATTATAGGGTTTTCAGGTGTCACACAGACTTAGGTATGTGGGCATGCAATCGTCTACCATCGAGACCCTTGCATGTGCATAGCAGTCAGGAAGAGCTCTTAGGGTTTTATAGGGCTCACCTATTAGCTCCTTAGTTTGTTCATAAGTTCCAGCTATCTGCAAACTTCACCCGTGACATTATAAACCGCCATAACCGTCTTAAGCATGGATCCGGTTTCAGCCTTGATTGACCGCATGCAAGGTCTTTCGCTGGAGGTAACAGATCTCCGTAAAACTGTGTCTCAGTTTCAGGTGACCAGTTCTGCTGGCGTTCATGGAGTTTGTTCCGAGCCTAAGATCTCGCTTCCGGATACGTTCTCCGGGGGTAGTGAGAATTTTGTTCGCTTTAGAGAGGCTTGCAAACTCCATTTTCGCCTACTTCCCCATTCCTCTGGTGATGAGGAGCAGAGGGTGGGGATCATCATCTCGCTGCTCAGGGATAATGCTCAGTCTTGGGCCTTTTCGCCACCGGTGGGGGCACGGTACCTCCGATCGGTGGATGAATTTTTTGTAGCCCTGGGGCAGATATATGATGACCCGGATCGTATTTCTCTGGCTGAATCTAAACTGCGTCTTTTATGCCAGGGTAAACACTCCGCAGAGATATATTGTTCTGAATTTCGGAGATGGGCAGCTGATACTGGTTGGAATGATGCTGCACTCCGAAGTCAATTTTGCCATGGTCTTTCGGAAAGATTGAAAGATGCATTCGCTTTTCATGAGAGACCAGCCTTGTTAGAGTCAGCCATGTCTCTAGCTGTTCGTATTGACAGGTGTCTTAGAGAGAGAGAGGAGACTACTCCTTCCTGTCATATTCAGCCCAAGGATAGTGGGGCTGTCTCATTTAGTGCGCAGGGGTCTCAGTCTCTCTCAATCCCCTCTGAGGAGGAGGCCATGCAGCTGGGTTTGCTTGCCTCTGATAGTAGAGGAATCCGCTCTCAGAGGAGGGTTTGTTTCTGTTGTGGGGGTATAAATCATTTAGCTAATGTTTGCCCCTCTAGGAGATTCATGAAGTTTTCTGAGGGTAATAAAAACGAAACAAAATAAAAAAAAACTCTAAAACCTTTCCATTTGCTACTATTGGCAAGGTTGATGCGGAAATTAAAAATGTTTGCCGTTTGCTTGTAGTTCCCGTTTTCTCCTACCTGCCAGGGTGGCACTAGACAGCAAGAACATTGTTTGTGAGATTTTTGTAGATAGTGGAGCAGCTGTCAATCTCATTGATAATCAATTTGCAACAACGCATGGTTTCCAGGTATGCACTTTGGAAAAGGATATACCTGTTTTTGCTATCGATTCCGCTCCACTTTCTCAAAGATCGTTAAATGGCATAGTTCACAATATCCATTTGACTGTGGGTGACGCTCATGTTGAGGTTATGTCATGTTTTGTCTTAAGCGGATTATCTACTCCTCTAGTGTTGGGGCTACCCTGGCTCACTAAACATAACCCGACCATTGATTGGCAAGCATGGCAAATAAATTGTTGGAGTGAGTTTTGCAGAGAAAATTGCTTCACGGCATCTCTTTCAGAGGTTTCCACCAAGACTGTGCCATCTTTTCTCTCTGAATTTTCGGATGTGTTTTCCGAGACTGGTGTCCAGGAGTTGCCCCCTCACCGGGAGTACGACTGCCCTATTAATCTCATCCCAGGCGCCAAGCTGCCAAAATCACGACTATACAATCTCTCCCAACCTGAAAGCGTCGCTATGCGTACTTATATCTCTGAGAGCCTGAAAAAGGGACACATCCGACCCTCAATGTCACCTGTTGCCGCTGGGGTTTTTTTGTTAAGAAAAAAGATTGTTCTTTAAGACCTTGTCTGGATTTCAGGGAGCTGAACCGTATCACGATTCGTGACCCATATCCGCTTCCTCTGATCCCAGACCTGTTTAACCAGCTTGTTGGGGCTAAAGTTTTTTCTAAGTTGGATTTAAGAGGGGCCTACAACTTAGTCAGGGTCAGGGAAGGGGACGAATGGAAGACGGCCTTCAATACCCCTGAGGGTCATTTTGAGAATTTGGTTATGCCCTTTGGTTTGATGAATGCTCCGGCCGTCTTCCAACATTTTGTGAACAGCATTTTTTATCATTTAATGGGGAAATTTGTACTGGTGTATCTAGATGACATTTTGATTTTTTCTCCTGATTTCAAGACTCATCGGTACCACCTATGTCAGTTCTTGCTGATTCTGCGGGAGAATAAATTGTACGCTAAGCTGGAAAAATGTGTGTTTGCGGTTCCGGAGATTCAATTTATTGGTTTTCTTCTCTCCGCTTCTGGTCTTCGGATGGACCCTGAGAAGGTCCGCGCTGTGCTTGATTGGGAGCTTCCTGAGAATCAGAAGGCGCTGATGCGGTTTTTGGGTTTTGCCAATTATTACAGAAAGTTCATTTTGATTTATTCCTATGTTGTTAAGCCACTCACTTATATGACTAAAAAGGGGGTGGATTTTTCCTCGTGGTCGGTAGATGCGCCTAAAGCCTTTTCTAGTATTAAAGAGAGTTTTGCTTCCGCTCCCATTTTGGTACAACCTGATGTCTCTCTACCTTTTATTGTTGAGGTGGATGCTTCTGAGGTGGGTGTGGGTGCGGTCTTATCTCAGGGTCCCTCTCCTGCCAAATGGCGACCGTGTGCCTTTTTCTCAAGGAAACTATCCTCTGCAGAGAGAAATTACGATGTGGGAGATAGGGAGTTGTTGGCCATCAAATTAGCTTTTGAGGAATGGCGCCATTGGTTAGAGGGAGCCAGACACCCTATTACTGTGTATACCGACCATAAGAATCTGGCCTACTTGGAATCGGCCAAGTGTCTGAACCCGAGACAGGCCAGATGGTCTTTGTTCTTTTCTAGGTTTAATTTTGTTGTTACGTTCCGCCCTGGGGTTAAAAATGTGAAGGCGGATGCCCTGTCACATTGTTTTCCGGGAGGGAGGAACTTTGAAGACCCGGGTCCCATTTTGGCTGAAGGGGTGGTCGTCTCTGCTCTTTATCCTAATTTGGAGGCAGAGGTTCAGGCAGCCCAGGCAGAGGCTCCTGATCTTTGTCCTCCTGGGAGGTTGTTTGTGCCTCTCGCTTTATGACACAAGGTTTTTAAGGAGCACCACGATACTGTCCTTGCTGGGCACCCGGGGAGTAGAGCCACAGTGGATCTCATTGCTCAGAGATTCTGGTGGCTGGCTCTTCGTAAGACGGTGTCACCGCCAGATCTCTGAGAAGTTCTGACAGACGTTCTTCAGTACCTCTTGCATGATGTTCTTTTGTTTTGGTTTCGTTTTGTCATCTCTTCTCCCTCTCCCAGCTGTCATCTATTAGCAGTGATTGCCTCCCTTTATATCCCCTCCCATACTGCCTCACTTTGCGGTTTATACTACTTCCTGGATTGTGCTCACTGCTAGATGCTGCAACTGCTGGTTCCTCAGATAAGTCTATTCCTTTATTTGTGTTTTCCTGTTGGCTTGATCCTAGGTGACCCTGACTCCCTCCGTATTGAGTGCAGGGAGACGGTGGTCGTGTCCCCTCACTATTATAGGGTTTTCAGGTGTCACTCAGTCTAGGTACGAGCGCATGCAATTTTCTATCATAAAGATCTTTGCATGGGCTGAGCAGTCAGGGAGAGCTCTAGGGCTTTTATGGGGCTCACCCATATGTTCCTTAGTTTGGGATCAAGTCAGTCGAATCTTTATTTGTGACTTCTAGTTTTCTGCAACACCATCCGTGACAGACAGTTGAGGGTTTTGTGGCAGACTGCGAGACCTGCGCTCGTGCCAAGGTCCCTCATTTACGGCCATCTGGTTCTCTCCTCCCGTTACCCATTCCTTCCCATCCTTGGACGCATCTGTCCATGGACTTGATTACGGACCTGCCTCGTTCCTCGGGGAAGACTGTGATTCTGGTGGTAGTGGACCATTTTAACAAAATGGCACATTTCATTCCCTTTCCTGGGTTACCCAATGCTAAGACGCTGGCGCAAGCGTTTGTTGATCATATTGTTAAATTGCATGGCATTCCTTCAGATATCGTTTCTGATAGGGGCACGCAATTTGTTTCCAGATTCTGGAAGGCCTTCTGTTCTAGCTTGGGGGTTCGGTTGTCGTTCTCTTCTGCTTTTCACCCACAGTAGTATGGTCAGACCGAACGCGTCAATCAGAATCTGGAGACATATCTGCACTGTTTTGTGGCGGTGAATCAGGAGGATTGGGATTCCTTTTTGTCCCTTGCTGAGTTAGCTTTAAATAACCGTCGCCAGGAGTCCTCTGATAAGTCACCATTTTTTGGTGCATATGGGTTTCATCCGCAGTTTGGGACATTCTCTGGAGAAGGGCCTTCTGGTTTACCTGATGAGGAGAGATTTTCCTCGTCTTTGTCATTTATTTGGCAAAAGATTCAGGGTAATCTGAAGAGGATGAGTGAGAGATATATAGGCATGTGGCGGATAAGAGACGTGTGCCTGGTCCTGACCTGAATGTGGGTGATCTGGTATGGTTGTCTACAAAGAATATCAAACTGAAGGTTCCCTCCTGGAAGTTGGGTCCTAAGTTTATTGGGCCTTATAAGATCTTGTCCGTCATCAATCCCATTGCCTTCCGTCTTGATCTTCCTCAGACTTGGAAGATCCATAATGTTTTTCACAAGTCCCTATTAAAACCTTATGTCCAACCCACTGTACCCTCCTCTTTGCCTCCTCCTCCTCCGATTATTGTTGATGGTAATCTTGAATTTCAGGTCTCTAGGATTGTGGATTCTCGCATTATCCACGGTTCTTTTCAGTACCTCGTTCATTGGGAGGGTTATGGTCCAGAGGAGAGGATGTGGGTCCCAGTGGCGGACATTAAGGCCATTCGTCTCATCAGGGCTTTCCATAGGTCTCATCCTGAGAAGGTGGGCTCTGAGTGTCCGGAGTCCACCCGTAGAGGGAGGGGTACTGTCATCGCCAGTTCTGTGAGAAGGTCTGGCAGACGTTCTTCTCTAACTCTAGCATGATGTTCTTTGTTTTGGTTTCACTTTCTCATCTCCTTTCCTTCTGCCAGGTGTCACTTATTTAGACTAATCGTCTTCCTTTATATTCCCTCCCATACTGCCTCACTTTGTGGTTTATACTACTTCCTGGATGAATTGTTCACTGCTGGAGGCTGCTTCTGCTGTTTGCTCAGATAAGTCCTTTACTTTATTTTGTTTCCTTGATTCTAGGTGACCCTGACTCCGTCCGTATTAAGTGCAGGGAGCCGGTAGTCGTGTACCCTCACTATTATAGGGCTTTCAGGTGTCACACAGACTTAGGTACATGGGCATGCAATCGTCTACCATCGAGACCCTTGCATGTGCATAACAGTCAGGGAGAGCTCTTAGCGTTTTATAGGGCTCACCTATTAGCTCCTTAGTTTGGGATCAAGCCAGTCGCTCGTTTATTCAGAAGTTCCAGCTATTTGCAAACTTCACCCGTGACAGTAGGTGAAGGTTAGGTATAATTAGGTGCGGGCCTGCAGGTGAGATTGCACTGTAAAGGATTTTATGCATGGGCCTGCAGGTAAGCTGACCCTCTAAAAATTTTTATGTGAGGGCCTTCAGGTGAACTGACCTAGTAAAAGATTGTAGGTGAAGGCCTGCTGGTGAGCTGACCCTCTAAAAAATTATATACGAGGGCCTGAAGGTGAGCTGCCCCTGTAAAAGATTATATGCGAAGGGTATATATGCGAGGGCATTATATGTGACGAATAAGCATGTCGATATGATGGAAGAGGAGGATGAGAAAAGGAAGATTCAATCATATACCCTTGTTTGTGGTGAAAGGGGTGCATGGGAATACAGTGTATTCAGTACATTATAAACAGCACATATAAAGTGTCTTTATGTTCATCAGCTTTCCTCTGGTGGAGTCGAGAAGTCATGGTCAATCCAGGCCTTGTTCATTTTTATAAGAGTCAACCTGTAAGCATTTTTAGTTGACAGGCAGATACGCTTATCTGTTTTAATGCCACTAGCAGCACTAAATACCCGCTCAGACAAAACGCTGGCGGCAGGGCAGGCCAGCACCCCCAAGGTGTAGAGCGGCAGTTAACGCCACGTGTGCAGCTTGGACACCCAGTAGTTGTAAAGCACTTAGGGATCATTGAGGATGCTGACACGGTCTGCTATGTACTCCTTCACCATCTTCCCAAATTTTTCCCTCCTTGTGACAATAGGCCGCGCATCAGTGTGAGGGTGCTGGCGGGGTGTCATGAAACTGTCCCAGGCTTTGGAGAGTGTTGCCTTGCCTCTGTTGGAACTTCTATGTGTTCCCCTTGTCTCCCCTCCTCGGTTGGCCAAGGAACTATGGACTCTGACGCCAGCGTTGTCTGATGGAAATTTTTGGAGCAATTTTTCAACAAGGATCTTCTGGTATTGCACTGTTTTGCTCGTCCTCTCCACCAGAGGAATGAGAGATGAGAAGTTATCTTTGTAGCAGGGGTCGAGAAAGGTGAACAACCAGTAATCCGTGTTGTCTAAAATGTGTGCCAAAGTACCAACAGGCAAGACTTCGCTGTCGTGTTTAAGAAGATCACTCTCAATCTCCTCATCCTCTTCTTCCTCTTCTGTCAACCCACGCTGAACAGATGGAATTAAACTTTCATGGGTACTACCCTCTGTAGCGGAGGCAACCATCTCCTGCTGCTCCTCATCCTCCTCCTCCTCTTCATCGTCCAATTTGCGCCGAAAAGACAAACTTAGGGTGGTCTGGCTATCATCCTTTGTAATGTCTTCCCCCATTTCTACCTCTTTCACATGCGTCGTCCTTAATTGTGAGCAGCGAGCGTTTGAGTAGACACAGAAATGGGATGGTTACGCTGATAATAGCGTTATCGCCACTCACCATCTGTGTTGGTTCCTTAAAGTTTCTTAAAACCTCACAGAGGTCAGAGATCCATGCCCACTCCTCGCTTGTGAATAGTGGAAACTGACTGGAAAGGGGACGACCATGTTGCAGCTGGTATTCCACTACTGCCCTGTGCTGCTCACAAAACCTGGCCAACATGTGAAACGTCGAGTTCCAGCACGTGCTCACGTCGCACAACAGCTGGTGAGCTGGCAATTTCAAGCTCTGCTGCAGTGTTGACAGACTGGATGAAGCTGTCGATGACTTGCGAAAATGTGCACACACGAGGCGCATCTTCACCAGTAGCTCATGCAAATTGGGGTAGGTTTTGAGAAACTGCTGAACCACAAGGTTGAACATGTGGGCTAGACATGGGATGTGTCTGAGCTTGCCGGGCTCCAAAGCTGCCACCAAGTTACGGGCATTATCAGACACAACCATGCCTGGTTCTAGGTTGAGTGGCGAGAGCCACAGCTCAGTCTGGTCTCTTATCCCCTGCCACAGCTCTGCGGCAGTGTGCTGTTTGTCCCCTAAGCATATCAGCTTCAGCACAGCCTGTTGCTGCTTCCCCACTGCAGTGTTACACTGCTTCCAGCTACCAACTGATGACTGACTGGTGCTGCACGTGGATAATTCGGAGGTAGAACTGGAGGCGGAGGAGGAGAAGTGGGGGTTGGAGCCACTAACATAGGTGCTGGTGGAAACCCTGATCAACGTAGGACCTGAAATCCTTGGCGTCGGTAGAACCTGTGCCATCCCAGGGTATGACTCGCTCCCGGCATCCACAACCTTCACCCAGTGTGCCGTCAGGGAAATGTAACATCCCTGACCGAATGCACTTGTCCATGTGTCTGTGGTTAAGTGGACCTTCCCAGTAACTGCATTGGTCAGGGCACATGTGATGTTACAGGACACATGTTAGTGTAAGGTGGGCATAGCACATTGTGAAAAATAGTGGCGGCTGGGGACTGCGTAACGAGAGATGGCCACCGGCATCAGGCTGCGGAAGGCCTCAGTGTCCACAAGCCTAAATGGCTTCATATGCACAGGTTGCAAACTACTATTTTTTTGTTGTCCGCACTTTCCTTAAAAAAGCGCCATACTGTGGAACATCTTCCCCTTGGCAAGGGAGGAACAGTTTCGGGCCTGTGTGTTGTGTTCCACCTTCTCCATTTTACCACCTCACTGCCTCTTACAGCCTGGTGCGGTGGCTTTCCAACTTCCCAGGTTGGGTCAGTGACCTCATCGTCCTCTTACACTTCCTCACTCTGATCATCCTCCTGTTTTGTTTACCTAACCACAACCTCAGTGATTGGCAACTGTGTCTCATCCTCTTCATCAACCTCTTGAGACAGAAACTGCGGTTGACTCATTGGCAATCCGCATCATCATCCACCTCATTAAACAGTAATTGCTGTTCCCCACTGTCATCTTCTTGTGATTGTGGATGCTCAAGAGTTTGGGAATCAGAGCACAAGATCTGTCCCTCTTCAAGCGTGCTTGGCGAGAGGGCCAAATAAAGGAATGGCACTGAAAAGAGCTCCTCGGAATATCCAAATGTGGAATCACTTGTTTGCCAAGAGTCTCCATGGTGGAGGAAGGAGTATCATGGTGAGGATTGTGTTGAGCAGACTCTTAGCCACTCAGACTGGACTTGGTGGAAGACAGGGTGGTGCTTAATAAACTGGAAGCATTATCTGCTGCAATCCAACAAACCACCCTGTTGCACTGGTCTGACTTCAAGAGTTCTGTCCTGCGACGCCCTGCAAACTGGGACATGAAGTTAGGTATCGTGGATAATTGTTTTTATTGTGCTCTGGCAGTAGGCACAGTTTCAACGCGCCCAGGGCCACTGCGTCTGCGTGAACCATCAGCATCGCTGCCACTTCCCCGTCTCTTACTGCTCATCTTTTTCATATTAAATGTTATATGCACGCTTGTCACACAAGATGTGGCACGGATGTCACAGTTCACAGCAAGCACAATATATTATAATAGTACATAAGAGTATGGAAAAAGAAAATAGATTTACCTTATATTTCTCCAATCTCTGGCCCTGACACACAGAAGGTATTGGACAGATGTCACAAGTCACTGAAGAGACCCTTTATAGATTAAGTATTGAAAATTATGGAAAAAATATATTCATTTTCACTTATATTTCTCCAATCTCTGGCACTGACACACAGAAGGTATTGGACAGATGTCTGTATAGAAAAATTATTGAAAATTATGGAAAAAATATATATTTATTTTCACTTATATTTCTCTAATCTCTGGCCCTGACACGCAGAAGGTATTGGACAGATGTCACAAGTCACTGCAGACACCCTCTATAGAAAAAGTATTGAAAATGCTGGGGAAAAAAATTGGTACTGTAGTTATAAAATACTGCCAGCCTGCCACCACACACAATAGTCCTTAAAAGGACTTTTGGGTCTTTGAAACGTTTTTGTACTAAATAGGTTGCGATTACACTCCCTACACTCTCTGTCCCTTCCGAAGAGCAGCTCTCACTGACTACAAATGAACCGAACATGCGTCATCGGGTGCTACTGGCATTACAGTGAGGGCAGTACTTACCTACATGTTTATTGGCTGCATAGCAGCCGCAAAACATGCGGCGATGAGACTCGAGCATGGCGCTAGAGCATATGCGGTACTCGGCCGAGTATCGTCATGTGCTGAGCATAGCGATGCTCGAGCCGAACAGCAGTTTGGCAGAGCATGCTTGCTCAACACTAGTCACAGGCCGATCAGCGGCTAACCCCGCATATTGTTTGGAGGCATGTTGGAGACTGTGGGTGTGTTTCTCATTACTCACCCTGCCTATCTTGTAGCAGATGGCTTGAGTGATCAGGTAGCCAATAAATCAGGAGATTGCATGTGAAGCCCACACCCTCCTTGCCCCCCTTTTTTAAAATCAGACACTTCCCAGGTATAATGGAGCTATCATTTGGCCCCAGGAACACATCTCTGGTCACACAGTTGGCAGATTGAGAGTTTATATTAATTCTACTCGCACCTCAAGTGGCTTGGTATGTATGACTTTTTCTGTATTGACCCATTTAGGTATTGTCCCCTGATGAACCCTCTGTTGCATTAAGAGGGGGAAACGCGTTGGAACCTGTGAAATTGGGATTAGGGATGAGCGAACCCGAACTGTATAGTTCAGGTTCGTACCGAATTTTGGGGTGTCCGTGACACGGACCCGAACCCGAACATTTTCGTAAAAGTCTGGGTTCGGGTTCGGGGTTCGGCGCTTTCTTGGCACTTTTTGAAAGGCTGCAAAGCAGCCAATCAACAAGCGTCATACTACTTGCCCCAAGAGGCCATCACAGCCATGCCTACTATTGGCATGGCTGTGATTGGCCAGTGCAGCATGTGACCCAGCCTCTATTTAAGCTGGAGTCACGTAGCGCCGCACGTCACTCTGCTCTGATCAGTGTAGAGAGAGGATGCAGCTGCTGCTGTTATGGCAAGATTAGGCAGGGATTTATTTACTGAAGTGATCGATATACAGCTGTGTATCATACAACCTCTGCTATTCAATTGCTAACTGTTTTAAGGCTGCCCAGAGCGTTTTTCAGTCATTTTTTTCTGGGGTGATCGGCGGCCATTTTGTGTCTTGTGGTGCGCCAGCACAAGCTGCCACCAAGTCCATTTTTAACCATCAATAGTGGCTTGGCTTGGCTGTGCTTGCTATTTTATTGAGGGGTAAAATACAATTGCCAAAATAGCAGTACCCTAAATCTGGTGTTTCAGCTGTGGCTAGCCAATTGTAATACTGTCTGCTGTCTGCCGAACCACAGTTTTTGTTCTGGGTTGAAATACAATTCCCAACTTAGCAATTCCCTAAATTAGTGGTTTCTGCTCTATCAGGCCAAGTTTAAATCTATCCATAAAAGGGTATATTAGATTGAAGGTGCGGATAGGGTCATCCTCAATAATTTCACACGCTACCGTGCATCACCAAGTCTAATTCTGTCCGTAAAAGGGATACCTGTCATCCAGCGCCTAAATACTAGGCCTACAATTTATATTCAGCTAAATCTGTTATTACTGCTGTGGCTGGTCAATCTATTTAGTGTCTGCCAAAGCACAGTTTTTGTTCTGGGTTAAAATACAATTCCCAACTTAGCAATTCCCTAAATTTGTGGTTTCTGCTCTATCAGGCCAAGTTTAAATCTATCCATAAAAGGGTATATTAGATTGAAGGTGCGGATAGGGTCATCCTCAATAACTTCACAAGCTACCGTGCATTTCCAAGTCTAATTCTGTCCGTAAAAGGGATACCTGTCATCCAGCGCCTAAATACTAGGCCTACAATTTATATTCAGCTAAATCTGTCGTTACTGCTGTGCCTGTAATAGTGTAATACGGTACCTAAATAGATAGCCAGATAGTGTTAGGTGCCTGTAAAAAAAGGCCTGAATTTGAATTCAATACATTGGGCCAAATAATTTTTTTCTTATTGTGGTGAACGGTAACAATGAGGAAAACATCTAGTAAGGGACGCAGACATGGTCGTGGTGGTGTTAGTGGACCCTCTGGTGCTGGGAGAGGACGTGGCCGTTCTGCCACAGCCACACGTCCTAGTGAACCAACTACCTCAGGTCCCAGTAGACGCCAGAATTTACAGCGCTATTTGGTGGGGCCCAATGCCGTTCTAAGGATGGTAAGGCCTGAGCAGGTACAGGCATTAGTCAATTGGGTGGCCAATTGGGTGGCCACCCAGTCTTCTGCAGAAAGCGCACAGATGGCGCCTGAAAACCAAGCCCATCAGTCTGTCACATCACCCCCATGAATATCAGGGAAACTGTCTGAGCCTCAAGTTATGCAGCAGTCTCTTATGCTGTTTGAAGACTCTGCTGCCAGGGTTTCCCAAGGGCATCCACCTAGCCCTTCCCCAGGGGTGGAAGAGATAGAATGCACTAACGCACAACCACTTATGTTTCCTGATGAGGACATGGGAATACCACCTCAGCACGTCTCTGATGATGACGAAACATAGGTGCCAACTGCTGCGTCTTTCTGCAGTGTACAGACTGAACAGGAGGTCAGGGAGGAAGACTGGGTGGAAGACGATGCAGGGGACGATGAGGTCCTAGACCCCACATGGAATGAAGGTCGTGCCACTGACTTTCACAGTTCGGAGGAAGAGGCAGTGGTGAGACCGAGCCAACAGCGTAGCAAAAGAGGGAGCAGGGGGCAAAAGCAGAACACAAGCCGCCAAGAGAGTCCGTCTGCTACTGGCCACCGCCATCTGGGACCGAGCACCCCAAAGGCAGCTTCAAGGAGCTCCCTGGTGTGGCAGTTCTTCAAACAATGTGCTGACGACAAGACCCGAGTGTTTTGCACGCTGTGCCATCAGAGCCTGAAGCGAGGCATTAACGTTCTGAACCTTAGCACAACCTGCATGACCAGGCACCTGCATGCAAAGCATGAACTGCAGTGGAGTAAACACCTTAAAAACAAAGAACTCGCTCCCCCTGCTACCTCTTCTGCTGCTACCGCCGCCTCGGCCTCTTCCTCCGCCTCTGGAGGAACGTTGGCACCTGCCGCCCAGCAAACAGAGGATGTACCACCAACACCACCACCTCCGTCACCAAGCATCTCAACCATGTCACACGGCAGCGTTCAGCTCTCCATCTCACAAACATTTGAGAGAAAGCATAAATTCCCACCTAGCCACCCTCGATCCCTGGCCCTGAATGCCAGCATTTCTAAACTACTGGCCTATGAAATTCTGTCATTCAGGCTGGTGGACACAGACAGCTTCAAACAGCTCCTGTGGCTTGCTGTCCCACAGTATGTTGTTCCCAGCCACCACTACTTCTCCAAGAGAGCCGTGCCTTCCCTGCACAACCAAGTATCCAATAAAATCAAGTGTGCACTGCGCAACGCCATCTGTGGCAAGGTCCACCTAACCACAGATATGTGGACCAGTAGGCACGGCCAGGGACGCTATATCTCCCTAACTGCACACTGGGTAAATGTAGTGGCGGCTGGGCCCCAGGCGAAGAGCTGTTTGGCGCATGTCCTTCCGCCGACAAGGATCGCAGGGGAACATTCTTTGCCTCCTGTAGCCTCCTCCTCCTACTCGGCTTCCTCCTCCTCTTCTTCCACCTGCTCATCCAGTCAGCCACACACCTTCACCACCAACTTCAGCACAGCCCGGGGTAAACGTCAGCAGGCCATTCTGAAAATCATATGTTTGGGGGACAGGCCCCACACCGCACAGGAGTTGTGGCGGGGTATAGAACAACAGACCGACGAGTGGTTGCTGCCGGTGAGCCTCAAGCCCGGCCTGGTGGTGTGCGATACCTATTAATAATCATGTAAGCTCCTCTAGTGGTATGTCTCAGTTTTACTGTAACTATGGTTTTAACCCCCAATATTTGATAATATCTGGCTCCAGTTCTTTTAATCCGGCTGTGGATGCTATTGTTGAAGATCTGTGCACAGTTTGGGCCCATGCTCGTAAGAGCCTGGAAAAAGCCCAAAGCATCCAGTCTGAACATGGTAATAAGAAGAGGTCTGTAGGGCCAAACCTTGTGTTGGGTCATTTGGTATGGCTCTCTACCAAAACTTTACGTGTCAGGGTGCCTTCTAGTAAACTGGCACCAAAATTTATTGGACCATATAAAATGATGTCTGTTATCAATCCAGTATCCTTCAGTCTTAGGCCTCATGCACATGACCGTCCCGTTTTTTTGCAGTCCGCAAAAAATGGAAGCCGCCCGTGTGCCTTCCACAATTTGCGGAAAGGAACGGGCGGCCCATTGTAGAAATGCCTATTCTTGTCAGCAAAACGGACAAGAATAGGACATGTTCTATTTTGTTTTTGCAGGGCCATGGCACGGAGCAACGGATGGGGACAGCACACGGAGTGCTGTCCGCATCTTTTGCAGCTCCATTGAAGTGAATGGCGGCTCGGATGCTGACCCAAACAATGGCAGCGTGCATGAGGCCTTAAGCTGCCATCATAATTTAGAATTCATGCCGTATTCCACAAGTATTTGCTCAAAAAATATGTACCGTCTGCAATTCCTCCACCTAAACCTCCTGATCTTGTAATTATTCTACATAATGTTGAGTATGAGAGAGAATCCTTGCCTCCAGAAAGCTCTGGGATTCTCTACAATATCTAATACATTGGAAAGGACATGGGTACCAGCTTGGGATATCCATGCTCCTTGCCTTATTAGGATATTTTATGTCAGGTTTCCGATGGTGAATGGACGTCCATCCCTCTTTCAGCCTTGTCCTAACAGATTCCTTGTAAGAGAGAAGCCGACAAGTGTGCTGTATCCTGACTTTACAGAAATCGAGAACCATCCTTGTGGTGAAGACCAAGACCACTTGGGGTGCAAGGTGTTCCAGAGGACAAAGGAAGACTACAAGATAGCTCCCTCTATTGAAGATGAGGCCTTCTTAAACATAATGGAGCAAGGATTCTTCAAGGATAAAACGAACACCTGGGTTGCACCACTACCTTTCAAGACACAGAGACGCCGTCTTCCCAACAACAGAGATCAAGCCTTTAAACGCTTCTGTTCACTCCAACGCAACTTTCAGAAAAGACAAGAAATGATGGAACATTTTTTCTTATTCATGGACAAGATATTGGAGAACAGTCATGCCGAAGTAGCTCCACCCCTAAAAGAAAAGGAGGAATGCTGGTACTTACCAATCTTTGGCGTTTACCACCCCAAGAAGCCAGGACAAATCCGAGTGGTATTTGACTCTAGTTCACTATATGAGGGAGTCTTCCTCAATGATGTTCTTTTGACAGGACCATACCTCAACAACACACTTCTCGGTGTCCTCATCAGATTCTGCAAAGAACCCATTGCTGTCGTTGCTGACATACAACAAATGTTCTATTGTTTCCTAGAAGAGCACAGGAACTTCTTAAGATTCTTTTGGTTCAAGGACAACGACCCTACCCAAGACATCATCGAATATCGCATGACGGTGCATGTTTTTGGCAACAGCCTATCTCCTGCAGTCACTATTTATGGACTCAGACTTTCTGCCCAAGAAGGTGAAAAGTCTATGCAGAGGACGTTAAGAAGTTTGTTGAAAGAGACTTCTATGTAGATGATGGCTTAAAGTCGCTTCCCTCACCAGAGGCTGCAATTGGTCTACTCAAAAGGACTCAAAGTATGCTTTCCTGTTCAAACCTCAGGCTGCATAAGATAGCTTCAAACAGCAAAGTTGTTATGGAGGCCTTTGCTACTCAAGATCATGCCAGTGATTTGAAGGATCTAGACTTGGTAACATACCCATTACCCATGCAGCGCAGCCTAGGGCTCAGCTGGGACCTCAAATCTGATACCTTTACCTTTCAGGTTGACCAAGAACAGAAACCCTTCACACGACGTGGAGTCCTGTCCACCATCAACAGTCTATAAGATACACTTGGATTTTCAGCTCCTGTGATTATCCAAGGTAAGACTCTGCTCAGGGAGCTAACCACAGATGTATGTTGTAGGGGAGAGCTGATTTTCCACAGCTAGTCTCCACTTAAGATCCCAGTGAGGCTCAGGAACAAGTATTATAAATTCATAGAGTAGTAATTCCAGCAGGTAAAATAGTCCAATAACATCCCAACAGCAATCCCAATGACTGGACGACACACAGCATCAGGAGCAGAACTAACTTTATTTAGACATAGCACACCTACTTTAAACCCCCCAACAGCTTCATTTACATACAATAGGGCACATAGATGACTATAGTACAAGGAAGGGTGGGGCCAGACAATAGCAAGGGCTGATGGGAGATGGAGGAGGGACAGAGCAGCTAGATTACTGGTCTCCCAGTGTCCCTGAGACAACACCTTGCTGGGGAAACAATGGGACAGGAAAAAGGGGGAGGGAAAGAGGCACAGAAAAGCAATACATTTAACATAGTAAACCTTACAGTAAGAGCAAGATATATACAGTTTACAATACATAGCAATACAATTAACTGAATGCCGTTTTACATGAATTAAACAGGACAGGCTAAATACAATCAGCTACATATGTGATTGGGATTCCCCAGTCCCTCAGAAAGAGGCATTATGGGTAACATGGAGAGACTCTCTAAAAGCATTATCTAACGTGCGTATACATAGGCCATATGCCCACTTCTCTCCTGCTGAAGTTCAGTCCAAGCAGCTGTGCGTGTTTTGGGATACCTCAGTAAAAGCAATCGCTGCAGTCGTTTACCTTAAAACTATAAACATTAAAGGCCAGGTCCAAATTGGCTTTACAATGGGCAAAGCAAAGCTGGCACCAAGTCCTGAGCTTACCATACCAAGATTGGAACTTTGTGCTGCTGTTCTAGCAGTAGAGCTAGCAGATCTTGTGTCTGAAATAGATGTAAATCTTAATAGTAAAGTATTTTATATGGACAGCAAAGTAGTGTTGGGCTACATTTACAATGAGACTAGGAGATTTTATGTCTATGTTCATAACAGAGTTCAAAGAATCAGGAGGTCTACACAGCCTACCCAGTGGCACTATGTACCAACTGACCTCAACCCTGCAGGCCATGCTACAAGAGCCGTTCCTGCAGCCCACCTTAAAGGGGTTATCCCACTTAGCAGTTTCATACTTACCTGCTGCCACCGCGCGTTCACTTCCTGGATTCTGGCTGGGGGCGGGCTTCATCTCGATTGAAGTCTTCTCCCGGCCGGGCCGCGCGCTGGACTGAATGCGCACGCTGCCGCGCATGCGCAATGTGACTTATTTCTGGCCAGTATAGTACAGAGCCGGCGTGCGCGTTCGCAGCTCTGTACTATTCTGGCCGGGAAGAAGTCACCGTCGCACATGCGCGGCAGCGTGCGCGTTCAGGACAGCGAGTGGCCCGGCCAGGAGAAAAGAAGAAGTCTTCTGGGCAAGCGCGACCATCGGGATCTTGCGGAAGAGCGGTGGTCGTAACCAGGGGAGACCGAGTCACAACAATAAGGTAAGTGGGGATGAATTTTCTCCTAATCGGTGGGAATTTGTTAATAAAGTATATTTACAAAAATGATCACTGTCAAATCATTAACAGATTTAACAGTGATCATTATGATGGGATAACCCCTTTAAGGATACCACATGGCTCACAGGACCATCATTCCTTTACAAACCTGTCCTTGGAACTCTTCAGAAAGACAAATTTGAACTACTAGAACCAAATGTTGATGCAGAGATTCGTCCTCATGTTTCTGTACTCACCACAAAAATTTTGAACATAGAGCTTGGATCCAAACGATTCAACAAGTTTTCTACGTGGAGATCACTTAACAGAGGTATAGCTGGCTTGTTCCATATAGCCAAATCTTTCAGAGCCACACCCACAGGATCAGAGCACTGCAAAGGTTGGCATTACTGTCACAAGGCTCATAAAGTGGACGAGCTCACACAGGCAAGAGAAGTTATTATTAGAGTTGAGCGAACACCTGGATGTTCGGGTTCGAGAAGTTCGGCCGAACTTCCCGGAAATGTTCAGGTTCGGGATCCGAACCCGATCCAAACTTCGTCCCGAACCCGAACCCCATTGAAGTCAATGGGGACCCGAACTTTTGGGCACTAAAAAGGCTGTAAAACAGCCCAGGAAAGAGCTAGAGGGCTGCAAAAGGCAGCAACATGTAGGTAAATCCCCTGCAAACAAATGTGGATAGGGAAATGAATTAAAATTAAAATTAAAAAAATAAAAATGAACCAATATCAATTGGACAGAGGTCCCATAGCAGAGAATCTGGCTTCACGTCAGCAGAGAATCAGTCTCTTCATGCCATAGCAAAGAATCTGGCTTCATGTCAGCAGAGAATCAGTCTCTTCATGCCATAGCAGAGAATCTGGCTTCATGTCAGCGCAGAATCTGTCTTCATGTCATAGCAGAGAATCAGGCTTCACGTCACCCACCACTGGAACAGGCCACTGTCACACATTTAGGCCCCGGCACCCAGACAGAGGAGAGCGGTCCCGTAACAGAGAATCTGGCCTTATGTCAGCGCAGAATCTGTCTTCATGTCATAGCAGAGAATCAGGCATCACGTCACCCACCACTGGAACAGGCCACTGTCACACATTTAGGCCCAGGCACCCAGGCAGAGGAGAGAGGTCCCGTAACAGAGAATCTGGCCTTATGTCAGTGCAGAATCTGTCTTCATGTCATAGCAGAGAATCAGGCATCACGTCACCCACCACTGGAACAGGCCACTGTCACACATTTAGGCCAGACAGAGGAGAGAGGTCCCGTAACAGAGAATCTGGCCTTATGTCAGCGCAGAATCTGTCTTCATGTCATAGCAGAGAATCAGGCTTCACGTCACCCACCACTGGAACAGGCCACTGTCACACATTTAGGCCCCGGCACCCAGACAGAGGAGAGCGGTCCCGTAACAGAGAATCTGGCCTTATGTCAGCGCAGAATCTGTATTCATGTCAAAGCAGAGAATCAGGCTACACGTCACCCACCACTGGAACAGGCCACTGTCACACATTTAGGCCCAGGCACCCAGGCAGAGGAGAGAGGTCCCGTAACAGAGAATCTGGCCTTATGTCAGCGCAGAATCTGTATTCATGTCATAGCAGAGAATCAGGCTTCACGTCACCCACCACTGGAACAGGCCACTGTCACACATTTAGGCCCAGGCACCCAGGCAGAGGAGAGAGGTCCCGTAACAGAGAATCTGGCCTTATGTCAGCGCAGAATCTGTCTTCATGTCATAGCAGAGAATCAGGCTTCACGTCACCCACCACTGGAACAGGCCACTGTCACACATTTAGGCCCAGGCAGAGGAGAGAGGTCCCGTAACAGAGAATCTGGCCTTATGTCAGCGCAGAATCTGTATTCATGTCATAGCAGAGAATCAGGCTTCACGTCACCCACCACTGGAACAGGCCACTGTCACACATTTAGGCCCAGGCACCCAGGCAGAGGAGAGAGGTCCCATAACAGAGAATCTGGCCTTATGTCAGCGCAGAATCTGTCTTCATGTCATAGCAGAGAATCAGGCTTCACGTCACCCACCACTGGAACAGGCCACTGTCACACATTTAGGCCCCGGCACCCAGACAGAGGAGAGCGGTCCCGTAACAGAGAATCTGGCCTTATGTCAGCGCAGAATCTGTATTCATGTCATAGCAGAGAATCAGGCTTCACGTCACCCACCACTGGAACAGGCCACTGTCACACATTTAGGCCCAGGCACCCAGGCAGAGGAGAGAGGTCCCGTAACAGAGAATCTGGCCTTATGTCAGCGCAGAATCTGTATTCATGTCATAGCAGAGAATCAGGCTTCACGTCACCCACCACTGGAACAGGCCACTGTCACACATTTAGGCCCAGGCACCCAGGCAGAGGAGAGAGTTCCCGTAACAGAGAATCTGGCCTTATGTCA
This sequence comes from Bufo bufo, assembly GCF_905171765.1. Lineage (NCBI taxonomy): Eukaryota > Metazoa > Chordata > Amphibia > Anura > Bufonidae > Bufo > Bufo bufo. The sequence goes on along the minus strand of NC_053390.1, from coordinate 650,246,269 downwards.
GCGCAGAATCTGTCTTCATGTCATAGCAGAGAATCAGGCTTCACGTCACCCACCACTGGAACAGGCCACTGTCACACATTTAGGCCCAGGCACCCAGGCAGAGGAGAGAGGTCCCGTAACAGAGAATCTGGCCTTATGTCAGCGCAGAATCTGTATTCATGTCATAGCAGAGAATCAGGCTTCACGTCACCCACCACTGGAACAGGCCACTGTCACACATTTAGGCCCAGGCACCCAGGCAGAGGAGAGAGGTCCCGTAACAGAGAATCTGGCCTTATGTCAGCGCAGAATCTGTATTCATGTCATAGCAGAGAATCAGGCTTCACGTCACCCACCACTGGAACAGGCCACTGTCACACATTTAGGCCCAGGCACCCAGGCAGAGGAGAGAGGTCCCGTAACAGAGAATCTGGCCTTATGTCAGCGCAGAATCTGTCTTCATGTCATAGCAGAGAATCAGGCTTCACGTCACCCACCACTGGAACAGGCCACTGTCACACATTTAGGCCCAGGCAGAGGAGAGAGGTCCCGTAACAGAGAATCTGGCCTTATGTCAGCGCAGAATCTGTCTTCATGTCATAGCAGAGAATCAGGCTTCACGTCACCCACCACTGGAACAGGCCACTGTCACACATTTAGGCCCAGGCACCAAGTCAGTGGTGTAGTACAGTCAATATGAACCACATGAAGTTTCACCAAATATCCAGTCTGCAGGTTTGCAATAGGGTCATACCAATATACAGGAGCTGCAGCAACGATCACTTGTTAAATATAGTTCCATATATTCATAAGCTGTTAGCAGAGAGTCAGGACATGCTAAATAAACCTCTTCAAATGTGCTATTAGATAACTGAGGAAAGTTTTAACAGACAGAGTCTTTACAGTGGACTCTTCCAGAAAGCCCCCTGTGTATTCTGCTACTTGGTTTGGTCTCCTCAGTGCAGACATTTACTGTGAAGGAGGTAGGATCTCTGTCTAAGTTCTCTAAAGCTAAAGTTCATTTATCTATTGTAAAAAGTTATAATATATACCCATAATAGTTCTGTAGAATGTAAAGAGGTGACTGTATGTTTTTTAGCAGCCTTTAACCACTTCAGCCCCCAGTGCTTAAACACCCTGAAAGACCAGGCCACTTTTTACACTTCTGACCTACACTACTTTCACCGTTTATTGCTCGGTCATGCAACTTACCACCCAAATGAATTTTACCTCCTTTTCTTCTCACTAATAGAGCTTTCATTTGGTGGTATTTCATTGCTGCTGACATTTTTACTTTTTTTGTTATTAATCGAAATTTAACGATTTTTTTGCAAAAAAATGACATTTTTCACTTTCAGTTGTAAAATTTTGCAAAAAAAAACGACATCCATATAGAAATTTTGCTCTAAATTTATAGTTCTACATGTCTTTGATAAAAAAAAAATGTTTGGGTAAAAAAAAAATGGTTTGGGTAAAAGTTATAGCGTTTACAAACTATGGTACAAAAATGTGAATTTCCGCTTTTTGAAGCAGCTCTGACTTTCTGAGCACCTGTCATGTTTCCTGAGGTTCTACAATGCCCAGACAGTACAAACACCCCACAAATGACCCCATTTCTGAAAGTACACACCCTAAGGTATTCGCTGATGGGCATAGTGAGTTCATAGAACTTTTTATTTTTTGTCACAAGTTAGCGGAAAATTACGATTTTTTTTTTTTTTTTTCTTACAAAGTCTCATATTCCACTAACTTGTGACAAAAAATAAAAAGTTCTATGAACTCACTATGCCCATCAGCGAATACCTTGGGGTCTCTTCTTTCCAAAATGGGGTCACTTGTGGGGTAGTTATACTGCCCTGGCATTCTAGGGGCCCAAATGTGTGGTAAGGAGTTTGAAATCAAATTCTGTAAAAAATGACCTGTGAAATCCGAAAGGTGCTCTTTGAAATATGGGCCCCTTTGCCCACCTAGGCTGCAAAAAAGTGTCACACATCTGGTATCTCCGTACTCAGGAGAAGGTGGGGAATGTGTTTTGGGGTGTTATTTTATATATACCCATGCTGGGTGAGAGAAATATCTTGGCAAAAGACAACTTTTCCCATTTTTTTATACAAAGTTGTCATTTGACCAAGATATTTATCTCACCCAGCATGGGTATATGTAAAAAGACACCCCAAAACACATTCCTCAACTTCTCCTGAGTACGGGGATACCAGATGTGTGACACTTTTTTGCAGCCTAGGTGGGCAAAGGGGCCCATATTCCAAAGAGCACCTTTCGGATTTCACTCCTCATTTTTTCCTGAATTTGATTTCAAACTCCTTACCACACATTTGGGCCCCTAGAATACCAGGGCAGTATAACTACCCCACAAGTGACCCCATTTTGGAAAGAAGACACCCCAAGGTATTCCGTGAGGGGCATGGCGAGTTCCTAGAATTTTTTATTTTTTGTCACAAGTTAGTGGAAAATGCTTATTTATTTTTTTATTTTTTTTTTCATACAAAGTCTCATATTCCACAAACTTGTGACAAAAAATAAAAACTTCCATGAACTCACTATGCCCATCAGCGAATACCTTGGGGTCTCTTCTTTCCAAAATGGGGTCACTTGTGGGGTAGTTATACTGCCCTGGCATTCTAGGGGCCCAAATGTGTGGTAAGTAGGTAAATGACCTGTGAAATCCGAAAGGTGCTCTTTGGAATGTGGGCCCCTTTGCCCACCTAGGCTGCAAAAAAGTGTCACACATCTGGTATCTCTGTATTCAGGAGAAGTTGAGGAATGTGTTTTGGGGTGTCTTTTTACATATACCCATGCTGGGTGAGATAAATATCTTGGTCAAATGCCAACTTTGTATAAAAAAAATGGGAAAAGTTGTCTTTTGCCAAGATATTTCTCTCACCCAGCATGGGTATATGTAAAATGACACCCCAAAACACATTCCCCAACTTCTCCCGATTACGGAGATACCAGATGTGTGACACTTTTTTGCAGCCTAGGTGGGCAAAGGGGCCCATATTCAAAAGAGCACCTTTCGGATTTCACAGGTCATTTTTTACAGAATTTGATTTCAAACTCCTTACCACACATTTGGGCCCCTAGAATGCCAGGGCAGTATAACTACCCCACAAGTGACCCCATTTTGGAAAGAAGAGACCCCAAGGTATTCGCTGATGGGCATAGTGAGTTCATGGAACTTTTTATTTTTTGTCACAAGTTAGTGGAATATGAGACTTTGTATGAAAAAAAAAATAAAAAAAAAAATAAGCATTTTCCACTAACTTGTGACAAAAAATAAAAAATTCTAGGAACTCGCCATGCCCCTCACGGAATACCTTGGGGTGTCTTCTTTCCAAAATGGGGTCACTTGTTGGGTAGTTATACTGCCCTGGCATTTTCCAGGGGCCCTAATGTGTGGTAAGTAGGTAAATGACCTGTGAAATCCTAAAGGTGCTCTTTGGAATATGGGCCCCTTTGCCCACCTAGGCTGCAAAAAAGTGTCACACATGTGGTATCGCCGTATTCAGGAGAAGTTGGGGAATGTGTTTTGGGGTGTCATTTTACATATACCCATGCTGGGTGAGAAAAATATCTTGGCAAAAGACAACTTTTCCCATTTTTTTATACAAAGTTGGCATTTGACCAAGATATTTCTCTCACCCAGCATGGGTATATGTAAAATGACACCCCAAAACACATTCCCCAACTTCTCCTGAGTACGGCGATACCAGATGTGTGACACTTTTTTGCAGCCTAGATGCGCAAAGGTGCCCAAATTCCTTTTAGGAGGGCATTTTTAGACATTTGGATACCAGACTTCTTCTCACGCTTTGGGGCCCCTAGAATGCCAGGGCAGTATAAATACCCCACATGTGACCCCATTTTGGAAAGAAGACACCCCAAGGTATTCAATGAGGGGCATGGCGAGTTCATAGAAATTTTTTTTTTTTGGCACAAGTTAGCGGAAATTGATATTTTTAATTTTTTTCTCACAAAGTCTCCCGTTCCGCTAACTTGGGACAAAAATTTCAATCTTTCATGGACTCAATATGCCCCTCACGGAATACCTGGGGGTGTCTTCTTTCCGAAATGGGGTCACATGTGGGGTATTTATACTGCCCTGGCATTCTAGGGGCCCTAAAGCGTGAGAAGAAGTCTGGAATATAAATGTCTAAAAAATTTTACGCATTTGGATTCCGTGAGGGGTATGGTGAGTTCATGTGAGATTTTATTTTTTGACACAAGTTAGTGGAATATGAGACTTTGTAAGAAAAAAAAAAAAAAATTCTGCTAACTTGGGCCAAAAAAATATCTGAATGGAGCCTTACAGAGGGGTGATCAATGACAGGGGGGTGATCAATGACAGGGGGGTTGATCAATGACAGGGGGGTTGATCAATGACAGGGGGGTTGATCAATGACAGGGGGGTTGATCAATGACAGGGGGTTGATCAGGGAGTCTATATGGGGTGATCACCACAGTCATTGATCACGCCCCTGTAAGGCTTCATTCAGACGTCCGGATGCGTTTTGCGGATCGGATCCATCTATCAGTGCATCCGTAAAAATCATGCGGACATCTGAATGGAGCTTTACAGGGGGGTAATCAATGACAGGGGGGTGATCAGGCAGTCTATATGGGGTGATCACCACAGTCATTGATCATGCCCCTGTAAGGCTTCATTCAGACGTCCGGATGCGTTTTGCGGATCGGATCCATCTATCAGTGCATCCGTAAAAATCATGCGGACATCTGAATGGAGCTTTACAGGGGGGTGATCAATGACAGGGGGGTGATCAGGGAGTCTATATGGGGTGATCACCACAGTCATTGATCATGCCCCTGTAAGGCTTCATTCAGACGTCCGGATGCGTTTTGCGGATCGGATCCATCTATCAGTGCATCCGTAAAAATCATGCGGACATCTGAATGGAGCTTTACAGGGGGGTGATCAGGGAGTCTATATGGGGTGATCACCACAGTCATTGATCATGCCCCTGTAAGGCTTCATTCAGACGTCCGGATGCGTTTTGCGGATCGGATCCATCTATCAGTGCATCCGTAAAAATCATGCGGACATCTGAATGGAGCTTTACAGGGGGGTGATCAGGGAGTCTATATGGGGTGATCACCACAGTCATTGATCACGCCCCTGTAAGGCTTCATTCAGACGTCCGGATGCGTTTTGCGGATCCGATCTATCTATCAGTGGATCCGTAAAAATCATGCGGACGTCTGAATGGAGCTTTACAGGGGGTTGATCAATGACAGGGGTGTAATCAATGACAGGGGGGGTGATCAGGGAGTCTATATGGGGTGATAACCACAGTCATTGATCACGCCCCTGTAAGGCTTCATTCAGACGTCCGGATGCGTTTTGCGGATCCGATCCATCTATCAGTGGATCCGTAAAAATCATGCGGACATCTGAATGGAGCTTTACAGGGGGGTAATCAATGACAGGGGGGTGATCAATGACAGGGGGGTGATCAGGGAGTCTATATGGGGTGATCAGGGGTGATCAGGGGTGATCAGGGGTGATCAGGGGCTAATAAGGGGTTAATAAGTGACGGGGGGGGTGTAGTGTAGTGTAGTGGTGCTTGGTGGGACTTTACTGAGCTACCTGTGTCCTCTGGTGGTCGATCCAAACAAATGGGACCACCAGAGGACCAGGTAGCAGGTATATTAGACGCTGTTATCAAAACAGCGTCTAATATACCTGTTAGGGGTTAAAAAAAACACATCTCCAGCCTGCCAGCGAACGATCGCCGCTGGCAGGCTGGAGATCAACTCTCTTACCTTCCGTTCCTGTGAGCGCGCGCGCCTGTGTGCGCGCGTTCACAGGAAATCTCGGCCATCGCGAGATGACGCATATATGCGTGACTCTGCGCAGGGCTGCCACCTCCGGAACGCGATCCTGCGTTAGGCGGTCCGGAGGTGGTTAAACCCTGCAGCACATGCTAGGCTGAGTAGATGATGTACAGTTAAAGAGACATGTGTTCTTCCTAAAATGGCTGCAAGACATGCTGTATTCCAGGTCACCCTGCTGCAATATCTTTGTAAATGATTTTCTCTTGTTCATTTTTCTGTATGCTTTGTTATGTCCTGTAACATGTATGTGGGAATGTAATATAATGACTGCCTGTTATGATATAGGTGGGCTGGTGACCTGGCTGTATACCACATAGTGGCAGTGTTTCCCTGTTGTATTACAGGCTCCAGCCAAGTGCACTACACCTCAATAAAGCTTTAAACCACAGAAGACCTGAGTGTCGTCCCTTAGAGTCCACTTAGAGTTTATGCCTGGAGGAGCTGGTGACAGAGTGAGTGTGAAAGCTGGAGGTGTCGCAGATGGTGCAAGGAAAAGAGGGTTACATTTGGTGCCGTGACTCGGATGTCATCATTCTGCTCAAAGTGACCAGTGAAGATACCTAAAGTCACCAGTGTGCGAGTTCTGAGGTGATTGTGCCACGACGGAGCTGCTAGGCGGCAGATTGACCTTATTAGCGGTTTATATCCTCTCAGGAATAGAAGATGAGTGGACGAGCCAGAGCCCGCGGAAGAGCACGTGCCAGGAGGCAGCCCAGCCAAGGACAGCCTGGACAGGAGCAAGAGGCTCAAGAACCTAGACGCATTGAAAGACCCCAGCAGCCACCAGCCGAGCTTTTGCTTGTGGGAAGAGGGCGCCAGAGAGGCCCACCAGTAGTGGAGAGACCTCCGACTGATGTTCTGCAGCTTTCAGCTGGATTTCAGGACATATCCCTCGGAGAACGGGGTGGCCGCAGGCGTGACTTCCATGACCTTGGAGTGAACACCCGGCAGACCATTGAATAGAAATGTGAGACCTGTTTTTTTTTTCCACTGTGTGACAGGTTAAGGTTTAATCACAGAATCAGACTTCTAACTGCACGGTAGCGTGTGTCTTAGGTTTCTCTGAATGACACTATCAGTATCTTCAATGTAAGATATCCTTTTTGGGATAGATTTCAAGTAGGCCTCAAATACCACAAACTAGTTTTTTTTAAGAATGGCAAATTTGGGAATGCTTTTTCAACCCAGAACAAAAAGTCTGCTTTGACGGTCACTACAAATAACTTGACCAGCTAAAACTGTGCAGATTTGGTTGAATAGAGATGTGAGACCTGTTTTTTTTTGCGCTGTGTGACAGTTATAGGTTTAATCACAGAATGACACTTCTATCAGCACGCTAGCGTGTGTCTTAGGTTTTTCTGAATGACACTATCAATAACTTCAATGTAAGATTTTCTTTTTGGGATAGATTTCAAGTAGGCCTGAAATACCACAAACTAGTTATTTTTAGAATGGCAAATTTGGGAATGCTTTTTCAACCCAGAACAAAAAGTCTGCTTTGACGGTCACTACAAATAACTTGACCAGCTAAAACTGTGCAGATTTGGTTGAATAGAGATGTGAGACCTGTTTTTTTTTTGCGCTGTGTGACAGTTATAGGTTTAATCACAGAATGACACTTCTATCAGCACGCTAGCGTGTGTCTTAGGTTTTTCTGAATGACACTATCAATAACTTCAATGTAAGATTTTCTTTTTGGGATAGATTTCAAGTAGGCCTGAAATACCACAAACTAGTTATTTTCACAATGGCAAATTTGGGAATGCTTTTTCAACCCAGAACAAAAAGTCTGCTTTGACGGTCACTACAAATAACTTGACCAGCTAAAACTGTGCAGATTTGGTTGAATAGAGATGTGGGACCTGTTTTTTTTGCGCTGTGTGACAGTTATAGGTTTAATCACAGAATGACACTTCTATCAGCACGCTAGCGTGTGTCTTAGGTTTTTCTAAATGACACTATCAATAACTTCAATGTAAGATTTTCTTTTTGGGATAGATTTCAAGTAGGCCTCAAATACCACAAACTAGTTATTTTCAGAATGGCAAATTTGGGAATGCTTTTTCAACCCAGAACAAAAAGTCTGCTTTGACGGTCACTACAAATAACTTGACCAGCTAAAACTGTGCAGATTTGGTTGAATAGAGATGTGAGACCTGTTTTATTTTGCGCTGTGTGACAGTTATAGGTTTAATCACAGAATGACACTTCTATCAGCACGCTAGCGTGTGTCTTAGGTTTTTCTGAATGACACTATCAATAACTTCAATGTAAGATTTTCTTTTTGGGATAGATTTCAAGTAGGCCTGAAATACCACAAACTAGTTATTTTTAGAATGGCAAATTTGGGAATGCTTTTTCAACCCAGAACAAAAAGTCTGCTTTGACGGTCACTACAAATAACTTGACCAGCTAAAACTGTGCAGATTTGGTTGAATAGAGATGTGAGACCTGTTTTTTTTTGCGCTGTGTGACAGTTATAGGTTTAATCACAGAATGACACTTCTATCAGCACGCTAGCGTGTGTCTTAGGTTTTTCTGAATGACACTATCAATAACTTCAATGTAAGATTTTCTTTTTGGGATAGATTTCAAGTAGGCCTGAAATACCACAAACTAGTTATTTTCACAATGGCAAATTTGGGAATGCTTTTTCAACCCAGAACAAAAAGTCTGCTTTGACGGTCACTACAAATAACTTGACCAGCTAAAACTGTGCAGATTTGGTTGAATAGAGATGTGGGACCTGTTTTTTTTTGCGCTGTGTGACAGTTATAGGTTTAATCACAGAATGACACTTCTATCAGCACGCTGGCGTGTGTCTTAGGTTTTTCTAAATGACACTATCAATAACTTCAATGTAAGATTTTCTTTTTGGGATAGATTTCAAGTAGGCCTCAAATACCACAAACTAGTTATTTTCAGAATGGCAAATTTGGGAATGCTTTTTCAACCCAGAACAAAAAGTCTGCTTTGACGGTCACTACAAATAACTTGACCAGCTAAAACCGTGCAGATTTGGTTGAATAGAGATGTGAGACCTGTTTTATTTTGCGCTGTGTGACAGTTATAGGTTTAATCACAGAATGACACTTCTATCAGCACGCTAGCGTGTGTCTTAGGTTTTTCTGAATGACACTATCAATAACTTCAATGTAAGATTTTCTTTTTGGGATAGATTTCAAGTAGGCCTGAAATACCACAAACTAGTTATTTTCAGAATGGCAAATTTGGGAATGCTTTTTCAACCCAGAACAAAAAGTCTGCTTTGACGGTCACTACAAATAACTTGACCAGCTAAAACTGTGCAGATTTGGTTGAATAGAGATGTGAGACCTGTTTTATTTTGCGCTGTGTGACAGTTATAGGTTTAATCACAGAATGACACTTCTATCAGCACGCTAGCGTGTGTCTTAGGTTTTTCTGAATGACACTATCAATAACTTCAATGTAAGATTTTCTTTTTGGGATAGATTTCAAGTAGGCCTGAAATACCACAAATTAGTTATTTTCAGAATGGCAAATTTGGGAATGCTTTTTCAACCCAGAACAAAAAGTCTGCTTTGACGGTCACTACAAATAACTTGACCAGCTAAAACTGTGCAGATTTGGTTGAATAGAGATGTGAGACATGTTTTTATTTGCGCTGTGTGACAGTTATAGGTTTAATCACAGAATGACACTTCTATCAGCACGCTAGCGTGTGTCTTAGGTTTTTCTGAATGACACTATCAATAACTTCAATGTAAGATTTTCTTTTTGGGATATATTTCAAGTAGGCCTCAAATACCACAAACTAGTTTTTTTTAAGAATGGCAAATTTGGGAATGCTTTTTCAACCCAGAACAAAAAGTCTGCTTTGACGGTCACTACAAATAACTTGACCAGCTAAAACTGTGCAGATTTGGTTGAATAGAGATGTGAGACCTGTTTTTTTTTGTGCTGTGTGACAGTTATAGGTTTAATCACAGAATGACACTTCTATCAGCACGCTAGCGTGTGTCTTAGGTTTTTCTGAATGACACTATCAATAACTTCAATGTAAGATTTTCTTTTTGGGATAGATTTCAAGTAGGCCTGAAATACCACAAACTAGTTATTTTCAGAATGGCAAATTTGGGAATTCTTTTTCAACCCAGAACAAAAAGTCTGCTTTGACGGTCACTACAAATAACTTGACCAGCTAAAACTGTGCAGATTTGGTTGAATAGAGATGTGAGACCTGTTTTATTTTGCGCTGTGTGACAGTTATAGGTTTAATCACAGAATGACACTTCTATCAGCACGCTAGCGTGTGTCTTAGGTTTTTCTGAATGACACTATCAATAACTTCAATGTAAGATTTTCTTTTTGGGATAGATTTCAAGTAGGCCTGAAATACCACAAACTAGTTATTTTTAGAATGGCAAATTTGGGAATGCTTTTTCAACCCAGAACAAAAAGTCTGCTTTGACGGTCACTACAAATAACTTGACCAGCTAAAACTGTGCAGATTTGGTTGAATAGAGATGTGAGACCTGTTTTTTTTTGCGCTGTGTGACAGTTATAGGTTTAATCACAGAATGACACTTCTATCAGCACGCTAGCGTGTGTCTTAGGTTTTTCTGAATGACACTATCAATAACTTCAATGTAAGATTTTATTTTTGGGATAGATTTCAAGTAGGCCTGAAATACCACAAACTAGTTATTTTCACAATGGCAAATTTGGGAATGCTTTTTCAACCCAGAACAAAAAGTCTGCTTTGACGGTCACTACAAATAACTTGACCAGCTAAAACTGTGCAGATTTGGTTGAATAGAGATGTGAGACCTGTTTTTTTTTGTGCTGTGTGACAGTTATAGGTTTAATCACAGAATGACACTTCTATCAGCACGCTAGCGTGTGTCTTAGGTTTTTCTGAATGACACTATCAATAACTTCAATGTAAGATTTTCTTTTTGGGATAGATTTCAAGTAGGCCTGAAATACCACAAACTAGTTATTTTCAGAATGGCAAATTTGGGAATTCTTTTTCAACCCAGAACAAAAAGTCTGCTTTGACGGTCACTACAAATAACTTGACCAGCTAAAACTGTGCAGATTTGGTTGAATAGAGATGTGAGACCTGTTTTTTTTTGCGCTGTGTGACAGTTATAGGTTTAATCACAGAATGACACTTCTATCAGCACGCTAGCGTGTGTCTTAGGTTTTTCTGAATGACACTATCAATAACTTCAATGTAAGATTTTCTTTTTGGGATAGATTTCAAGTAGGCCTGAAATACCACAAACTAGTTATTTTCAGAATGGCAAATTTGGGAATGCTTTTTCAACCCAGAACAAAAAGTCTGCTTTGACGGTCACTACAAATAACTTGACCAGCTAAAACTGTGCAGATTTGGTTGAATAGAGATGTGAGACCTGTTTTTTTTTTGCGCTGTGTGACAGTTATAGGTTTAATCACAGAATGACACTTCTATCAGCACGCTAGCGTGTGTCTTAGGTTTTTCTGAATGACACTATCAATAACTTCAATGTAAGATTTTCTTTTTGGGATAGATTTCAAGTAGGCCTGAAATACCACAAACTAGTTATTTTCAGAATGGCAAATTTGGGAATGCTTTTTCAACCCAGAACAAAAAGTCTGCTTTGACGGTCCCTACAAATAACTTGACCAGCTAAAACTGTGCAGATTTGGTTGAATAGAAATGTCAGGTCTATTTTTTATGTAATATATGGCCAAAAAATAACCACACTGTTGATGGTTAAATGCACTTGGGTGACACAGGCTCAGCCTGCAGCTGATGTAGTATATGGCCAAAAAATAACCAGACTGTTGATGGTTAAATGCACTTCGGTGACACAGGCTCAGCCTGCAGCTGATGTAGGATATAGCACAAAATAACCACACTATCGACGGTTAAATACACTTGGTGATAGCTCGTGCTGGCGCACCACAAGTCACAAAATGGCCGCCGATCACCCCAGAAAAAAAGTGATCTAAAAACGCTCTGGGCAGCCTCAAAAAAGTGAGCAAGTCAATAATAGCACTTCAATGATCCACAGCTGCAGATCGATCACAGAATGAATTCTTTTGGAGGAGTTAATCTGCCTAATCTCGCCCTAACGTCGCAGCTGCAACCTCTCCCTATGCTTGAATCAGCAGAGTGACGTGCAGCGCTACGTGACCCAAGCTTATATAGAGGCTGGGTCACATGCTGCACTGGCCAATCACACCTATGCCAATAGTAGGCAAGGCTGTGATGGCCTCTTGGGGCAAGTAGTATGACGCTTGTTGATTGGCTGCTTTGCAGCCTTTCAAAAAGCGCCAAGAAAGCGCCGAACACCGAACCCGAACCCAGACTTTTACGAAAATGTTCGGGTTCGGGTCCGTGTCACGGACACCCCAAAATTCGGTACGAACCCGAACTATACAGTTCGGGTTCGCTCATCCCTAGTTATTATCCGTTGTATCCAACACAAAGTTTATGCTCAAGAACTTGGACTCATCTGAAATCAAAAGGGTGTCCCTAAAGACAGTTACCCTCAGGAGACTTGACCCCTTTATAGATTCTAATGGACTGTTGAGAGTTGGAGGACGTATTTCAAATGCAAAACTCAAGAGTAATGAGTGTACTCCTATAATACTCCCAAGCAATCATATTGCATCCTTACTTATGCAACATGAGCCTAAAATCTTCCTCATAACTGTTACTGAACTGATTTTGTTGCTCTCTCCAGAAGTGACTTAATGTGGTATCCTATAGATACCAGGCAGGGAGTGTGTCACAACCAGACAGCTGAGAAGCTCTGACAGAAGCCTTTCAGAACCTCCTCCTTGAGTTTTCTTTGTTTTGGTTTTCAGTTCCTCATCTCGTTAGTCTCTCTCAGCTGTCATGTAGTTGGACTGATTGCATCCCTTTAAATTCCTCCCCATAATGCATTAGTGTGCGGCTTATACAACTTCCTGGAGTGTGTGTGCATGCTGTTCCTATTTCCCAGTCTTCTACAAGATAAGTGCTGTACATTCATTTGTGATTTTCTGTTTGCTGGATCCCAGATGACCCTGACTCCCTCCGTGTCTAGTGTAGGGAGCCGGTGGTTGTGTCCCCTCACTATTGTAGGGTGTTCAGGTATTATATAGTCGAGGTACGAGGATATGCGATCATCCACCTTTGGGGTGTTCGCATAGGCTGAGCAGTCAGGGAGAGTGCCAGGTCTCATGCAGGGGTCTCCCTTTTGTTCCTTAGTTTTGGATCCAGTGAGTCATAGTTTCTTTTGCATTGTCTTGTTTCCTGTACACCTTCCGTGACAGAGTGTCATGCTTTTAGTAAGTTTATTGTTAATTTATGCATAACTTTCATACATAGTTAATGTTTTCTGTATAATTCTCTGATTGTGTAACAGCACCATCTAGTGGACGTTTTACATACAATTGCAGTTATTTCACACTACAAGTTTGGTCTACTTCAGCTTCCTTATCTTAGTGACATCATCATCCCTGCACATAGCAGTCATTTTCTTCATTCACAGTCATCACTGCCTGAGCATAGCACACGGCTTGGAAGCCTCTTGAGACATCCTCCACATCTAAGCTCACTGTAGCATCGCTGGTATGTCACATAGCCACATTACAGCCTGTTTTGCATCTGTTTTCTTATGTATTTGCATACCCTTTTCCTTTCCTTAATAGTAGCTTATAGTTAGCAGCTAAGGACCATGCTTGTTATGCAGATAGGTAACATGCTCTACTTTAGATATGCATCTGTGTTTGTACATGCATTACTATATGTCAGATCCCATTAGTAAGCACATTGTTTTTTCTGTTCCCCAGTTTTACCGCATTGATTTACATACTTGCAATAAAGATAAAGTTGCACGTTACTCCATTTTCAATTAATTCCCAGATAAGGTTTAGCTGTCTGTCAACCTATGTACCTTCACACATAAGGAGGACAGAAGAATGGTAATCAGAACGCAGCACAGACCTTCTTGTTAATCAGGCCTTAGCTCAGACCCCCAATGTTAATCAGACTTCAGTTCAGAACCACTGTATTAATCAGACCTCAGATCAAATGCACAATGGTAATCAGAACTCAGTTCAGACCCTGCATCAGATCCCCAATGTTAATCAGATCTCAGCTCATACCTCAGATCAGAACACCAATGTTAATCAGAACTCAGATCAGACCCCTAATGGTAATCAGTAGAGATGAGTGAATTTCTCAAAAATTTGACTCTTCGGTTAGCTAAATTTCCAAAAAGATTAGATTCGATCTAAATTTATTCACGGCGAATCACGTTAAAAACAGCTATTTTCTGGCTGCAGAGAGCCTGTATAGTGGTGTAGAACACTGCCTTGCAGTAAGGCCTCATGCACACGGCCATTGTTTGGGTCCGCATCCGAGCCGTCGTTTTGGCGGCTCGGATGCGGACCAATTCACTTCAATGGGGCCACAAAAGATGTGGACAGCACTCCGTGTGCTGTCTGCATCTGTTGATCCGTTCCGTGGCCACGCAAAAAAAATAGAACATGTCCTATTCTTGTCCATTTTGCGGGCAAGAACAGGCAATTCTACAATGGGCCGCCCGTTCCGGCACACGGGCGGCTTCCGTTTTTTGCGGATCTGCGGTTTGCGGACCGCAAAAAACTGAATGGTCGTGTGCATGAGGCCTAACACATATAGGGAGTCTGCTGTGATAGTGAAACAATACTTTGAGTCAGTATGACACGCACATGACAGATGTCACTCTTAGAATCACTGCACACTTCACTTATTTGGGCAGTTACAGGGCCAAAACTGACCAAATAACTCAAGTGTGAAATCAGACTTACAGGTCGATGTTAGGACCTGGTATAAAGAACCATGCAGGGGCCCAAGATAGTACTGTAGCGTAAAAGAGTGCACTCCCTTTACACCATTGTCAGCTGATTCCACATAGATGTCTACAATACCTGTTCTTTTAAATGCTTATACAAGTAGAGCTCCCCTGACAGAGTGGAGAGGGTGTCAGCAGTAAGTTTGTGTTGACGTCACTGATTATTTTGCCCTTCCTCTGATCAGTCAGAACAATAACCCCCCAAAAAACAGATCCTATATGTTGAGCATCTGCCTTCACTCGGTCAGCATTTGGTCAGTAATCCATCAGTATTGCTAATGCCAAAAAAAACAGGAGTGAATCCAAAACACAGATGACACATGAATATAATATTTGCATTTCTTCTGTGTTTTGCACCCACTCCTGCTTTTGGCTACCAAATCATAAGCCAATTTTGATGGGACCATACAGGCCTTACAGCTGCTACCAAGACAGGATCCGTTGTGCATCTCATTTTTCCTTCCTTCTGACAGATCAGAAGAAGGGTCAAATAAATTATGATGTCAACCGGGCCAAAAAGGCAAAGTAGTGGCCCAGTCATGGAGTAGGGAGGGTTGGAGAACAGCTTGAGAAGTCCACAGAGTGGCCCAATAACACAGTGTTGAGTTAGCAGCAGCATAAGGAGACCACAGAGTGGCCCAGTGACATAGTGAGGAGGTGGCAGCAGCAGCATTAGGAGACCACAGAATGGCCCATTTACGTAATGTTGAGGTGGCAGCAGCATGAGGAAGCCACAGAGTGGCCCAGTGACATAGTGTTGAGTTAGCAGCAGCATGAGGAGGCCACAGACTGGCAAGGTGACATAGTGTAGAGGTGGCAGCAGCATGAGGAGGCTACAGAGTGGCCCAGGGACATAGTGTTGATTTAGCAGAAGCATGAGGACATCACAGAGTGGCAAGATGGCATAGTGTGGAGGTGGCAGCAGCAGCATGAGGAGGCTACAGACTGGCAAGGTGACAAAGTGTTGAGTTAGCAGCAGCATGAGGAGGCCACAGACTGGCAAGGTGACATAGTGTGGAAGTGGCAACAGCAGCAGCATGAGGAGGCCACAGAATGGCACAATGACAGAGCATGGAGGTGGCAGCAGCAGCATGAGGAGACCACAGAGTGACCGGGCGACAGAGCGGGGAGGTGGGTGGCAATAACAGTACCCGTTGACGATGGTGGGTGTAAGAAGGAGAAGTTGGCATCAGATGTGTGGCATCAGGCGGGTGGCAGTATAAGAATAGTAGCTAAGGCAGGTAGCCAGAAGAAACCGTTCTCTTTTGTCAAAGTTTGGGTGAGGCAGTATGGATGATCTAATCTGATGCATCAGGCATTGGTGGGTGGAAATACTGGCTGACCCAAGCCTGATTCATCTTGAAAATGGTCAGTCTCTCCACATTTTGGGTGGACAGGCGAGTTCTCCTTGGTTGGTAACTATGGTCCCGGACGCACTAAACACCCGCTCTGATGCCACACTACTGGCTGGACAGCTTTCCCAGGGCAAACTCGGACAGTTGTGGCAACAAATCCAGTTTGGCTGCCCAGTAGTCCAGCGGATCTTCAATGTGAGGTGACAAGGTGCTGTCCAAGTATGCCACACCTGCTGGTTCAGGTTCTGCTCCAGGTCTTGCTGCTGCTGGTGAGTAGTTTCTTCACTAGGCGGGTTAAGAGAGCTGCTCATTATCGACTCTAGACTCAAGCTTCTGCTGATGGAGCTGGTACTGCTCCTTGCTCCCCCCATTCCGCCACAGCAGCCATGGCAGTGGAACGAGAGCGTAGAGGGCCCCCCGGTCCGACCTGCCAGAGGATGGACGATGGTGCAGATAGGCAGCGGCCAACTGACTATATAGGATGTCTCTATAGTAGTTTAATTTTTCTTCCCTCTCAGCGGGTATAAAAAGGCCCCCATTTTGGACCAGTAGCGAGTGTCCAACAAGGTGGAGAGCCAGAAGTCATCCCTCTGCCGAATGGTGACAATTCGGCTGTCACTACCTAAGCAAGTGGGCATGTATCGGTCCATGTGCGCAAGTGACTGCCTCCATCTCCACTGCATACTGCAACGTTGTGCCTGGGTCATCTGCCTCATCTCCCTCTTGCGCCTCCGGCTGCTCCTGCTCTTCCTCCCCTGTCACCTGTGTAGAAAAACCACCCATTTCGCTGCACATTGCTTGTGCTCCAATGTCCTCCACCAGTTCAGCCCCAACAGGCCGTGAGATGTAGGTGCCACGTCTCCAGTCCCCTGACCAGCCAGATGTACCAGCATCTGTTCCAGGACATGAAGCAGTGGAATAACATTGTTTGTCCCGTAGTCCTGGCAACTGACAAATAACTTGGCATCCTCAAAGGGCCTAAGCAAACGGCAGGTGTCACGCAAGAGCTGCCACTGGCTGACATCGAAGTTACACAGGGGAGTACTCCTGTCCTCTTGGATCATCACAAAATAATTTATGGCCTTTCTCTGTTCATATAGTCGGTCCAACATATGGCGGGTGGAATTCCAACGGGTGGAAACGTTGCATATCAGCCTATGTTGGGAAACCCCGTTCTGCCTCTGCAGCTCAAGAAGGGTGTGCTTGGCAGTGTACGAGTAGCTGAAGTGCATGCAAAGTTTCCTGGCCATTTTTATGAAGTCTTGCAGATGGAAGACTTCAGGAACTGCTTGACAACCAGATTGAACATGTGCGCCATGCAGGGCGCATGGCTCAGCACTCCTTGACGCAGTGCCAACACCATGTTTTTCCTATTGTAGTTCACCATGATTCTGATTTTAAGTTGTCACAGAGAAAGCCAGGATTTAATTTCTTGAAGGACAAGGAGCTGTTCTCCCCTGTGTGACTCTGTTCGCACAGGCAAACGAGGTGTAGAATAGCATGACACCGCCGTGCCCTGTACATGTGGTATGCTGGAGGAGGACTGTGAATTGTCCCTGCAGTGGAGGCTGAGGGCACGGTGGAGGATAAGGAGGCAGAGGTGGACATTGTTGCAGGACCAATGGCGTAAGATCGTGGAGGCGGAAGTGGCGTCACCTGGCCATGTTGCTAGTTTGGCTGGGCAGGAACCACATTTACCCAGTGGGACATAAAGGACCTATATTGTCCTTGACCGTAGTTACAGCTCCACACGTCGGCGCTGTCGTGCACTTTGGCAGACACAGACAGGCTCAAGGACTGGCCCGCCTTCTGTTCTACATATTTGTGCAGGGCTGGTACTGCCTTTTTGGCAAAGAAATGACGGCTTGGGAGTCTCCACCTCAGTTCGACACAAGCCATCAGTTCTCTGAAAGGTACAGAGTCCACCACTTGGAAAGAGAGGGACTGCAGCACCAGAAACTTGGACAGGAGCATGTTCAGCTTCTGCACCATTGGATGAGTGCACGCATACTGTTGCCTCTTGGCAATCACTTCAGGGATCGATTGCTGACGGAATGACTGATGAGGAGTAGGAGGGCGAGGAGCCGGAGCATCAGGACCGGTAGATGATGGGAAGGACAGACAGCTCCCTTCGGCTGAGGTTGTGGAGCCTTTACTGCCTGAAATCGGGTGCATGCCATTGGTTGATGCAGGGGTTGCTGCAGCAGGCTGGACTACCACATTGGAGCCACAGTTCTCCCAGGCCACTTTATAGTGATGTTGCATATGTTGACGCAGGGCTGTGTTATCAACATTGGTACCCTAAACACGCTTCACCTTCTGTCCAAAGATTTGGCAAATGGCCATGTTCACCTCCTCCGGCGGCTTAACAAAAAACTGCCACACCGCCGAGTAGGTGATTTTTACCCCCAACACTCTGCACTGACTGACTGCTACCGCCACTGCCTCCATGAACCCCTGCACCACTACATTTCGGGCAGGTAGGCTACTGCAAAGCGGGTGGTCTACCCCGGGCACGTTTGGCTCCTGAACTCCCACTGCTGCCACCCTACTGACTCCTGGCCACGACACCGACTTGCTGGCTCTGAATTTGGCTCACGCGCAAGCTGCCACCCTGTTCTCCCGATGATGATGATGATGAAGCCCCTTTGTCACATGGCTCCCAATTGTGATCGGCTACATCATCATCGAGTACTGTCTGCACATCACTGATGTCCTCCTCAATGGTCTCTAAGCCAGGAGCCTGGCGGCTCGCAACACCAGCTCCCACGCCACTCTCCTCATCACTACTTGCCTGCCTACCAGAGGAAGCAGCGGATGTCTCCTCCAGATCTTGGCTGGGCAGTAGCTGCTGACTGTCCTCTAGTAGTTCGTCCTTGCTGTATAGTGGAGCTGAGCTCACAACATATAATACTTCTCTGGCTGAGGGAACAGAAAAGGACAGAGGCAGGTTGAGGACAGGTGAGGGCAAATGGCCTGCTCCCATGCCATGCCAACTAAGGGATGTGTCTGATGAACCCACCGACTCTTGGCTGGAGGTGTCTGATGTCACATGGGACGAAGTGGATGACCGACCATTCAAGAACCACTTGGTTGCTGGTCAAGACAACCGCTAGCTGACACTGGGAGCTCAGGCCTCTGGAAGTGACCCCTGCTGCCATGGCCCCTTACTCTGCTGCGACCTGTGCCTGCACCAGAAGCATTTAGGCCTCTGTCGCTCCCTTTTGCAGGGCCAGTCACTTCTCCGTCTGACATACTGTTAGATCAAATAAGTAAATACAAAGGAAATTAATACACCCCAAAAAAGGAAAATCCTTTTTTTTCCCACTAATACACGCCAAAAAAGGCTTTAGAACATATAACTGCACCGCTGAATGGAAAATGATAAATTTTTTGCCACTAATACACGCCAAAAAGGGCTGTAATTTTCTCACTTCACCATACAGCGGCTAATAAGCCCTTTTTTTCCCACTTATACACATCAAAAAAGGCTTTAGAACATATAACTGCACCGCTGAACAGCAAATAATACTTTTTGGGCACTAATACACGCCAAAAAAGGCATTAGAACATATCACTGCAACGCTGAATGGAAAATAATACTTTTTTTGCCATTAATACATGCAAAAAAGGTTTTAGAACTGCACCACTAAACGGAAAATAAGCCTTTTTTCCCACTAATACATGCCAGAAAAGGCTTTAGAACATATAATACCGCATAAGGGCTAATAAGATGTAGAAATATTTCCTAGTAATACACCCCGTTAATGGCTATATCACACAACACTTGCATCCCAATAAAAAGAACGATTTGCTGGAATTACAGAGGTATCAGCCATTGCAAACCTGAAAGCAGCAGAATATCATCAATGTGGATCCCCATCAGTGCAGCAAGGTGTATTACGATTGTTCCTATTACCCAGGCTGTAAACTCCCCCATTGAACTCTGTTCTGCTTCAATACTGCGGAATAATTCCTCCCTATCCTTTCCCCACACTTCTAATGCTCTTTCCCTGAACTTCTATTCAGCAAAATAAAAGTTTTCAAGTCTTTACTAGCACCTGCTGACGTGTCTCCCTGCACTAAGTACACTGGAAAATGGCAGAATCCAAGATGGCTGAGGCTATTTATAGGGCTGTGACATCACAGGGCTGGCCGCTGATTGGCTGCATTCATGGCATTGTGGGTGATTCCTTGTTCCCAAAGTTCTTTGCTCCATGTCCTAATATGTGCAGCAGCCATTTTAGGAAAATATGTGATTCGTTACCACGAAGCGTGAGGAAATTCAGATTCAGATGAATTACATTTTTTCGGAAATTTGGATTTAATTCCACTTCTTCAACTTCGATTCGCTAATCTCTAGTAATCAGAACTCTGTTCAGACCCCCAATGTTAGTCAGACCTTAGCTCAGATCCCCAATCAGACCCCAATGTTAATCAGACCTCAGATCAGATACCCAATGATAATCAGAACTCAGCTCAGACCCTAAATGCTAATCAGTCCTCAGCTCAGACCTCAGATCAGACCCCTAATGTTAATCAGACCTCAGCTCATACCTCAGATCAGAACACCAATGTTAAGCAGAACTCAGATCACACCGTCAATGTTAATCAGACCGCAGCTCAAACCCCCAATGGTAATCAGAACTCTGTTCAGACCCCCAATGTTAATCTGTCCTCAGCTCAGACCACCAATCCTAATCAGAACTCAGCTCAGACCCCCAATGTTAATCAGACTTTAGCTCAGACCCCCAATGTTAATCATACCTCAGATTAGACACCCAAGTTTAATTAGACCTCAGCTTAGACCCCCAGTCAGACCCTCAATGTTAATTATACATAATTACATAGTTAATATGATTAAAAAAAGACATATGTCCATCAAGTTCAACAAAGAGATAGGTGGGGACGTGAATCCCAGAAGGAAGAGAGACTCAGATTTCTACACATTTTCATAAGCAGTCATTTGCTTTCAAGAATTCATCTAAACCCTTTTTAAAACGGTCCACTGTTCCTTCTGTGACCTTGTCCTGAGGAAGTCTATTCCACAGATTCACAGTTCTTACAGTAAAGAAGCTTTGATGCTTCTGGAGGCTGAACTTTTTCTTCTTCAGTCTGAGGCAGTGCCCCCCTTGTCTTTTGAGTGCATTTTACATAGGACAGTTTTTCACCATATTTTTTTGTATGGTCCATTTATATATTTGTATAGGTTAATCATGTCCCCCCCCCTTAGACATCTCTTCTCTAGACTAAATTAATTTAATTCTGCATGTTCCAGATGAGGCCGCACCAACTCTTGCCCCGTGAGTCCATGCCTCTTTTAATGCATGATAATATACCAGTAACCTTAGAAGCAGCTGATTGACATTGTACGCTGTTATTTAATCTACCATTTACAAGGACACCCAAATCCTTCTCTATAAGTGACTCTCTGTGTAACATCCCCTAGGAAATATGATGCACAGATATTATTACTACCAAGATGCATAACTTTACATTTATCCACATTGAACCTAATTTGCCAAGTTGATGCCCAATCACTCAGAGTGTTCATGTCAGCTTGTAGTTTATGGACATCTTCCATAGACTGTACAGTACTACATAGCTTGGTGTAATCTGCAAAAATAGAAATGGTGCTATTAATCCTGTCCTCGATATCATTAATAAATAAATTAAATAATAGAGGGTCCAGCACTGAACCTTGGGGTACACCACTTATAACCCGGGATCATTCTGAATAGGAATCATTGACCACAACTCTCTGGACACGGTCCTTCAGCCAGTTTTCAATCCAATTACAAACTATACTTTCCAAGCCTATAGACCTTACTTTACTTATTAACCGTATATGAGGGACAGTATCAAAAGCCTTTTCAAAATCCAGAAACACTACATCAACAGCTGCCCCTCTGTCCAGGCTACTACTCACGTCATAAAAACAAATCAGGTTAGTCTGACAACTTCTGTCCTTGGTAAACCCATGTTGGTTATCACTTATAATATTATTTACAGTCACATACTCCTGTATATTGTCCCTTAAGAGTCTTTCAAACATTTTACCCATAACAGAAGTTAAACTAACTGGTATATAATTACCTGTGGAGGACCTAGATCCTAGACTCCAAATGATAATCAGAACTCAGCTCAGACCCCCAATGATAATAAGAACTCAGCTCAGACCCCCAATCAGACCCTAAATGTTAAGCAGACCTTAAATCACCCCCAATGTTATCCAGACCTCAGCTCAGATCCCCAATGTTAATCAGACCTCAGAACAGACCCCCAATGGTAATCAGAACTCAGCTCAGAGCCTCAATGTTAATAATACCTCAGGTCAGACCCCCCCAATGTTAATCAGACCTCAGCTCAGATCCCCAATATTAATCAGACCTCAGTTCAGATCCCCAATTTTAACCAAACCCCCACTGTTAATCAGAACTCAGAGCAGACTAGAAAATAAAAGAAAACATAACTAATCTCTCCTGCTCCAGACATTCATTTCTATTGTGCCACTAATTAAATGCTGGCATTTAATTGACCATATTATGCACTGAAAAAAGTAAAATAATATATGTAAGTGAAACTTAAAAAAAAAAATGTAATTCCCCCATTTTTAAGGGTTTTTGTTTCTATAGCATTGACTGTAAAACAAAAATCAACGCCCATTCTATAAAATTAAATAAATGTGAGAGTTCACATTGCTGAGGCTTAATTATAAAAGCAAACACACAATGTAAAAGCACTCTGTAACTGTAATCAGAACCGCCTCAGACCCCCAATCAGACCCTCAGTGTTAATTAGACCTCAGATCAGACTCTAAATGATAATCAGGTCAGACCCCCGATGGTAATCAGAAATCAGCTCAGACCACCAATGTTAATCAGACCTCAACTCAGACACCCAATCAAACCCTCAATGTTATTTATACATCAACTTAGACCCCCAAATCAGACTCCGAATGTTAAGCAAACCTCAGATCAGAACCCCAATGTTAATCAGACCTCATCTCAGACCTTCAATCAGACCCTCAATGTTAATCAGACCTCAGATCAGCACTCTTTCTGACAAACTGTGCTGTGACCTGATATCACACAACGTGAAGTCACAGAGTACACCTACGTCCATGTGAAGTGCACAGGATAATCAATATCAGATCAACAGGGGTCTGACACTTGGGACCCCTGCCGTTCAGCTGTTAGAAGAGGCCGGTGATCCGTGAGCACCACGACATCTTCCTAGACCATTTGATGTCACAATACATCGGTCAGATTGGCTAGTTGCAGCTCAGCCTGCAGTCAAAAACAGCTGTTTGGGCACACTGCAGAGCTCAAAAGGGAAGGAGTGACATTAGATTTTTTTGGCTCGGCTACATCTGTACTTAACATTACTTACGTTTATAATACATTTATTTGAGCATGAGCATATTACATAATTCATTATAATAAATGTTTTGTATAATCGTGAAATTACTGAAATTGTTTATGTGAATTTATCAGGTTTATGTGAATTTATCAAATGCACCTGTTTGCCTATTTATTCTCAGTTTACTTGGACGGCATTCTTACATTCTGATTAGGCACCAACTATTGTCTATTATAGTGAAAACCATGCTTTCTCATGATAATGACTAAGGTTACACAATATCCCAGCACTGACCACTCTTTACTTCATGTTTTTATGTGTGGGGGGAAAATGTCAGTGCGTCTTATGGGGTGAATAGTAATGACTGCTTCCATTATGAATATGCTCATTAGTACAGGAGGACCAGGTTTTCTCCTTCATATCTCTGCATGCTGTGCTAGGACCTGTTAGCAGCATGAGGACGTCAGCATGCTCTGTAAAAGAAGCAAGAGAGGTAAGTTGAGATGATATCTGAATGGGGTCTTATTCACAGCTGTGTTCTGATTACCATTGAGGGTCTGATATGAGGTCTGACTAAAATTGGGGGTTTGATTAACATTGGAGGTCTGACTGGTGGTCTGGTCTGAGGTCTAATAAACATATTTTTTGCTTATTTTCCTTCTCTAAAATCTAGGTGCATCTTATAGGGCAAAAATATAGTATATGGTTATTACCCATTTGAAAAAAAAAAAGCCTTATTGACTATATTAATACAAAAGTGACTCAAAAAGCAATTGTAGTGAAATAATTCCCATAATATGATATCCGTCCTTAAAATGCTTAGGTTCTGAGGATTTTAGAACTCACTGACTTAAGAAAACTCAGCAAATGTGCCCCTAATGACATCAATAATTTGAGGCACTCTAATTTCCACTTTTGAATCCAACTGGCCAATACAGAATTTATTATGAAAAAGCAACCATTTTCAAAACAAAAATGCATAGCTGATGTCAGTCTACTACTGCTTACTATCTGTACTGCCAAGATGTGTACAAAAATGTCAGAAAATAAAGTTGAAAACAAAATAACAAAATAAAAGTGGCACAGCTGAGGATTGCATTCTGAAATTAACCCCTTAAGGACTTGGCCCTATTTCACCTTAAGGACTTGGCCATTTTTTGCAAATCTGACCACTGTCATTTAAGTGCTGATAACTTTAAAATGCTTTGACTTATCCAGGCCATTCTGAGATAGTTTTTTCGTCACATATTGTACTTCATGACACTGGTAAAATGAAGTAAAAAAAATTAAATTGCAAATTTCCAAGTTTCAATTTCTCTACTTCTATAATACATAGTAATACCTCCAAAAATAGCTATTACTTTACATTCCCCATATGTCTACTACATGTTTGAATCATTTTGGAATGATATTTTTTTTTTGGGGGGATGTTACAAGGCTTAGAAGTTTAGAAGCAAATCTTGAAATTTTCAAAAACCCAATTTTTAAGGACCAGTTCAGGTCTGAAGTCACTTTGCAAGGCTTACATAATAGAAACCACCCAGAAATGACCCCATTCTATAAACTACACCCCTCAAGGTATTCAAAACTTATTTTACAAACTTTGTTAACCCTTTAGGTGTTCAACAAGAATTAATGGAAAATAGAGATACAATTTCAAAATTTAACTTTTTTGGCAGATTTTCCATTTTAATAATTTTTTTTCCAGTTACAAAGCAAGGGTTAACAGCCAAACCAAACTCAATATTTATGGCCCTGATTCTGTAGTTTACAGAAGCACCCCATGTGTGGTCGTAAACTACTGTACGGGCACACGGCAGGGCGCAGAAGGAAAGGAATGCCATACGGTTTTTAGAAGGCAGATTTTGCTGGACTGGTTTTTATTGACACCATGACCCATTTGAAGCCCCCCTGATGCACCCCTAGAGTAGAAACTCCAAAAAATTGACCCCATCTAAGAAACTACACCCCTCAAGGTATTCAAAACTGATTATACAAACGTCATTAACCCTTTAGGTGTTCCACAAGAATTAATGGAAAATAGAGGTACAATTTCAAAATTTAACCTTTTTGGCAGATTTTCCATTTTAATAATTTTTTTCCATTTACAAAGCAAGGGTTAACAGCCAAACCAAACTCAATATTTATGGCCCTGATTCTGTAGTTTACAGAAACACCCCATATGTGGTCGTAAACTACTGTACGAGCACACGGCAGGGCGCAGTAGAAAGGAATGCCATACGGTTTTTGGAAGGCAGATTTTGCTGGACTGTTTTTTTTTACACCATGTCCCATTTGAAGCCCCCCTGATGCACCCCTAGAGTAGAAACTCCATAAAAGTGACCCCATCTAAGAAACTACACCCCTCAAGGTATTCAAAACTGATTTTACAAACGTCATTAACCCTTTAGGTGTTCCACAAGAATTAATGGAAAATAGAGATACAATTTCAAAATTTCACTTTTTTGGCAGATTTTCCATTTTAATAATTTTTTTTCCAGTTACAAAGCAAGGGTTAACAGCCAAACCAAACTCAATATTTATGGCCCTGATTGTGTAGTTTACAGAAACACCCCATATGTGGTCATAAACTACTGTACGGGCACACGGCAGGGCGCAGAAGGAAAGGAATGCCATATGGTTTTTGGAAGACAGATTTTGCTGGACTGTTATTTTTTGCACCATCTCCCATTTGAAGCCCCCCTAATGCACCCCTACAGTGGAAACTCCAAAAAAGTGGCCCCATTTTAGAAACTACGGGATAGGGTGGCAGTATTGTTGGTACTAGTTTAGGGTACATATGATTTTTGGTTGCTCTATATTACACTTTTTGTGAGGCAAGATAACAAGAAAAAGCTGTTTTGGCACTGTTTTTATTTTTTGTTATTTACAACATTCATCAGACAGGTTAGATCATGTGATATTTTTATAGACCAGGTTGTCACGGATGCGGCGATACCTAATAGGTATACTTTTTTTTATTTATGTAAGTTTTACACAATGATTTCATTTTTGAAACAAAAAAAATATCATGTTTTAGTGTCTCCATATTCTGAGAGCCATAGTTTTTTCAGTTTTTGGGCGATTATCTTAGGTAGAGTATCATTTTTGCGGGATGAGATGACGGTTTGATTGGCACTATTTTGGGGGTGCATATGACTTTTTGATCGCTTGCTATTACACTTTTTGTGATGTAAGGTGACAAAAAATTGTTTATTTAGCACAGTTTTTATTTTTATTTTTTTACGGTGTTCATCTGAGGGGTTAGGTCATGTGATATTTTTATAGAGCCGGTTGATGAGAACGCGGCGATACCAAATATGTATACTTTTTTTTTATTTATGTAAGTTTTACACAATAACAGCTTTTTTAAAACAAAAAAAATGATGTTTTAGTGTCTCCATATTCTGAGCCATAGTTTTTATATTTTTTGGGCGATTGTCTCAGGTAGGGGCTAATTTTTTGCGGGATGAGGTGACGGTTAGGTTGGTACTATTTTGGTGGGCAAACGCCTTTTTGATCGCTTGCTGTTGTACGTTTTGTGATGTAAGGTGACAAAAAATGTTTTATTTAGCACAGTTTTTATTTTTTACGGGTGTTCATCTGAAGGGTTAGGTCATGTGATATGTTTATAGAACCGGTGGATACGGATGCGGCGATACCTAATATGTATTTTTTTTTACTTTATTTGGGGAAAATTACGTTTTTGTTTATTTTTACTTGAAACTTTTAATTTTTTGGGGGGAAAACTTTATTTTTGAAACTTTTTTTTCACTTTATTTTTTTGTCCCACCTTGGGACTTTAACTTTTGGGGGTCTAATCCTTTACAATGCATTCCAATACTTCTGTATTGGAATGCATTGACTGTATGAGTAATACAGTGTGTATTACTCATACAGCTTCCGGCCTGTGAGATCCAGGGGGCTGGATCTCACACAGGCTCTTCACCGGAAGGCAGCGCGATGCCTCAGGAAGGCATCGCGCTGCCTTCCATGCCATCGGGTCCCCCCTACAGCCCCATGGGGACCCGATGGCACTGCCGCCGCACTAGATAAAAGCCGCAAACCGCAGGTCTGAATTGACCGCCGCATTTGACCAAGGTGCCTGCTCAATGATTTGAGCAGGCACCGGGTTCCGATGCCCGCCCGCCCACCGGGCGGCGGTGATCGGAACTATACATGACGTACCAGTACGTCATGGGTTCTTAAGGACTCGGGAACCATGCTGTACCGGTACGTCATGGGTCCCTAAGGGGTTAAAATATCATAATTAGATTCTAAATTGATTAAGGAATATACCTAATCAAAGCTAGCAATGACTTTGCTCTATCTGTACTCATTTTATTGTTTTTTTTTCACATAGTACATAGTACACATATTATATTGCACTTACTGTATAGAATTTACTGTACTTTTCCGAATTTGCAAGCATAACATTTGTTAAGTTTTTCATGCTGTACATACCAAAATTTGTTAATAAAAGTTTATTTAAAAAGTGCAGAATTGCAGTTATAAAGTAAGAACAGATGTTAGAAAATCACAACGCTGCATGTTTATTTAGGTAAATTGGAAAACATATGGTATATCCAGTTCAGAAAAAATGCAAAAGATAATTAAAGTAACCTAGTTTTAGTAGAAAGACGGAATACACCTGTCTCATTAAGTATTATTTCAAAGATATTAATAGATAACTCTTGTTGAAAAGCTGGCTCTAACTTATTTTGCACATAAAAGTTCTAATTCTAAAAACAGTTACAGATCTTAATACACATATCTTATTTAAAGTACCTACAAAATTATCAGAAGCAATATTTAACTTTTTGCATGGTTGAAACAAAATGTGTAAAACAAAACATGTGATGCAACAGCTCACTGCAATCAAATAAAGTACAAAATAGCATAGTAATTGCATGTACTATGCTAATAAGTTAGAGATGCTTGGCAAATCATTTTGTACAAAATTATTTGAGCCCGTCTGCTGCACGTCAAGGCGATCTCTGTAAGACGGGTTCCTAACACTAAATACTACCTGTTATGCGCCATGTCGGCTGCCATACAATTCAGGGAGTGTAGGTTCCACATGCATGCTGGGCCTGCTTTGATTTCTGTCATTTATGGTGCCAAAATGGCCCCTATTAGTATCCAAAGAATGCAGGTACCAACATGCATGCCGGGCCCACTCCACACTAGTGATGAGCGGGAGGTGCCATATTCGATTTCGTGATATTTCATGAATATTCATATTATTTTCGTCGAAATCGAATATTCGTAATTATTTTATTTTTCACTAATAATATGCGATTAAATTAATCGTACGATTATTATTTTTTTTCCTGTATAAGGCAACGTTCCTATGACTATGGCTAGGCTAATATGTGTATTTTACGAAATTTCTTAATATTAATAGGGGGAGCAGGCCAAGCTATATACTCACAATAATTAAAATCAGCCTATGGGGCAGACGAGCTGGAAGGAGTGCACGACTAAGAAGGCAGCCACACCTCCAGCACAAACTGCATTGAAACAAAATGTGCATATGATATGTCATTAAATTGATGCCCATCAAAAGTCAAAAGTGTCAACAAACTTCACCAATTCCCCAAAAAAGTTGGGATGCTATGTAAAATGTTAACAAAGGTAAATGAAAACACAATGCTATAAATATATAAATTTCATTGACCCAGTTTTTATTCACAATAAATCATAGGACTCACATCAGATGTTGAAAGTGAGACATTTTACCATTTTATGAAAAAAATATAACTCTTTTAGAACTTTATAGCAATGCATCTTAAAAAAGTTAGGACAGGGACATGTCTGCCACTGTGCAGCATCCCTTCTTCTTTTAACAACATTCTGTAAAACTCTGGTAAGGGAGGAGATCAATTGTTGGAGTTTGGGATAGGAATGTTATCTTGTTGTCTGATGCTTGACAGTCCTGGGTCTTCTATGCTGGATTTTTCATTTCATAAGTTGCCAAATGTTTTCTATTACTGAATGTTCTGGACTGCAGGCAGGCCAGTTCAGAAGACATACTTTTCTTCTGCGAAGCCATGGTGCTGTGAAAGATGCAGTATGTGGTTTAGCATTGTCTTGCTTAAATATGCAAGCCCTTCCCTGAAAGAGATGTCTAGATCAGGAGCATATGTTGTTTTAAAACCTCTATATACTGTTCAGTATTGATAGTGCCTTTACAGATGCCATAAGCATATATGCAACCTTATAGATTCAGAGATGCAGGCTAGAGATGAGCGAATCGAAGTTGATAAAGTGGAATTAGTTCCAAATTTCAGGAAAAATTAGATTTGCACCGAAGACGAATGTCCTTGCGCTTTATGGTAACGAATCAAATTTTTTTCTAAAATGGTTGCTGCAAGTGTGAGGACAGGAACTCTGGGAACGTGGGATCACCCATAATGCCATGCATGCAGCCAACCAGCAGCCAGCCAGTCCTCTGATGTCATAGCCCTATAAATTGTGGCAGCCATCTTAGATTCTGCCATTTACCATTGTACTTAGTGCAGGGAGAGACGTCTGCAGGTGCTAGGGACAGTGATAGGAAAGACTTGATTGTGGTGAAAAAATTATTTTCTAAGTGCAGGGAAAGGATAGGGAGGAATCGTTCCACAGCATTTGTGTAGAACAGGGTTCAGTAGGGGAGGTTGACTGGGTAATAGGAACAATCCTATTACACCTAGGTGCATTGACTGTAAATTGCCATTATACAGCTCTGTCATTCCAGCAAACCGTTCTTGTTATTGGGGTGCAAGTGCTGTTTGATACATTAACAGAGTTTATTACTAGGAAATATTTCTACAGTATGTCTTATTTTCCTTGTGTGGTGCAGTTATATGCTAAGCCCTTTTTGCTGTGTATTAGTGGCGAAATAAAAATATATTCGCCGTCCAGCGTTGCACTTATCTGTTGAAAAGTAGTGTTGAGCGCAAATATTTGAATCGTGAATATCGCCACAATGATGTGTACTGTGTAAAAAAAATCATCCCTCCCTGCTTCTAGCTTGTGGTCCAAATGAGAATGAGAAGGCTCCATTACTTACAGTGAGTCATTGTGGATTTATTTTTATTTTTTTACACTATCATTTTGGTTGAAATTTTGAAAACTTGTCACTTGGATGAATGATGCACCTATTATTTATCCATATACTGTTAGTCAAGTTATTATTCGTAATTACTTTATAGACACAGTGCGAATCAGGAAATTTTTTGTAAATGGCCATCATAATATTTTTAGATGAAAAATCTAAAGATTTGTTTTTTGGCTTTGTACTTGACACTATTCTGCTTTGGCACTGCTTGAGAACGGTCCCATTGTGTTGATCAAAAAGTAGCCTTTTTATTAATAAACACAAAAAAAAAAACATGCTGATCATGGGGTTGTATTAGTTTATTTTACTAGTTTCCCCGGTATGGCAGTGGCACATTCCTGGGAAAACTTTCCTGCTGCAAGAACATGCTGCTATCTGTTCCTGCTGAGTTAGGCCGAGCTAAGTGTAGGACTTAAACTACAACGTAAACTTAAAATGAACCTGTCATCAATGTTATGCTGTCCATACTAACAACAAAAGCATAAAAGTAGAGACAGGTGAGTTGATTTCAGCAGTCTGTCATTTTAAAGTTAAAAGTAAGTGGTTGCCGAGAACCAACATCACAATAATTGTAATAATTGGAGACTGGGCCTGGAAAAGAGTCACGGCCACCTGAGAAGAGTCATGGTTATTCATGAATTCCTGCTCTCCCTGCCCACCTGCTGCTGATTGACAGTCTTCTTCCTAGTTTTATCCCTTTCTCTCTCTGAGAGAACTGCCAATCATCAGCAGATTGGCAGGAGAGCAGGAGATTATGAATAACCATGACTCTTCTCAAATTAGATTTGACTCTTTACAAGGCCTGTGCTGCAATTATTATGATGCTGGTTCTCAGCAACCACTTAATTTTAGCTCATGAGTGACACACCGCTGAAATCAGCATTTCTGTCACTATTTAATGTTTCCTTCAGTGAGGTCAGCATAAAGTTGATGACAGGTACCCTTTAACATCTCCCTGCTACTGCTTTTGTCCTCGTGATCCTTCGTAGCTATGTGAAGGCCTCATACTACACCATTACCTTTAGCTGCTGCTGCAGCTGTCCTGATCACGCCGAGTTATTATGTTTAGGCCTCATAATACACCATTACCTTTACTGGCTGCTGCTGTCTTGATCAAGCTGAGTTATTATGTGTAAGTCTTATACTACAAAGTTACCATTACCTGCTGCAGTTGTCCTGATCAAGATGAGTTATTATGTGTAGGCCTTAAACTCCACCGTTACTATTGACTGCTGCTCTTGTGACAAGAGTCTTGTTCTAATACTTCTGAGTTGTGTAGGCCTTAGACTCCACCATTACTATTGACTGCTGTTTTTGTCCTGATCCTTCAGAGCTAAATGTATGCCTTATGCGACAATCATTAACATGAACTGCTGCTGTTGTACTTATCCTTCAAAGTTAGGTTTAGGCCTTATACTACATCATTAACATGTTATTGCTGCTGTTGTCCTAATCCTTATGATTTTTGGGTATGCCTTTTAATACACCATTAACTGTTGCTGCTGTCCAGATAATGATGAATTTGCCCCTGGACAAAAGGATCCTTACAGCAAAGTTAACGTTTAAAATTACACCATAACATAACAATATTATTAAAAAACCAAAACACAAGTATGAATGCCTAAAAAATATATATTTTGAAAATATCAACCAAAACAATCTTGCTCTATGGCAGTTTTGACAGGAGCTCCTGTAGGTCTATTAATTCTTGCAATTCTGTCTGCTGCCTCTCCTCCAGCTGTTGCAGTTTTTTTTGTTATAACACCGCAGCCGCGCCATTATGTCACTAACGGCTTTTTGAGTGTGCCCCATGTTTTTATTTTTATTTTTTATTTTAATGATTACTGTAATAAAAGAAAATAAAAAAAAAATTATTAACTGCAAGTTACACGGATAATGCATTGTGTAGTATTTGCTGAATCATTGCCAATTGATATCGCAATTAGTTAGTTAACGATATTGATTATAATTATACAGTTGATTAGTTTATAATAGTTCAGTAGTGTCTAATGTTATTAATTTAGTTAGTTAATGTTTTTTCTTTAGATTAAAGAGTTTGTGTGCAGGGTTGTTCTTTTCTTTTACTGTAGTTTGTATAGTTACAAATATAGTTGCACATATGTGGTGTTGCTGTATTCTGTGGTGTATTTAGTCCAGTTACCCCTTGTGAAATGTAATAATGTGTTTTGATATAAATTTTTTCTGGATTTTTTTTTTTTTTTTGTTAAAAGCATTTACAAATTTGGTGAAATGCCGGATGGGTCAAAGTGCTCAGTACATAGCTTTATTTATTCCTTGAGGAGTGTTGTTTCCTGAATAGGGTCCCTTTTTATGGTTTTCCACCCTTGGGGTACCTCTGGGTGTCTTCACATGCGACTTAGCATATTACCATTTGAGCTAAACCCTCTCTCCTAATGCCATATGTTGCACCTTCCAGTCTGAAGCCTGCTGTGCGCACATACATCAGTTTTTGAGTACCATGTGGTGTTTTTGTAAACCCCATATTCAGGTTAATAGATTTAGAGCTTAGTTTTGCTATTAATTCTTGATGAGTTGAATAAAAAATTTATAAGAATCTAAATTCTGCTATAAAAAAACATTCATTTCAATTTCATTTCCTTTTTCATTGAATTCTCGTTAGTAACCTTAAGGGTTAACACTGTTTGTAAAATCAGATATCAATAGTTTGAGGGGCGTAGTTTCAAAAATGGGGTGTTTTATGGGTGATTTACACTATGTAAGGCCCAGAAAGTTACTGATGGCCTTGACAGGAGGGTGAAAAGTGACATGGGTTAGAAAGGGTTAATTGTTTAGTATATGTTATGGTTAGAGATTTATTTTGCTGTGTAAACATAATTACCCTCCTGGCGTGGGGTGGTAACCTCCTCCTCTTCATCAGCTGTACATGTGGTAGTGGAAACCGGCGGATGGGAGGGTTCTGCCGCCACCTCCACAACTTCACCCACATCTGGTGGGGGAGGAGCATCCTGCTGCCCAGAGGGTACAGGCTGCTCTCCGCCCTCGTCTTCCTCCTTCTCCTCCTCCTACAAGACCTCCACCGGTGGCAGAGCCCGTTTGGAAGCTCTGCGGCGGACGGTGGGAAAGGGGACACCTGTAATCACACAATATTCAGAATTGTGAAAAAAATAATATAAAAATATTACATTCGGGATGTATGTAATGTAATGATGGACAGGGCCTTTTACTAGAATACAGAATATTGCTTCCACTTTATGTACAGTCAGGTCCATAAATATTGGGACATCGACACAATTCAAATTTTTTTGTCTCTATACACCACCACAATGGATTTAAAAAGGAAACAAACAAGATGTGCTTTAACTGCAGACTGTCAGCTTTAATTTGAGGGTATTTACATCCAAATCAGGTGAACGGTGTAGGAATTACAACAGTTTGCATATGTGCCTCCCACTTGTTAAGGGACCAAAAGTAATGGGACAATTGGCTTCTCAGCTGTTCCATGGCCAAGTGTGTGTTATTCAGCAGGCAGTATAAAATCAATAGTGTTATTACAGTAAGTTTAGAAGGTGTACATATAGGCACTCAGCAGAGAAGACATAAAGTCTATAACACGTTGACACAGTTATACTAGCCTGCACTAGAAGCAAACCCATCACAATGTTGCACACAAAGGGTCTGCAGTAGAGAGTTTTAATCAGTAGGTTAGATATAAGTGCTCACTTTATATATTAATTTAATGACTAATAAAAGCTAAATTTTATAATTAGAAAATAACTGTTAGCAAATCAAAAATGTACATGTCAAGAGCAGGCAATCAATAGTCTCTGACTAAATGTAAATACATTATTCCCTCATTATCCCAATTACAATGAGCAGATTAAAGGTCCAGAGTTCATTTCAAGTGTGCTATTTGCATTTGGAATCTGTTGCGGTCAACTCTCAAGATGAGATCCTTGTAAGCATTGCATACAAAAGTAATGTAAGCATTGTACCTGGGATTTTTTATCACGGATCTCTTTAATCCACTTACTGTGCCTCCTTTTAATATCCGACCATTTTTTCACAATGGCCTCCTTATGGTGGGTGGTATCAAATTTCCTCCACAGTTTATTGCGGATCCCCGGCACAATGTGGCGTTTCTTCTCCTGGGAACGGGTCACAGCGTAGCCCCGCTCCAACATTGTGCTGCAGATAAAGATGCAAGCATATAATCTCAAATTTTGCACAGACAAGGATTGAAAAAAATTCCATCAACAACAACACAGCAAAAAATATGTTTTAGTCTTTAAAAGTAAAATATTAGATTTAGGGGTTCTGCACACGATGTGCAGGCCGTTCCATGCACTGGGGACCACAAGTGCGGTCCACAATCTACACACAACATCCGTGCATCTGCTGCAGAGAACCCAGACCCATTCACTTGAAAGAGTCCGTCATCTGTCCGTTCCAAAAATAAGTAGTGCAGGGCACACGTGTGAATTTGTTTAGTGTCTCATTAGGCACATGGGCGGTTTGACACGGTGACCCGTGCCAACGCCACTGCTGCCCTATTGCAGTGATGACTTTACTGCTGACCCGGTTGGTCCTGACTGTGAGACATTTTCTTCCCACGTTGTTTATTTTATGAATGGGTCGATATAGCGGTAGGAGGGTTGGTGGGACGCTTGACCTTGGGTCCCCATGGCGGCATTCCCACCGCCGATCACTGGGGAATCATGGGCCGTTGGTGTGGTCCTGATTCGCTGTCTATCGCTTTGATCTTTTACATCCCCATAGTTTTGTTTACCTGTTTCTATTTGGATCATGTGACAAGGATCACATGACTCTATAGTGGGTGGCCTCTATTGCGTGAGCATGTGCACATGTGGGCACCTTTGGATTAGGCCATCTTTGATGAGGTCTCCATTAAGTTTTCCTGCGCCCGAGATATCGCGAGATCCACCGTTGTCGCTCATGCGCAGTAACCGAATGTGGACTCCTCTGAGACCGCTATGCCCTTGCGCGAGCAGTGTATCAGCTGACTTTGTGAGTTTTTAATCCACATTATGTATTGGGTACACCTGTATTTTTTAATCATCAATTATATCTCATTATGTATTGTTACTACGTATATATCATGTATTGTTTACAAGACACTGTCACTTTATTTCAATCATGTATCTCCCACATTGATGTTGATGAGTTTGCAGCTTTTTTAAATGTGATTTATTATGAATTTTGCTAATTTTAAAGTTAATTGGATTTTTTGTATTATGAATTGACACACCTTTATATACCGTGGTTGTAACACATGTGCACATAGCTTGAGAAAGACCGCAACAAGCGGTTGAAACGTCGCTGCTACATGACACTGGGTGAATAAACCACACGTGTTTTTTGATCTTAAAGGGCTTCTGTCACCCCACTAAACAAATTTTTTTTTTGGGGTACTTATAATCCCTATACTGCGATTTATACATACATAATGTAATTAATCATTTTGGTTCAGTAGATACTGCAAAAAACATACTTTTATAATATGCAAATTACCTGTCTACCAGCAAGTAGGGCGGCTACTTGCTGGTAGCAGCCGCATCCTCCTCTCATAAAGACGCCCCCTCCTCATGTTGATTGACAGGGCCAGCGGACGTGCTCGTTCTCTGCTGGCCCTGTCTGCATTCAAAATCTGGCGCCGTACCTGTCTTGAGTCGGAGCAGGCGCACTGAGGGGAGGACGCTCGCTCGGCCACTCCTTCCTCAGTGCGCCTGCGCCGGTGACGTCACATCTACACCCGGCGCAGGAGCACTGAGGAAGGAGCTATTGGTTTGGGAGAAATTTTTAAAAAAATGTACATTTGGATGAATGATGCACCTATTATTTATCCACTTAATGTTAGTCAAGTTATTACTCTCGTCAATATTTTTTATACTTGTATAGTGTGTACATTATTTTTAACAGCGTAATTACTTTTTATAGACACAGTATGAATCTGGAAAATTTTGGTAAATGACTGTCATAATATGCTTCGATGAAAAATCAACAGATTTGATATTTAGATTTTTACTTGGCACTATTCTATTTTGGCACTGCTTTAGAAAGGTCCAATTGTGTGGATCAAAAAGTCAATTTTTTTGTAATACATAGGGCAGTGGCACATTCCTGGTAAAACTTCCCTGCTGCAAAGTAATTACATGCTGCTGTCTGTTCCTGCTGAGTGAGGATGAGCTATGTAACATAGTAACATAGTACATAAGGCCGAAAAAAGACATTTGTCCATCCAGTTCGGCCTGTCATCCTGCAAGTTGATCCAGAGGAAGGCAAAAAAAAAAAAAACTGTGAGGTAGAAGCCAATTTTCCCCACTTTAGGGGAATAAAAAATTCCTTCCCGACTCCAATCAGACAATCAGAATAACTCCCTGGCTATAGTAGCTATAGCCTGTAATATTATTATGCTCCAGAAATACATCCAGGCCCCTCTTGAATTCCTTTATTGTACTCCCCATCACTACCTCCTCAGGCAGAGTTCCATAGTCTCACTGCTCTTACCGTAAAGAATCCTCTTCTATGTTTGTGTACAAACCTTCTTTCCTCCAGACACAGAGGATGTCCACTCGTCACAGTCACAGTCCTGGGGATAAATAGATGATGGGATAGATCTCTGTACTGACCCCTGATTATATTTATACATAGTAATTAGATCTCCCCTCAGTTGTCTTTTTTCCAAAGTGAATAATCCTAATTTTTATAATCTTTCAGGGTACTGTAGTCCCCCCATTCCAGTTATTACTTTAGTTGCCCTCCTCTGGACCCTCTCCAGCTCTGCTATGTCTGCCTTGTTTACAGAAGCCCAGAACTGTACACAGTACTCCATGTGTGGTCTGACTAGCGATTTGTAAAGTGGTAGGACTATGGTCTTATCACGGGCATCTATGCCCCTTTTGATGCAACCCATTATCTTATTGGCCTTGGCAGCAGCTGCCTGACACTGGTTTTTACAGCTTAGTTTGCTGTTTATTAAAATTCCTAGAGCCTTTTCCATGTCAGTGTTACTGAGTGTTTTACCATTTAGTATGTAAGGGTGACTTGCATTATTCCTTCCCATGTGCATAACCTTACATTTGTCAGTGTTAAACCTCATCTGCCACATCAAGCCTCCAATCTATCCAGATCCCTCTGTAGTAGTATACTGTCCTCTTCAGTGTTAATTACTTTACACAGTTTAGTGTCATCTGCGAAAATTGATACTTCACTATGCAAGCCTTCTACAAGATCATTAATAAATATATTGAAGAGAATAGGGCCCAATACTGACCCCTGAGGTACCGTTAATAACCACCCTCTGTTTTCTATCATTGAGACAGTTTTTTACCAACATAGAGACGTTTTCTCCCAGTCCGAGCATTCTCATTTTACATGCTAACCTATTGTGTGGTACAGTGTCAAATGCTTTGGAGAAGTCCAGATATACGACCTCCATTGATTCCCCGCTGTCAAGTCTAGAACTTACCTCCTCATAGAAACTGATTAAATTAGTTTGGCATGATGTGTAGGACTTAAACTACACCGTAAACTTAAAATCTCCCTGCTACTGTTGTCGTCATGAACCTTTGTAGCTATCTATGTGAAGGCCTTATACTACACCGTTACCTTTACCTGCTGCTGCTGTCCTGATCACGCAGAGTTATTATGTGTAGGGCTAAAACTACCCAATTACCTTTACTGGCTGCTGTTGTCCTGATCAAGCTGAATTATGTGTAGGCCTCATACGACACCATTACCTTTACCTGCTGCTGCAACTGTATGTCCTAATCCTGATGAGTTTTACCCTGTACTAAAGGGCAATTACTGCAATCTTATAGTTAGAAATTATGCAAACACAGAATATGAAAGAAAGTAGGCAGACATTAGAACAGAAAAAAATAATAATTAACAAAGATGCCTCTAAATGTATACATTTTAAACATGTCCCTTGTCTGTTTGAGGTGCTGCACCTTCATCTTGGCCATCAGCCTCCGCATTTCTTGCATGCCAGCTTCATGCTCCCGCTGAATCATCCTCAATTTTTTTTAAAAGACATCAGTACTGCTAGGATAAAAAAATATATGAAACTTACTTGCAATTCAGATTAAGTGGCATAGATACAGAATTATATTGCTATGTGCACATATTTACCCTCTTGGCGAGGGGTGGTAACAACCGCCTCATCCTACCCTTCATCGTCATCATGAGGGATGGGGGGTGTTGTATGAGTCAATCAGCATGGCACATTTTGACTTGGCAAGATTTGCCCACTCTTCTTTTCAATAACACTCCAAATCTGTCAGATTGCGAGGGGATCTCCTGTGCACAGCCCTCTTCAGATCACCCCACAGATTTTCAATCGGATTCAGGTCTGGGCTCTGGCTGGGCCATTCCAAAACTTTAATATTCTTCTGGTGAAGCCATTCCTTTGTTGATTTGGATGTATGCTTTTGGTCGTTGTCATGCTGAAAGATGAAGTTCCTCTTCATGTTCAGCTTGCTAGAAGAAGACTGAAGGTTTTGTGCCAATATTGACTGGTATTTGGAACTGTTCATAATTCCCTCTAGATTAACTAAGGCCCCAGTTCCAGCTGAAGAAAAACAGCCCCAAAGCATGAAGCTGTCACCACCATGCTTCACTGTGGGTATGGTTTTCTTTTGGTGATGTGCAGTGTTTTTGCGCCAAACATATCTTTTGGAATTATGGCCAAAAAGTTCAACCTTGGTTTCATCAGACCATAATACCTTTTCCCACATGCTTTTGGGAGACTTCAGATGTGTTTTTGCAAAATGTAGCCTGGCTTGGATGTTTTTCTGCATAAGAAAAGGCTTTCGTCTTGCCACTCTACCACATAGTCCAGACATATGAAGAATACGGAGATTGTTGTCACATGTACCACACAGCCAGTAGAGATGTCGCAAACATAAAATTTTCCGTTCACGAACGGGCGAACCGCCATAGACTTCAATAGGCAGGCGAATTTTAAAACCCACAGGGGCTTTTTCTGGCCACAATAGTGATGGAAAAGTTGTTTCAATGGGACTAACACCTGGACTGTGGCATGCCGGAGGGGGATATATGGCAAAACTCCCATGGAAAATTACATAGTTGACGCAGAGTTGGATTTTAATCCATAAAGGGCATAAATCACCTAACAATCCAATTTTTTTTTTGAACAACGTGGTTTAAAACATCCAGTGTGTGTATACGATCAGGTATGATGTTGTATCGATCAGGTAGTGTAAGGGTTACGACCGCTTCACAGACATTGACAGACCAAACTCCCTGTCACGGCTGTATGTGAGCAACAATAGTATACACAGTAAAAGAGCTACTGACCGGACCCAAACTAGGGAGGATAAAGGGTGACCCCTGTCAGACCCTCAAAGCTCTCCCTATGCTGCTAAAGCACATGCCCGGATCCAAATGGCGGAACGAGGCATGCCCACGTACCTAAGACTGATGACCACTGTAACCCCTACAATAGTGGAAGGGGCACGGCCACCGGTGCCCTACTCAGTATATGGAGGGAACCGTGGCCACCTCAGATCCAGTCAGAAAATAATCAGGTACACAACAATGTCTGTACACTTAGCTGAAGGTGTTGCAGCCGCAGAGAAGACGGATCCAAGGACAGCTGGCAATATCCGGAGTGCTTGCTGCAGCAGAACACAGGTCCAGTGAACTGATAGCTACAAGTGAAGATACTAAAGCAAGAGCTACAACTGAAATAAGAACTATAATCCACGCCCTACAATAGGAGGAGGGGTGATATAAAGAGAGGGAAATCAAACGCATGAGGAACAGCTGGGAGGAAGGAAACCAAAAGTAAACAGAGCAGTGAGAACTCCTCCCAGCTCTAGTAGTGACATCATCACAGGGGTGGAGAAACAGAGCTGTGAGAACGTCCCAAAGCTCTGGTAGTGACAGTACCCCCCCCCCTCTACGGGTGGACTCCGGACACCCAGGACCCACCTTCTCAGGATGAGCCCTATGAAATGCCCTGATGAGGCGAGTGGCTTTAATGTCCGACACCGGAACCCACATCCTCTCCTCAGGACCATAACCCTTCCAATGAACGAGGTACTGAAGAGAACCACGGACAATGCAAGAGTCCACAATTCTGGAAACCTCAAACTCCAGATTACCATCAACCAAAATCGGAGGAGGAGGCAAAGAGGAGGGTATTGTGGGCTGGACATATGGTTTTAAGAGAGATCTGTGAAATACATTATGTATCTTCCAAACCCGTGGAAGATCAAGACGGAAGGCAACAGAATTGATGACTGACAAGATTTTATAAGGCCCAATAAACTTGGGACCCAATTTCCAGGAGGGAACCTTCAGTTTAATATTTCTTGTAGACAACCACACCAGATCACCCACATTCAGGTCCGGACCAGGCACACGTCTCTTATCAGCCACACGCCTATACCTCTCACTCATCTTTTTAAGACTACTCTGAATCTTTTGCAAAATGGTAGACAAAGACGAGGAAAATCTCTCCTCCTCAGGTAAACCAGAAAGAGCCCCTCCCGAGAATGTCCCAAACTGCGGATGGAACCCATATGCACCAAAGAATGGTGACTTATCAGAAGATTCCTGACGACGGTTGTTCAGAGCAAACTCAGCAAGAGGGAGAAATGAACACCAATCCTCCTGGTTCTCTGCCACAAAACAGCGCAAATATGTCTCCAGATTCTGATAGAGGCGCTCAGTCTGACCATTCGACTGCGGGTGAAAAGCAGAAGAGAAGGACAGCCGAACCCCCAGGCGAGAACAGAAAGCCTTCCAGAACCTGGACACAAACTGCGTGCCTCTATCGGAAACAATATCAGAGGGAATGCCGTGCAATTTAACAATATGGTCGACAAAAGCTTGCGCCAACGTTTTAGCATTGGGTAAACCAGGGAAAGGTACGAAATGAGCCATCTTGCTAAAACGGTCCACCACCACCAGGATCACCGACTTCCCCGAGGAACGAGGAAGATCCGTGATAAAGTCCATGGACAGGTGTGTCCAAGGACGGGAAGGTATGGGTAACGGGAGAAGGGAACCTGAAGGCCATGAACGAGGGACCTTAGCGCGAGCGCATGTCTCACAAGCAGCCACAAAACCCTCCACCGACTTACGAAGAGCCGGCCACCAAAATCTCAGAGCAATGAGATCTACCGTGGCTCTACTCCCGGGGTGACCAGCAAGAACCGTATCATGATGCTCCTTAAAGAGTTTGTGACGTAGCTCAGGAGGCACGAACAACTTCCCAGAAGGACAACGGGCAGGTGCCTCAGTCTGGGCAGCCTGGACCTCGGCCTCCAAATCGGAATATAGAGCAGAAACAACTACCCCCCTCCGCCAAAATGGGACCCGGGTCCTCGGAGTTTCCTCCTCCCGGAAAACAGCGAGAGAGAGCATCAGCCTTCACATTTTTTATCCCAGGTCGGAATGTAACAACAAAATTGAATCTGGAGAAGAACAGAGACCATCTGGCCTGTCTCGGATTCATACGCCTGGCCGACTCCAAGTATGCCAGATTCTTATGGTCGGTAAAAACGGTGATAGGGTGCCTGGCCCCCTCCAACCAATGGCGCCATTCCTCGAAAGCCAACTTGATGGCCAACAACTCCCTATCTCCCACATCATAGTTTCTCTCTGCCGGGGAGAGTTTTTTAGAGAAAAAGGCACAGGGTCGCCATTTGGCAGGAGAAGGGCCCTGGGACAAAACCACACCCACACCCACCTTGGAAGCATCCACCTCAACAATAAAAGGTAAGGAAACATCGGGATGCACCAAGACGGGAGCAGACGCAAAACTCTCTTTAATCTTAGAAAAGGCTGCAAGAGCCTCCTCCGACCAAGAGGAAAAATCCGCCCCCTTTTTTGTCATGTCAGTAAGGGGTTTGACAACAGAGGAATAATTCAAAATGAACTTTCGGTAATAGTTCGCAAAACCCAGAAAGCGCATCAATGCCTTCTGATTCTCAGGAAGCTCCCACTCAAGTACAGCACGGACCTTCTCCGGATCCATGCGAAAACCAGAAGCAGAGAGGAGAAAACCCAGAAATTGAATCTCCGATACCATAAAAAGACATTTCTCCAGCTTGGCGTACAATTTATTTTCCCGCAGAATCTGCAGAACCTGAAAAAGATGATCCTGATGGGTCTGAACATCAGGGGAAAAAATCAAAATATCATCAAGATACACCAATACAAATTTCCCCATTAAATGGTAGAAAATACTATTAACAAAATGCTGAAAGACGGCCGGAGCATTCATCAGGCCGAAAGGCATAACGAGATTCTCGAAATGCCTGTTAGGGGTATTAAAGGCCGTTTTCCATTCATCCCCCTCTCTGACCCTGACCAGGTTGTACGCGCCTCTCAAATCCAATTTGGAAAACACCTTG
Source organism: Bufo bufo (assembly GCF_905171765.1). Taxonomy (NCBI): domain Eukaryota; kingdom Metazoa; phylum Chordata; class Amphibia; order Anura; family Bufonidae; genus Bufo; species Bufo bufo. The sequence continues at coordinate 650,203,347 of NC_053390.1, read as the reverse complement.
GCCCCAACAATTTGGTTGAAGAGGTCCGGGATCAGAGGAAGGGGATAGGGATCGCGAATCGTGATACGGTTCAGCTCCCTAAAATCTAGGCAAGGTCTCAGAGAGCCATCTTTTTTTTTAACAAAAAAAAAACCCGCGGCCACAGGTGACTTTGAGGGACGATTATGCCCCTTCTCGAGGCTCTCGGAGATATAAGTTCGCATTGCGATTTTTTCCGGTTGTGAGAGATTGTAGAGGCGTGCTTTTGGCAGCTTGGCGCCGGGAATGAGGTTAATGGGACAGTCAAACTCCCGGTGAGGAGGTAGCTCCTGAACACCGCTCTCGGAAAACACGTCCGAGAAATCAGAGAGAAATGATGGCACAGTTTTAGTAGACACCTCTGCAAAAGTCGCTGTGAGACAATTCTCTCTACAAAAGTCACTCCACTCATTTATTTGCCTTCCTTGCCAATCAATAGTGGGGTTATGTCTAGTGAGCCAGGGTAACCCCAAAACTAGAGGAGAAGGCAATCCGTTAAGGACAAAACAAGATATATCCTCCACATGAGTGTCACATACAGCTAGCCGGATATTGTGAACAATGCCCTTCAGAGATCTCTGTGAGAGTGGAGCAGAGTCAATAGCAAAAACAGGTATATCCTTTTCTAATGTGCAAACCTGAAAACCATGCATGGCTACAAATTGAGTGTCAATAAGATTGACGGCCGCTCCACTATCGACAAAAATCTCACAAGAAATGACTTTGCTCTCTAGCGCCACCCTGGCAGACAGGAGAAAACGGGAACTGCAGGTCAGAGGAAAAGCATCAATTCCTACATCAACTTTGCCCAAAGTAGCAGATGAAGCAGAATTTGATGATTTACCTTTTGAGGTTTTTCTCTTATTATCGCTCTTAGTACAGTTCAAGAATCTCTTAGACGGACAAACATTTGCCAAATGACCTATGCCCCCACAACAAAAACACACCATACTCTGAGGACTAAATCCTCTTTTATCAGGGGCAAGTCGACCTAGCTGCATGGGCTCCTCCTCAGAGGGGAGCGAGACAGGATGAGGCCCCTGCACACTGAATGAGTCCGCACCACTGCCCCTAGACTGACAATGGCTGGACAGAGAGGTCTCGTTTCTTTCTCTTAGACGCCTGTCAAGGCGTACCGCCAATGACATGGCAGACTCTAAGGACGTTGGTCTCTCATGGAAAGCAAACACATCTTTCAATCTCTCTGAGAGACCATGACAGAACTGACTCCGGAGTGCAGCATCATTCCAACCCGAATCAGCTGCCCATCTCCGAAATTCAGAACAATAAACCTCCGCAGACAGTTTGTTCTGGCATAAAACACGTAAGTTAGATTCGGCCAGAGCAACACGATCCGGGTCATCATAAATCTGCCCCAGGGCCACAAAAAATCTTTCCACGGATCGAAGGGAGGGATCCCCTGATGGCAGCGAAAAAGCCCAAGTCTGAGCATTACCCCTGAGCAGGGAGATGACAATCCTCACCCTCTGCTTACCAGAGGAGTGGGGACACAAGCAAAAATGGAGTTTGCATGCCTCTCTGAAGCGAACAAAATTCTCACTGCCCCCGGAAAACGTTTCCGGAAGTGAGACCTTTGGCTCGCAACAGACTCCATGAGCCGGAGCAGAGCCCAATGCTTGAAGCTGAGTCATAGATTGACGGAGATCCGCTACTTCCAAAGAAAGACCCTGCATGCGGTCAACCAGGCCAGAAAGCGGATCCATGTCAAAAAAGGACGGTTTTGGTGGATTATAATGTCACGGCTGTATGTGAGCAACAATAGTATACACAGTAAAAGAGCTACTGACCGGACCCAAACTAGGGAGGATAAAGGGTGACCCCTGTCAGACCCTCAAAGCTCTCCCTATGCTGCTAAAGCACATGCCCGGATCCAAATGGCGGAACGAGGCATGCCCACGTACCTAAGACTGATGACCACTGTAACCCCTACAATAGTGGAAGGGGCACGGCCACCGGTGCCCTACTCAGTATATGGAGGGAACCGTGGCCACCTCAGATCCAGTCAGAAAATAATCAGGTACACAACAATGTCTGTACACTTAGCTGAAGGTGTTGCAGCCGCAGAGAAGACGGATCCAAGGACAGCTGGCAATATCCGGAGTGCTTGCTGCAGCAGAACACAGGTCCAGTGAACTGATAGCTACAAGTGAAGATACTAAAGCAAGAGCTACAACTGAAATGAGAACTATAATCCACGCCCTACAATAGGAGGAGGGGTGATATAAAGAGAGGGAAATCAAACGCATGAGGAACAGCTGGGAGGAAGGAAACCAAAAGTAAACAGAGCAGTGAGAACTCCTCCCAGCTCTAGTAGTGACATCATGACAGGGGTGGAGAAACAGAGCTGTGAGAACGTCCCAAAGCTCTGGTAGTGACATTACTAGAGAGGAACTCTTAGCTGCTATAAAAAACCTTCCCAATGGGAAAGCCCCGGGACCTGATGGCCTACCAGCTCTTTACTACCGCTCCTTCAGTTATTCTCTTCTTCCTCATCTTCTGGCCATTTGTAACCAATCATTGCAGGGATCCCCTCTATTATCCGATATGACCAAAGCACATATAACAATCATTCCAAAAGAAGGGAAGGATCCAGGTCAATGTGCAAACTACTGCCCAATATCATTACTAAATTTAGACCTTAAGCTGCTGGCAAAAATGTTAGCCACTCATCTATCCATATTCCTGCCCTCCCTGATACATAGGGACCAGACAGGATTTATTAAAGGAAGAGAGGGTCGCAATAACACAGCAAGAATATTAAACGTATTATTCCATGCCAAAAAATACTCCCTTTCCCTGGCTTTCTTGAGCACTGATGCCGAGAAGGCTTTTGATAGGGTTAACTGGGAATTTATGCGAATTACTCTAGAGAAATTTGGCATTCCTAACCCCTTTGTTAGAGCCATCTTTTCGATGTACACTAATGCCTCAGCAGCCATTATAGTAAATTATACGTTATCTTCCACGTTCACTGTAACCCCTACAATAGTGGAAGGGGCACGGCCACCAGTGCCCTACTCAGTATATGGAGGGAACCGTGGCCACCTCAGATCCAGTCAGAAAATAATCAGGTACACAACAATGTCTGTACACTTAGCTGAAGGTGTTGCAGCCGCAGAGAACACGGATCCAAGGACAGCTGGCAATATCCGGAGTGCTTGCTGCAGCAGAACACAGGTCCAGTGAACTGATAGCTACAAGTGAAGATACTAAAGCAAGAGCTACAACTGAAATGAGAACTATAATCCACGCCCTACAATAGGAGGAGGGGTGATATAAAGAGAGGGAAATCAAACGCATGAGGAACAGCTGGGAGGAAGGAAACCAAAAGTAAACAGAGCAGTGAGAACTCCTCCCAGCTCTAGTAGTGACATCATCACAGGGGTGGAGAAACAGAGCTGTGAGAACGTCCCAAAGCTCTGGTAGTGACACTCCCCTTTTAATGCACCGCAAACAACCACAAACAGTCCATTTGCCCAACCGCAAACTCCCCATTTGTACAAGGTTGGATACCAAGCTAGCCATGTCCCGTTGATATCATTGAAGGTTTCTTCCTCCACCCAGCCACGTACAACAACAAGGGTCCCGGAAAGGTGAATTGAATTGATTTTTCGAAAGGGGAGATGGTTAAAAAAACGCTGGCTCCCTCCCCTTTGTTTGAATCCACGCCACGGTCACTGCGTCTGCGCCGTGCAATTTACTGTCACACCCGATATGAGTGCTATTTTCTGTAGTACTATTCTCATCAGTTTAATCCCTGTTACGTCCCATATCAGGGTGGGATTGCCTTTTGTGAAAAAATTTTAAGGCCGGGTACCTTCGACTGCCTTCACAGTGACAGATCAAACTGAATTGATTTTAGGAACCGGGAGATGGAAAAAGCAGCTTGGTCGGTCCTCTTACTCCCAAGTTGAGGCACTGCGCGTGCACGGAGCAATGTGCTGTGACACCCTATATGAGTGGTGTCTTAACTAGTACTATTCCTATCAGTTTAATCCCTGTTACGTCTCCTATCTGGGGACGTGTGTGTCGAATTGATTAACCATTGTCGAATTAACGAACCATTACGACATCCTGGAATAATTTAGTTCTGAGCTTTATACTTGCTTTGTATTGGAATTGATGGGGATTTTTTAAATTGTCTGCATTATTTCTAATAAACTATTAATAGACTTTATTATGATTTTTTTATTTTATGTATTAAAAACCCACCCATACAACTTAAAAAAAAATAAAAATTAGTTTTTTCTATGAAAAATTATCCAGCCGATCGCTTTTGGTCTGATCATAATAAAGCAACGGCCTTATCATCTGGGTTGTGGCAACATTGCCAACACACTCATAGAGGTGATGATCACTTCATTGTGATACGCAAGCCCCTTCACCACAGCAAGGTAACGATCACGAAGGGGAATTGACACTTGTATGTGACTTTTTTTGTTTTTGTTTTGTTTTTGCAGCCACAGTGCAGCACCAGAGGCCAGAAAAATTAGGCATGTACACATGCCTGAAAAATAATGTTATTGTTGCAGCCGCTGTTGTAGCAGTGGCCGGAAAAATTGATGTTTTCAAGGCAGAAAGGTGACTAAAACATTGCGGCTTGAACCCTAGTTGGTGGCGGAGAATTCACGAAAGTCATCCGGTATGCAGACATTAAATACAGCAGCGTGGGGACCATTTTGAGGCCAAGGCATGTCATCAGGGCTTTTGTTAGTCAAATGTATCCCCCACTGTCAGTCCCTTCGGGATCCATGCCTCATTCATCTTAATAAAGGTGAGGTAATCAACACTTTTTTGACCGAGGCGACTTCTTTTGTCATTGACAATGCCTCCTGCTGCACTGAAGGTCCTTTCTGACAGGACACTTGAAGCGGGGCAGGCCAGAAGTTCTATCGCAAACTGGGATAGCTCAGGCCACAGATCAAGCCTGCACACAGAGTAGTCAAGGGGTTCATCGCTCCTCAGAGTGTCGATATCTGCAGTTAAGGCGAGGTAGTCTGCTACCTGTCGGTCGAGTCGTTCTCTAAGGCTGGATCCCGAAGGGCTGTGGCGATGTGTAGGACTGAAAAAGCTCTGCATGTCCTCCATCAACAACACATCTGTAAAGCGTCCTGTCCTTGCCGCCGTGGTCGTGGTAGGAGGAGGATTACTTTCACCTCTTCCCCTGTTAGATTCCTGTTGTGCTGTGACATCCCCCTTATAAGCTGTGTAAAGCATATTTTTTAGTTTTGTTTTAAACTGCTGCATCCTTTCTGACTTTCGGTAAGTTGGTAACATTTCCGCCACTTTCTGCTTATACCGGGGGTCTAGTAGCGTGGCCACCTAGTACAGGTCGTTCTCCTTCATCCTTTTTATACGAGGGTCCCTCAACAGACATGACAGCATGAAAGACCCCATTTGCACAAGGTTGGATGCCGAGCTACTCATTTCCCGTTCCTCGTCCTCACTGATGTCATTGACGGTCTGTTCTTCACCCCAGCCACGTACAACACCACGGGTCCCAGATAGGTGACAACAACGAGCACCCTGGGATGCCTGCTGTGGTTGGTCTTCCTCCTCCTCAAAGCCACATTCCTCCTCTGACTCCTCTTCCTAATACTCCTCTTGCAGCGTTCCCGCAGGTCCGGCAAGCGATGATGACAAGGCTGTTTCTTGTGGTGATGGTGACCACAACTCTTCCTCTTCCTCTTCACGCTCATCTACAGCCTGATCCAGCACTCTTCGCAGGGCACGCTCCAGGAAGAAAACAAATGGGATGAGGTCGCTGATGGTGCCTTCGGTGCGACTGACTAGGTTTGTCACCTCCTCAAAAGGACGCATGAGCCTACAGGCATTGCGCATGAGCGTCCAGTAACGTGGTAATAAAATTCCCAGCTCCGCAGAGGCTGTCCTAGCAACCCGGTCATACAAATACTCGTTGACGGCTTTTTCTTGTTGGAGCAAGCGATCGAACATTAGGAGTGTTGAATTCCAACGTGTCTGGCTGTCGCAAATCAAGCGCCTCACTGGCATGTTGTTTCGGTGCTGAATGTCTGAAAAGTGCACCATGGCCGTGTAGGAATGCCTGAAATGGACACACACCTTCCTGGCCTGCTAGAGGACGTCCTGTAAGCCTGGGTACTTAGACACAAAGCGTTGTACGATGAGATTCAACACATGTGCCATGCACGGCACATGTGACAACTTGCCCAAATTCAATGCCGCCAACAAATTGCTTCCATTGTCATACACCACTTTGCCAATCTCCAGTTGGTGCGGGGTCAGCCACTGATCCACCTGTGCGTTCAGGGCGGACAGGAGTGCTGGTCCGGTGTGGCTCTCTGCTTTCAGGCAAGTCAACCCCAAGACAGCGTGACACTGTCGTATCCGGGATGTGGAATAGCCCCTGGGGAGCTGGGGGGATTCAGTTGATGTGCAGCCAGACACCGCAGCAGAAGAGGACTCAGCCAAGGAGGTTATGGAAGAGGATGGAGTAGGAGGAGTAGAGGAGGTGGCAGTAGGCCTGCCTGCAAGTCGTGGCGGTGTCACCAACTCCGCTGCAGAGCCACGCATTTCATGCTTGTCAGCCGTCAGCAGGTTTACCTAATGCGCAGTGTAGGTGATATACCTGCCCTGACCGTGCTTTGCAGACCAGGTATCAGTGGTCAGATTGACCCTTGCCCCAACACTGTATGCCAGAGATGCCATGACTTCCTTTTCAATCACTGAGTAGAGGTTTGGGATTGCCTTTTTTGAAAAAAAATTTGTCTGGGTACCTTCCACTGTGGTGTCCCAATAGCTACAAATTTTTTGAAGGCCTCAGACTCCACCAGCTGGTATGGTAAAAGCTGGCTGGCTAAGAGTTCCGTCAAGCCAGCTGTCAGACGCCGGGCAAGGGGGTGACTCTGTGACATTGGCTTCCTACGCTCAAACATTTCCTTTACAGACACCTGACTGTGGGCAGATGAGATGGAACTGCTGAAGGTGAGAGGCGGAGTGGCGGGTGGTTGAGAGGGGGCAAGGAGGACAGCAGTGGTTGACGTGGCTGAAGATGCTGGACCAGGAGGAGGATGGTGGCTTTGAGCTTGTGTGCTGCTTCAACTCGTCATCATGTGTTAATCCCATAGGCGTTTGTGATGTGCGATCATGTGCCTTCGCAAAGCAGTTGTACCTAGGTGGGTGTTGGATTTCCCACGTCTCAGTTTCTTTTGGCACAGGTTGCAAATGGCATCGCTGTTGTCAGAGGCAGACACACAAAAATAATGCCACACTGCTGAGCTTTGCAATGACGGCATTCTGGTGGTGGCAACAGCATGTGTTGATTGGCGTGCTGTCTGGCTGACCCCGGGTGACGATACATGCTGTCTGACTGTGCGACTAGCTCCTTGCGACGACCTCCCCCTGCTTCCAACTCGTCTCCTCCTTCTCTCTGTCTCCCCTTCTGAACTATCCCCCTCTTCTTCTTCTCTTCGAGCAGGCACCCACGTGGCATCCACGGACACATCGTCATCATCAACCACTTCACTTGTATCTGACACCTCAGCAAAGGAAGCAGCAGCGGGTACAACATCATCATCATCATCATCATACTGTACGTCCATGTGTGTAATGCTGCCTGACTGAGACATATCCTTGTTATCTCCATCCTCTGGCAATAATGGTTGCGCATCACTAATTTCATCCAACTGATGTGTAAATAACTCCTCTGAGGGATCAAGTGAAGTGGCTGTGGTGGCTGTGGTGGTGGTGGCGGCGGGCGGGAGAGTGGTAACTTGAGAGCAGGTGACCAAAGTTGAGCTGGAGGAGGATGGTGCGTCAAGGTTCTTAGCGGAAGCTGTTGAAGATTGGGTGTCCTGTGTAAGCCAGTCAACTATTTTCTCCGAATTTTTTGGGTTCAGGGTACGTGGCCTCTGAACACTGGGCATTATTCCAGGGCCAGTGGAAATCACAGCACCACGAACACAACGGCCCCTGCGGCGTGGCCTGCCTCTGCCTGTCATTTTTTATTAGATAAGTGTTACTATGCGTGCAAGGTACTGTGCCACCCTATATAAGTGGTGGGCAGTGGGCACAGTACAGTCTGTGTGGGCCTGACACACACTGGCTTGCAACTGTGATTATATCACAGAAAAATATTAAATATAATTTTTATTTATCTGCGTGGTATTTGTGTGTGAGTGACACCCTGTTACGGTATAAGTGGAGGCCTAGCCAGTGGCCACAATACAGTCTGTGTGGGCCTGACACACATGGGCTTGCAACTGTGATTATATGACAGAAAAATATTAAATAGAATTTTTTTTTATCTGCAAGGTATTTGTGAGTGAGTTACACCCTGTAACGGTATAAGTGGAGGCCTAGTCACTAGCCAGTGGCCACAATACAGTCTGTGTGGGCCTGACACACACGGGCTTGCAAATGTGATTAGATCACAGAAAAATATTAAATAGAATTTTTTTTTATCTGCGAGGTATTTGAGAGTGAGTGACACCCTGTAACGGTATAAGTGGAGGCCTAGCCACTAGCCAGTGGCCACAATACAGTCTGTGTGGGCCTGACACACACTGGCTTGCAACTGTGATTAGATCGCAGAAAAATATGAAATATAATTTTTTTATCTGAAAGGTATTTGAGTGAGTGACACCCTGTAACGATATAAGTGGAGGCCTAGCCAGTGGCCACAGTACAGTCTGTGGGCCAGACACACACTGGCTTGCAACTGTGATTATATCACAGAAAAATATTAAATATAATTTTATTTTATCTGCGCGGTATTTTCTGTCACACCCTGTATGAATGGTGTGCACACAGTACTGTCTGTGACTGAGCCTGCAGCCTCTCACACACGGGCAGGCAACTGCAATATATATATATATATATATATAAAAAAAAAAAAACAGACTGATGTACCAGCCCTGAAAAGGGCTTTTTAGGGTGCTGTCAGGATGCTGTCCTTACAGCAGATGAGTCTGTGGACACAGAACACTGCCCTAGCTAACGCTTTCCCTATTGAATCAGCAGCAGCAGCAGCACTGTCCCTCCTCTCACTGAGAATGCAGATTCCGAATGAATCTAAAATGGATGATGTCCAGGAGGTGGGAGGGTCTGGGAGGGAGGGTCTGCTGCTGATTGGCTGCAATGTGTCTGCTGACTGTGAGGTACAGGGTCAAAGTTTACTCAATGATGATGTATAGTGGGCGGACCGAACATCGCATGTGTTCGCCCGCCGCGGCGAACGCGAACAAGCTATGTTCGCCGGTAACTATTCGCCGGCGAACTATTCGGGCCATCACTAAAGGTGACAACAAGCCCCCTGGGACGCCTGCTGTGGTTGGTCTTCCACCTCCTCAAAGCAACCTTCCTCCTCTGACTCCTCTTCTTCAGACTCCTCTCTCTGCAATCCAGCAATCGACGACGACAAGTCTGCTTCTGGTGGTGATGGTGACCACAACTCTTCCTCTTCCTGCTCATCTACGGCCTGATCCAGCACTCTTCGCAGGGCACGCTCCAGAAAAAATGCATATGGGATGATTTCGATGATGTTGCCTTGGGTTTGACTGACCAGGTTTGTCACCTCCGCAAAAGGACGCATGAGCCTACAGCCATTGTGCATGAGCGTTCAGTAACGCGGCCAAAAAAATACCCAGCTCCGCAGAGGCTGTCCTCTTTTTTTTTATTAAAAAAAATCTGTTCTTAACAGTTTAATCTCTGTTTTGTCCCCTATCAGGGGCCGGTGTATGGAATAGATTTTAGGAACCGGGAGATGGAAAAAGATGCTTGGTCGGTCCTCTTACTTCCAATTTGGGGCACTGCGCGTACGCCTTGCAATGTACTATGCCACCAGATATGAGTGGTGTGTTAAGTAGTACTATTCCTATCAGTTTAATCCCTGTTATGATGGAATAGATTTTAGACAACCGCAAAGAGTTGTCAATATTTTATACACTCATGACATAAATTTTATTCCTCTATGCGTCAATCTTGGTGTAGTGATGACTGTGCTCGTGCGCACGTTTGGGGGATTGCAGGCGATGGGGTTTTTTCAAAGTCTATGGTCATGCTGAGGTAGTTCAGTGACAGTTAAGTGAACCAGAAAACAATGATTCTGCAGTGTGGGCCCATTGTTGGCCAAGTAGGCTTTAATGATCACAAAGAAAATTCATGTTTTTTCTATGCAAAATTATCCAGCCGATCGCTTTTGGTCTGTTCACAATGAAGCAACGACCTTATCATCTGGGGTGTGCCAACATTGCCATTGCCAACACACTCATAGAGGTGGTCGCTTCATTGTGATACGCAAGCCCCTTCACCACAACAAGGTAACGATCACGAAGAGGAATTGACACATGTATGTGCCTTTTTTTTGTTTTGTTTTTGCAGCCACAGTGCAGCACCAGAGGCCAGAAAAATTAGGCATGTACACATGCCAAAAAAACTAGGTATTGTGGCAGCGGCCAGAAAAATGTATGTTTTCCAGGCAGAAAGTGCACTAAAACATTGCGGCTTGAACCCTAATTGGTGGCAGATAAGTCACGCAAGTCATCCGGCATGCAGAGATAAAATACAGCAGCGTGTGGACCATTTTTAGCCCAAGGCAGCTCATCTCATCACCAGGCCTTTTTTAGTCAAATGTATCACCCACTGTCAGTCCCTTCGGGATCCATGCCTCATTCATCTTAATAAAGGTGAGGTAATCTAGACTTTTTTGACCTAGGTGACTTCTCTTCTCAGAGACAATACCTCCTGCTGCGCTGAAGGTCCTTTCTGACAAGACACTTGAAGCGGGGCAGGCCAGAAGTTCTATCGCAAATTGGGATAGCTCAGGCCACAGGTCAAGCCTGCACACCCAGTAGTCAAGGGGTTCATCGCTCCTCAGAGAGTCGATATCTGCAGTTAAGGCGAGGTAGTCTGCTACCTGTCGATCGAGTCGTTCTCTGAGGGTGGACCCCGAAGGGCTGTGGCGATGCGTAGGACTTAAAAAGCTCTGCATGTCCTCCATCAACAACACGTCTGTAAAGCGTCCTGTCCTTACCGGCGTGGTCGTAGTAGGAGGAGGATTACTTTCACCTCTTCCCCTGTTATATTCCCGTTGTGCTGTGACATCACCATTATACGCTGTGTAAAGCATACTTTTTAAATTATTTTGGAACTGCTGCATCCTTTCCGACTTGCGGTAATTCGGTAACATTTCAAGAACTTTCTGCGTATACCGGCGGTCTAGTAGCGTGTTCACCCAGTACAGGTCGTTCTCCTTCAGCCTTTTTATACGAGGGTCCCTCAACAGGCACAACAGCATGAAAGACCCCATTTGCACAAGGTTGGATGCCGAGCTACTCATGTCCCGTTCCTCGTCCTCACTGATCTCATTGAAGGTCTGTTCTTCCCCCCAGCCACGTACAACACCACTGGTACCAGATAGGTGACAACGAGCACCCTGGGATGCCTGCTGTGGTTGGTCTTCCTCCTCAAAGCCACATTCCTCCTCTGACTCCTCTTTTTCAGACTCCTCTTCCAGCGTTGCCGCAGGTCCAGCAAGCGATGCTGATACGGCTGTTTCTGGTGGTGATGGTGACCACAACTCTTCCTCTTCACGCTCAACTATGGCCTGATCCAGCACTTTTCGCAGGGCACGCTCTAGGAAGAAAACAAATGCGATGATGTCGCTGATGGTGCCTTCGGTGCGACTGACTAGGTTTGTCACCTCCTCAAAAGGACGCATAAGCCTACAGGCATTGCGCATGAGCGTCCAGTAACGTGGCAAAAAAATTCCCAGCTCTGCAGAGGCTGTCCTAGCACCCCGTCATACAAATACTCGTTGACGTCTTTTTCTTGTTGGAGCAGGCGGTCGAACATTAGGAGTGTTGAATTCCAACGTGTCGGGCTGTCGCAAATCAAGCGCCTCACTGGCATGTTGTTTCGCCACTGGATATCTGAAAAGTGCGCCATGGCCGTGTAGGAATGCCTGAAATGGCCACACACCTTCCTGGCCTGCTTGAGGACGTCCTGTAAGCCTGGGTACTTATGCACAAAGCGTTTTACAATCAGATTCAACACATGTGCCATGCACGGCACATGTGTCAACTTGTCCAAATTTAATGCCGCCAACAAATTGCTTCCGTTGTCACACACCATTTTGCCTTCTCCAGTTGGTGCGGAGTCCGCAAATGATCCACCTGTGCGTTCAGGGCGGACAGGAGTGCTGGTCCGGTGTGACTCTCTGCTTTCAGGCAAGTCAACCCCAAGACGGCGTGACACTGTCGTATCCGAGGAGGTTATCGAAGAGGATGGAGTAGGAGAAGTAGAGGAGGTGGCAGCAGGCCTGCCTGCAAGTCGTGGCAGTGTCACCAACTCCTCTGCAGAGCCACGCATTCCATGCTTGGCAGCAGTCAGCAGGTTTACCCAATGCGCAGTGTAGGTGATATACCTGCCCTGACCGTGCTTTGCAGATTAGGTATCAGTGGTCAGATGGACCCTTGCCCCAACACTGTGTACTAGACATGCCATGACTTCCTTTTGCACAATCGAGTACAGGTTGGGGATTGCCTTTTGTGCAAAGAAATTTTAGCCGGGTACCTTCCACTGTGGTGTCCCAATAGCTACAAATTTTTTTAAGGCCTCAGACTCCACCAGCTTGTATGGTAAAAGCTGGCGGTCTAAGAGTTCCGACAAGCCAGCTGTCAGACGGTGACTTTGTGATATTGGCTTCTTACGCTCAAACATGTCCTTAACAGATACCTGACTGTGGGCAGATAAGCAGGAACTGCTCAAGCTGAGAGACGGAGTGGCGGATGGTTGAGAGGGACAAAGGAGGACAGCAGTGGTTGACGTGGCTGAAGATGCTGGACCAGGAGGAGGATGGCGGCTTTGAGTTTGTGTGCTGCTTGTACTCATGTGTTGATCCCAGAGGAGTTTGTGATTTGAGATCATGTGCCTTCGCAAAGCAGTTGTACCTAGGTGGGTGTTGGACTTCCCACAACTCAGTTTCTTTTGCACAGGTTGCAAATGGCATCACTGTTGTCAGAGGCAGACACACAGAAAAAAATGCCACACTGATGATCTCTGTAATGACGGCATTCTGGTGGTGGCAACAGCATGTGTTGATTGGCGTGCTGTCTGGCTGACCCCCGGGTGCCGATGCATGCTGTCTGACTGTGACACTAGCTCCTTGCAACGACCTCCCCCTGCTTCCAACTCGTCTCCTCCTCTCTGTCTCCCCATCTGAACTTTCCCCTGTTCTTCTTCTCTTAAAGCGGGCACCCACGTGACATCCACGGACACATCATCATCATCAACCGCTTCACTTGTATCTGACAACTCAGCAAAGGAAGCAGCAGCGGGTACAACATCATCATCATCACACCGTACGTCCATGTGTGTAATGCTGCCTGACTGAGACATATCCCTGTTATCTACATACTCTGGCAATAATGGTTGCGCATCACTCATTTATTCCAACTGATGTGTAAATAACTCCTCTAACAGATCAAGTGAAGCGGCTGTGGTGCTAGTGTTGGTGGTGGCGGCAGGCGGGCGAGTGTTAACTTGAGAGGTGCCCGAAGCTGAGCTGGAGGAGGATGGTGCATCAAAGTTCCGAGCAGAAGCTGTAGAAGATTGGGTGTCCTGTGTTAGCCAGTCAACTATGTCCTCAGAACTTTTCGAGTTCAGGGTACGTGGCCTCTGAACACTGGGCATTATTCTAGGGCCAAAGGGAATCACAGCACCACGATTACGACGGCCCCTGTGGTGTGGCCTGTCTCTGCCTGTCATTTTTTTTAGATTAGTTTAGTTGTACTATGCGTGCAAGCTACTGTGACACCAGATATGAGTGGCACTGTGCACTGGCAGAAGTTGGCAGAGTAGACGCTGTAGGCCTGACACACACGCTTGCAGACAACAAACTGCTATTCAATCTATTACAGTCAAAATTGTTGTTTTTTAAATGTAATCTACTGTGACACCAGATATGAGTTGCACTGGTGTGACACTATGCACTTGCAGGGCCTGAAACACACACACATGCAGGCAACTGACTGCTATTATTTTACAGTCAAAATTGTTTTTGTTTTTTTATGTAATCTACTGTGACACCAGATATGAGTTGCACCGGTGTGACACTGTGCACTTGCAGGGCCTGAAACACACACACGTGCAGGCAACTGACTGCTATTATATTACAGTAAAAAAAGTTTAGTTTTTTTTAAAATGCAAGCTACTGTGACACCAGATATGAGTGGTGGCACTGGGCAAGTGGGCACAGTATACGCTGTGAGCCTGACACGCACGCTGGCAGGCAACTGCAATTAGATTACACAGAAAAAAAAAAGCAGACTGATGTACTAGCCCTAAAAAGGGCATTTTGGGGTGCTGTCCTTACAGCAGAGATCAGATGAGTCTTTCAGGACTGGAGTGGACACTGAATAAACTAGCCTAGCTATCGATTTCCCTATTAAATCAGCAGCAGCTACACTGTCCCTCCTCTCACTAAGACTGCAGCTTCCGAATGAATCTAAAATGGATGCTGTCCAGGAGGTGGGAGGGTCTGCGAGGGAGGGTCTGATGCTGATTGGCTGGAATGTGTCTGCTGACTGTGAGGAACAGGGTCAAAGTTTACTCAATGATGACGAATAGGGGGCGGACCGAACATCGCATATGTTCGCCCACCGCGGCAAACGCGAACAAGCTATGTTCGCCGGGAACTGTTCGCCGGCGAATAGTTCGGGACATCTCTAACAGCCAGTACTTGCCAGATATTCCTGCAGCTCCTTTAATGTTGCTGTAGGCATCTTAGTAGCCTCCCAGACCAGTTTTCTTCTCGTCTTTTCATCAATTTTGGAGGGACGTTAAGTTCTTGGTAATGTCACTGTTGTGCCATATTTTCTCCACTTGATGATGACTGTCTTCACTGGGTTCCATGGTATATCTAATGCCTTGGAAATTCTTTTGTACCCTTCTCCTGACTGATACCTTTAACAATTAGATTCTCTGATGCTTTGGAAGCTCTCTGTGGACCAGGGCTTTTGCTGTGGGGTTAATCAGAGTTAATCAGAGGCACTTTAAATGATGGCAGGTGTATGCTGACTCCTATTTAACATGATTTTGAATGTGATTTCTTAATTCTGAACACAGCATACTTTTTTTTGTTTTCTTCCCTCTACCTAAAAGATTTCAGTTTGTTTTTCAATTGAGTGGTATAATTTATAGGTCACATTAAAGGTAGAAAAAGCTCTGAAATGATTTATCTTTGTCTCATTCTTTTTTACAGCACAGAAACATGACATTTTAACAGGGGTGTGTAGACTTTTTATATCCACTGTATATACACATCTCTATGCTTATAACACCCAACTATACACTTCATTCCCTGACATCACCCCTGCTTTACTCCAAAAAAACTGCAATAGTGTTGAGCGAACTTCTGTTTTAAGTTCGGCGTCTAAAGTTCGGCTTCCGGTTAGCGGAAAATCCTGATATGGATTCCGAATTCCGTTGTGGTCCGTGGTAGCGGAATCAATAATCGGCCATTATTGATTCCGCTACCACGGACCACAACGGAATTCGGAATCCATATCGGGATTCTCCGCTAACCGGAAGCCGAACTTTAGACGCCGAACTTAAAACAGAAGTTCGCTCAACACTAAACAGCAATTGTCTGGCAGCGTGCTCGAACATCATGTCCTTTCTGTATCTAGAACAAAACTTTTTGTCTTTCCCCCCTCTCCTAACCCACCTAAACTTGATATTTCAATTTGGGTATGCAGCACCCAACTGCAGAACTGTTTTGCAACATGCCAGCTGACTTTGGGCCGCATTTGACTCAATTACACGATCTTGTCATTTCGCCAGAATACACTCTTTTCTTACGGTGGAAACCGCAAAACCTGTGGTTGCTGCCTTGATTCATTGTTGTCTGGAATACTGCAACGCATTACTAATTAGTCTCCCTCTTTCTATAATCCACCCCCTTCAGTCTATCCTAAATGCTGCAGCCAGGCTCATCTATCAATCCAACCGCTACACTGATGCTACTAGCCTGTTCCAGTCACTTCAATGGATGCCCATCCACCAGAGAATACAGTTCAAACTTCTCACCCTCACTCACAAAGTTCTCCACAGTATTGCACCTCCATACATCTCCTCCCTCATCTGCATCTACCACCCTACTCGTGCTCTCCGTTTTGTTAGCGACCGAATATTAATAACCTCCTTAATTTGTATCTCTCTCTCCCATCTTCAAGACTTTTCTAGAGCGGCACCTACTCTATGGAATACCCTGCCCCAGAATATCAGGTCAATTCACAAATTCTACATGATCAAACATGCATTAAAAACACATTTTCAGGCTGGCTTACCAAGCTACTAAAAATAACTTTTCTACAAATAAACCTGTCTCCCACCAAGTGCTCTGGCCTTACCACTCCTGTCAGTTCAATAATGGCTCAAATCCTACTTATCACAATCAACTACCTTATGTGTCACCCCCACATTCCTCATAGATTGTAAGTTGTTGCTAGCTGGGCCCTGACTCCTTGTGTTTCTGTTGTATACTAGCCAGTTACTTTTGTTTTTTACATGAACACTATTAATATGTAAAGCGCCACGGAATATGGTAGCGCTATATAAATAAATATTATTAGTAGTATTATTTTTATTATACACATATATATATGTAGGTAAGGCTGCCGTGCAGCCTGTATTTGTGGGAAGGGCAGAGGCCACGCCCCTTGGCTATATAAACCCCACGAAGTTCAAGGGACGGGACGTGCAGCCAGGTACTTCCGGGTTACGTCTGGTTTCCTGCACATCCCGCACCTGTAAGCCAGGGTTTGGGTGAGTATCGGGACAGGTCAGCGCTTCAGCGGCTCTTGCGGTCTCAGGTAAGCTGGGAATCCGGTGCCGGGCAGCGGCGGCGGGCACGCGGCTTGTCATGTACTTACCCCGGTGCGGGGGGGGGGGCGGATGTCCGTTGGGGGGAGTTCCTTGGGCCCTGCTCGCATCCACGGGGCATGCCGGGCGGCGCTGGCCGGTCACTCTTGTTCAGGGGGCGGCCGCGAGCGCCGGTTGCTAGGCACGCTCGGCAGCTCCGCTCCCAGCTACACTCACGCCGTACCAGGGGGATCCCTCCTGCAGCCGGAGGGTCCGCTGTCATGCTATTTATATGCACATATTAAGTTGCACATTCACAAGGCGCAATTCTGTGGGAGCATTGAATCATTTGTCCATTTGTTGTTACCCTTCACTGTTGGCCGTGCCTCCATTCTGTTTAATCACAGCTGCGTAACCCTGCATTCACACGGCAGGGCATAGGTGCAGGCTCCTTTTTTCGGTACACATAAGGTTCCTAGCCAGGGTGGCCGCATCCTGGTGCATCGCATGGCCTTTTGCTGCCACAAGTATTTGATATGTGCCACCATATAAGTGTTCAAGGCCACATGACCTTATGTCTCAGGTGGCACATTCTCAGACGTGGTAGCTGAAGCCATGGTTGTTAGGTCAAGATCGCACAATTGTTGAGTTCATGGGGTCACCATGCTGGATCGGCAGTTGCCTGCAAAAAAATAAATAATAATTATTAAAGTTATTTTGTCTTGCCATACTTTTACATTGTTGTAATGCATCATCATATTTCAGTGGCTGCGTTCTGGTCGGTTATCTGACGCTTCACACCGTTCAAAGGATTGCTTTACTTACAGTAGGTGGTACGTCCTGATTTACATGCGGGTATGTTATGTGTCACTTTCACGGTGGTGTTTGGCCTTGCTGCACATGGTGGCTGGCAGAGGACAGTGGTGTTGGGACACCGGTGGAGGTAGGCATCCGGCACGGTGGCATTATGGGGGATTCCATCTTTTGAGGGCCATAGTTGGAAGTACTCATGTCACGGCCGTCAACGGTCATTCGCCATCTCAAGTCCGCTGTCAGTGGCAGGGTGGCAGGCCTGGTACCCACAGGGTTTTGTGGGTCCAGGTCACTACTTATAGGGCCGGTTGCGCTCAGGCACATTCTCACGTCTACCACCCACGGGGGAGGTTGTCCAGCCGGGGTTATTTCGGTGGCATACTCAACAATGTTGTTATACGTCGGCTTGGTGCTTTCAAGTCATGTTACGTCCGCCGCTCCGTGGCATGTTGTCCCGCCTGGAACGTCCAGGTTGTCATACTCGTCTCTGTCGTTGCTCGTCTGTTTGAAGCGTTCAGGCTATATTCTGTCAGCCGCCCCGGTGACACGTGATTCTGCCTGGAACGTCCAGGATTGTGATTTTTTGTCTATTGTTGTACGTCTGCTTGAAGCGGTCAGGCAATGTTATGTCAGCCACTCCGGTGGCACGTGGTCCTGCCTGGAACGTCCAGGTTGTCATACTCGTCTCTCTTGTGGCACGTCTGCTTGAAGCGTTCAGGCGATATTATGTCTGCCACGCCGGTGGCACGTGGTCCTGCCTGGAACGTCCAGGTTGTCATACTCGTCTTTCTTGTTGCACGTCTGCTTGAAACGTTCAGGCAATGTTACGTCTGCCGCCCCGGTGGCATGGTGTCCTGTCTAAGTACGTCCAAGGGGGCTTACTCGTCAATCTTGTCACACGTCCGCTCATTGCATCATGCATGTCATAGCAGCACCCATGGGGGCATGTCATCCTGGTTTGTCTGTTCGTCAGTCCTCATCATTGTTTGCCTGAAACAATCAGGCCTGCGTTTTTCGTTTGCCCGTAGGGGCAGGCTGCCCGGCCTGATACCACCAGGTCGGTTATAATTTCCAGTGCATTAAGATGTTCATACATTATTCTTTGTTTATACGGCAGCACGTTGGGGGGACTCAGTGCCTTCGGCCTTCCTAAAACAAAGCCTCCACCTCCGTCAGTTGGTACGGGCCTCTGGTACGGTATCTGTTCCATTTTCATACAATTCCATAACCAGGTGAGTATCAGTTCTGGTCCTCGGGGCTCTGGCCGTAGTCGATGGTCGGTCTTAACTGGCGGGGGCCAGGTGGGGGCACCGGGATGTCCAAGGTACGCTTGGTCTCTTCACGAGTAACAAAGGTTTTGTTCTCAGGTGGTGTCCAGGGCATAGAGTCATTCGGCGCAGTCAACATGTCCCAGGCCTCCAGGATATTGATGACGCCTTGTCCATCTCCGGGTCCCTGGTTTCCGGTCTGGCTGGCCATGGATCCCTGAGGAACGGACAATTCCGAAGCTGGTTGCGGAATTGAATAGAAGGGGCATCAGCCACCCGGCTTCGGCCAGGAAAGCCGAACTATATAGGCTGCTGGTATCCAGCCCGGTTCCATCCAGCGAGCAACCGGCTGTACCAACTATTCAGTCGTCGTTGGCTCAGTTGAACGCCACAATGGGGAGTCTGGCTGCTTCGGTAGCGGACATCCAGCACAGGGTCATGGAGCTGGAGTCCAGGGCCTCCACCGTTCCGCAGTCGGTGGCGCCCGTGGCTGCGGTGCCATGGCCTTTGGCGGGTTCCCCAGGTATGTCCTCCACTCCTCCGGCCATTGTCCCAGCTCATTTTGTGGCGGATAATATTAGAAAGGATATACTGGCAGGCAAGGAAGTTAACCTTGCGTTTATCCTTATAGCATCGCACGATGCGAGTGAGCACAAAACCATTGATTGCGGGGAGGTATCGGTGGTGATGAGGTCCAAAGATGCCCGTTTGAATTGCAAACTGTCCATACCTGAATTTGTGCTCGCCTTCAGTTTGTTTAGGGACGTCATCTGCTCGGCACAGCCAAATAGGAGGGAGGAGTGGGATGCCTATCTGTACCAGGTCACCGATTTGGGTCACAAGTATGGGGGCTCGGCGTTCTATGATTATCACCGTTCCTTCGCGGCTAAAGCCGCAGCCTCCCTAGCACAGTTTCAATTTATGACCAATTGGGCTGTGCCAGATATGGAGCTTTTCTGCAGGCATTTTGCAGGTCTCCGAGCCCCCACTTGTGGCACGTGCCAGTCCATTTTTCATGCCACGGAATGGTGCCCCAACGAGGTGACCACTCATCCAGACAGAGCCCTTCCAGGAACGTCAGGGGTCCCCAGGGGCCCAGCCCTCATGGACAAGTTTGGTAGGCCGATTGTGTATCTGGGCAAGAGCCAGATATGCATGTTCAGTAGGTGCAGGGCCCTCCACGTGTGCACGGTCTGCTTTCGGGCATATCCCAGGTCCACCTGTCCGAAAAAATCCTCCAAGCAGGCGTGACTGACCGATATCAACGTTGACCTCCTGGAGGCGCTCCTAAAAGGTCATGACGACCAGCAGTTTGTGTTACATTTGATTACGGGTCTGTCACAAGGGTTCCACACGGGGTTGGTGGCCCTTCCGCATTCAAACTGGGAGTGTGAGAACCTCCTCTCTGCCAGACAGGATCCAGAGTCGGTGCAGGCTGCGATTTCCTTGGAGTTGGACAAAGGGTTCCTCATCGGTCCTTTTGATTCGATTCCCTTTGAGGTATGGAGGGTCAACACCATTGGAGTGGTGGCTAAGAAGGGCTCAAATAAAAAAAGACTGATCTATGATCTCTCGGCTCCTCATTCTTCCCACATACCTAGTATTAACTCCCTCATACCATCGGAAAAGTTTGGTATGAAATACTCCTCTATCGATGAGGCCATTCAATTTATTCTCAAGGCAGGCAGGGGGGCCTGGTTGTCCAAAACTGATATTGCTGATGCCTTTAAACTGCTCCCGATCCTCCCGCAAATGTGGCAATATTATGGCATCAGGTGGGCAGGCAGCTACTACTTTGCCAATCGTCTGACGTTTGGCTCAAAAAGCAGCCCATGGCTGTTTGACCGTCTGGCCCTGGCCCTGCACTGGATTCTGGTCGAACATGGGCAGGCTCCTATGTGCATCCATTACCTAGACGACTTCCTGCTGGTGGAGCACCCCTCCCGGCAGCCCTCCAGTTTATCCTCCCTGCTGGAGTTATTTTCAGCACTTCAGGTTCCTGTCGCCGCAGGGAAGACGGTAGGTCCTTCCAAGACAATCACCTTCCTGGGGGTCATTCTGGACTCTGTAAGGTTGGAAGCAAGGCTCCCCGAGGAGAAGTTGCAGCAGATCCGGTTAGCCATCCAGGAGGCTTCCAAGTCCTGCTTCCTGACCAAGACGAACCTCCAATCGTTGCTAGGCCGGCTAAACTTCGCCATGAGGGTCATGCCCCAGGGACGCACCTTTGTGTCCCGGCTCTTGCTGCTCCTGCCATCGGCCCCAGAACAGGACAGTGTTGTTCGTTTGGACAAACAGGCCATGGCAGACCTGTCCATGTGGAGCACATTCATGTCCTCATGGAATGGCGTGAGGTTGTTCATTCCCCCCCGGGACCTGTCCTCTCCCACGATCTATTCTGACGCAGCCGCATCCAAGGGCTTTGCAGCCATATTTGGCAATCACTGGCTTGCCGGTGCCTGGCCGTCCCAGATTATGAAGGACGGAGAGGCCCTTCGGTCATCCCCCCTTTTGGAGTTGTATCCGTTGGTAGCAGCGGCCCATGTATGGGGCCACGATTGGTCAGACTCGAGGGTGTTGTTTATCACCAATAGTCAGGACTTGGTTGACATCATCCGCAATGGCAGAGCAAAATCCCCTAAGATCATGGCCCTCATGCGTAGGCTGGTTTGGTTGTCCATGGTGCATAATTTTTGCATTGAGTGCTTCCACATTCAGGGTTCCAGGAATACGGCTGCTGATGCGCTGTCCCGGTTTAACGTTAATGTCTTTTTTCAGAACATGCCACACGCAGACGCAACGGGGGCAGGCATTCCAGCATACAGCGACCTGGTGTGGGATTAACGTCATTGATCAGGACAGCAAAGGACCTGTTGCACCAGAGCCTGTCTGAAAATACAGTCAGGAACTATCGCACGGGCTGGAATCTTTATAGGGAGTTTGCCAAGAATCACCCACAGGGCAACGTGGATGACGTGTCATTCATAATGGCTTTCATCGCGCATTGCCATGCCGACCTCGGACTCGCTCACAATACCATCCGCCTGTATTTGGCGGGGGTTCAACATCAGTTCATGTTGGACAATCCGGCCCGGATCTCTTTCTTTACATCGCAGGCTATCAAGGCCATGCTCCGGGGCATTGAGAAAGCCGGTGCAAGTAGGCCGGTGGTCCGTCAACCCATGTCCGGCTCCTTGTTTAGGCAGTTGTCCTTGGCTCTGGATGGTGATCCTTTTGGGCCCTTGATTAGCACCATCATTAAAGCCGCCCTTTACCTAGGGTTTTACGGGTTCCTTCGGCCGGGGGAATTCACCGCTTCCGTCCGGAACAGCCGTCATCTCCAGAAGCAGCATTTGACCTGGCAGCACAACCTTTTTGTACTGAGCATTCCGTCTACCGAGACCGCTCAAACAGGGCCTCCAACCCTGGTGACGTTCTACCCCTCGCACAACGACTGGTGCCCGGTCAAGGTGCTGCGACAATTATCTGTGGGGCTGCAGGCGGCGGCAGCTGATAGTCCTCTACTTCCCTTCAAGGGAGGGCCGTTGTCCACACCCCAGTTCATGTCACACGTACGCTCTTTAGTGGCGGGGTTAGGTCAGGAACCGAAGGCCATCTCAGGCCACTCCTTTCGTATTGGGGCGGCCTCTGCGGCATCTAGGCACCAGATACCTCCTCATGTTATCAGGTGCATGGGGCGTTGGAGGTAGTCGTGTTTTTCCAGATATGTTCCAAATCCTCAATCGGAGATCCGTAATGCTTTCTGTTCACTTGCCCTGTAACGGTGCAATAAAGTGTTTGACAGTATGGTTGTGTCTCCTTTTTGGCCCCTTTTAGGCCTATCCTCGTTACGGGCTCCCGGAATTAACCAGCCAGAGGCTAGCTCTAGTTCCTACGTCCAGGGGCCGTCGCCCTGACCACAGGTAGGTAAGGCTGCCGTGCAGCCTGTATTTGTGGGAGGGGCAGAGGCCACGCCCCATGGCTATATAAACCCCACGAAGTTCAAGGGACGGGACGTGCAGCCAGGTACCCCTCCCTCCCCTTTTCTTAGCTCTTCCTTAAGGGTAGGCCCCCTTTTAGGCCTATCCTCGTTACGGGCTCCTGGCATTAACCAGCCAGAGGCTAGCTCTAGTTCCTACGTCCAGGGGCCGTCGCCCTGACCACAAATATATATATATATATATATATATATACACACACACACACACTGTGTGTGTATATGTATGTATGTATGTGTGTATGTATGTATATATATATATATATATATATATAGTGTAAAATGCACGAAATCAGCCGGTTACATTACATCATATATCAGTTCCTTGTTGGGTGTATAAATATATATATATACATATACATATACACTCATGGCGATGTAGAGATGTATGATGTAACCTGCTGATTTGCTGTCACACCAGGTACTAAGTAATCATTTGTAAAGGGATGAAATACTTATTTTCCTAAATGTATATATACACATTACAGAGTGTAGGCGACAGATACAAAAGTAATGTAAGCATTGTACCTGGGCATGTGCGGTCACGGATCTCATTGATTAACTTTGGGTTCCTCCGCTTCAGATCCGACTATTTTTTTATGACGGACTCTTTATATGCGTGACACCGAACTTCCGTTTGAGGTCGTAACGGATCTCCAATACAATCCGCTGCTTCTCAGACGGTTTACGGGTCCGGTCGTAGCCCCGCTCCAACATACACTGCAGGATAAAGATGCAAGCATATAATCCTAAATTTTTTACATACAAGTATTGAACATAATGTCCTCCACAAAATACCAAAACGTATTTAAGTCTTGAAGGGGAAATATTAAATTAAATGTTACCATTATAAGATCTGATTGTATTAAAATTGTATGTGTGTGGGGTCAGAGCAATCGGATATTGGCTAGCTGTAGAGTTAAGCTAGCTGCAATGGGATGGAGCAGAAATGTGGGACAAGTTATTAAAGCAGAAGGATCGAATGAAAGGGCCAATTAAAGACAAATTTTTAAAATTTCAGTCCCTGTCACCTTTGCAGAGCAGGGTTTTACTCACGGCAAAATTTTTAAAATGTCACCCAAGAATGTAACAGACAAATTAGTGAATTTATTTACCTGTCTACTAGGTATAGCAGTGGTATATCACACCTAAAAATTGGTGAATTTCACCCAAAAATGTAACAGACAAATTATTGAAATGACATAAAATAAAATACGTACAAAAAAAACTAAAAAAACTTGATTTATGAGGTGGAGGTCCATATGGAGTAGGAGTTGAGGAGGCGGTGGACGTAGCGGTGTAGGGGGAAGCGGCGGTGGAGGACGAGGTAGCCAACACTGTTTTTTGTTTTTTAATTTTAATTTTTTAATTTAATTTTATTTTATTAGGGTACACTCCAAAAGACTGTGAAATATCAAAAATACAAGAATGAGCAATTGCACTGTAGTATAACAATGGCTGGTTAAGGCCGTTATACATGTCTATTTTGCACAAGGTACGGACAAGTCCTGTGGGATCCATGCCTGGTTCATTTTAATGAACGTGAGCTTGTCCACATTGGCTGTGGACAAGCGGCTGTGCTTGTCTATGATAACGCCCCCTGCCATGCTAAATACACATTCAGATAATACACTGACTGCAGGACAGGCCAGCACCTCCAAAGCATAAAGGGCAAGCTCAGGACATGTGCCCAATTTGGAGACCCAGAAGTTGAAGGGGGCAGACCCGTCATTCAGTACGTGTAGGCGTGTGCACACATACTGCTCCACCATGTTATTGAAATGCTGCCTCCTACTAAGACGTTCCATATCAGCTGGTGGTGCTGGTTGTTGTGGCGTGCTGACAAAGCTTTTCCACATTTCGGCCATGCTAACCCTGCCTTCTCAGGTGCTGGTGGTGCCCCAGCTGCGTTGGCGACCTCTTCCTCCTCCTCTGCCTTCGCCTTGTGCTTCCACTGTGCCCCCGCTGTCAGGTGGGAATGCCACCAGCAGCGCGTCTACCAGCGTGCGCTTGTACTCGCACATCTTACGATCATACTCCAGTGATGGAATTAAGGACGGTACGTTGTCCTTGTAACGGGGATCCAGCAGCGTGGCCACCCAGTAATCAGCACAAGTTAGAATGTGGGCAACTCGGTGGTCGTTGAGACACTGCAGCATGTAATCGCTCATGTGTGCCAGGCTGCCCAGAGGCAACGAAAAGCTGTCCTCTGTGGGAGGTGTATCGTCTGTGTCCTCTGTATCCCCACCAGCCGCGCACCAGTGATGGCCATGAGCTGGTCTGGGTGCCCCCCTGCTGTGAACATTTTTCCTCCTCCTCCACCTCGTGATCCTGCAGAACTGTGCCCTGGCTGGACAATTGTGTACCTGGCGTTTGTGGGTGCAGGAACCCACTCTCAGAGTCACTTGTGAATGACTGACTGAATGACTGACTATGAAATGATCACTCTTCGTTCTCCTCCTCCTGTGCCACATCCTCTTCCATCATCGCCAGCAGCGTTTTTTCAAGGAGGCATAGAAGTGGGATAGTAACGCTGAGAACGGCATTATCGGCACTGGCCATGTTGGTGGAGTACTCGAAACAGCGCAACAAGGAACACAGGTCTCGCATGGAGGCCCAGTCATTGGTGGTAAAGTGGTGCAGTGGTAAAGTGGTGCAGCGACTCACCCATGCGTGCTGCAGCTGAAACTCCACTATCGCTTGCTGCTGCTCGCACAGTCTTGCCATCATGTGGGTACGTCGCTTATAAGGCAGTGAGCGGAAAGGCCGAAGTTACGCTGCAGCGCTGACAAGCGAGCAGCAGCAGGGTGAGAACGCAGAAAGCGTGCACAGACGGCCCGCACTTTATGCAGCAGCTCTGACATATCGGGGTAATTTCTAAGGAATTTCTGCACCACCAAATTCAGCACATGCGCCAGGCAAGGGATGTGCAGCAAACCAGCTAGTCCCAGAGCTGCTACGAGATTTCGCCCATTATCGCACACCACCAGGCCGGACTTGAGGCGCACTGGCACAACCACTTATTGGTCTGTTGTTCAAGGCCCGTCCACAGCTCCTGGGCGGTGTGGGGTTTGTCCCCCAAACAGATAAGTTTTAAAACTGCCTGCTGTCGTTTACCCCTGGCTGTGCTGAAGTTGGTGGTGAAGGTGTTACGCTGACCGGATGAGGAGCCAGTAGAGGATGAGGAAGCGGAGTAGGAGGAGGAAGCAACAGGAGGCAAACTGAAGCGCCCTGCAATGCTCGATGGTGGAAGGACATGCGCCAAACTGCTATCCACCTCAGGCCCAGCCGCCGCTGCATTTACCCAGTGTGCTGTTATGGAGATATAACGTCCCTGACCGTGCTTATTGGTCCATGTATCCGTAGTGAGGTGCACCTTGCCACAGATGGCGTTGCGCAGTGCACACCTGATTTTGTCCCCCACTTGGTTGTTCAGGGAAGGGATTTCACGCCTGGAAAAGTAGTGGCGGCTGGCCACGACATACTGTGGGACAGCCACCGACATAAGGCTTTTAAAACTCTCCGTCTCCACCAGACGGAATGACAGCATTTCAAAGGCCACAAATTTTTATATGCTGGCATTCAGGGCCAGGGATCGCTGGTGGGTAGGGGGGTACTTCCTCTTCCACTCCAGTGTTTGGGAGATGGAGAGCTGAATGCTTCCGTGGGACATTGTGGAGATGCTTGGTGACCCAGATGGTGGCGTTGTTAGCAGATCCTCTGTTTGCAGGGTTGGCAGGTGGCACTGTCACTCCAGAGATGGATGAAGAGGCCGAGACTGCAGCAAATGAGGAAGCAGGAGGAGCCAGAGACCTTTCTTGGTTTTTGAGGTGTCTACTCCACTGCAGCTCATGCTTTGCACTTAGATGCTTGGTCATGCAGGTTGTGCTCAGGTTGAGAACGTTTATGCCTCGCTTCAGGCTCTGATTGCACAGCGTGCAAACCACTCGTGTCTTGTCGTCAGCACATTGTCTGAAGAACTGCCACGCCAGGGAACTCCTTGGAGCTGGCTTTGCTGTGCTTGGTCCCTTGCTGTGGTGGGCAGTAGCAGGCGTACTGTCTGAGGGATGGCCGCTCCGCTTTTGCACCCTGCTCCCTCTTCTGCTGTTCTGGTGGCTCTGTGCGACACCACCTCTTCCTTCAAACTAGACAGTTTACTCGCATTACCTTTATTCCATGTGGGGTCAAGGCCCTCATCATCCTTCACATCATCTTCCACCCAGTCTTTACCCCTGCCCTCCTTGTCGGTCTGCACACTTTCGAAAGCCCCAGCAGTTGGCACCTGTGATTTTTCATCATACAAGATGTGCTGCGATGGTTCTCCATGTACTCATCCTGAAACATAAGTGGTTGGGCGGTGAAAGACTGATGGACATCGGCTGCAGGTGCCAACTCTGATCTTTCAGCAGGAGACTGGGTGGGAGACAATGTAAAGGAACTGGAAGCACTGTCAGCAACCCAATCTACTATCGCCTGTACTTGTTCTGGCCTCACCATTCGTAGAACCGCATTAGGCCCGACCAAATACCGCTGAAGGTTCTGTCGCGTACTCGCACCTGAGGAAGGTGTTTCACTTGTGCGTGTAGCTGGCACAGATTGACCAACTCCTCTCCCTGCAACAGGAGCACCACGACCTGGGCCACGTCCCTTATTTGACGCTCTCCTCATATTTCTCAAATTTAGGATCTTGCCCTAAATGGTTGTTTTTTTTTAATAGCAGAATAGAACAACAGTATCTAAATGGTGTATCTTACAATGACATATGCAGCAAAGGCTGCAAAATTAAGTTTTTTTGCCCTAAATGGGTGTTTTT
The DNA here is from genome assembly GCF_905171765.1 of Bufo bufo. NCBI lineage: Eukaryota > Metazoa > Chordata > Amphibia > Anura > Bufonidae > Bufo > Bufo bufo. The sequence continues at coordinate 650,175,578 of NC_053390.1, read as the reverse complement.
TTTAATAGCAGAATAGCACAGCAATATCTAAAGCATGTATCTCACACGGACAAATGCAGACAAGGCCGCAAATTAAATATTTTGCCCAAAATGGGTGTTTTTTGAATAACAGAATATGACAGCAGTATATAACGCTTGAATTTCATACGTACAGATGCAGCAAGGGTTGTAAAATTGAGTATTTTGCTCCAAAAGCGTGTTTTTTAAAACCCTGAAAATTATAGCTGTATTTCTAGCTTAAATTGCACACTGACTATACGGCAGAGGCCCCAGATGGAGGGTATTGCCAAAAAAGGGTGTTTTTAAAACCAGGAAAATTATTGAAGTATTTCAAGCTTATTTTAACAATAACAGATGCAGCAAACACTGCAATATTAACCCCTTAAGAACACGGCCATATTTCACCTTAAAGAGGACCTTTCACCGATTATTACACTATGAACTAACTATACAGACATGTAGAGCGGCACCCGGGGATCTCACTGCACTTACTATTATCCCCGGACGCCACTCCGTTCTCCCGCTATGCCCTCCGGTATCTCCGCTTACTAAGTTATAGTAGGCGGAGATTCCAGTCACTGAGTTATGGTAGGCAGAGTCTGCCCTTGTTCTGCTCTAGCGCTGGCCAATCGCAGCACAGAGCTCACAGCCTGGGAGGTTATTTTCTCCCAGGCTGTGAGCTCTGCAATGCGATTGGCCAGCGCTACAGAAGAACAAGGGCAGACTCCGCCTACCATAACTTAGTGAACAGAGATACCGGAGGGCATAGCAGGAGAACGGAGCGGCGCCCAGGGATAATAGTAAGTGCAGTGAGATCCCCGGGCGCCGCTCTCCATGTTTGTATAGTTAGTTCATAGTGTAATAATCGGTGAAAGGTCCTCTTTAAGGACCAGGCCATTTTTTGCAAATCTATCCAGTGTCACTTTATGTGTGAATAACTTTAAAACGCTTTTACTTATCCAGGCCATTCTGAGATAGTTTTTTTTCGTCACATACTTTGACACTGGTAAAATGGATTCCAAAAATTTCATTTTTATTTATAAAAAAAAATACAAAATTTACCAAAAATGTGGAAGAATTAGCAAATTTCAATTTCTCTACTTTTATAATAGATAGTAATACCTCCAAAAATAGTTATTACTTTACATTCCCCATATGTCTACTACATGTTTGGATCATTTTGGGAATTATATTTTTTTTGGGGGGATGTTACAAGGCTTAGAAGTTTAGAAGCAAATCTTGAAATTTTTCAGAAATTTTTAAAAACCCAATTTTTAGGGACCAGTTCAGGTCTGAAGTCACTTTGCGAGGCTTACATAATAGAAACCACCCAAAAATGACCCCATTCTATAAACTACACCCCTCAAGGTATTCAAAACTGATTTTACAAACTTTGTTAACCCTTTAGGTGTTCCACAAGAATTCATGGAAAATAGAGATAGAATATCAAAATTTCACTTTTTTGGCAGATTTTCCATTTGAATAATTTTTTTCCAGTTACAAAGCAAGGGTTACCAGCCAAACTACACCCATCAAGGTATTCAAAACTGATTTTACAAACTTTGTTAACCCTTTAGGTGTTCCACAAGAATTAATGGAAAATAGAGATGAAATTTCAGAATTTCACTTTGTTGGCAGATTTTCCATTTGAATCCATTTTTTACAGTTACAAAGCAAGGCTTAACAGCCAAACAAAACTCAATATTTATGGCCCTGATTCTGTAGTTTACAGAAACACCCCATATGTGGTCATAAACTTCTGTATGGGCACACGGCATTGCGCAATAGGAAAGGAACGCCATATGGTTTTTTGGAAAGCAGATTTCACTGTGGTCATTTTAAGCTTCCATGTCCCATTTGAAGCCCCCCTGATGCACCCCTAGAGTAGAAACTCCAAAAAAGTGACCCCATTTTACAAACTACACCCCTCAAGGTATTCAAAACTGATTTTACAAACTTTGTTAACCCTTTAGGTGTTCCACAAGAATTAATGGAAAATAGAGATGAAATTTCAGAATTTTACTTGTTGGCAGATTTTCCATTTGAATCCATTTTTTTCAGTTTCAAAGCAAGGGTTAACAGCCAAACAAAACTCAATATTTATGGCCCTGATGCTGTAGTTTACAGAAACACCCCATATGTTGTCGTAAACTGCTGTACAGGCGCACGGCAGGGCGCAGAAGGAAAGGAATGCCATACCGTTTTTGGAAGGCAAATTTTGCTGGACTGGTTTTTTGACACCATGTCCCATTTGAAGCCCCCCTGAGGCACCCCTAGAGTAGAAAGTCCAAAAAAGTGACCCCATTTTGGAAACTACGGGATAGGGTGGCAGTTTTGTTGGTTCTATTTTACGGGTACATATGATTTTTGGTTGCTTTATATTACACTTTTTGTGAGGCAAGGTAACAAGAAATAGCTGTTTTGGCACATTTTTTTTATTTTATTTACGACATTCATCTGACAGGTTAGATCATGTGGTATTTTTATAGAGCAGGTTCTCACGGATGCGACAATACCAAATATGACTACATTTTTTGGTTATTTGTTTCAGTTTTCCATAACAAAGCATAAAAATAAAAAAATAATGATTCTTTAGTGTCTCCACATTCTGAGAGACATAGTTTTTTCAGTTTTTGGGCGATTATCTCGGGTAGGGTATGATTTTTGCGGGATGAGATGACGGTTTGATTTGCACTATTTTGGGGTGCGTATGACTTTTGATTGCTTGCTATTACACTTTTTGTGATGTAAGGTGACAAAAAAAATCGCTTTTTTTACACCGTTTTTTTTTTACAGTATTCACCTGAGGGGTTAGGTCATGTGATATTTTTATAGAGCATGTTATTATGGAAGCGGCGATACCTAATGTCTTTTATTTATGCAAGTTTTACACAATGATTTATTTTTTGAAACAAAAAAAAATCATGTTTTAGTGTCTCCATATTCTGAGAGCCATAGTATTTAAAGTTTTTGGGTGATTATCTTAGGTAGGGTCTCATTTTTTTTGCGGGATGAGATGACGGTTGGCACTATGGGGTGCGTATGACTTTTTGATCGCTTGTATACTTTTTGTGATGTAAGGTGACAAAAAATAGCATTTTTGTTACACCTTTTTTTTTTTAATTACGGTGTTCTCCTGAGGGGTTAGGTCATGTGATATTTGTATACAGCAGGTTATTACGGACGTGGCGATACCTAATATGTATACTTTTTTGATTTACTTAAGTTTTACACAATACCCGAATTTTTTTGCCAATTTTTTTTTTTTTTGTTTGGGCGATTGTCTTAGGTAGAAGCTCATTTTTTGTGGGATGAGGTGACGGTTAGATTGGTACTATTTCGGGGGGCATACGCCTTTTTTATCACTTGGTGTTGCACTTTTTATAATGTAATATTTTTTTTTTTTATGGTATTTATCGGACAAGGTGGATCATGTGATATATTTATAGAGCCGGTCATTATGGACGCGGTGATACCTAATATGTGTGTTTCTTATTTTTTTTTCCGTTTTTTATTATAAAATAAGGGGAAAGGGGAATTTTTTTTTTTTTTTTTTACTTTATTAATTTTATTACTTTATTAATTTTATTAAAAACACTTTTAAACTTTTTTTTTCTTTACTTTATTTCTAATGTTCACTTTGGGGGTCTGATCCCCTCTGCAATGCATTACAATACATCTGTATTGCAATGCATTGCCTGTTCGTGTACTACAGTGAGTAGTGCACAAACAGGTTGCCTAGGAGACCTAGCCTGAGGCTGGATCTCCTCGGCTCCCATAGAAGGCAGTTCCCGATGCCATGCAAGGCATTAGGCAGCCTCTGCATGGCATCGGGCTGCCTTCTGAGACATCGAGTCCCCTCCACGGCAGCGTGGGGACTCGATGGGCTCACTCAAACACAAACCCCTTCTATGCCACGGTCAGTGGCATAGAAGGGGTTAATCCGCAGCGATCGTCGATACGGGGGGGGGGTCACAGGACCCCCCTCGGCATTGACCCAGGGTGCCTGCCCATTGATTTCAGCAGGCACCCAGTTCTGATCCTGTCATGGTCTTACCTTCTTGCTGTTCTCCTTCGTTTGACATGTGCTGGCGGCCATCTTGGTTTCTGGGTTTCTTGTAGCCTTCCACCCTGCGGCTCCTCCTTCCCACTGGGAGGAGCTGGATGCCTAGCTCATATATATAGGAGGTCTGTGGCTTCAGTTCCTTGCTTGGTCCTCCTGTGTTCACATGCTTCTAAGACTGCTGCTGCTTCTGGTTCCTGATCCTGGCTTCGTCTGACTACCCTGCTGGTTCCTGATCCTGGCTTCGTCTGACTACCCTGCTGGTTCCTGATCCTGGCTTCGTCTGACTACCCTTCTGGTTCCTGATCTCTGGCCTCTCAAAGACTCTGCCGGTTTCACCATTCGTTTGGACTTTTGCTTTACAGCTTTATTTTCAATAAAGCCTTCTTATTTTCACTTATCTCTTGTTGTACGTCTGGTTCATGGTTCCGTGACATTAGGACCAAGCCATGAGTTCTGACGGTACAGGGCCATCCTCGCTACCCATGCTGGTTGCCAGACTTGATCAGCAGGATCACCTGTTGGGTCGGTTCGCTGTGGCGTTGCAAACGCTGCTTGAACGCACGGCTCATTTCACTCCCGTTGCCGATGGGTCGGTTGTCGCTCCTACTGCCGCTCCGGTTGTTGCGCCAGAGTCTACCCCGACACCTGTTGTTGCGCCTGCGGTGTTTCGGGGTATGACCGGTTCTGCCCCTCTTCCACAGCGCTTTGGGGGAGAGCCAACTCAGTGCCGAGGTTTCCTTAACCAGGTGGGCATTTATTTCGAGTTGCTGCCACATGCCTTTCCCACTGAGAGATCAAAGGTGGGCTTCTTGATCTCGCTGCTCTCGGACAAGGCCTTGGCCTGGGCCAGCCCTTTATGGGAGAACAACAATCCGGTAGTTGCCGAGTTTTCCGGTTTTGTTGCTTCTCTTCGGAAGGTATTCGATGTGCCGGCTCGTGCTGCCTCTGCTGCGAAGCTCCTTATGTCCATCAGACAGGGTTCACGATCCGTAGCTGAATACGCCATTGAGTTTCGTACCCTGGCAGCAGAGGTGGGCTGGAATAATGAGGCTCTGGTCGCTGCTTTCTCTCATGGTCTCTCGGATGCCTTGAAGGATGAGGTTGCAGCTAAGGACCTACCAGTGGAGCTCGAGTCTCTTATTTCTTTCCTGATTTTGATTGACACCAGACTCAGGGAGAGACCTTCCTTTAAGGAGAGCCTGCGGAGGTCTTCTAACAGATTGGCGCCTACGTTTGCTGTCCCACCCGTGCATCCCTCTCCTCCCACGCCTCCTGGGGATGACTTGTCTGGGGGTGAACCCATGCAGCTGGGGTTTGCTCGCCTGTCCGAGGGGGAGAGGGTACTCCGGAGACGCGAGGGTCGATGCATGTACTGTGGTCTCGGTGGGCATTTTCGGTTGGCATGTCCGAACCGTCCGGGAAACGCTCGTACCTGAGATCCTGTCGGGGGCAGATCTTGGGTGGAGTCTCCTCGTCCCCGGTTTCCCGTGTTGACAAACCACTGATCACTGTTGTCCTCTCCTGGGTCGGGGGCTCGGTGACGACCCAGGCGTTGGTGGACTCTGGTGCTGGTGGTTTGTTCATTGATAGTGTGTTCGCTGCCGCCAATTCCATTCCTCTGCAGGCTCGAGGTTCCCCACTGGCTCTTGAGGCGATAGACGGCAGACCCCTTCTGTCGTCACACGTGACTCATGAGACCCTTCCAGTGGGGATAGCCATTGGTGCCGTTCACAGAGAGTCGGTCTGTCTCCAGGTTATTTCGTCTCCACACTACTCGGTGGTCTTGGGGTACCCCTGGCTCCAGAAGCATAATCCGACTTTCGATTGGAGATCGGCCGAGATCCTCTCGTGGTCACCACAGTGTGGGGCTAGTTGCATCCATGGGTCTGTCAAGTTGCTGTGTACTTCCTCGGACTCTCTGTTGCCTCCTGAATACGAGGAGTACCGGGATGTATTCGATAAGGTGCGCGCGGTTGCCCTACCTCCGCACCGCCCATACGATTGTGCCATAGAGTTACAACCTGGTGCCGTTCCTCCTCGTGGCAAAGTCTATCCACTGTCGGTAGCGGAGAATGAGGCCATGGAGGAGTACGTGAGGGAGGCGCTTTCACGCGGACACATTCGCAAATCCTCGTCCCCGGCAGGGGCTGGATTTTTCTTTGTGAAAAAGAAGGGCGGTGAGTTGAGGCCTTGCATCGATTACAGGGGTCTCAATCGCATCACGATCAAGAACGCTTACCCGATACCCTTGATTTCCGAGCTGTTCGATCACCTTAAAGGGGCCACGGTCTTTACCAAACTCGACCTGAGGGCGGCATATAACCTGGTAAGGATCAAGGCGGGCGATGAGTGGAAGACCGCGTTTAACACCAGGACCGGTCATTATGAATCCTTGGTTATGCCCTTTGGGTTGTGCAATGCGCCCGCAGTCTTTCAGGAATTCATCAACGATGTTTTCCGTGACCTGTTGCAGCAGTGTGTGGTGGTCTATTTGGATGACATCTTGGTATATTCTGAATCCATGGAGGCCCACATTCTGGATGTCAGACGAGTGTTGCAACGGTTACGAGAGAACAAGCTGTTCGGTAAGCTTGAGAAATGCGAATTTCACCGATCCCAGGTAACCTTCTTAGGTTACATCATTTCCGCTGAGGGGTTCTCCATGGATCCTGAGAAGGTTTCGGCTGCCTTACAGTGGCCCCAGCCCAGTGGTCTTCGTTCCCTGCAGCGCTTTTTGGGCTTCGCCAATTATTATCGGAAGTTCATCAGGGACTTTTCCATGCTGGCCAAGCCTCTCACGGATCTGACCAGGAAGGGCAGTAATTCCCAGGTCTGGCCGCTCGAGGCCTTCCGAGCTTTTGAGGCCCTAAAGTCCGCTTTTGTGTCGGCTCCGATTCTGTCGCATCCCAACCCTGGGTTGCCCTTTGTCCTCGAGGTGGACGCGTCTGAGACGGGAGTAGGCGCCCTTCTGTCTCAGCGTAGAACACCAGAGGGTCCTCTGCTTCCTTGTGGGTTTTACTCCCGGAAACTGTCTTCCGCGGAGTGCAACTATCAGATTGGTGACAGGGAGTTATTGGCCATCGTGCAGGCCCTTAAAGAATGGAGGCACTTGCTCGAGGGTTAGGTGGTTCCGGTTCTCATCCTGACGGACCATAAGAATCTGACCTACCTTTCTGAGGCCAAGAGATTGACACCACGTCAGGCCAGATGGGCTCTGTTCTTGTCACGTTTTAATTACGTGGTCTCCTACCTACCCGGTTCTAAGAACATCAGGGCGGATGCCCTATCACGGCAGTACTCCGAGCTGTCCAGGGAGGAGTCGATTCCGACTTCAGTCATACCTCCGAATCAGATCCTGGCCGCCATTCGTACCAGCCTGACCTCTCCCCTGGGTGAGCAGATTTTGGCGGCTCAATCTGGTGCTCCCCCTGGGAGACCCAACGGCAGATGTTTTGTGCCTGAGGAGTTGCGCACTCGGTTGTTGCGAACCTACCATAACTCCAAGACCGCGGGGCATCCTGGAAAGAATCAGCTGTCCTGGGCTGTTTCACGTCTGTTCTGGTGGCCTTCCCTACGTTCCGACATCGCCGCATATGTAGCGGCATGCTCCGTTTGTGCCCAGAGTAAGTCCCCTCGGCACCTTCCGTTGGGCCTTCTGCAACCCATAGCCACCGGGGAGCGCCCATGGTCACACCTGGGGATGGATTTCATTGTGGACCTCCCTGCATCCCGAGGCCATACGGTCATTCTCATGATTGTGGATCGGTTTTCCAAAATGTGCCACTGTGTTCCTCTCGAGAAGTTACCCTCTGCACAAGAGTTGGCCACGATTTTTGCCAGGGAGGTCTTCCGGTTGCACGGTTTGCCCAAGGAGATTGTGTCGGATCGGGGGAGTCAGTTTGTGTCCAGGTTCTGGCGCGCCGTTTGCTCCCAGTTGGGGATTCATCTCTCCTTCTCCTCGGCCTACCACCCTCAGTCCAATGGGGCCGCAGAACGATCCAATCAGGCCTTGGAGCAATTCCTTCGTTGCTATGTCTCCGATCACCAAGACAATTGGGTTGACCTTCTGCCTTGGGCTGAGTTTGCCAGGAACACGGCGGTGAACTCTTCCTCTGGGACGTCTCCCTTCATGGCCAATTATGGGTTCCAACCTGCCGTGTTACCGGAGGTATTCTCTCCCCAGGATATTCCGGCTGTGGAGGATCACCTTTCCGTCCTACGTGCTTCTTGGGTACAGATCCAGAAGTCCCTTGAGGCCTCTGCGCAGCGCCAGAGACTCCAGGCTGATCGCAGACGAGCGCCTGCTCCTTCCTACCAGGTCGGAGACCGTGTATGGTTGTCCACCCGCAACCTCAACCTTCGAGTGCCCACTCCCAAGCTGGCGCCTCGCTTTGTTGGTCCCTTCCGAGTGCTTCGCAGGGTAAACCCGGTAGCCTATGCCCTTGCGCTTCCTCCTGGCATGCGGATCTCTAACGTGTTTCATGTCTCCCTGTTGAAGCCACTGGTGTGTAATCGTTTCACTTCCTCGGTTCCTCGGCCTAGTCCGGTCCGAGTGGGCAATCATGAGGAGTATGAGGTGAGCAATATCCTGGACTCACGCCTGGTCCGCGGTCGGGTGCAGTTTTTGGTCCATTGGCGTGGTTATGGTCCAGAGGAGCGTTCCTGGGTTCCCTCCGCAGATGTCCATGCTCCTGCCTTGCTCCGAGCCTTCCACGCACGCTTCCCTCAGAAACCGTTTTTTGCTCCGCGGAGGAGGGGCCCTTGAGGGGGAGGTACTGTCATGGTCTTACCTTCTTGCTGTTCTCCTTCGTTTGACATGTGCTGGCGGCCATCTTGGTTTCTGGGTTTCTTGTAGCCTTCCACCCTGCGGCTCCTCCTTCCCACTGGGAGGAGCTGGATGCCTAGCTCATATATATAGGAGGTCTGTGGCTTCAGTTCCTTGCTTGGTCCTCCTGTGTTCACATGCTTCTAAGACTGCTGCTGCTTCTGGTTCCTGATCCTGGCTTCGTCTGACTACCCTGCTGGTTCCTGATCCTGGCTTCGTCTGACTACCCTGCTGGTTCCTGATCCTGGCTTCGTCTGACTACCCTTCTGGTTCCTGATCTCTGGCCTCTCAAAGACTCTGCCGGTTTCACCATTCATTTGGACTTTTGCTTTACAGCTTTATTTTCAATAAAGCCTTCTTATTTTCACTTATCTCTTGTTGTACGTCTGGTTCATGGTTCCGTGACAGATCCCCACCCGCCGCGCGGCAGTGATCGGAAATATACATGACGTACCGGTACGTCATGTGTCCTTAAGTACCATGGCATTATGACGTACCAGTACGTCATGTGTCCCCAACAGGTTAAGTACTTTGCCCAAAATGGGTGTTTTTTTTTGCTAACAGAATTTGACAGCAGTATATAACGCTTGAATTTCACATGTACAGATGCAGCAAGGGCTGTAAAATTTTGTATTTTGCCCAAAAAGGGTGTTTTTTAAAACCCAGAAAATTATAGCTGTATTTCTAGCTTAAATTGCACACTGACTAATGCAGCAGAGGCCCAAGATGGAGGGTATTGCCAAAAATTGGTGTTTTTTAAAAGCCAAAAAATTATTGAAGTATTTCAAGCTTCTTTAACAATCACAGATGCAGCAAAGGCTGCAATATTAAGTATGACTAAATGCGACAAAGGCACCAGATGTAGGATATTGCCAAAAATGTGTGTTTTTTTTAAACCCAGATTATTATTGCAGTATTTCAAGCTTGGATTTCAATGTCACAAAAGCACAGATGCTGTGCTGGTGCACTGAGCTTGCATAAAATGGCCACCGCCACCCACCTAACTAACAGATGGATAAAAGTTATTTTTCTCTGTCACTGGGCTCAGGGCAGGGTAAAAAGATTGTTCACTGCACCCACACAACTAAATCTATGTAGATCGCTGAGTTCAATTGCAGTTCTGATTAAAGTTTCTTTCCTATTCTCTCCCTCACAGCAGCAGCATCCTATCCTTACACTAAAAAATCCTAAAGTTCGGTACAAACCCCAACTTTACAGTTCGGGTTCGCTCAACCCTAGCCAGCTGATCAGAAATACAGTATACCTGTCTAGTGAAGTGACGGTACGGTATGGTGTGTAAAACTGGTTCACCTCCCCGTGGTGCACCCTGTGTAATGCTAAATGAACCAGCAAATAATGACGGTCAGACAATGAAAGATTCTCCAGAGTCCTGATAGTGAGTGACCAACAGGACACAAAATGTAATCTATATACTGTGTGTGTGCGCGTGTGTATTTTTTTTGGGGGTGGGGGTGGGGCGGCATGGGCAGGGTGTTTGGGGGGGTAAGTGTTCGGTAGGAAAATAGATGTGCAATGTGCATATGAGAGATATTTTGATGCTGTGCATAAATACAGTACAGACCAAAAGTTTGGACACACCTTCTCATTCAAAGAGTTTTCTTTATTTTCATGACTATGAAAATTGTAGATTCACACTGAAGGCATCAAAACTATGAATTAACACATGTGGAATTATATACATAACAAACATGTGTGAAACAAATGAAAATATGTCATATTCTAGGTTCTTCAAAGTAGCCACGTTTTGCTTTGATTACTGCTTTGCACACTCTTGGCATTCTCTTGATGAGCGTCAAGAGGTAGACCCCTGAAATGGTTTTCACTTCACAGGTGTGCCCTGTCAGGTTTAATAAGTGGGATTTCTTGCCTTATAAATGGGGTTGGGACCATCAGTTGCGTTGAGGAGAAGTCAGGTGGATACACAGCTGATAGTCCTACTGAATAGACTGTTAGAATTTGTATTATGGCAAGAAAAAAGCAGCTAAGTAAAGAAAAACGAGTGGCCATCATTACTTTAAGAAATGAAGGTCAGTCAGTCAGCCGAAAAAATTGGGAAAACTTTGAAAGTAAGGGCTATTTGACCATGAAGGAGAGTGATGGGGTGCTGCGCCAGATGACCTGGCCTCCACAGTCACCGGACCTGAACCCAATCTGGATGGTTTGGGGTGAGCTGGACCGCAGAGTGAAGGCAAAAGGGCCAACAAGTGCTAAGCATCTCTGGGAACTCCTTCAAGACTGTTGGAAGACCATTTCAGGGGACTACCTCTTTAAGCTCATCAAGAGAATGCCAAGAGTGTGCAAAGCAGTAATCAATGCAAAAGGTGGCCACTTTGAAGAACCTAGAATATGACATATTTTCAGTTGTTTCACACTTGTTTGTTATGTATATAATTCCACATGTGTTAATTCATAGTTTTGATGCCTTCATAGTCATGAAAATAAAGAAAACTCTTTGAATGAGAAGGTGTGTCCAAACATGTGGTCTGTACCGTACATGCTACAGACACAGTTCTGTGATGTCACAACAATACTTACTGCACCAATGAGTAATATCTACTTAGACCTGTAAAAATGTGTAGTTGAATATCATGCTATTTTAAAAATCGCATGAAAATGAGCTTTTCCTAATGGCGATTAAAAATAAGAAATTATCTACAACTTAATTGTATGTTCAAACATGTAACAAATACAGTGCTTGAATGTCACATTACTTACGGTGATCAGGTGTTCTGTCTCCTTGGCAAGAAATATCCTGTTAGTAGCCATTTTCTCCAATTGCCTCAAACTTCAGGTAGTTTAACCACCTCCGGACCGCTGTACGCACAGACGCGTCCTGGAGGTGGTTGTTTCATTCCGAGTGGACGCGCCGGCGCGTCTTCTCGCGAGACGCGAGATTTCGGTCACAGCCGGCCCGCGCATGCGCATCGCGGGCCGGCAAAAGTTCGAGGAGAGTTGCATCAGCAACCTGCCAGCCAATGATCGTCGCTGGCAGGTTGCTGATTTTTAAAAAATCGAATCACAAACCAGATAACAGATCATATTAGTAAATATGATCTGTTAAATGGCTTCTCTGCTCCTGTGCTGGTCCTTTTCGTCGGTTGGATCCAGCACAGGAGCAGACTTCACAGTGAGTACACCAAACAGCACACCTTAGCCCCAGATCACCCCCCTGCACCCCAATTAACCCTTTGATCACCCCTTTGATCGCCCCTGTCAATCACTAGTGAAAGGAAAAAAAGTGATCAGTGTAAACTGTCACTTTTTTTTTTTCACTGGTATTGGCTGTTAGGTTTTAGGGATAGTTTAGGCCCCTTGGTTAGGTAGTTAGCGTCAGTTAGCGCCCACCCCACCGCACCGCAGTCACTTTTATTCGCTGATTAGCGTATCGCTAATCAGCATTTGTACTTTTATAGTATCTGTAAGTGATCAAAACTGATCACGGTCAGATCTATAATAGTATTAGTGTCACTTTAGTTCGCCCTCCACCCAAAACGCAGTGTTTGCCCGATCAGGCCTGATCGGTCGCCCACACGTGCGTTCACCCACGCCCGCCCCACCGCAGTGACAAAAAATTATTATTTTTTGATCACTGCACATTCACTTTACACGCACTGCGGCGATAAAAAAATCAGTTTTGATATTTTTTATCAACCGCAGCGGCCTCCGGTACTTCGCTAGCCTCCCCTTTGTAAGACAGGTTTGCTTTTTTTCTTGGGTAGTCTCAGGGAATACCCCTAAATTTAGTAGTCCAAAATGTCAAACAGGGGGTATTCTTCTGAAGAGGCCTACAGGATTCTGACCCAGTCGGATGAGGAGTGGGAACCCTCATCTGACGAATCTAGCGGGTCAGAATATGAACCTGTAGAAAGCAGTGGCTCTCTGACCCAAAGTTCGGACGAGGAGGTTGAGGTCCCTGGCAGCACCAGGCGTACCCGGCCGCGTGTCGCTAGACCACAGGTTACGCAGGATCCGCTTCAAGAGCAGCAGAGTGGGGCTGTCGCTGCCGGATCACGTGGTGAGGCATACACCAGCAGCGCAGCCCTTCCTGGACCTAGTACCAGCACTGCCGTACAACCTGGTGAAGTAGCGAGCACCAGAAGGGCAGTTGAAGCTGGTACGGTGGCACGTGCAGTAGTTACCCCGTCGCAGCCACCGCGCAGACAGGCCTGTAGACCCCCTAGAGTCCCTGAGGTGCTGGCAAACCCTGATTGGCAGTCACCAACTTCAGCCACACCTGTAGTTCCCCCTTTCACCGCCCAGTCTGGAGTTCGGGTTGAGACGGCTCAAATCGCTTCGGCCCTGGGATTTTTTGAGCTGTTCTTGACTGCGGAGCTCTTGGACTTAGTCGTGGCAGAGACCAACCAATATGCCACACAATTTATAACCGCAAACCCGGAAAGCTATTATGCCCAGCCTTTCCGGTGGAAACCAGTCCAAGTTTCCGAACTTAAAATTTTTCTGGGCCTTCTCCTCAACATGGGCCTGACAAAAAAGCATGAATTGCGGTCATATTGGTCCACGAACCCAATTCATCACATGCCCATGTTCTCTGCTGCTATGTCCAGGACACGATTTGAGACCATCCTGCGTTTTCTGCATTTTAGCGACAACACCACCTCCCGTCCCAGAGGCCACCCAGCTTTTGACCGGCTCCACAAAATTCGGCCCCTCATAGACCATTTCAACCAGAAATTTGCAGATTTGTATACCCCTGAGCAAAACATCTGCGTAGACGAGTCCCTAATACATTTTACCGGGCGCCTTGGCTTCAAACAATACATCCCAAGCAAGCGTGCCCGGTATGGGGTCAAATTGTATAAGCTCTGTGAAAGGGCCACAGGCTATACCCACAAATTTCGGATCTATGAGGGAAAAGATCAGACCCTGGAGCCGGTCGGTTGCCCTGACTACCTGGGGAGCAGTGGGAAGACAGTCTGGGACTTGGTGTCACCCTTATTCGGCAAGGGGTACCATCTTTATGTGGACAATTTTTACACAAGTGTGGCCCTCTTTAGGCATTTGTTTCTAGAACGGATTTGCGCCTGTGGCACCGCGCGAACTAGTCGCGTGGGCTTCCCCCAACGGCTTGTAACCACCCGTCTTGCAAGGGGGGAGAGGGCTGCCTTGTGTAACGAAAAACTGCTCGCGGTGAAATGGAGAGACAAGCGTGACGTTTACATGCTCTCCTCCATTCACGCAGACACGACAATCCAAATTGAAAGGGCAACCCGTGTCATTGAAAAGCCCCTCTCAGTCCACGACTATAATGCGCTCATGGGAGGGGTGGACTTCAATGACCAGATGTTGGCTCCCTATTTAGTTTCCCGCAGAACCAGACGCTGGTATAAGAAGGTGTCTGTATATTTAATTCAATTGGCGCTGTACAATAGTTTTGTTCTCTACAGTAAGGCTGGGAGAACAGGATCCTTCCTCAAATTCCAGGAAGAGATCATCGCGAACCTCCTTTACCCAGGAGGTTCCGTGGCCCCATCCACCAGTGTAGTTAGCCGTCTACACGAGCGACATTTCCCCAGTGTCGTTGCTGGTACCTCAACCCAACCGCCACCCCGAAAAAAATGTTGTGTCTGTAGCAGGAGTGGAATAAGGCGTGACACCCGCTATTTCTGTCCTGACTGCCCTGACCACCCTGCCCTATGCTTAGGTGAGTGTTTCCGGAAGTACCACACACAGGTACACCTAGCATAGGGATTGCATCTCACAGGACAGGCACACAGGGCTATTAGGGCCCTTTTACTCACAGCTGCTGCAAACCTCTCCTTTCACCTGGGATAAAGTGCATAACGTACTTCGCCACATCTTTGGGCGATTTGCGCTTTGCACATTGTCCCATGGGGAAGGAGAGGTTTGTTCTATAAAGGTAAAAAAAACTAAACAAAAAAAAAATTACCGGTAAGTAAAAAAGTTACAAAAGTTAAAAAAAGTTAATATGTTCTGTTCTAAAGTTAATAAAGTTATTGCTTTGCGGCCTGGTTTTTTCTTTTTTTTTTTTTTTTTTTTTACCTTCCAGGTGGACCAACCGATCGACTAGCTGCAGCACTGATGTGCATTCGGACAGAAGCATTGTGCTGCTGTCAGATTACACGCAAGTCGGTGTATGCGGCGCTGCAAGACGAGATTTCTCCTCTGCAGTAAAAGATACGTTTGCCGAGGCATATGAGCTGAGGAGGTGGCGGTGTTCATATACTTTGGCAAACACTTTGGATATATAAAAAAAAAAATCCCGGCAATGATTTATTCATCCACATCGATTGATGTGAATGGAGAAATCGGGTTTGCCAGGGCATACGAGCTAAGTGGGCATGGATGTTGGGCGGAGCTCCTATGTCCTGGCAGACGCCTTTCCCCTCCTTTTTCTTTTTTTGGCAGAGATTTTTTCATCCACATTGATTGATGCGAATGAAGAAATCTGTGCCGTTCATTTTTTTCTTTCAGCCCAGAGGCTGAACGGAAAAAAAAAATCTCATTACCTGTATGCTCAATATAAGGAGAATAGCAGAAACTCCTAATGCTGGGCATACATGTAATGATTGCGGAGACCCTCAAATGCCAGGGCAGTACAAACACCCCACAAATAACACCATTTTGGAAAGAAGACACCCCAAGGTATTCGCTGAGGGGCATATTGAGTCCATGAAAGATTGAAATTTTTGTCCCAAGTTAGCGGAAAGGGAGACTTTGTGAGAAAAAAAAATAAAAAAATAAATTTCCGCTAACTTGTGCCAAAATTTTTTTTTTCTATGAACTCGCCATGCCCCTCATTGAATACCTTGGGGTGTCTTCTTTCCAAAATGGGGTCACATGTGGGGTATTTATACTGCCCTGGCATTTTAGGGGCCCCAAAGCGTGAGAAGAAGTCTGGTATCCAAATGTCTAAAAATGCCCTCCTAAAAGGAATTTGGGCCCCTTTGCCCACCTAGGCTGCAAAAAAGTGTCACACATGTGGTATCTCCGTATTCAGTAGAAGTTGGTGAATGTGTTTTGGGGTGTCATTTTACATATACCCATGCTGGGTGAGATAAATATCTTGGTCAAATGCCAACTTTGTATAAAAAAATG
Organism: Bufo bufo; assembly: GCF_905171765.1. Classification (NCBI taxonomy): domain Eukaryota; kingdom Metazoa; phylum Chordata; class Amphibia; order Anura; family Bufonidae; genus Bufo; species Bufo bufo. The sequence goes on along the minus strand of NC_053390.1, from coordinate 650,159,589 downwards.
GGAAAAGTTGTCTTTTGCCAAGATATTTCTCTCACCCAGCATGGGTATATGTAAAATGACACCACAAAACACATTCCCCAACTTCTCCCGAGTACGGCGATACCAGATGTGTGACACTTTTTTGCAGCCTAGGTGGGCAAAGGGGCCCACATTCCAAAGAGCACCTTTCGGATTTCACAGGTCATTTACCTACTTACCACACATTAGGGCCCCTGGAAAATGCCAGGGCAGTATAACTACCCCACAAGTGACCCTATTTTGGAAAGAAGACACCCCAAGGTATTCCGTGAGGGGCATGGCGAGTTCCTAGAATTTTTTATTTTTTGTCACAAGTTAGTGGAAAATAATGATTTTTTTTTTTTTTTTTTTTTTAACATACAAAGTCTCATATTCCACTAACTTGTGACAAAAAATAAAAACTTCCATGAACTCACTATGCCCATCAGCGAATACCTTGGGATGTCTTCTTTCCAAAATGGGGTCACTTGTGGGGTAGTTATACTGCCCTGGCATTCTAGGGGCCCAAATGTGTGGTAAGGAGTTTGAAATCAAATTCTGTAAGAAATGACGAGTGAAATCCGAAAGGTGCTCTTTGGAATATGGGCCCCTTTGCCCACCTAGGCTGCAAAAAAGTGTCACACATCTGGTATCTCCGTACTCAGTAGAAGTTGGGGAATGTGTTTTGGGGTGTCATTTTACATATACCCATGCTGGGTGAGAGAAATATCTTGGCAAAAGACAACTTTTCCCATTTTTTTATACAAAGTTGGCATTTGACCAAGATATTTATCTCACCCAGCATGGGTATATGTAAAAAGACACCCCAAAACACATTCCCCAACTTCTACTGAATAAGGAGATACCAGATGTGTGACACTTTTTTGCAGCCTAGGTGGGCAAAGGGGCCCATATTCCAAAGAGCACCTTTCGGATTTCACTCGTCATTTTTTACAGAATTTGATTTCAAACTCCTTACCACACATTTGGGCCCCTAGAATGCCAGGGCAGTATAACTACCCCACAAGTGACCCCATTTTGGAAAGAAGACACCCCAAGGTATTTCGTGAGGGGCATGGCGAGTTCCTAGAATTTTTTATTTTTTGTCACAAGTTAGTGGAAAATGATGATTTTTTTTTTTTTTTTTTTTTTTCATACAAAGTCTCATATTCCACTAACTTGTGACAAAAAATAAAAACTTCCATGAACTCGCCATGCCCATCAGTGAATACCTTGGGGTCTCTTCTTTCCAAAATGGGGTCACTTGTGGGGTAGTTATACTGCCCTGGCATTCTAGGGGCCCAAATGTGTGGTAAGGAGTTTGAAATCAAATTCTGTAAAAAATGACGAGTGAAATCCGAAAGGTGCTCTTTGGAATATGGGCCCCTTTGCCCACCTAGGCTGCAAAAAAGTGTCACACATCTGGTATCTCCGTACTCAGTAGAAGTTGGGGAATGTGTTTTGGGGTGTCATTTTACATATACCCATGCTGGGTGAGAGAAATATCTTGGCAAAAGACAACTTTTCCCATTTTTTTTATACAAAGTTGGCATTTGACCAAGATATTTATCTCACCCAGCATGGGTATATGTAAAAAGACACCCCAAAACACATTCCCCAACTTCTACTGAATAAGGAGATACCAGATGTGTGACACTTTTTGCAGCCTAGGTGGGCAAAGGGGCCCATATTCCAAAGAGCACCTTTCGGATTTCACTCGTCATTTTTTACAGAATTTGATTTCAAACTCCTTACCACACATTTGGGCCCCTAGAATGCCAGGGCAGTATAACTACCCCACAAGTGACCCCATTTTGGAAAGAAGACACCCCAAGGTATTTCGTGAGGGGCATGGCGAGTTCCTAGAATTTTTTATTTTTTGTCACAAGTTAGTGGAAAATGATGATTTTTTTTTTTTTTTTTTTTTCATGCAAAGTCTCATATTCCACTAACTTGTGACAAAAAATAAAAACTTCCATGAACTCGCCATGCCCATCAGTGAATACCTTGGGGTCTCTTCTTTCCAAAATGGGGTCACTTGTGGGGTAGTTATACTGCCCTGGCATTCTAGGGGCCCAAATGTGTGGTAAGGAGTTTGAAATCAAATTCTGTAAAAAATGACGAGTGAAATCCGAAAGGTGCTCTTTGGAATATGGGCCCCTTTGCCCACCTAGGCTGCAAAAAAGTGTCACACATCTGGTATCTCCGTACTCAGTAGAAGTTGGGGAATGTGTTTTGGGGTGTCATTTTACATATACCCATGCTGGGTGAGAGAAATATCTTGGCAAAAGACAACTTTTCCCATTTTTTTATACAAAGTTGGCATTTGACCAAGATATTTATCTCACCCAGCATGGGTATATGTAAAAAGACACCCCAAAACACATTCCCCAACTTCTACTGAATAAGGAGATACCAGATGTGTGACACTTTTTTGCAGCCTAGGGGGGCAAAGGGGCCCATATTCCAAAGAGCACCTTTCGGATTTCACTCGTCATTTTTTACAGAATTTGATTTCAAACTCCTTACCACACATTTGGGCCCCTAGAATGCCAGGGCAGTATAACTACCCCACAAGTGACCCCATTTTGGAAAGAAGACACCCCAAGGTATTTCGTGAGGGGCATGGCGAGTTCCTAGAATTTTTTATTTTTTGTCACAAGTTAGTGGAAAATGATGATTTTTTTTTTTTTTTTTTTCATACAAAGTCTCATATTCCACTAACTTGTGACAAAAAATAAAAACTTCCATGAACTCGCCATGCCCATCAGTGAATACCTTGGGGTCTCTTCTTTCCAAAATGGGGTCACTTGTGGGGTAGTTATACTGCCCTGGCATTCTAGGGGCCCAAATGTGTGGTAAGGAGTTTGAAATCAAATTCTGTAAAAAATGACGAGTGAAATCCGAAAGGTGCTCTTTGGAATATGGGCCCCTTTGCCCACCTAGGCTGCAAAAAAGTGTCACACATCTGGTATCTCCGTACTCAGTAGAAGTTGGGGAATGTGTTTTGGGGTGTCATTTTACATATACCCATGCTGGGTGAGAGAAATATCTTGGCAAAAGACAACTTTTCCCATTTTTTTATACAAAGTTGGCATTTGACCAAGATATTTCTCTCACCCAGCATGGGTATATGTAAAAAGACACCCCAAAACACATTCCCCAACTTCTACTGAATACGGAGATACCAGATGTGTGACACTTTTTTGCAGCCTAGGTGGGCAAAGGGGCCCATATTCCAAAGAGCACCTTTCGGATTTCACTCGTCATTTTTTACAGAATTTGATTTCAAACTCCTTACCACACATTTGGGCCCCTAGAATGCCAGGGCAGTAGAACTACCCCACAAGTGACCCCATTTTGGAAAGAAGAGACCCCAAGGTATTCGCTGATGGGCATAGTGAGTTCATAGAACTTTTTATTTTTTGTCACAAGTTAGTGGAATATGAGACTTTGTAATAAAAAAAAAAAAAAAAAATCATCATTTTCCGCTAACTTGTGACAAAAAATAAAAAGTTCTATGAACTCACTATGCCCATCAGTGAATACCTTAGGGTGTGTACTTTCCGAAATGGGGTCATTTGTGGGGTGTTTGTACTGTCTGGCCATTGTAGAACCTCAGGAAACATGACAGGTGCTCAGAAAGTCAGAGCTGCTTCAAAAAGCGGAAATTCACATTTTTGTACCATAGTTTGTAAACGCTATAACTTTTACCCAAACCATTTTTTTTTTACCCAAACATTTTTTTTTTATCAAAGACATGTAGGACAATAAATTTAGAGCAAAATTTATATATGGATCTTGTTTTTTTTGCAAAATTTTACAACTGAAAGTGAAAAATGTCATTTTTTTGCAAAAAAAATCGTTAAATTTCGATTAATAACAAAAAAAGTAAAAATGTCAGCAGCAATGAAATACCACCAAATGAAAGCTCTATTAGTGAGAAGAAAAGGAGGCAAAATTCATTTGGGTGGTAAGTTGCATGACCGAGCAATAAATGGTGAAAGTAGTGTAGGTCAGAAGTGTAAAAAGTGGCCTGGTCTTTCAGGGTGTTTAAGCACTGGGGGCTGAGGTGGTTAAAAACTGCGGCCACACCTCTTCCTCAGTCTCAACATGCACTGTGAAGCGATTTTACATTGCGATTCTTGCAGTATAAAAATACTAATCGAATATAGCAAATGAAATTACGTGACACTGATTATGTGCTGGAAGCCAATTTTTAAAATCTTTTTAAACTTCGTTAAATTCGACTCGCCCTTTATCACATGTGCACTTAAGCGATTTTTACATTGGGATTATCGCATTAATATAACAAACTAATTTTAGCAAGGTCACGAATATTTGACGAATATTCGCCCATATATTTGCGAAATATCACAAATTCTAATAAACACTCTGCCGCTCATCACTATTGGAAAGCCTTTTGTATAGTGTAAAAATAGAAAATAATTAGGGCCTAATTGCCGTTCAGCTGTGTGCAGTGATATATTTACAGCCCTGTTTGCCACGTATTAGTGGCGAAATAAAAATATATTCGCCATCCAGCGTTGCACTTATCTGGTGAAAAGGCCTTTTGTGTAGTGTAAAAGTAGTAAAAAATGAGGCCAAATTGCTGTTCAGCGGTGCAGTTATATGTGGTGAAGCCCTTTATGCGTTATGGACCGAATTACGCAGTGGTGGAAATTTTTTTGTGTTAAACAGCTTTTTTGTGAAAATTGATGGGTGATTGTAGACTTTGGTATGTATAACTGAATCCAATTATCCTTTCATTGTTGAAATTTTTTATTTCAAACATGTTTTTTTTGGGAAATGTATGGGTGATTGTACACCTCCTTTTGCAGTATGGCCCGAATTATGCAGTGGTGAAATTTTTATGTTAAACAGGCTATTTTTGGAAAATTGCTGGGTGATTGTAGACTTTGTTCTGTATGGACCGAATCCCATTATCCTTTCATTGGCGAAATTTTTTATTTCAAACATGTTTTGTTGGGGAAAATTGATGGGTGATTGTACACCTCCTTTGCCATATGACCAAATTACTTAGTGGTTGAAATTCTTTATGTGACACTGACTTTTTTTCGGAAAATGTATAGGTGATTGTACACCTCGTTTTGCGTTATGGGCTGAATTACGCAGTGGTGAAATTTGTTATGTGAAACTGTCTTTTTATGGGAAAATTGATGGGTGACTGTACACCTCCTTTTGCTGTATGGGCCGAATTACGCAGTGGTGAAATTTTTTATTTCAAAGCAAACTCCGCTGCTCTGTATCTCTTGTGAAGTCAATGTCTCCAACTATGCCCCTCGTGCAAATTTACACCAAATACATTATTTTCATGTAGAGATCCAAGAATTATGTTGGAGGCATGTAGTGTATGCAAGCCATGTGCGACCCCTCTCATCACTCAAGCTGTTCTGCACCTGGTTAGCCTGGGCGAACAGAGTCACACAGGGGAGGAACTGCTCTGTGTCCTCCAGCAAGAAATCGAATCCTGGCTATCTCCGCAACAACTGAAAATCGGAACCATGGTGACCAACAACGGGAAGAACATGGTGTCAGCACTGCGTCAAGGAGGCTGAGCCATGCTCCCTGGTTGTCAAGCTGTTTCCTGAAGTCTTCCACCCATCTGCAAGACATCCTAAACAATGGCCAGGAACTTGTATGCACTTCAGCCACTCGTACACCGCCAAGCACACCCTCCTTGAGCTGCAGCGGCAGAACAGCATCCCCCAACATAGGCTGATATGTGAAGTTTCCACCTGTTGAAATTCAACCCTCCATATGTTGGACTGACTATACGAACAGATAAAGGCTATCAACAATTTATTGATGAACCAAGCGGACAGGAGTAGTCCCCTGTGTAACTTTGATGTCAGCCAGTGGCAGCTCATGTGTGACACCTGCCATTTGCTCAGGCCCTTTGAGGAGGCCATGTAATTTGTCAGTCTCCAGGACTATGGGATGAATGATGTCATTCCACTGCTTCATGTCCTGGAATAGATGCTGGTAAATCTGGCTGGTCAGGGGTCACTGAAATCCACCATCTAAAACATAGCTTTTATTAGTATATTACAATAAGAACTTGTCCCCATATATACACAAAAAAATGAAAAAAATTATGATAATAAAATAAAAATAGCTATCCCATAAGGTCAATGAAGTATAGGGTGTGTCAGGTAGACCAATGATGGAAATAAGGGAAGCTGACCCTAGTTTAACCCTATACTACAAACGGAATAGCCGCCCCGATAGGGGCGATCCCGTGTCTCGTAGATCAATGGCAGGCAACCTATTCCTAGACAATAACGTACAAAAAACTAAATAGTGCATGTATCCCAAGTGATATAGACAAAGACACAGTACCAAACGTGAGCACACGTGAGGTCTGAGAACAATCCCAATGCGTTTCGCCTAATTGATGATAGGCTCATCAGGGGATTACTATGAGAGTGTTGTCAGAACAAACATAAGAGAAATATGAATGGACTAAGATGCAGCCAATCAAAGACAACAATTGAGAACTAAAGTATTGTCTATTTGGTTCCCAAATCTGGATAAACTAAGTGGTAGAATCCCATATGCACTTCAGGGGATACATAGATATGACTCCTGGTTAACAGTCAGGTGGTCAATACCCCAATGTGCATGTAAGATAATGCCGATATTGATGTATCAGGACATGGAATGATGATAAGCAGGCATATAAAGGCAAATTAACAACATGTTACAACCAAAGAGGTACAAAGATGGCTGGATAACTGATATACAATCCAAGTCTATTCAAATAACAACCCCTTAATGGTATATTCTGTGGTGCAAATAGCAAAAACAATGTCCATAAGATAGAACCACAAGCCAATTCAGTAACAACTGAATCTTATATAGACAAAAGGGGATATATAGATATGATAATTGATAATTAGTTGTGTTAATGTCTCAAAACATGATGGTAAGCAGGCATATATAGGCAAGTTGACAACATGTTATAACCAAGGACAACATGTTATAACCAAGGAGATGGCTGGATAACAGATATATAATCCAGACCCATTCAGATAACAACCTCTTATTTGTATAAGTGGCAGAACAAATGCAAAAAAAAAAAAATGAAAAAAAAAATGGAACCACATACAAACTCAGTTATAACAAGCATGAAATGGTGCTAGGTATTTAGTGATACTTGCGTGCCCAGGCACTAGCGGGGAAGGGGAGAGAGGTCCCACCAACAATACATGCTGCCGCGCTGATGATGTCTGCAGAATGACACGCTGTATGGCACGCTGTTTTAAATGATCGGCTGGTCACATGACTGCTGGTCACCTGAGCAAAAGCCAATCATGTGACTGGGAGGACCGCCCATCACCCGGATGCTGGCTAATCACAGGTGCCTGCACTGCTCACCATTCAGTGTCACATGAAGGCTGGTCACCTGACCACAAGTCGATCATGTGACTAGAGAATACCGCCCATCTCCAAGGTCCTGTACCTTTTGTTTTATTATTGTTTCATAGACCTCGCTATTCGCTACTATATTAACTGGGCGCGCAGCAAGTGCTAAAGAAAGATGCTCAATTCGGCAATGATAAAATGAATCCAGTATATGAAGATATCGGAATAACTTAGATAAGTTTATGTAGGAGTAAATAAAAGCAGAAATACCTATCAAAAGGAGTATATTCTGAGGATATTAAGTGGTCCAGAAAAGACAAGGGGGAGGGTAATATTATGTATCCTCTCACTTAGGCAACTGTTTTCAAATTAACTCTTTTCGAACCTTATGATAATGATGACCGTATGTTAAATGAAGCACGCAAATTCAATACATTCATTTAGTCCAGATGGAGTGATGTATTAAGGATATAGATCCACCTGGACTCCTTTGTTTCAGAATTTTATCCGCATCCCACCCCTAATAGAGGGTCTAATGGTTTCAATCGCACTGAAGCGTATCGTCTGCGGATGCCTGCATGGTTTAAACAAACATTTCTAACCACTGGTTTATCTCGTTTGTTCCTGATATCGCCAATATGTTCAAGATCCTTATCTTGAAGGCTCTGCTCGTCTTGCCTACATATTTTAAACCAAAAAATGCATTGTGCCATATAAATGACATTAATGGTGTTAAAATTGGCAAAACAACGAATATCGAAAGTTTTGCTATTCTGGCTGTTAGAAAAGGTCCTACCAGGGCTATGAAGTTGCAGCTTTGCATTTACTGCATCTAAACGTCCCAGTTTGTCTGTTGGGTACCAAGTCTCAGTTTAGATGTTTGTATCTGGCTGGTCAGTAAACTGGAGACGTGATGCCTAGAAAGATAGCGGCAGAGTTTGATACATTTGTCTGTCAAGATCTCTTTTACAGTCAGTGAACGGGAACATCATTTATCACAAGGATATGCAAACACCAACCAATGGCGTGTTAACCCCCAGAAGTAAGGTCATCAGCACCAAGGAGCAGTCATTTTCCACAGCCGGAGGTATCCTCATGGAAGCTTGACCTCTGCACGTCGACAGTCCGCATTGCAAAGCTGGTCTAAAAGAAAATTCCCGCAGTGTACCCCCTTGGAGGAAACTCTTGATCCGCACAGCTGCTTTGCTCCTTCAAAAACAATGGCCCTCTGAACAACGTGACACCAATGTATAATTTCTAATACACCAGATTGAAAGAGTATTCCAAGCACCTGTCTGCCCACATAGCTGCCGAGAATCAAAAGGGTCTTGCTATTGAAGTGGGCTCAGAGCTGAACCTAAAAGCCAAATTTTCCTGTTTATCTGGACTGAAATGAAAGGACAGAGATCCACTGGCTATACTCATACAGATTTCATCCAAGCCTCCACTCACCAAGGCAAGCACAGAGGGACCGATTGTGTGGACAGGTTGGTTCTGCCGGACGTAAAGAGGACGATCTATTGGAGTTGTTACCAAAGACATTTACTTGCCTCCCGCTCTTCCTGTATAATGGCTCTGAGGCGCTCACGGCTATCGTAGGAAACTTTGACTGTTGTTTCGGTAAGCTGGTGATCAGTTCTCAGGACCTTGCATGGCTAGCAGCGATGTGGACCGGGTATGACGTGCTGTTTTTATGTGCCCGTTGAACCTCACATCATATGCCATCCACGCAGAGGATTCAAGACTTTATGGAATGATATTCATAAATCAAAGGACGAGGTCACGTTGAAGGAAGTGACAATTTATTCCAATGTCTTTACTAGCAGTTCTTCAGACACTTAGAATCCACTTATAAGCAACCTAGCTCGTCAAGGGTGATGGCATCTGCGGCATCAGTGCATGTGAAGTTCCTCAGTAAGGACTGCCTAATCCAGTGTTGGGATTCATCACTGAGCTGGCTATCAATAACATCCAGTAATTGGACACATGGACGACTCTCATCTCGGACCTTATCCACAATGTTCGGGACCCACCGATGTCTTACAACCAAATCACACAACTTATCTGTAGGACACCTTACTGTAGTCCACCTTGGTCTTAGTCATCTGTTAGCTCCAAGAATTTTGTGCAAGGGTTATCTGACAGTTAAAGAAGTTGTCAGATCTAAAAAAATTAAAATAAAAATTGGAAAATCATTGTTGTTTTAGCCAATTAGAAAGCATTAACTTTCCCAAAAAATCGGTAGGAATTAAAGCAAAGTGTGATTCATATGAAAAAATGCCACCAAGTGTCTATGAGCCACAGGCATAATCATCTAACTTGGTCATCATATTGACCTCTGTAGTTTGATATGTTAAAAGAGGGCAGTGCTCTGCTAATTCAAGCAATAATTCTAGAGTGGCCAACAACCAGTCCCCAACCCATAGAACATGGGTAATTTAGCAATACTATTGTTGGAAACTTAACTTTGTACTGTAGTCTGATTATAACTAATGGCTTGTGTGTATTTAAAATTTATAGGGCTTAAAAGTTTCATGCATAACTAAATCCAATTATTTTGTGCATAATATTTTGGGGACTTTTGAAAAATATGTATAAACTATGTAGAATGTTGTTCTGTGGTTGAAAACATTGCGAGCCAAAAATGTATTTTAAATTGAAAAAAGCAGCAAACAAAATAAAATTCTGTTGAACAAAGAGCACAGCTTTTGTGATAAAAATTCCAGCGTATTTCAGTTCTTTCTGTGAAGAAACTGCACAACATTTTTGGAAAATCAGAGGGCACAGTGCTGAACAATAAGATTAAAATCAGATTAGCTGCTGACCAGAATGGCAAAGAGTGGTAAACACATTTTCTTGTACAATGTGATGAACGATGTTCAACTGGACCAATAAATCATAGAGACAGTCTACTCTTTCAATGACACTTGGTCCTATTCATCAGGGGAGAATACTACATTATTTTGGATAAAACCAAGGTGATGGCGGTAAAAAGCATAAGCTTTGAATCCATCCAGACAGTACATTCTTCTGATAACATTCATAATTCCTTTGATTAGCGTCATTTCCTCACATTGTGTTTTAATAAATTAATTACGTTGACTACTAGGATTTTCATAGGGCAGATGTCTACAGACTGTACAGAGATGTCTACTCATATTTTATAAAATGTTATAATAATTTGGAATCATATTAAAGAATTCTGTCACTACAATCATTGCAGTGAAACAGGCTGACCTTCACATGTGGGGAGATTAGTAGAAGCTAGCAGTCTTGGTTACATCCCTATCTGTGGCTTATTTATTCAATATATATAGAATGAGCCTCTAAGAGCAACGAGGGTGTTACTGTTACACCTGGAGCTCCTTTCTTCTCCCTGCTGCTCATCACATCATCACGCCTGACTTCTCCTAGTCTCATGTCTTTTGCCATGTGCTTCAATATCCGGTGCAGCACAGTACAGGAAAAAGGTTTGCCACAGTTCTTCTCTGTATTGCACTGGGTACGAAGAACATAGCAAAGGCACAAGACTGGGAGAAGTCAGGGCCAGCTTGATGAGTGTTTACACTGTCCTTGCCCTGTCAAATACAATTGCAGGAGGCATGGCATCAGTAGGGAGAACTAAGTCTCCAGGAGTAATGGTAATTGTTAATTTGCATATATAAAAAATTCTGTTTTCTCAGAAATATAGCCACAGATAGGGATGGGACAGAGACTGCTAGAAAGATGTCCATGTTACATCCATTTTTTGTGGATCCATTGACTTTAATGGATATGTGGTATGCATTTTGCAGCCAATTATAGGACATGTATAGGACATGCGGAATGGACATATGGATGATCTGTGTGCTTTCCCATCCATGTATCTGTTCCGCAAAAAAAATAGAACATGTCCCTATTCTTGGCCACAAAATGCAATCCACAGACCCATTTAAGTCAATGGTTCTGCAAAAATACACATGCAACATGTACGTCTCATGCACATCATCCATATTTTGTGGATCCCCGTTTTTGTGGACTGCAAAATACGGTTGTCTGCCTGCGGTCTTACTTTATTTTCGATTACAGTTGGTTAATTGATAATGGCATAATGTTGGCTATATATGGTAGCATAGTGGCTCAGTGGTTAGCACTGTGCCTTGCAACGCTAGGCTCTTAGGTCACCATCTGCATGGAGTAGTGTATACTCTCCCATGTTTGCGTGTTTTTCCTCCACACCTCCAAAGACATACTTAGGCCTCATGCACACAACCGTATGTAATTGCGGTCCGCAAAAGACGGATCCACAAAAAATACGGATGACAGCCGTGTGCTTCCGTATTTTGCGGAACGGAACAGCTGGCCCCTATAGAACAGTCCTATCCTTGCCTTGTAATGCGGACAATAATAGGACATGTTCTACTTTTTGGGGAACGGAAATACAGACATATGGAAACAGAATGCACATGGATTACCTTCGTTTGGAATGGTTCCGTATACGGTCCGCAAAGAAAACCTGGAACTGACACGGAATTAAATATGTTCGTGTGCATGAGGCCTTATAGGAACTTAGATTCACTGAGGATAGTGTGATGTTATGTCCTGAAAAGCGCTGCAGAATATGTCTATATAAATGAGCAAAATAAATAAATATGCATAAGAATTAAATCATTCCATGAAAACAAAGTGCTTCCAAATTTTTGTAAGTCTCTAAAAGTTCAAGATAAAGATAATGCAACTTAGAGCCCATTTTAGGAACTTTAGGACGGAATGCAAAACGAAACCCTTTAATAAAAAATAACCCTTTAAGAGGCATTCCAATTTGTTCTGTCCTAATACATGTCTATGGCAACATATACGGTTCCTGTTTTTTTTTCCATTATGCATGATGGAAAAATAAGTCCTGGCGACGGATTTTTTTTTTCTGCCATGCACACGGTAAAAACCGAACTGTTATATATGCCCAAAGAAATATATTAGGACGCAGCGAAAACGAATGCTCTTAAAGGGATCTGTTTTGCATTCCGTCCTAAAATTCTGTTATATTCCATTATAACTCTGTATAACAAAGCACTATAGCGGAATTTCTAACAGTAATGCAAACCTAAGATGCTTCTTTTTTCCACATAGAAGTGCTACAAAAAAAGCAGATCGGATGCGGACTAAAACAACGGTTGAGTGCATGAGCTCTTGTTAGTAGACCTTTATCCATGATATTTTAAGACAATATAGAGATGGGCCTTGCGTTCGCCCAGCGGGTCGGTTTCACGCGAACTTTGCTCTTCGCGTTTTGGCCGAACATGTGAACATATGGCAATATTTGGACGCGCCATAATCTTTTTTGCATAGCGCCGAACATTGACCCATGACACATCCATCAGGTGGGACAGGACAGCTAATTGAGACGTTTCAGCACATGGACACACCCCCAACTCTAGAACAGAACCCGATCTAGCAGCCATTTTACATTATGTTTTTTGCCAGTGTAGGGGAAAGTTTGCATTTTGGAGCAGGGACGTTAGTGACAACCAAATGCTAGCTAACAGGGCACAAAAGTCTTTTTATAGGAATGTATAGGTGTGCTATTGAAAGTTGTTGATATAGAAGGGGGGGGGTTTGGGTTGATATATTATAATATACTTTATAACATAGAAATTATATTATAGTGTATTGTATTGTGCAGCACTTGTGAGCGTTTCTGCTGCGATACCGCAGCTAGATAGAATGACAAACCATATTGGAGTAACAAATAGCAAACGGGTGATGATATACCTGTTGCCCCCAAAAAAAAACTGCTTGAGGATGCTGCGATATACCTTCTTTCACAAAATCCTGATTGAGGGGTGCTATAAACCTTCTTCCACAAAATACTAATGGAGGGGTGCTATTGCTATATACCTTCTTCCACCTAATACTTATTGAGGGATGTGATACACCTGCTTCCACAAAATACTGATTGAGGGTGCCATATACCTGGTTTCTTCTCCAAATACTGTGTGAGGGGTGCTATATACCTTTTCCGCCAAATCTGATTGAGGGGTGCCATATACCTTCTTTCACAAAATACTGATTGAGGGTGCTATTGCTATATTCCTTCTTCCACCACATACTGTCACAACCAGACCAGCTGAGGAAGCTCTGACAGGAGCTTTCCAGATCCTCCTCCTTGAGTTTCTTTGTTTGGTTAAGTTCCTCATCTCGTTAGTCTATCTCATTTATCATGCAGTGGACTGATTGCTTCCCTTTAAGTTCCTCCCATAATGCAGGGGTATGTGTGCGGCTTATACAACTTCCTGGAGTGTGTGTGCATGCTGTTTCTATTCCCAGTCCTCTGCAAGATAAGTGCTGTTCCTTTATTTGTGATTTTCTTCTGCTGATTTTCAGGTGACCCTGACTCCCTCCGTGTCTGTGTAGGGAGCCAGTGTCGTGTCCCCTCACTATTGTAGGTCTTCAGGTATTAGATAGCCGAGGTACGTGGATATGCGCCCATCCACCTTTGGGGTGTTTGCATAGGCTGAGCAATTAGGAGAGTGGCAGGTCTCATGTAGGGGTCTCCCTTTGTTCCTTAGTTGTGATCCATGAGTCATTAATTGTATTGCATGGTCTTTTTTCCTGTACACCATCCGTGACATTATAAGCCGCCAAAACCGTCTCATGCATGATCCGGTTTCACTTTTGGCTGAGCGCTTCCAGGTCTTTCATTGGAGGTAGCTGATCTCCGTAAGACTTTTTCCTCAGTTTCAAGTGACCGGTTCAGCTTTGCGTTCATGAGTTTTGTTCTGACCTAAGACTCGCTCCCGGATACGTTCTCCGGGTGTAGTGAGAATTTTGTGCATTTTAGAGAGGATTGCAAACTCCATTTTCGCCTTCTCCCCATTCCTCTGTGATGAAGAACGGAGGGTGGGGATCATTATAGCGCTGCTCAGGGGTAACGCTCAGTCCCTGGGCCTTTTTCGCTGCGGGAGGGGGGCACGGCCCCTCCGTTCAGTGGATGAATTCGTTTTAGCCCTGTCAGATATATGATGATCCATCGTATTGCTCTGGCTGAGTCTAGACTACGTCTGTTATGCCAGGGTAAACAATCCGCAGAGATTACTGCTCAGAATTTCGAGATGGGCTGCTGATACTGGTTGGTAATGATGCTGCACTCCAAAGTCAATTTGCCAGGGTCTTTCAGAGGGATTGAAAGATGCATTTGCTTTTCATGAGAGACCTACCTCCTTGGACTCTGCCATGTCCTCGGGCCGTTCGTATTGACAGGCGTCTTAGAGAGAGAGGAGAGATCTCTCCTTCCTGTCATACTCAGTCCCGGGACAGTGCAGCGGTCTCTTCTGTGCGCAGGGGGTCTCAGGTCGCTGTCAGCCCCTTCTGAGCATGAGCCCATCAGCTGGGTTGATTGCCTCTGACAATAGAAGATTCAGCCCGCATGGGAGGGTTTGTTTTTGTTGTGAGGTATAAATCATTTGGCAAATGTTTGTCCCTCTAGGAGATACAGGCAGTCTTCTGGGAGTAATATAGAAACAAAAAGGAAAAAATCTTTTAAAAATGTTCCGTCTGTTACTATTGGCAGGGTTGAGGCGGAAATTGAAGGTTTTCCGTTTGCTTGTAGTTCCCGTTTGTCCTGCCTGCTAGGGTGGCGCTAGAGAGCAAGAGCATTTTTTGTGAGATTTTTTGTAGATAGTGGAGCAGCTGTCAATCTCATTGATAATCAATTTGCAATAACTCATGGTTTCCAGGTATGCACTTGGAAAGGATATTCCTGTTTTTGCTATTGATTCCGCTCCACTTTCTCAGAAATCATTAAAGGGCATAGTTCACAATATCCTTTTAATTGTGAGTGATGCTCATGTTGAGGATGTGTCATGTTTCGTCCTTACGGTTTGCCTACTCCTCTAGTGCTGGGCTACCCTGGCTCACTACACATAACCCCACCATTGAATTGGCAAGCGAGGCAAATAAATGGTTGGAGTGAGTTTTGCAGAGAGAATTGTCTCACACATCTGTTTCTGAGGTTTCTACTAAGACAGTACCACCTTTCCTCTCTGAATTTTCTTTCCAAATTAGACCTAAGAGGGGCATACAACTTGTCAGGGTCAGAGAAGGAGACGAATGGAAGACGGCTTTCAATACCCCTGAGGGCCATTTTGAGATTTGGGGTTATGCCTTTTGGTTTGATGAATGCCCCAGCCGTTTTTCAGCATTTCGTGAACAGCATTTTTTATCATTTAATGGAAAATTTGTATTAGTGTATTTGGATGACATTTTGATTTTTTCTCTCTGATTTCAAGACTTATAAGGAACACTTACGTCAGGTCTTGCTCATCCTGCGGGAGAATAAATTATACGCGAAACTCGAAAAATGTGTGTTTGCGGTTCCAGAAATTCTATTTCTGGGGTTTCTTCTCTCCGCTTCTGGTTTTCGCATGGACCCCGAGAAGGTCCCGCTGTGCTTGAGTGGAGCTTCCTGAGAATCAGAAGGCGCTGATGCGTTTTTTGGGCTTTGCCAATTATTACAGGAAATTTATTTTTAATTATTCCTTTGTTGTTCAACCACTCACTGATATGACCAGAAAGGGGTAGATTTTCTTCCTGGTCGGTAGAGGCGCGTAAGGCCTTTTCTAATATCAAGGAAGTTTTGCTTCCGCTCCCATCCTGTACAACCTGATATTTCGTTACCCTTCATAGTTGAGGGTTGATGCTTCTGAGGTAGTGTGGGTGCGGTCCTTGTCTCCGGGTTCCTCTCCTGCCAAATGGCAACCATGTGCCTTTTTCTCGAAGAGAAACTCTCCTCCGCAGAGAGAAATTATGATGTGGGAGATAGGAATTGTTGGCCATCAAGTTGGCTTTTGAGAATGGCGCCATTGGCTAGAGGGAGCCAGACACCCTATTACCGTGTTTACTTGACCATAAAATCTGCCTACTTGGAGTCAGCCAAGCGTCTGAAACCCGAGACAGGCCAGATGGTCTTTGTTATTTTCAAGGTTTAATTTTGGTTGTCACGTTCCGCCCTGGGTTAAGAATGTGAAGGCAGATGCCCCTGTCACGTTGTTTTCCGGGAGGTGGAATTTGAAGACCCGGGTCCCATTTGGCTGACGGTGTGGTGGTCTCTGCTCTTTTTCCTGAATTGGAGGCAGAGGTGCAGGCAGCCAGTCAGAGGCTCCTGATCTTTTTCCTCCTGGGAGTTTGTTTGTGCCTCTCGCTTTGAGACACATAGATTTTTAAGGAACACCACGATGCCTTGCTGGGCACCCGGGGCAAGAGCCACACTGGATCTCATCGCTCGGAGATTCTGGTGGCCTGCGCTTCGTAAGTCGGTTGAGGGTTTTGTGGCAGCTTGCGAGACTTGCGCTCGTGCCAAAGTCCCTCATTCACGGCCATCAGGTCCTCTCCTTCCCTTACCCATTCCTTCCCGTCCTTGGACACATCTGTCCATGGACTTCATAACGGACTTGCCTCGTTCCTCGGGGAAGACTGTGATTCTGGTGGTGGTGGACCGTTTTAGCAAAATGTGGGCATTTCATCCCTTTTCCTGGTTTGCCCAATGCTAAGACGCTGGCGCAGGCATTTATTGACCACATTGTCAAATTGCATGGTATTCCTTCAGACATAGTCTCTGATAGGGGCACACAGTTTGTTTCCAGACTCTGGAAGGCTTTCTGTTCTCGCTTGGGGGTTCGCTTTCCACCCGCAGTCGAATGGCCAGACAGAGTGAGTCAATCAGAATCTGGAGACATATCTGCGCTGTTTTGTGGTGGAGAATCAGGAGGATTGGTGTTCTTTTTTGTCCCTTGCTGAGTTTGCTTTAAATAACCGTCATCAGGAGTCCTCTGATAAGTCACCATTTTTTGGTGCATATTTCATCCGCAGTTTGGGACTTTCTCGGGAGAGGGGTCTTCTGGTTTACCTGATGAGGACAGATTCTCCTCGTCTTTGTCATCTATTTGGCAAAAGATTCAGGATAATCTAAAGAGCATGAGTGAGAGATACAGTATAAGCGTGTGGCAGATAAGAGACGTGTGCCTGGTCCGGACCTGAATGTTGGTGATCTGGTGTGGTTGTCTACCAAGAATATCAAATTGAAGGTTCCCTCCTGGAAGTTGGGTCCTAGGTTTATTGGGCCTTACAAGATCCTGTCTGTCATCAATCCTGTTGCCTACCGTCTTGATCTTCCTCAGACTTGGAAGATCCATAATGTTTTTTCATAAGTCCTTATTGAAACCTTATGTTCAACCTATTGTACCCTCGCCTTTGCCTCCTCCTCCGATTATGGTTGATGGAAATCTTGAATTTCAGGTCTCTAGATTGTTGATCTCGTCTTGTCCGCGGTTCCCTCCAGTACCTCGTTCATTGGGAGGGTTATGGTCCTGAGGAGAGGATGTGGGTCCCAGTGACGGACATTAAGGCCACTTGTCTCATCAGGGCTTTCCATAGGTCCCATCCTGAGAAGGTGGCCCTGAGTGTCCGGAGTCCACTCGTAGAGGGAGGGGTACTGTCACAACCAGACAGCTGAGAAGCTCTGACAGGAGCTTTCCAGATCCTCCTCCTTGAGTTTCTTTGTTTTGGTTAAGTTCCTCATCTCGTTAGTCTATCTCAGCTGTCATGCAGTTGGACTGATTGCTTCCCTTTAAGTTCCTCCCCATAATGCAGTAGTGTGCGGCTTATACAACTTCCTGGAGTGTGTGTGCATGCTGTATCTATTCCCCAGTCCTCTGCAAGATAAGTGCTGTTCCTTTATTTGTGATTTTCTGTCTGCTGGATTTTCAGGTGACCCTGACTCCCTCCGTGTCTTGTGTAGGGAGCCGGTGGTCGTGTCCCCTCACTATTGTAGGGTCTTCAGGTATTAGATAGCCGAGGTACGTGGATATGCGCCCATCCACCTTTGGGGTGTTCGCATAGGCTGAGCAATTAGGGAGAGTGGCAGGTCTCATGTAAGGGTCTCCCTTTTGTTCCTTAGTTGTGGATCCAGTGAGTCATTAATTGTATTGCATTGTCTTGTTTCCTGTACACTATCCGTGACACATACTGATTGAGAGCTGCAATGCACCTGTTTCTGCAAAATACTGATTGAGGTGTGCCATATACCTGTTTCCGCCAAATACTGATTGAGGGGTGCTATACCCCTTCCTGCCAAATACGGATTGAGGGGTGCCATATACCTTATTCCACAAAATACTGATTGAGGGGTGCTATTGCTATTTACCTTCTTTCACCAAATACTTATTGAGGTCTGCGATACACCTGCTTCCACAAAATACTGATTGAGGGGTGCATATACCTGATTCTGACAAATACTGTTTATGGGGTGCTTTATACCTGTTTCTGGCAAATACTGATTGAGGGGGTGCCATATACCTGTTTCCGACAAATACTGATTAAGGGGTGCTATATACCTGTTTCTGCCAAATAATGATTGAGGGGTGCCATATAACTAGAGATGTCTCGAACTATTCGCCGGCGAACAGCTCCCGGCGAACATCGTTTGTTCGCATGCGCCGCGGTGGGCGAACATATGCGATGTTCGGGCTCCGCCCCCTATACGTCATCATTGAGCAAACTTTGACCCTGTACCTCACAGTCAGCAACATATTCCAGCCAATCAGCATACCCTCCCTCCCAGACCCTCCCACCTCCTATCAAAAAGCAAGGACCTCAGCCCTCTTAGATTCATTCTGAAGCTGCAGTATTAGTTAGAGCAGGGAGAGTGCTGCTGCTGCTGCTGAATTAATAGGGAAATTGTTAGCTAGGCCAGTGTTCTGTGTCCACCTCCAGTCCTCAAAGACTCATCTGCTGTAAGGACAGCGTCCTGACAGCACCCCAAAAAGCCCTTTTTAGGGCTGGTACATCAGTCTGCTTTTATTTTATTTTTCTATATATATATTGCAGTTGCCCGCCCGTGTGTGAGAGGCCACAGGCCCACAGACTGTACTGTGTGCACACCACTCATATAGGGTGGCACAGTACCTTGCAGATAAAAAAGTCATACATTTTTTTCTCTGTAATATAATTGCAGTTGCCTGCCAGTGAGTGTCAGACCCACAGACTGTACTGTGCCCACTGCCCACCACTCATATCGGGTGGCACAGTACCTTGCAGATAAAAAAGGTCATTGAATTTTTTCTCTGTAATATAATTGCAGTTGCCTGCCAGTGTGTGTCAGGCCCACTGACTGTACTGTGCCCACTGCCCACAACTCATATCGGGTGGCACAGTACCTTGCAGATAAAAAAGTCATTTTATTTTTACCCTTTAATATAATTGCAGTTGCCTGCCAGTGTGTGTGTCAGGCCCACTGACTGTACTGTGCCCACTGCCAGTGCCCACCCACTAATATCGGGTGGCACAGTACCTTGCAGATAAAAAAAGCATTCCATTTTTTCTCTGTAATATAATTGCAGTTGCCTGCCACTGAGTGTCAGGCCCACAGACTGTACTGTGCCCACTGCCCACCACTCATATCGGGTGGCACAGTACCTTGCAGATAAAAAAGTCATTTAATTTTACCCTTTAATATAATTGCAGTTGCCTGCCAGTGTGTGTCAGGCCCACTGACTGTACTGTGCCCACTGCCAGTGCCCACCACTCATATTGGGTGGCACAGTACCTTGCAGATAAAAAATGTCATTTAATTTTTTCTCTGTAATATAATTGCAGTTGCCTGCCAGTGAGTGTCAGGCCCACAGACTCTACTGTGCCCACTGCCCACCACTCATATCGGGTGGCACAGTACCTTGCAGATAAAAAAGTCATTACATTTTTACCCTTTAATATAATTGCAGTTGCCTGCCAGTGTGTGTCAGGCCCACTGACTGTACTGTGCCCACTGCCAGTGCCCACACTCATATCGGGTGGCACATTACCTTGCAGATAAAAAAGTCATTAAATTTTTCTCTGTAATATAATTGCAGTTGCCTGCCAGTGAGTGTCAGGCCCACAGACTGTACTGTGCCCACTGCCCACCACTCATATCGGGTGGCACAGTACCTTGCAGATAAAAAAGTCATTTAATTTTTTCTCTGTAATATAATTGCTGTTGCCTGCCAGTGTG
Organism: Bufo bufo; assembly: GCF_905171765.1. NCBI lineage: Eukaryota > Metazoa > Chordata > Amphibia > Anura > Bufonidae > Bufo > Bufo bufo. The sequence continues at coordinate 650,139,179 of NC_053390.1, read as the reverse complement.
TGTCAGGCCCACAGACTGTACTGTGCCCACTGCCCACCACTCATATAGGGTGGCACAGTACCTTGCACGCATAGTACTACTAATCTTAAAAAAAAGACAGGCAGAGGCAGGCCAACCCCGCAGAAGCCGTCGTAGTCATGGTGCTGTGATTTCCTTTGGCCCTAGAATAATGCCCAGTGTTCAGAGGCCACGTACCCTGAACTCAAAAAATTCTCAGGACATAGTTGGCTGGCTTACACAGGACACCCAATCTTCTACAGCTTCCGCTCTGAACCTTGACGCACCATCCTCCTCCAGCTCAGCTTCAGGCACCTCTCAAGTTACCACTCGCCTGCCCGCCGGCACCACCAACACTAGCACCACTGCCGCTTTACTTGGATCTGTCAGAGGAGTTATTTACACATCAGTTGGAATAAATGAGTGATGCGCAACCATTATTGCCAGAGGATGTAGATAACAAGGATATGTCTCAGTCAGGCAGCATTACACACATGGACGTACGGTGTGATGATGATGATGTTGTATCCGCTGCTGCTTCCTTTGCTGAGTTGTCAGATACAAGTGAAGCGTTTGATGATGACGATGTGTCCGTGGATTTCACATGGGTGCCCGCTCGAAGAGTAGAAGAACAAGGGGAAAGTTCAGATGCGGAGACAGAGAGGAGGAGAAGACGAGTTGGAAGCAGGGGGAGGTCGTCGCAAGGTGCTAGTGGCACAGTCAGACAGCATGTATCGGCACCCGGGGTCAGCCAGACAGCACGCCAATCAACGCATGCTGTTGCCACCACCAGAATGCCGTCATTGCTAAGCTCAGCAGTGTGGCATTTTTTTTTGTGTGTCTGCCTCTGATAACAGTGATGCCATTTGCAACCTGTGCCAAAAGAAACGGAGTCGTGGGAAGTCCAACACCCACCTAGATACAACTGCTTTGCGAAGGCACATGATCTCAAATCACAAACGCCTATGGGAACAACACATGATGAGTACAAGCAGCACACAAACTCAAAGCCACATCCTCCTCCTGGTCCAGCATCTTCAGCCACGTCAACCCCTGCTGTCCTCCTTGCCCCCTCTCAACCACCCGCCACTCCGCCTCTCACCTTCAGCAGTTCCTGCTCATCTGCCCACAGTCAGGTGTCTGTCAAGGAAATGTTTGAGCGTAAGAAGCCAATGTCACAGAGTCACCCCCTTGCCCGGCATCTGACAGCTGGCTTGTCGGAACTCTTAGCCCACCAGCTTTTACCATACAAGCTGGTGGAGTCTGAGGCCTTCAAAAAATTTGTAGCTATTGGGACACCGCAGTGGAAGGTACCCGGCCGAATTTTTTTTTCACAAATGGCAATCCCCAACCTGTACTCTATTGTGGAAAAGGAAGTCATGGCATGTCTGGCACACAGTGTTGGGTCAAGGGTCCATCTGACCACTGATACCTGGTCTGCAAAGCACGGTCAGGGCAGGTATATCACGAACACTGCGCATTGGGTAAACCTGCTGACGGCTGCCAAGCATGGAATGCGTGGCTCTGCAGAAGAGTTGGTGACACCCGCCACGACTTGCAGGCAGGCCTGCTGCCACCTCCTCTACTCCTCTTACTCCATCCTCTTCGCTAACCTCCTCGGCTGAGTCCTCTTCTGCTGCTGCGTCTTGCTCCACATCAACTGCACCCCCCAGCTCCCCAGGGGCTATTCCACATCCCGGATACGACAGTGTCATGCCATCTTGGGGTTGACTTGCCTGAAAGCAGAGAGTCACACCGGACCAGCACGCCTGTCGGCCCTGAAAGCACAGGTGGATCTGTGGCTGACTCCGCACCAACTGGAGATCGGCAAAGTGGTGTGTGACAACGGAAGCAATTTGTTGGCGGCATTGAATTTGGGCAAGTTGACACATGTGCCGTGCATGGCACATGTGTTGAATCTGATCGTACAACGCTTTGTGCATAAGTACCCAGGCTTACAGGGCGTCCTCAAGCAGGCCAGGAAGGTGTGTGGCCATTTCAGGCGTTCCTACACGGCCATGGCGCACTTTTCCGATATTCAGCGGCAAAACAACATGCCAGTGAGGCGCTTGATTTGCGACAGCCCGACACGTTGGAATTCAACACTCCTAATGTTCGACCGCCTGCTCCAACAAGAAAAAGCCGTCAACGAGTATTTGTATGAACGGAGTGCTAGGACAGCCTCTGCGGAGCTGGGTATTTTTTTGCCACATTACTGGACGCTCATGCGCAATGCCTGTAGTCTCATGCGTCCTTTTGAGGAGGTGACAAACCTAGTCAGTCGCACAGAAGGCACCATCAGCGACATCATCCCATTTGTTTTCTTCCTGGAGCGTGCCCTGCGAAGAGTGCTCGATCAGGCCGTAGATAAGCGTGAAGAGGAAGAGGAAAAGTTGTGGTCACCATCAACACCAGAAACAGCCTTATCATCATCGCTTGCTGGACCTGCGGCAACGCTGGAAGAGGAGTCTGAGGAAGAGGAGGAAGAGGAGTCAGAGGAGGAATGTGGCTTTAAGGAGGAGGAAGGACCAACCAAAGCAGGCATCCCAGGGTGCTCCTTGTCACCTATCTGGTACCCGTGGTGTTGTACATGGCTGGGGGGAAGAACAGACCTTCAATGAGATCAGTGAGGACGAGGAACGGGACATGAGTAGCTCGGCATCTAACCTTGTGCAAATGGGGTCTTTCATGCTGTCATGCCTATTGAGGGACCCTCGTATAAAAAGGATGAAGGAGAACGACCTGTACTGGGTGGCCACGCTACTAGACCCCCAGTATAAGAAGAAAGTGGCTGAAATGTTACCGAATTACCGGAAGTCGGAAAGGATGCAGCAGTTCCAAAACAAGTTAAAAAGTATGCTTTACACAGTGTATAAGGGTGATGTCACAGCACAACGGGAATCTAACAGGGGAAGAGGTGAAATTAATCCTCCTCCTACCACGATCACGCCGGCAAGGACAGGACGCTTTGCAGACGTGTTGTTGATGGAGGACATGAAGAGCTTTTTAAGTCCTACGCATCGCGACAGCCCTTCGGGGTCCACCCTCAGAGAACGACTCGACAGACAGGTAGCAGACTACTTCGCCTTAACTGCAGATATCGACACTCTGAGAGCGATGAACCCCTTGACTACTAGGTGTGCAGGCTTGATCTGTGGCCTGAGCTATCCCAATTTGCGATAGAACTTCTGGCCTGCCCCGCTTCAAGTGTCCTGTCAGAAATGACCTTCAGCGCAGCAGGAGGTATTGTCACTAAGAAGATAAGTCGCCTAGGTCAAAAAAGTCTAGATTACCTCACCTTTATTAAGATGAATGAGGCATGAATCCCGAAGGGATTGACAGTGGGGGATGCATTTGACTAAAAAAGGCCTGATGAGAAGCCTTGGGCTAAAAATGGTCCACACGCTGCTGTATTTAATCTCTGCATGCCGGATGACTTGCGTGACTTCTCCGCCACCAACTAGGGTTCAAGCCGCAAACTGCAACAATACTTAATTTTTCAGGCATGTGTACATGCCTAATTTTTCTGGCATTTGGTACTGCACTGTGGCTGCAAAAACAAAACAAAAAAAAAGGCACATACATGTGTCAATTCCCTTTCGTGATCGTTACCTTGTTGTGGTGAAGGGGCTTGCGTATCACAATGAAGCGATCACCTCTATGAGTGTGTTGGCAATGTTGGCACACCCCAGATGATAAGATCATTGCTTCATTGTGAACAGACCAAAAGCGATCGGCTGGATAATTTTGCATAGAAAAAAAACATTAATTTTCTTTGTGATCATCTAAGTTGATCATTAAAGCCTACTAGGCCAACAATGGGCCCACACTGCAGAATCATTGTTTTCTGGGTCACTTAACTGTCACTGAACTACCTCAGCAGGACCATAGGCTTTGACAAAACCGCCATCGCCTGCAATCTCCCAAACGTGCGCACGAGCACAGTCATCACTACACCAAGATTGACGCATAGAGGAATAAACTATTGACAACTATTAGTGCTATCTGGTGCATTTGTGTAACATTGTTACTATGTTTGTTTCTATTAAGGTAGCGAATCGATTGCTGCTCTTAATAGAAACAAACATAGTATCAATGTTACACAAATGCACCAGATAGCAATTGATTCGCTACCTTAATAGAAACAAACATAGTAACAATGTTACACAAATGCACCAGATAGCACTAATGTTGCAAAGTTAGTAGGCAGTATTAGAGTAAAAGTGTCACCACTGTAAATCCAGGAGGCGCACATAGATGTATTCAGTCATAAGACAGACAGTATAGGAACCTACTGACACTGCAAAATCAGTAATATCAGCTATTAGGAGATCAAAACCATATAATTTAGCACACAAGGGGTCCACTGTAGAAAGTTTTAAATCAGTAGGATAGATAAGATAGTTCCCAGCTTATTAAATAAATAAATAAATAATAAAAGTTAATTTTTAACCTATACATAAGTCACACCTATAACAATAAACATGCACGTGTCAAGAGCAGGCAACTAGTAGTCTCAGACTAAATGTAAATATATATAAAAAGCGCCTCTACACGTGCAGGGTACAAACAAGTGTAATATGAACTTTAAGGATTTAAACCCGACTCTGCGTCAACTACGTAATTTTCCATGGGAGTTTTCCCATGGATCCCCCTCCGGCATGCCACAGTCCAGGTGTTAGTCCCCTTGAAACAACTTTTCCATCACTATTGTGGCCAGAAAGAGTCCCTGTGGGTTTTAAAATTCGTCTGCCTATTGAAGTCTATGGCGGTTCGCCCGGTTCGCCCGTTCGCGAACATTTGCGGAAACTCGCGTTCGTCGTTCGCGAACGGAAAATTTTATGTTCACGACAGCTCTACATACAACTTCTTCCACAAAATACTGATTGAGGGGTGCTATTGCTATATACCTTCTTCCATCAAATACTGATTGAAGGCTGCGATACACTGGCTTCCACAAAATACTGATTGAGGGGTGCATATACCTGTTTCCGCCAAATACTGATTGAGGGGTGCTATATACCTGTTTCTGCCAAATACTGATTGAGAGGTGACATACAGTATACCTTCTTCCACTAAATACTGATTGAGGGGTGCTATTGCTATATACCTTCTTACACCAAATACTGATTGAGAGCTGCAATGCACCTGCTTCTGCAAAATACTGATTGAGGGGTGCCATATACCTGTTTCTGCCAAAAACTGATTGAGGGGTGCTAAATATCTGTTTCCACCAAATACGGATTGAGGGGTGCCATATACCTTTTTTCACTAAATACTCCTTGAGGGGTACTACTGCTATATACCTGCTTCCACAAAATACTGATTGAGGGGTGCCATATACCTGATTCTGAAAAATACTGATTGAGGGGTGCTTTATGCCTGTTTCTGGCAAATACTGATTGAGGGGTTCCATATACCTTCTTCCACTAAATATTGATTGAGGGGTGCTATTACTATATACTTTTTTTTCCACCAAATGCTGATTGAGGGCTGCAATACACCTGCTTCCACAAAATACTGATTGAGGGTGCCATATACCTGATTCTGAAAAATACTGATTGAAGGGTACTATATACCAGTTTCCGCCAAATACTGATTGAGGGGTGCTATATACCAGTTTCCGCCAAATACTGATTGAACGGTGCTATTGCTATATACCTTCTTCCACCAAATACTAATTTCGGACTGCAATACACCTGCTTCCACAAAATACTGATTGAGGGGTGCCATATACCTTCTTCCACCAAATACTGATTGAGGGCTGCAATACACCTGCTTCCACAAAATACTGATTGAGGGGTGCCATATACCTGTTTCTGCCAAAAACTGATTGAGGGGTGCTAAATATCTGTTTCCACCAAATACGGATTGAGGGGTGCCATATACCTTCTTCCACAAAATGCTGATTGAGGGGTGCTATTGCTATATACCTTTTTCCACCAAATACTTATTGAGTGCTGCGATACACCTGCTTCCACAAAATACTGATTGAGGGGTGCCATATACCTGATTCTGACAAATACTGATTGAGGGGTGCTTTATGCCTGTTTCTGGCAAATACTGATTGAGGGTTCCATATACCTTCTTCCACTAAATATTGATTGAGGGGTGCTATTACTATATACTTTTTTTTCCACCAAATGCTGATTGAGGGCTGCAATACACCTGCTTCCACAAAATACTGATTGAGGGGTGCCATATACCTGATTCAGAAAAATACTGATTGAAGGGTACTATATACCAGTTTCCGCCAAATACTGATTGAGGGGTGCTATATACCAGTTTCCGCCAAATACTGATTGAACGGTGCTATTGCTATATACCTTCTTCCACCAAATACTAATTTCGGACTGCAATACACCTGCTTCCACAAAATACTGATTGAGGGGTGCCATATACCTTCTTCCACCAAATACTGATTGAGGGCTGCAATACACCTGCTTCCACAAAATACTGATTGAGGGGTGCCATATACCTGTTTCTGCCAAAAACTGATTGAGGGGTGCTAAATATCTGTTTCCACCAAATACGGATTGAGGGGTGCCATATACCTTCTTCCACAAAATGCTGATTGAGGGGTGCTATTGCTATATACCTTTTTCCACCAAATACTTATTGAGTGCTGCGATACACCTGCTTCCACAAAATACTGATTGAGGGGTGCCATATACCTGATTCTGACAAATACTGATTGAGGGGTGCTTTATGCCTGTTTCTGGCAAATACTGATTGAGGGGTTCCATATACCTTCTTCCACTAAATATTGATTGAGGGGTGCTATTACTATATACTTTTTTTTTCACCAAATGCTGATTGAGGGCTGCAATACACCTGCTTCCACAAAATACTGATTGAGGGGTGCCATATACCTGATTCTGAAAAATACTGATTGAAGGGTACTATATACCAGTTTCCGCCAAATACTGATTGAGGGGTGCTATATACCAGTTTCCGCCAAATACTGATTGAACGGTGCTATTGCTATATACCTTCTTCCACCAAATACTAATTTCGGACTGCAATACACCTGCTTCCACAAAATACTGATTGAGGGGTGCCATATACCTTCTTCCACCAAATACTGATTGAGGGCTGCAATACACCTGCTTCCACAAAATACTGATTGAGGGGTGCCATATACCTGTTTCTGCCAAAAACTGATTGAGGGGTGCTAAATATCTGTTTCCACCAAATACGGATTGAGGGGTGCCATATACCTTCTTCCACAAAATGCTGATTGAGGGGTGCTATTGCTATATACCTTTTTCCACCAAATACTTATTGAGTGCTGCGATACACCTGCTTCCACAAAATACTGATTGAGGGGTGCCATATACCTGATTCTGACAAATACTGATTGAGGGGTGCTTTATGCCTGTTTCTGGCAAATACTGATTGAGGGGTTCCATATACCTTCTTCCACTAAATATTGATTGAGGGGTGCTATTACTATATACATTTTTTTCCACCAAATGCTGATTGAGGGCTGCAATACACCTGCTTCCACAAAATACTGATTGAGGGGTGCCATATACCTGATTCTGCAAAATACTGATTGAAGGGTACTATATACCAGTTTCCGCCAAATACTGATTGAGGGGTGCTATATACCAGTTTCCGCCAAATACTGATTGAACGGTGCTATTGCTATATACCTTCTTCCACCAAATACTAATTTCGGACTGCAATACACCTGCTTCCACAAAATACTGATTGAGGGGTGCCATATACCTGTTTCTGCCAAATACTGATTAAGGGGTGCTATATACCATCTTCCACAAAATACTGATTAAGGCGTGCCATTGCTATATACCTTCTTCCACCAAATAGTGATTGAGGGCTGCAATACACCTGCTTCCACAAAATACTGATTGAGGGGTGCCATATACCTGTTTCTAACAAGTACTGATTGAGGGATGCTATATTCCATCTTTCACAAAATCCTGATTGAGGGGTGCTATATACCTGTTTCCGCCAAATACTGATTGAGGGGTGCTACATACCAGTTTCCACCAAATAATGATTGAGGGGTACCATATACCTTCTCCCACAAAATAGTGATTGAGGAGTGCTATTGTTATATACCTTCTTTCACCAAAAACTGATTGAGGGCAGCAATGCACCTGCTTCTACAAAATACTGATTGAGGGGTTAAGGCGTATACCTGATTCCACCAAATACTGATTGAGGGGTGCTATATATCTGTTTCTGCCAAATACTGATTGAGGGGTGCTATATACCTGTTTCCGTCAAAAACTGATTGAGGGGTACCATATACAGTACAGATCAAAAGTTTGACACACCTTCTCATTCAAAGAGTTTTCTTTATTTTCATGACTATGAAAATTGTAGATTCACACTGAAGGCATCAAAACTATGAATTAACACATGTGGAATTATATACATAACAAACAAGTGTGAAACAACTGAAAATATGTCATATTCTAGGTTCTTCAAAGTAGCCACCTTTTGCTTTGATTACTGCTTTGGACGCTCTTGGCATTCTCTTGATGAGCTTCAAGAGGTAGTCCCCTGAAATGGTTTTCACTTCACAGGTGTGCCCTGTCAGGTTTAATAAGTGGTATTTCTTGCCTTATAAATGGGGTTGGGACCATCAGTGGCGTTGAGGAGAAGTCAGGTGGATACACAGCTGATAGTCCTACTGAATAGACTGTTAGAATTTGTATTATGGCAAGAAAAAAGCAGCTAAGTAAAGAAAAATGAGTGGCCATCATTACTTTAAGAAATGAAGGTCAGTCAGTCAGCTGAAAAATTGGGAAAACTTTGAAAGTAAGGGCTATTTGACCATGAAGGAGAGTGATGGGGTGCTGCGCCAGATAACCTGGCCTCTACAGTCACCGGACCTGAACCCAATCGAGATGGTTTGGGGTGAGTTGGACCGCAGAGTGAAGGCAAAAGGGCCAACAAGTGCTAAGCATCTCTGGGAACTCCTTCAAGACTGGTAGAAGACCATTTCAGGGGACTACCTCTTGAGGTTCATCAAGAGAATGCCAAGAGTGTGCAAAGCAGTAATCAAATCAAAAGGTGGCTACTTTGAATAACCTAGAATATGACATATTTTCAGTTGTTTTACACTTGTTTGTTATGTATATAATTCCACATGTGTTAATTCAAAGTTTTGATGCCTTCATAGTCATGAAAATAAAGAAAACTCTTCGAATGAGAAGGTGTGTCCAAACATTTGGTCTGTACTGTACCTTCATCCACGAAATACTGATTGAGGGGTGCTATTGCTTTATACCTTCTTCCACCAAATACTGAATGAGTGCTGCGATACACCTGCTTCCACAAACTACTGATTGAGGGGTGCCATATACCTGTTTCCGCAAGATACTGATTAAGGTGTGCTATATACCTGTTAATGCCAAATTCTGATTGAGGGGTGCCATATACCTTTTTTCACTAAATACTCCTTGAGGGGTACTACTGCTATATACCTGCTTCCACAAAATACTCATTGAGGGGTGCCATATACCTGTTTCTGCCAAATACTGATTGACGGGTGCCATATACATTCTTCCACTAAATACTGATTGAGGGGTGCTATTGCAATATACCTTTTTCCACCAAATACTGAATGAGGCCTGCAATACACCTGCTTACACAAAATACTGATTGAGGGGTGCCATATACCTGTTTCTGGCAAGTCCTCATTGAGGGGTGCTATATTCCATCTTCCACAAAATCCTGATTGAGGGGTGCTATATACCTGTTTCCGCCAAATACTGATTGAGGGGTGCTATATACCTGTTTCCGCCAAATACAGATTGAGGGGTGCTACATACCTGTTTCTACCAACTAATGATTGAGGGGTGCCATATACCTTCTTCCACAAAATACTGATTGAGGGGTGCTATTGTTATATACCTTCTTTCACCAAAAACTGATTGAGGGCAGCGATACACCTGCTTCCGCAAAATACTGATTGAGGGGTGCCATATACCTGTTTCCACCAAATACTGATTGAGGGGTGCTAATATACCTGTTTCCGTCAAAAACTGATTGAGGGGTGCCATATACCTTCATCCACGAAATAGTGATTGAGGGGTGCTATTGCTTTATACCTTCTTTCACCAAATACTGATTGAGGGCTGCGATACACCTGATTCCACAAAATACTGATTGAGGGGTGCCATATACCTGTTTCCGCAAGATACTGATTAAGCGGTGCTTTATACTTGTTTATGCCAAATTCTGATTGAGGGCCGGGGTGCCATATACCTGTTTCTGAAAAATACTGATTGAGGGGTGCCATATACCTGTTTCCACTAAATACTGATTGAGGGGTGCTATATACCTATTTCCTCCAAATACTGATTGAGGGGTGCTATATACCTGTTCCGCCAAATACTGATTGAGGGGTGCCATATACCTTCTTACACCAGATACTGTTTGAGGGCTGCAATACACCTGCTTCCACAAATTACTGAGTGAGGGGAGCCATAAACCGTTTTCCGCCAAATACTGATTGAGGGGTGCTATATACCTGTTTCTGCCATATACTGATTGAGGGGTGCTATATACTTTAACAAAATACTGATTGAGGGGTGCTATTGCTATTTACCTTCTTCCACCAAATACTGATTGAGGGCTGTGATACACCTGCTTCTACAAAATACTAAATGAGGGGTGCCATATGCCTGTTTCCGCCAAATACTGATTCAGGGGTGCCATATACATTCTTCCACAAAATTCTGATTGAGGGGTGCTATTGCTATATACCTTCTTCCACAAAATATTTATTGAGTGCTGCGATATACCTACTTCCACAAAATACTGATTGAGGGGTGCAATGAAAGTAAAAGACCCCCCTGCGCTCCTATTGTTTGGATGTGTAAATCTACCTATGTAGGAAGATCCCGCTGCTTACTGTCTATCAAGGAGCTATTGTTCTCCTTAGGTAAGTGTATAAGAAAATGGTATATCACTCGTGGGTGATATGAGACATAAGCGCTGGTGTACACAAGCAAAACAACTAATCCTATGCAATATACCTGTTTCCGCCAAATACTGATTGAGGGGTGCCATATACCTTCTTCCACCAAATACTGATTGAGGGCTGCAATACACCTGCTTCCACAAAATACTGATTGAGGGGTGCCATATACCTGATTCTGACAAATACTGATTGAGGGGTGCTATATACCTGTTTCCGCCAAATACTGATTGATAGGTGCCGTATACCTTCTTCCACTAAATACTGATTGAGCGGTGCTATTGCGATATACCTTTTTCCAGCAAATACTGATTGACGGCTGCGATATACCTTATTCCACAAATACTGCTCTTCTCTACGGACTTAGGCAGAAGGTCATTTAGAAAGTGACAAGAAGAGGAAGAGGCAGACTGTTCCGCAGGGTTGGTAGGGTTCGGCCAGGTGCACCAGGCCGGAGCCTAAGTGGGAGTTGGAGATGGCGCGTGCGATAAATTCAAAGGGCGCACCAGAGTTGGTTGAGTGGCTTACTCAGCCTTCCATTACTGCAGCCTCCTCTTCCTCTGTATCTACACCCTCCTCACGCTCTGATGTGTGCACCCCCAGAGTCACCACCACCATAGCCCCTCCACTTGAGTCAGATTAATTATTTTCCCATACAATCCCAGACCTTACCGATGCGCAACTATTCTTGGCATCGGATGAGGAAAAGGAGGTATCAACGGTTGCCACCCAGTGGTCTGACGACAGTACCCAGATCAGCCCAAAGAGGGTGGTCCCTGCTGTTGCTGCCTACTCCGATATCTCTAATGATGACAAGTCGATGGACGTCACATGGGTGCCCACAAGAGAGAAAGAGGAGGGGAGTTCAGAGGGAGAGACAGAGCAGCACCCCCCTTAGCTTCCCAGAACCTAGTCGACATGCCAGGTGAGACGTTGCCATGCTGTGCTGCAGCTTTTGAGCCTGGAAGCCAAGAGCTACACCGGTCCTGCACGCCTTTCAGCTCTGCAGTCACAGGCCGATCAGTGACTAACCCTGCTGAATTTGACAGTTGGTAAAGTTGTGTGCGACAACGGTGCCAATCTGCTGAGCATGCTGAGACAGGGCAAAATGACACAGGTACTGAACTTAGTCGTGCAGCGATTCGTTGCCAAATATCCTGGAGTCCAGGACGTCTTGCCGCAGGCCCGGAAAATCTCTGGCCATTTTAGAAGATCTTACATGGCCATGGCTCACCTTGCTGAGGTTCAGCGGCGACACCACCACCGGATATGAGATAATTCTTGCAGCCAACCCATCGACAGCCGCCCTCCGGATCCAGCCTCAGGGAACGCCTAGACCCACAGGTGTCCGACTAAATTGGGTTAACGGCAGATGTTGACGCTCTGAGAAGCGAGGAACCCCTATACTACTGTGTGTGCAGGCTTGACCTGTAGCCAGAGCTGGCACAATTTGCCATGGAACTCTTAGCCTTCCGCTCGTCGAGTGTCCTGACAGAAAGGACGTTCAGCACAGCAGGGGGGTATTGTGAACAATGAGCGCACTCGCCTTGCTCACCACAGGGTGGACTACCTTACATTTTTAAAAATGAATGAGGCATGGATCTCGGAGGAATTCATCACCTGTGATGACCAAGTTTAATTTAATTTTCTCATGCCAGCCCACACATATTCGCCACCACCCAGAACAAAGAATGGTCCTTGCCTTATGTATATACAGTGGCATAAAAGGCCTTTTATGTCAGGTGAATGCCAAATTTTTGGGGCCTATAATAGCCTACAGTTAGCTATTTATCTTGTGACCGCCTAATGCACCTCCAGCCACAGAATCCAAAGTTCTGTGCTGTCAGGTGAATGCCTATTGGCAAATTTTTGGGGCCTGTACTGGCCGACAGTTACATTTTTATCCTGTGACCGCCTAATGTACCTCCACCCACAGAATCCAAAGATCTTTGCTTTCAGGTGAATGCCTATTGGCTAGTTTATGGGACCTATACAGGCCGAAAGTTATATATTTATTATCCTGTGACCGCCTAATATTCCTCCAGCCACAGAATCCAAGGTTCTTTTGTCAGGTGAATTCCTATTGCCTAATTTTTGGGACCTGTACTGGCTGACAGTTACATTTTTTTTATCTCTAGCCACATAATCACACCCCTGTCTCACTCCTCTGCCTCTCATTATGGTGGCGTATGAATCGCATTCCCCATAAGGACCTTCTAATGTCTCAGGGTCATGTGACTGTGCCCCCCACCCTGTACTGTACCCCTCACCCCGTACTGTGCCCCCTTATACCCTGCATTGTTCTCTCTTACCACACCCTGTGCAGTGCCCCTAGTCATTCCCTGTACTGTGCCCTCTTATACCCTTTTATCCGGTCATGGTATTTCGGTGTTATCCAGTCATTGTACAGAGTTGGTACCTGGTCAATGTATGGCGGTGGTATCCAATAACTGGATGGCCATAACTGTATCCCTTTCCCTGCCCACGCCATCCTTTTTTAGACCTGGCATGAGCGGGAAAAATATGCAGATTGCGGTGATAAGGACCTTTGCGCCACAATCTGTGTCCCCTCTTTTCCTATCACAGATGTAAAAATATTAGGGATCAATTAGTAAGAGCCGATGTGGGCCCTAAAAATGTCTCCAGACAAACGACACTTGCACCATCAGGCATGGGATGTTTCCCATGCCTACATTGTGTAAATTGTCACTATATCCGTAGAGCTAAGGTATTTACACACCCTAACATGGGCTGTATCTATCCTATTAAGTTTCTTCTAACGAGTGATTCATCTTTCGTTCTATATATACTGTCATGCCTCTGTGGGCTATTATATGTAGGAGAGACATCCACAGATTTAAAGACTAAAGACTAGCTGAATAACTATCGGTATACGATCAGAAAATGTCGTATGGATCTATCGGTCCCTAGACATTTTGTGTCACTCAAACATAAAGAAAAGGATCTGAGATGTTGGATCATAGATCAGATTGCAATGCCACGGAGGGGTGGAGATCGTTTGTCTCTACTCAAAAAAAGAGAACTATATTGGATCCAGACTTTGAATAGTCTTCATCCTAATGGATTGAATATTGAATGCAGATATGGTGCTATGGTGTGAGTATTGGTTGGCTTGCCCATATTTCCCTGTATTGTATGTGAAGCTTCCTAAGTTTATTGGTAAAAAAAGAAAAAAAACATTTCTGTTCTGTAGTACTAACAATGTATATTATTTACATTAATTTCATTTTTATTTTTTCTAGACACAAACACATTTTGGAGTGTTTTTTAAGATTTTTTATGGACAAGGATCGTGCCTGGAAGTTGGATGAAATGCCCACAATGAATAACAATGCCCCTTTTTGATAAAGGAACTCTTTTAACAAAGAGTTTTTTTACATGTCCCGATTGCATTGCAAGAGAATTTCTCTTTTGTTCTAGGAAAGTAGTATATACTGTACTTTTTTGGTTTTTACGCAACAGGATCCTTTGCATATTCCCTTACAGCAAAGTGCTTTTTAAAGCGTAACTGGAACAGCCTATAGAGGAGAACCCTCTTAGTCACAATATCTAGCAGTATGAGGACCCGTGGTGGTGCTGACATTGACGTGTTGTCACCACTCGGGGATCCCTGTGTGGGTGGGCAATTCGTCCTGGAAGGGATGAATGCTCACCTGACCTGCTAAAGACTGGGATTAGCCTAAAGTGACAATTCTGCTTTAGCGCTTTGAATTTGTAAACACATTGCGACCATCACGCGATTCATTTACTTAGGAAAGATGTTCAAGGATGATTGGCAACGATCCCTTTTCAAATATGGCGGGTTTTGCTGAGGGAGTTGTGACGCGCATGCGTCGTTCTATCTTGCTGATAGTCAATGGTTTTGGAACATGCTACGTGTGATCAATGCTGTGCGCAGGCGCCGTTCGGGTCATAGGATGGTGACCATGCTGCGCATGCGCTCTTCTATACAGCCCTCTTTGATGATGTAATGCAGCCGGGACATGTACAATGGTAATTTCTGAACGCGCTGATTTGCGCGATGGTGTATGTGGGCGCCATCGTTCATCCAGGTACAAACATGTCTTCTCCTCCCCTTCACATGTTCACTGATGACGTATATGCATTAATTATACACCTATTTGATACAGATGAATTTAATTATGCACTTGCATGGTATTTATGTAATGTATTGTATATTATATTTTATTCCTTGAATGCACTTCGTCACTTTATTGTGTAGTGTCTATATTTGATATTATATGGAGATGATTTTTATATATGACTTTTTCACTGATCATCAATTATGTAATGTCACTGATCACTTTGATTGATACACCTTTATAAGTTTGCTGTTCACTTTGTACCAATGCTTGAGAAAGGCTCATGTATGAGCCGAAACGTCGCTCCGTGCCACTTTATGGGTGAATAAAGTTTCTTCACTGACAATTTTGAAAGTCTACAGGAGTGCAGTCCAATTTTTCTTTATATATATATATAAAAATGAGTTTCTGTCTGTTTGTCTGTCTAGACGTCTGTCTGTCTGGACATTCTTTATGTGCGACCAAACGACTGGACCGATCTTCACCAGATTTGGCACACAGGTACATCAGGTGTCCGGGAAGGTTTCAGACCTCAGCTCTCTAGGACTTACCTTTCCTGAGATATTCCCAAAAAATGACCCACATTAGCCAATACAAGCCTACAAGTCTTTCTCTTCAAATCCCAACTTCCATAAACAGTTTTACTCCAGGTTTCCATAACAACCCAGCCATTTTTCTTCACTGCTTAAAGGGGCGGGCACTGTGAAGGTCACTGTTATTAAAGGGGCAGGCACTGTGGAGGTCACTGTTATTAAAGGGGCGGGCACTGTGGAGGTCACTGGTATTAAAGGGATGGGCACTGTGGAGGTCAGTTATTAAAGGGGCGGGCGTATGAAGGTCCCTGTTAAAGGGGCAGGCACTGTGAAAGTCACTGTTAAAGGGGCGGTTACTGTTAATGGGGCAGTCACTGTGAAAGTCTCTGTTAAAGGGGCAGTCACTGTAAAAGTCACTGTTAAAGGGGCGGGCACTGTGAAAGTCACTGTTAAAGGGGAGGTTTACTGTTAAAGGGGCAGTCATTGTGAAAGTCACTGTTAAATGGGCGGTCACTGTAAAAGTCACTGTTAAAGGTGTGGTCACTGTGAAAGTCACTTTTAAAGGGGCGGGCATTGTGGAGGTCTCTGTTAAAGGGCGGGCACTGTGGAAGTCACTGTTAAAGGGGCGAGCACTGTGAAGGTCACTGTTAAAGGGGTGGTCAATGCTAAAGGGGCAGTCACTGTTTAAGGGTCAGGCACCTTGGAGATCACTGTTAAAAGGGCAGACACTGTTAAAGGGGCGGTCACTGTGAAAGTCACTGTTAAATGGGTGGTTACTGTGAAAGTCACTGTTAAAGGGGTGGTCACTGTTAAAGGGGAGGTCACTGTAAAAGTCACTGTTAAATGGGCGGTTACTGTTAAAGGGGCGGTCACTGTGAAAGTCACTGTTAAAGGGGCGGTCATTGTGAAAGTCACTGTTAATCGCCTCCGGACCGCCTAACGCAGGATTGCCTTCTGGAGGCGGTCGATTCTTTCCTCCTGGATGCGCCGGCGCGTCATCTCGCGAGACGCGAGAGGACGCTTACAGCGGGCCTGCGCATGCGCATCGCGGGCTGGCAAAAGTTAAAGGACAAGTTCGTCATCAGCCTGCCAGCCAATGATCGTCACTGGTAGGCTGATGATTTTCAAAAAAAACGAATCACAAGCCAGTTAACACATTATATTTATAAATATAATGTGTTAAATGGCTTCTGTGCTCCTCTGCTGGTCCTTTTCGTCGGTTGGTCCCAGCAGAGGAGCACACATCACTGTGAGTGCACACCAAACACTTCACTTAGCCCCAGATCACCCCCCATCACCCCAATTAACCCCTTGATCACCCCTTGATCGCCCCTGTCAATCACCTAGTGAAAGGGAAAAAAGTAATCAGTGTAAACTGTCACTTTTTTTTTTCCACTGGTATTGACTGTTAGGTTTTAGGATAGTTTAGGCCCCTTTGTTAGGTAGTTAGCGTCGGTTAGCGCCCAGCCCACCGCACCGCAGTCACTGATTTGCTGATTAGCGTATCGCTAATCAGCATTTGTACTTTTATAGTATCTGTAAGTGATCAGAACTGATCACAGTCAGATCTATAATAGTATTAGTGTCACCTTAGTTCGCCCTCCACCCAAAACGCAGTGTTTGCCCGATCAGGCCTGAAACATGCAATGTTGAACAGTGCTGAAATCTTTGCTTAGGCATGCAGCAATCTGCCAGAGTGATAAACAAAGGTCTCTCAGATGAAGGATTCTGTCCCTCTCAGTTTACTATAAGTGGTAATAACTGGAATGTCAACAAACAGGAAGCATCAGACAATCATCCCACACACATTTTTGAAGTTTCACGTGGCTAAAAAAACTTTGCTTTCAATGTAGCTTTTATGCTCCACCCACTTGCTACAGATTAGATCTAGGTGCTTGAAAATTTGATAATTTGTAGAAGTTACTGTAGAGACACTTCCTACTTCCTCTTTTTACATAACCTTACAGTTTGTCCTTCTTGTTGCAATTTCAATGTTGAGGAGTGTATGTCTAATTTGCTAAAGGTACTAAAATTACATTATTTGCTTCTCTGCTTTTCTTTGTTCACAGAGTGGATTAAGCCTGTATTATATAGATCGGGCCCCATGACCACTGTGTGGGGGCACTCTGATGGCATTACTACTTTGTAGAGGGCACTATGGGGGTATAACTACTTGTGTGGGGCACTATAGGGGCATAAATACTGTGTGGTAGCACTACGGGGACATAAAGTGTAAGGGGCACTAAGAGGGTATAGATACTGTATAGGGGCACTATGGGAGCAATATTATTGTGTGGGGGCACTATGGGGGCATGACTAATGTATATTGGCACTATAGTGGCATAAATACTATGTGCGGACACTATGGGGGTATAATACTGTGTTAGGGCATTTTTGGTGCATGACTACTGTGTGGGGGCATTTTGGGGGCATGACTACTGCATACTTACCAATGTTTAAGATGGTAACTTTGGGGCATTAACCCCAAGGGACTCCTATAGGCACCTATGAGCGAGGTTATCATTAACCCCACCCATTTCTGACTTGGGACAGCCAAAATTTGCCAGAATTGTCTATGACAATTAGGGAATAAATACTGTGTGGGGGGCACTAAGGGGATATAAATATTGTGTGGGGGCACTATGGGAGCGCCTTTTCTATTGTCTCTCTTTGACCTTTTCAAAAGTTGAGAGGAATGCTACAGCCCTTCATACAATATAGAAGACCAATGTTTGCCAAGCTGTGGCTCTCCAGCTATTGCAAAACTACAACTCCCATAATGCCCCAACAGCTCGCAGCCATCAGAGTATGATGGGAGTTGTAATTCTTCAACAGCTGTAGATCCACAGGTCTACAGTATTGTAAGAAGTGATGTAGTAAAATTAAAGATGTGCTGCAATTGGCTAGTATAGGCAAAAATGAAAGCTGTGCTGTGATTGGCTGCTGTGGGATGAGAGGGAGTGTAAAAAGCAGTGCCTCAGCGGTTACAGTAAGGGACTGCTCGTTTTTGCTGTACGTCAGGCGGATATATTTAGACATACAGTAAAAAAAAGTACATAAACATATGCAATTTTGAGGTTATCTATGTTTTTTTAAAGTATATGCTTGACGGATTTGCATATGCTTCAATGTTTGTTTCTAGTTTTTTTAACAAAAAAAGTACATATTTTTGTGAACCCTTTAGTTTTTTTTTAAATAAAGATTTGAGGTGTATCAAAGAAAGTAGGAAATATCTGGATAAAAACAGATATGTGTAAAGAATGATACATTTATTGCCTTAAGTTTCCATCTACCTCTTATTCACTAAAACGTAAAAAAAAGTATACATTTCTATCAGTTTTTTTTTTTTTCTGTCCTGCGGGATTTTTTTTTACAGAAATGTAAACTGTGACAGAGTCAAAAGTATGCACTTCTGAACTATGTTTGCCCAGTTATAGTCTATGGTTATGTCAAGCCATATGTTTCTATAAGTTTTTTTTCTGTTTACAAACATATCAGCTTCACGTACAGCAAAAACGAGAAGTGAACAGCAACTTACATCCACGCTGCATCAAAAACAAGTTACTTTATTAGTACCTTCCAGAACCCTGTTGGATGAACTTGACAACCTCCTAGTATTTTAAGTTGGATCATGAAGAAAATATGTACCAAGTTTTGTTGAAATCCATCAAGGAGCCTATGAAGAACAAACAAACTTTCTCATATATATATATATATATATATATATATATATATACACTCACCTAAAGAATAATTAGGAACACCATACTAATACGGTGTTGGACCCCCTTTTGCCTTCAGAACTGCCTTAATTCTATGTGGCATTGATTCAACAAGGTGCTGGTAGCATTCTTTAGAAATGTTGGCCCATATTGATAGGATAGCATCTTGCAGTTGATGGAGATTTGAGGGATGCACATCCAGGGCACGAAGCTCCCGTTCCACCACATCCCAAAGATGCTCTATTGGGTCGAGATCTGGTGACTGTGGGGGCCATTTTAGTACAGTGAACTCATTGTCATGTTCAAGAAACCATTTTTCCAGTCTTCAACAGTCCAATTTTGGTGAGCTCGTGTATTTGTAGTGGAGATGAGTGGTACCCGGTGCGGTCTTCTGCTGTTGTAGCCCATCCGCCTCAAGGTTGTGCGTGTTGTGGCTCCACAAATGCTTTGCTGCATACCTCGGTTGTAACGAGTGGTTATTTCAGTCAATGTTGCTCTTCTATCAGCTTGAATCAGTCGGCCCATTCTCCTCTGACCTCTAGCATCAACAAGGCATTTTCGCCCACAGGACTGCCGCATACTGGATGTTTTTCCCTTTTCACACCATTCTTTGTAAACCCTAGAAATGGTTGTGCGTGAAAATCCCAGTAACTGAGCAGATTGTGAAATACTCAGACCGACCCGTCTGGCACCAACAACCATGCCACGCGCAAAATTGCTTAAATCACCTTTCTTTCCCATTCTGACATTCAGTTTGGAGTTCAGGAGATTGTCTTGACTAGGACCACAACCCTACATGCATTGAAGCAACTGCCATGTGATTGGTTGACTAGATAATCGCAGGTGTTCCTAATAATTCTTTAGGTGAGTGTATATGTCTGGTAATAAAAAAAAAAAATAATAAAAATAATAATGATCCTTTTTATATTCCACTTTCAATAAGCTTTTCACCAGAATCATATTTCCTCTGTCAGAAACAGGCTCAACTAATCTCCAACATTAGAAAGAGGACTTTTGAAAAACTTCCTACTCTCACCTTCACAGCTTTTTTTCATTTTTTTTTTTTTCAGGATAATCACCTCTGTCT
The DNA here is from genome assembly GCF_905171765.1 of Bufo bufo. Taxonomy (NCBI): domain Eukaryota; kingdom Metazoa; phylum Chordata; class Amphibia; order Anura; family Bufonidae; genus Bufo; species Bufo bufo. The sequence continues at coordinate 650,118,777 of NC_053390.1, read as the reverse complement.
CTTGAAAGATTTAAAAACCTGGATAAGTCTAGATTTTGATGAACACTGTACTGACTTTTGGACTAGTGTATGATGTATGAAGCATATATAATGTATGTCCCCAGTCTATCATGAATAGTGCAGAGCAGACTTTAGTTTGAAATATACTAAGTTGAATTTTGACAGAAACTGCAGTAGGGGAATTTTTAAAACATATCATACTGTTTTTAAGTCAAAAGATTGGGAAATATATAATGACTCTTGTCATCTTTATTACATGACACGTTTTCTATTCTCAATTTTATTTTTGCAGTGCAAAACCTAAACACGTGATTTGTTGTTATGGGACACATGTTCATGAGAAGCACAATGCCCGCTGCTATTCCTTCAGATCCTTCAAGTATTTGAAGTGCAAAACTCTGGAATACCACACAGATAAAAATACAGCTCTGTAAAACTCAATGACATGCAGTAATTGCCTTTTATGTTACAATACGTATGTGTGTTGCTATCCATGTTGTCCTTATTTTACAGTTACTTCCACTGTCGCTGTTAAAGGGGTTGTTCAACCATTAAATACCATAATTATAAAAAATGAACAATGTTGGCCATGTATAAGCTGTTAAAACACAACCCAGGAACTAGTTATGACAAGGAAACTTTGAAGCGGCCATAATATTGGTGCTTTTTTGAGTCCTTATTACAGATGCAATATCCAGATCCCCCATGGTGCATCAGAACCTGAATGACAACACCTTTCTGATCTGATGAATGGTAGTCATCATGTTGTGTCAGTAGTACAGACACACAAAAAAAGCTGCATATCCAGGACTATTTATTCTAGCCAGGACTGCAGTGCCTTACAGAGATATCACATGGTGGAAAACACTGTATGAATATACAGGTCATACAGGTCAAGAGAAAAGTCAGGACTTCAGGAATTCCAGCAGACATATCACATCACGATACGCCCTGCTGATAAAGGTGGGGTCATTGTGATATTAGATACAGAGCTGTACAGAAGTGAATGTCTGAGACAGTTAAATGACACAATCACTTATAAAAGACTAAAGACAGATTCCACAGAAGAATATTTTAAAGAATTTAACAAATTATGTATTATGGGGCTAAAGGAGGGATTTATAACAGAGAACAAGATCAAAATATCTTGGGAACACAGAGAAGAATACCAGCTTTTTACTATGTCCCAAAGATACATAAAGATCTGAAGTCCCCACCTGGAAGACCCATTGTCTAAGAAGGTATAGAATGTATGTCCTCAAACTTATCTAAATATTTTGACTAGTGGTTACAACCACTGGTGAAAGAAATTCCATCTTATATCAAAGATACAACTGAGATAATAAAAATCTTAGAAACATTAAAATGGGAGGATCACTTTATTATAGGAACTCTAGATGTTAGTTCACTTTATACAGTGATAGAACACGACCAAGGATTACAGGCCCTAGAAATTTTTCTCCAAGAGAATGAACAGTTGCAAGAGGCACAGATAGCCTTTCTTTTGGAGACAGTAAAATATATATTGTCCCATAACTATTTTATATTTGAGGGACAGTTCTACTTACAGATGACCGGTACCGCCATGGGCACAAGATTCGCCCCCAGCTATGCCAACTTGTTTTTGGCCCTTTGGGAGAATGACATCATCCGTCCTAGGCTGGGGATGAGTCTGGTGCTCTGGCGCCGGTACATTGATGACATTTTATTTATATGGCAGGGCAGTAGAGAATTACTAGATGATTTCCTGGTTGAACTAAATCATAACAGCAGAAATCTAAAGTTTTCTCCCATAATAGAGCATAATAAGGCGGTTTTTCTAGATCTCAATATTCATATAGAGATGTCCTGAGACTCCCGAACTATTCGCCGGCGAACAGTTCCCGGCGAACATCGCTTGTTCACATTCGCCGTGGCGGGAGAACATATGCGATGTTCGGTCCGCCCCCTATACGACATCATTGAGCAAACTTTGACCCTGTACCTCACAGTCAGCAGACACATTCCAGCCAATCAGCAGCATACCCTCCCTCCCAGACCCTCCCACCTGCTATCAAAAAGCAAGGACAGCATCCATCTTAGATTCATTCTGAAGCTGCAGTGTTAGTGAGAGCAGGGACAGTGCAGCTGCTGCTGATTTAATAGGGAAATCGTTAGCTAGGCCAGTGTTCTGTGTCCACTCCAGTCCTCAAAGACTCATCTGATCTGCTGTAAGGACAGCGTCCTGATAGCACCCCAAAAAGCAGTTTTTAGGGCTAGTACATCAGTCTGCTTTTTATTTTTCTCTGTAATATAATTGCAGTTGCCTGCCAGTGTGTGTCAGGCTCACAGAGTGTACTGTGCCCACTGCCAGTGCCCACCACTCATATCTGGTGGCACAGTAGCTTGCAGATAAAACAGTAAAACAATTTTTT